>NC_057792.1:12911962-13641962 GCF_014905175.1 Aphidius gifuensis
ACCATGATCGGTCGCTGAAGTCGATGACCATTCCGGCGGCTTGTAGAAAATAAAATCCTCGGATAAGGTGGGTAAAATCAACGCGTCCATAGGGGTGGATTTACCTTCGACTTCAACTTGGATTGTAACCGCAGTATTAATTGTTTCGAGATGACCTGATGCGGTCATAACATGTCGCGGGAGTACATCACGTTGTTTGAAACCGGACTGAATGAGGAGTTGGAACGTTTCGAGCCCACTAAAGGTTCGGTTAGCTCCTGAGTCAACCAAGGCTCGAATTATTACCGGTCCAACTATTATATTAAGATGAAAGGCGCGAAGTTTGGGGATCGGGGTTGGTAGAGCTGCCAACGTCTCGGCTGGAGTTTCTACCGAGCCAGACGGTTCAAGTACTAACTTCACCAACTCCTTGGGTAGTAAATCGGGTTTAATCATGTCAAATATCCGTGGGACCTGGGTAGCCTCGACTGATTTCAATGGTGGGTTTTTAATCGGCGAAATTGAAACGGGAGCTGCATGTGCCGAAGTTATGCTCTCCCGCTGTCGTTTCCCGGATTGCAAAATGGGCACGTAACAAACGTGACATCCGGTCGACGGCAGCGATAACAAAATCTTCTTCGGGGTTCCTGACAATCCCTAAAGATATGTCCGGGTTGCTTACAATTCCAACATTCCACTAAATTAGAAGGCTGAAAGTTGGATACAGCTGGAGGACTGGGACCCGGTTCAGAGAAATCCGCGATTGGGGTGGCAAACGTGACGTTGCGGGTCTTGGGCCAGGTGACCTCTCTCTTTTTCTGGAGTAAGTCACCCAGGGTGGACAGTAATTCGTCCTCCATCAATAAACCATGTTCCTCGCTTCCTTGCAGGGATGGCTCCTCTTCTACCAAGGAGCGAAGAACACCTTGACGTGGAACAGGGTTAGGGTGTGACCGGAATGATGGGCAAGCAAAACTGGGACACAGCGACTGCTCAGGTCGAGGTGGTAATCGGCGTTGTTGGGCAGATTGCGTAATCTTCTCTTGGCGCAACGCTTCCAATTCTACTTCCCACATCGTTGGGAAGTCTTGGGGTGAAATTTGGCGTTGGAAAATGGGCAACATATTGCGGACGGTGTAGTGGACGCGCTCTGATTCAGACCAGGGTGGATCTGTTCTTTGAAATAGACCACGCATACACAATATAAAGCTTCGAACTAACTCGTTTGGGCCTTGAACGCGTTTATCGATCTCTTCGCGTAATGCTCGTTGGTAATCAGGGTCGGAAAAACTGGCGCGAAACGCTGCCTTCGCGGCTAACCAAGAATCAAACTCAGCTTCATGCGTCATGTACCAAGTTAGGGTGGGACCTTTCATACAGAAGGACAAAGTCTGCAACAGTTCACGGTCACTTGCGCCTGTGCACAACCTTGCTTGTTCCACTCGATATAAAAATTCTTCTACATCTTCGCCTGGATGGCCGGAATAAGTCAACCTCCAGCTTCCCAAAATACGTAATAAATTGGGCATGCTGTGGTTATGGGCACTGCTCTCGGAAATCCGAAGATCTTCAACCGAGGGCGTAATTACGCGTCTGGGTACCGGATAACGGGGTTCGTTACGCGTAGGTGGATTGAGGTTTGATCCTCCCTGAGGTGGATTAACACGGGTGGGTGAGGCAGGCTCATTGTTTGGGTCGTCATCGTCTAGACCGGCGTAACGAGTACGTAATATATTATTAAAACGTTCCGTCACGCATAAGCGGCAGTCACTACGGTAACCACTGCCGGCGTGAAGCTCGTGATTGCTTGCGGGGTTAGGGGTTAGAGCAAGTGGGTCAATGTTCTTGTGGGTGGCCAAATACTTAGACCCAATTGTACTGCGAAAAACAGCAGGGTCTTTGGTAACTGTCTTTGGGGGTGGTTTAGCAGCAGTCTTTTTAGGGGGTTCATTAATAATGACTAATGGGGGTGAAACTGGGTCAGTTTCTTGGGCTGCGTTCTGAACAGGTGGGGTAGGAACACGGCCCTCCCCAGGTGGTCTGGATGTAGCTCCGTGATCCTCTGGCGAAGCGCCTGTGACGAAAATGTTGACGGGGGGGTCCGCGGTTATTTTCTTGCGATTGCGGGTGTTTCTCTTAGGAGGAAAGTCTCCTTCACTAGTTGAATCCGCTGGGGTCTCGTCAACTTCAAGTTGATCTGGTTGGGCTTTGGGTTTCCGCCCTCGACGCTTGGGTATGGTACCCGATGGTCCAGGAGGTGAGGATGTCTCCTCATCACCCATAGTATCACCGTAGGGATCGTATGTGGCAACGTAAAATTAAGGCAATTTTAATTGACGCAGGTAATATTATAAATAATGGAGGGGTCAACTACAAGTTAACTCAATTAAAAATAAACAACAATTGTAACTAAATAAATCTTCCAAAGTAATAAACTGCACATATAATATTTTGAACTTATATCCTTGACCTTACAGGTTCGCGCGCGATTAACTACTGACTAGTCGGACGCCCTGCGTCAGCTTATATAGTAGTTAGCGAGCAGCTCTAAGGGTGGGGGAAACTTTGGCCAAAAGTGGGGATAGCCTCCCACTCCTCATCGGGAGAAGAGGGGAATCGTTAGGAGCGG
The DNA here is from genome assembly GCF_014905175.1 of Aphidius gifuensis. NCBI lineage: Eukaryota > Metazoa > Arthropoda > Insecta > Hymenoptera > Braconidae > Aphidius > Aphidius gifuensis. The sequence continues at coordinate 12,914,571 of NC_057792.1, forward strand.
ATGACTCCCACTCCTTCCAACGAGGTCCTCCTTAACTCTCTATACTCAATTAATTCTAAACAAAGAATAAGTAAAAAATTAATATCATAAGATGGGGATCGAATTTACCTTAAAGCTGACTAACTATTGAGATGATTTTTTTTTGTTTAGATTATTGTAATCTAATTGGTATCGAAATAATTAAGAATAATTATTCTTCTGGGGAGGGGTGACTAATTATTACAACAAAAATTAATTCGTCGTAAAACAATCAGCATTAGAATTAAAGAAAATAGAAATTTTCCGGGAGGGCCGACTGATTATCACAATAGATTTTAATCTACTATAACATAATCAGTCAAAATTTTAAATGGGAATTATATTTTTCTCCGGTGGGCTGACTAATTATTACAATAGATTTTAATCTACTATAACATAATTAGTCTGGAATAAATGGGATTTATTATTTTACCGGAGGGCCGACCAATTATTACAATAAAGTTTAATTTATCGCAACATAATTAGTCAAATTTTAAATGGGAATTATTTTTCTCCGGAGGGCCGACCAATTATTACAGTAGAATTTAATCTACTATAACATAATTAGTCTGGAATAAATGGGAATTATTTATTTTTCCGGAGGGCCGACTAATTATTACAATAAAATTTAATTTACTATAACATAATTAGTCTAAATTTAAATGGGAATTACATTTCTCCGGAGGGCCGACTAATTATTACAGCAGAAATTAATCTACTATAACATAATTAATCTGGAATAAATGGGATTTATTTATTTTTCCGGAGGGCCGACTAATTATTACAATAAAATTTAATTTTTCGTAACATAATTGGTCTAAATAAAAATGGGAATTATTTATTTTTCCGGAGGGCCGACTGATTATTACAACAAAATCTAATTTATCGTAACATAATCAGTCTTGGGATTAAGGGGTATTTGTTTTATCCGGAGGACGACTAATTATTACAATAAAATTTAATCTATTATAACATAATTAGTCAAATAAATGGGAATTATATTTTTCTCCGGCGGGCCGACTAATTATTACAGCAGAAATTAATCTACTATAACATAATTAATCTGGAATAAATGGGATTTATTTATTTTTCCGGAGGGCCGACTAATTATTACAATAAAATTTAATTTATCGTAACATAATTAGTCGGGAACAAATGGGCATTCGTAACTAAGGTTCCGGGATAACTCGCCGATGAACGTAGTTTTTTTTTTTTTATATTTTTATATTAATATTGATAGATATATAATTTTTTACAGGGGAAATCGTAAATAAAATAACGGGTCAATAGTGGGGGGTCGCCCCAATTTTATAGTGGGGATTTTAGTATAACAGTAAATGAGTGGGGGCGTGCGCGATATAAATATTTTTTTTTTGTAACGGGGCATGCCAGCGAATTTTATAGTAGTGGGGGGGGGGGTATTAGTGTAGGGTTACGAGTTTACGAGATTTGGGGAGGAATATATGTGGCAGGAACTAATTAAAAAAATTTTTTTTTTTTTTTTTGCGTGGTAAAATTAATTAAATCTGGTAATCTTACCTTATTACGATGACAATATGAATGCACCAAAATATAATGTGTCGTAATCCTAATGTCTTTTCCTTCCACCAGTTTATTTTCCTTCACGTAAATCCCCTTGTCCCGGTACCCGATGTAGCCTCTTGGATATCCCTTCGGTGTCACCAATCCTCCCATAACCCAATAACCCTCACTAAATCCTTTCTCTCTCTCTCCTTTTTTTTTTCACTAATATACAACGCACACTGAATACACTCTTTTTTTATACACACTCAACTTACACCCAACACAAATCCTTCCTTACTATCCTTCACACTCACGTCTTACGCCTGTTTTTTTTTTCTCTCTCAATTCAACACAACTTACATTCTTCTATTCTTACAGTCTTATTTTCCTTACTTACAACTTATACTTTTTTTCCCTTATTTTACAGTCTGACACACAATTTATTATTATTATTTTATCTTTTTTTTTTTTTTACTTTTAATTATTTAGTCTTAGTTAGTTTTTTTTTCTTTGTTTTTCGGGCGACCCTCGACGCGATGTTCACTGTGCGATGTATCAACTGGTTGTGCCGGTTGGGACACGAAAATCGCACAGTGAAGCGTCGTCGGTTGTCGCACGTTTTTTTTTCTTACACACAGCACACACCCCAACCACACAGCATACGCACCGACCACACAACTTATATCCTTCCTTACTTTCCTTACTATCCACTGACTAACTGTTTTTTTTTTTTTTTAAATTCACGCCTACACACACAACTCAAAATCTTTTTTTTTCTTCTTTCTTCTTTTCTACCAACACTAATCACCGCTACACACAATTATTATTTTTTTTCTCACTTAATCCTTTTCTTTTTTTTTTTGTATTAATTATTATTATATTATTTTTTTTTTTTTTTATATATTTTTTTTTTTGTCTATTGTCTGCGGGCAACTCACGACGCGATATTCCTCGTGCGATGTCTCAACAGGTTGTGCCGGTTGGGGCACAAAAATCGCACGACGAAGCGTCGTCGGTTGTCGCGCAAGCGCGGTCAACTCGACGGCCATTGTCTTAAATACCGACGAAGCTTGAGGGTGGGAAATTTTAAATTTTAGAATGGAGGTTTTGTAGTTTTTTTTTTTTCTACTTTCGGGGGGGGGGGGGGGGTTGTGGGTTTAAAACAAAGTCTAATTTTTTTTTTTTTTTTTTTTCTATTTATTATTATTATTTATTCTTTATATTATTTTTTTTTTTTTTCTTTTTATAGGGTTTTTTTTTTTTTTGTTTTTTTTTTTATAATTTCTTTTTTTTTCAGATTTTTTTTTTTTGTATATATTATTTTTTTTTTCTCCGCGGTATTAGGAGGGGGGGGGAAATTTTGGGGTCTTTTTAATCAATTTATCAAGGGGGGGTAGACGCGGGTTGTAGTTATTTTAATATACATATATATATAAAAAAAAGGGGGAAAAAGGGGTGCAAGTAGGAACCTGAATTTGTCATTCAGGTCCCTGTTTGGGCACCATTTTGTAACGTGACATTACCTTCTCACTCAATTTTAAAATTTTGCTCGGGACGCGGATCAACTAACTTTACAGACAAAATAAGGGGGACGGAAAATTTTATTCTACGACGCTAAAACTCACCTCAAAACGTCACTAAAACTAACCAAATAACCAAATATCCAAATAGCCAAATAACCAAATACCAAATACCAAATACCAAATAGCCAAATAATCACAGAAATCACAGAAATCACAGAAATCACAGAAGTCACGAAATCACGAAAATCCAATAATCCAATGAATCCAATGATGCTGATCCGTTCCTGAAAATATAATTCTAAAACTAAGTTGAGGGGTTTGCCTGGGTCGCTCAGTATGCTGGTTCGTGGAGAGAGGGCCGAGTAAAGAGTGTTAAAATTAGGTCCCTGAAAAGGTAGAATCAAGGGTAGCACAATAAATTAATTAACAAACGATAATTATGGCACACAAACAACGAGATTATTTATTATAAAAAAAACAATTTAAGTATCAAAAATTATTACTAGTCGTAAATTATGTTTTATCAAAAATTATTAATTAATATTAAGTTGAACACAAATATAAGATTATGAGACCTGACTTCAAGTCATGGTCTTAACAAGAAAAATGACATATAAAAAGAATAATTAACTGACTAAAAACGAAGCAAGGCTGACCAACTATACATGAGATAAAGGGGGACTTTTAGGAGAGGATGACTCCTGCTCCTAGGTTTTAGGTATGGATGGCTCCGATACCTGGGTGGGGATAAGACTATTCGAGGATCTGGGATGGCTCCTCAAGAAACTCGAACTTATTAGTCGGGAGACAGAAACCGAAGTGTCCTATTCAGCTGGATCACCAGCTTAAATAGGAGAGAAATTTTCCCTTTCCCCAACAATATTCCCCTTCTTATTTGGCCAGCCCCACCCGATAACATAATAATAATAAAATTAAATAGTAATAATATATAAATTTAAGGTGGGCGAGTACAACTCGTCACAGAATATATATAAATGATAATAATAACAACAATAATTTCAATAATATTATCAATTATCAACAATATTATTGATATTAATAACAATATATATGATAATATTTGAAATAGAAATACTAATAATTACTAATATTTATATTTGAATATTATTAAGAGTACTATTATTATTTTTATTATTATTATTAATATTATATATCGATATTAATATTATTAATATCAATGATTTTATTATTATCGATGATATATTATTGAAATTATCATTGTTATTATTATGCATACCATGAATTAATATATATTAATAATATTAATAATAATATTATACAGAATAAAAATGTCAATAATCATTTTGATAACATTACAAATTAGGAATAGGAATTAAGAATTAGGAACGACTATAGTCATAATATAAATGATATTAATTATATTTATAATAACATTTATAATAATAATATTTGAAATATGAATACTATAATAATTATTGATATTTATACTTGAATATCAATGTCAGTATTGATCTTATCATTATCAATATTATATCGATATTATTATTATTATTAATATGATTCATACCATTGATATTATACTAATATTATATTGATATTATTATAATCGATGATATTATCAAAATTATTGTTGTTATTTTTATTTATACTATTGACATAGATATCAATAATATTATTATAAATAATAATAATAAAATAATAATTTAATAATAATATCGATAACATAAATATACTAATAACAATTTTCAATTGAGTATATGTATTCATTTATAATTTTTTGATTCATTATTTCCATAAGCGCTGCGAACCGATCAGCTACACTATTGGCAACGCACACACACAGTCATTCAAAGCATATCTCTTTTCTCGCTCGTAGCCACTCACTCACTCACTCTTTTTTTTTTTTTTTAAATTATTTAGCGTCGCATTAACAACAAGGTCATGAGCGACTACGTTGGTTTTAAGAGATATTTACATTTGATTTTTTTTTTTTTTTTTTTTTTAAGTTTTAACTATTAACTTTACTTGAGTACAATTTTTTTCTTTGTTTTTTAAATACGATTATCGAGTTTGTTGTTTTTTAGGAAGCATATAATTTTTTTCCAGTCGGTTGAGCCATTGAGAGTGTGTTTGATGTTGTCAGGGAGTCCACAGTCCACCCTGGAGCTTTGAAGTTTAAGACAGTCGTTGAGCAGGTGTTTAGCAGTCAAGTTGGTGTTGCATTGGTTACATAGCGGTGGTGTTGCGTTGCCAGCCATGAGGTATTCATGGGTTAGTCTGGTGTGCCCAATCCTGAGTCTCGTTATGGTCGTTTGTTCATGACGAGAACTTGGTAGTTCTGGATGATCCCATATGTTGTCTCGTATTTCATTGAGTTTTGTTTTGTTATTTTTCCAGATTGTATTCCATTTTGTTGTGATTGCCTTGTTGATAGTTAGTTTGTAATCGTCTAGTGACAGTGGTGCTTGTGGGGAGTAGGTACCATGTGTTGCTGCTTCTTTAGCTTTAGAGTCTACAGTTGAGATATATATAAGTGCTGTTGATGTCTGTGACAGTGTTGAGTGCTAGTAGGTTTTTTTTTGATCGTATGAGGTAAGGTAGAGGAAGGTTGGATTTTTTGTTGAAGTGTGTTTCATTAGGAAGCCTAGGTAGGTCATTTAGTTTTATAATGGAGGTTGGTGTATTTTTTAGAGAAGCTAAATATTTCAAGTTTATTTTTATTCTTCTTAGATCAAGAGGTAATTGTCCAGCTTCTGCTAAGACACTGACGTTAGGGCTGCTTCTAAAAGCACCTAGTGCTAGCCTACACGCAGATGTGTGTATTGAATTTATAATGTTTTTTGTTGCTGTTGTTGCAGTCATAGACAATGCAACCGTAGTCTATTTTTGACAAGATCATGGCTTGGTATGTGTGGATAAGTGTTACGGCGTCAGATCTCCAGTTCTTTGATGCTAAGGTTTTAATAATGTTAAGTCTCAAGTAACATTGCTTTTCGAGTGCTTGAAGATGGTGTTTCCAAGTCAACTTTTGGTCAAAAATTAAGCCAAGTATTCTCGTATATTGTACTCTATTTATGTCTGTGTTGTCCATGGTTAGATGTAAGGTAGGAGTGGCTGGTATGATACTTTTGGAGAAAATGATGTATTCAGATTTTGTTGGTGGAAATTTAAATCCATTTGTATTTGTCCAGTTTAAAATATTGTCTAGTGAGTGTTGTATGTTTTCTGCTGTGATGTGTGGGTCTTTTCCAGAGCAAGTGATGATTAGGTCGTCTGCATACAAAATACCCTTTACTGGTAGTTCAAGTTGTTCAGTGATGTCGTTGATGGCAATTAAAAATAAAGTGACACTGATAACAGAACCTTGTGGTACACCATTTTTTATTGTGACTGGAGAAGAATATTCTTTTTTTATTTTAACTTGTATTAGTCTTTCAGTTAAAAAATTTTTAATGTAATATATAATATTACCATTTAGACCAATATTTTGTAAAGTATATATTATTTTTTCTCTCCAGACCATCTCAAACGCTTTTTGAAGGTCAAGTGAGACAGTAATTAAGTGTCTGTTTTGTTTAAATGCTTCACATATTTCGTTTTGGAGAGCGATAAGATGGTCAGTGGTGGAATGGTGTTTTCTAAAGCCAAATTGTGTTGGGTTTAACCAATTGATGGATTCGAGGAACCAGTTTAATCTTTTATTCACCATTTTTTCTAGTATTTTTCCTAAATTGCATGTCAGAGATATAGGTCTGTAGTTATTTGCAGATGCATGATCTTTACCAGGTTTAGGAATAGGTATAACAGTGGCCAGTCTCCAAATGGTTGGGAAGGAGTTGGTGGTCCATATACGATTGTATATTTTAAGAAGATGTTCAAGGTCATCAGTTGGAAGGTTTTTGATGAGTAAAGTGGGAATATTGTCTGGTCCAGGACTAGAGTTTTTACAAGAGTTGATGGTAGTTTGAAGTTCGTTGATTGTAAATGGTGTGTTGATAAGTAGATCTTGCTGTGGAGGTTGTATGTTGTTGCTAGTAGTAAGTAATACATTTAATTCGTATTCGTCTTTGAATTGTCGAAAGGTCTCAGTATAATTCGCATCACCCGAGTTTTCAGCAAAGGTATTTGCGAGGAGATTAGCAATTTGTTTAGAACCTTCTATGGGGTTTCCTGTACCATCAATAATTACAGAAGATGTTTGTGTGTTATTGTGACCTTGTATATTTCTAATGCCTCTCCATATTTTGTCAGTGGGAGTGTTTGTATTTAAAGATGATAGGAATTTGTGCCACGACTCTTTTTTAGCTTCTTTCATGTATTTACGGCATCTTGCTCTATTTTTTTTTATATAAGCGCTGTGAACCGATCAGCTACACTATTGGCAACGCACACACACATTCATTCAAAGCATATCTCTTTTCTCGCTCGTAGCCACTCACTCACTCACTCTTATTAGTTATATGGGCAAATGCTTGCTCGGTCCGAGCGTTCGCTTGCGCCGAGCGTTCGCTTGCTCCGAGCGTTACATAGCCGACACACTGATTTTTTTTCACTACCCTGCGAAAAGAAGTTTCACTTCAAAAATAAGAAAATAAATAATACAAATTATATATATTGGGATGATCCCAATGAGCTTGTCAATCGTCTTCAATTACTTGTAGCTTCAGAAAGAGCTGGCAATAATAGTCACGCTAATGAAATTCTTTTAATTATTGAAGAATTAAGAGAAGCTAGTATTATTTGTTAATATATATGTTCATTCAGTTTTTAATGTACAGTCATTAAAAGGACATTGGAGTGGAATAATGTCTAGTGTTGATATATTCGGACGTCAATTATCAAATAAACGAAAATATTCTATCAGAGGAAACAGTAATGGCGATGCAATAAGAGGACCACCTGGAGAAGGTTTCAAATTTACAGAAGACGGAAATTATGACATTGCAGAAAAAAAATTATGTCACATTGCCGATGCTCAAGACATGAATGATGCTGTCTCAAAAAAAGTAGCACTGATTCTGATTAAGAATGAAACTAATAATCTTCTTAGAATAATGCAAGAAGATATTCAAAAATATAACACTGAAGTCATTAGTAAACTGACAATCAAAGTGGACACATTGCAAAAAAGTGTTGAAAAATCACGTCATACATTAGATGAGCTGAGTACAGAAGTTGCAAGTATATCTCACTATTCGACAGAAAATTTGGGAGTACGTTTAGAAAATCAAAAATAAAAATGAATAAAACAACAGAAAATAATAATAAAAAAGAAGACAATAACTATTTGAGAAGCGTTGTGGCACATGAGCTACACAAGCCTGCTCGCAGATATTATCAACGTAGACATGTTGACATTAGAGCTCTTGATGAAACATGGCAATGTGATCTTGTCGACATGAGTGTATATGCTTCCGTAAATGAAAATTACAAGTTTATACTTACAATAATTGATAATTTTTCCAAATATGCATTTGCTGTACCACTCAAGACAAAAAGTGCAAAAGATGTTACTGCAGCGATGAAATCTGTTTTCCTGAAAGGTCGATATCCAAAAAAACATTCACATGTCGATCAAGGCGAAGAATTTTACAACAGTGAATTTAAGAATCTTATGAAAAAATATAATATAAATATGTACTCAACATATAGTACTTTAAAAGCAAGTATAGTCGAAAGGTTTAATAGAACTCTGAAAAATCAAATGTGGGAAAGATTTACATTCCAAGGCAGTTATAAATGGTTGACTATACTTCTTGAATTGATTAGAAATTATAATAATACAAAGCACAGAACTATAAAAATGAAACCAAAAAATGTAACTAAAAACAATAAAAAGGATATATTGAGGGAAATATACTATAATCAAAATCCAATGTTTTGTGTCACATCAAAAATGAAAAGAAAATTTAAAATTGGTGATAAAGTGCGAATAAGTAAATATAAAAAAATTTTCGAAAAAGGCTACACTCCCAATTGGACAACTGCAGTTTTTACAATCACAAAAGTATTGAATACAATACCGATAACTTACAAGCTTGGTGACTATCAAGATAACAATGTTGAAGGATGTTTTTATCAAGAAGAACTGAGTCCAGTACGCTATCCAGATATATATCTTGTTGAAAAAATTTTAAAAAAACGTAAAAATAAAGTACTTGTAAGATGGTTAGGTTTCAATTTTGAACATGATACATGGGAAAATGAATCAGAATTATGAATAATTATATTTACAATGTATATAGGTATAAGAATTTTTTAATAAAAAATTATAACAAAGTAAATTTTTTCAAATGTAATTCATTTATTGAATATTGTGTGTATAGGCTTAGGCCAATTTTCTAATAATACAACTTGATTATTTTCTTCAATACATTGTAATGTTAAAACTCTTCTTTTAATACCACCATAATTCAAGGAACTTTTTTTTATTATAAAAATAATATTCAGCATTATTTTTCGGTAAGAAAACAGTATATTTATTATTTATTTCGACTGATAGTCTTGCACCAGACTTTTTTCCACAGTAACTTTGAATTTTTGTCACAGCATAGTAAAGATCTTTTGTCGAATCTTTCAATAATTTACAATTTTTTGAAAGCCGCTTAGTCTTGGTGTTTATCAGTTTTTTATTATAATCATTTTTCTTGTCTAGATAATAATAATTACATTTGAAAAAGAGCTCACAAACTTTTTCCAATTTTTTTCGTTTTATGAGAAAATGAACTCACATTTGTTGTATTTTCCTCCCAAAAAAAGTAGATCCAAGCATCCGTCGATCGCTGCTTTCTCGATTTTTGTAAAATAATCATTATTTTTCATAAACGTAGCCATGAATGTAGCCATAACTCCATTGCATTCATTATGAATCTTCTGTAGAGCTGTTACTTTGTACTCTTATTAACCTTTTAGACATTCTCTTATTAGACATTTTTTTGACATCCAATTTGCTCTCCATTTTAGCAACATTATTTAATTGTTGTTCCATTTCTATTGAATGCTGTTTTTCTACAAACATTTTAATTTCAAGCAAATAAATATGTATAAAATATAATACTGATTATCAATGTATATATATTGTTACGTTTTAGGGTTAAAATAAATGATATCACTCTTTTCTATTCAAATTAATAGGTTTTTATTCATTTGCTATTCTATTGCAACTGCAACTTAACTCTTTCTCTCATCTCTTTCCCGTTACTAAGGTCGTCATTTGTTATTAACTAATTCTATATTGTCTGTCTCTGTCTATCATATAAGAGGAGGGAATCATTAACTTCATATTCGTAACACTACTCTCCGCCCAATGAAGATTGTCGTCCCGACAATCCGTAAGCTACGGCTCAAGAATGTTCAACAACCTGATTATATCAATCAGATCCCTAACCACTGGGGATTCTCGAGTTATCCTAAGATGTTGTTCAGTATTTACTCAAGGTTCAGGGGAAAACCCAATGTAAAAACCCTGAACGAACAACATTTACAATTCTATTTTATATCTACAGTCAATCTTTTTTTATTGATTTATTCTTCTTCTAGATATTTGTCTTCTCCTAGATGATTAATTGTATTTATGATTGCAATTTAATTATTCCTCCATGTAGTATAATATCAACCTAAATAAGTAAATTAAGAAAACCAAAAAAAAAAAATATAATTTGAATAATTATGGTTATTATTTATTCGTTTTCAAAGCGTCTTTTGAAAACAAACAACATCAATTATCATTTTTACTAGTATTTTATGCTGTGGTGTACACCCATAAATAACCAAGTCACATTCATGCTCTTATTCAGGCCATTGATGAGAATTTCTCATCAAAGGGACAACACGTCCACCATGATTCCAAAGAATCATGCCAAGGCAGTGACTAAAAATTTTACCTAGGATTTTTATTTATTTATTTATTTCTCGGCCTTGTTTCCTACTCAGTGCCTCGAGGCCGTTTTTTTTTTTTTTTTTTTTTACCTTAAACCTTGTTTCTTACCTGAAACAAAGAACCTCAGTCCCTCGAGGGCCATTTTTTACCTTTAACCTTGCTTCCTACCTGAAACAAGGAACCTCAGTCCATCGAGGGCCATTTTTACCTTAAACCTTGTTTCCTACCTGAAACAAGGAACCTCAGTCCCTCGAGGGCCATTGTTTACCTTCAACCTTGCTTCCTACCTGAAACAAGGAACCTCAGTCCATCGAGGGTCATTTTTTAAAATTCCCATATTACTTTTACTTGAAGTAAGAACTTCTAATTTTTATTTCATGTATGCATAAATTCTGTTTACATGTAAACTATTTTGTTAATTTTATTTTAATGATTCTTTTTATTTTCATCACAACTATTTGCATAGTGGCCCAATTTTTTGCATTTGAAACAAACAATTCCAGATTTTTCTCTATTAATTTTTTCTCCATTTGTCTTGTTTTTATCACAACAATAATAGGTATTTTTTAGAATAGTTCTTTCATATTTATGATGGCACTTATATTTGTTATTATTATAATTATTATTTTCTAGATTTGAATTATTTTCTCTAGATAACTGTATTATTTCTTTTCTCATTATTTTTCTTGATTCTTCTAGTTTCTTTCTGATTAAATTTCTAAATGCATTCAATTTATCGTCGAATTCTTGTAAATTCTTTGCCATATTAATTCAGATGTTTGTCACTTTTTTAATATTGATTCAAATATTAATCACTTTTTTTTTTTATTAATCACGTTATTTTTTTTTATTAATCACGTTATTTTCTTTGTATCTTCATTTTTGATATTAATTCTGTGAGCGTTTCACTATTTTAAAAATAAAATAGAACTCAATTCGAATAACTTAATGAATTTATATTTTTTATTTTATTATTTAATCCTTTCTTTCTATTTTATTTTTAATTTTTCTTCTGACACCAATGTTACGTTTTAGGGTTAAAATAAATGATATCACTCTTTTCTATTCAAATTAATAGGTCTTTATTCATTTGCTATTCTATTGCAACTGCAACTTAACTCTTTCTCTCATCTCTTTCCCGTTACTAAGGTCGTCATTTGTTATTAACTAATTCTATATTGTCTGTCTCTGTCTATCATATAAGAGGAGGGAATGATTAACTTCATATTCCTAACAATATGTATATTATTAAATTGCTTTCTTACCTTTCCTTGATATTCGAATGATAAAATTTCAAAAAAACTTCTCGTTAATATAGGGATAAATACAATAGAATAGTAGAAGGAGTACCTATTTAAATGACACGTATTTAAAGTCAGCAAATTTTTTTGCAACATTGTATTTTAAATATATTTATACATGAGACATGAAACATGAAACATAAGACTTGAGCTATGCCCCAGGACATGGGACATGTTAACTCGCATGTTAAAATAACGAAATTTAATTTTTCCGGTCAAGTCTGTATTACCGACACATGACAATTGGGTATTTACACCATCAATGATATATGGGACATAAGATCTAAGACATGGGGCATGAGACATGAGAAATCGCACGTTAAAATAAAAAAATTTTTTCAAATATGTATTACCGACACATGACAATTGGGAATTCAAACTATCAAATGACGAATTTCTTTACCATCTGCATTATCAAGACATATCAATTCAAATGACGGAATTTAATGTTTTTTTTTTTACACTACATGGATTATGAGCCACAAGACATGGGAACATACGACAGGGGAACATACGAATTGGGAACATACGACATGGGACATGAGAAATTGCTCTTAAAAATGACAAAATATAATTTTCCCGGTCAAATCTGTATTACTGACTCAGGGTCATTGAGAATGATAAATTTCTTTACCATCTCTGCATTACCGACACATGACAATTGGGAAATCTCACGTTAAAGTGACACATAAATTTTTTTTACCATCTCTGTTTTACCGACCGAGTTGCAGTCCCCTGTCCCCTTGCCGATCTACCTTTTTTCGACCACCCTCTGTCATAGAACTATCCTTGATACACTACTTTGGTCTTAAAATTTCCCTCATCAAAATCTCTACAGCCAATGCTATACTTGAAAATATTGAAACCACCCTTTTTCAATTGTAAGATGATTGTTTATAATAATAGGTGTCATCGCGAACTTTGTAATGAATGAAAGGCCTTTAAAAAGTTGGACTTGGAATTTCTATCATATCCTCGGCTGTGGCAATTTTTATAAAGAATTTTTTGAATGCAACGTAATTTTTTTGCGTTTATTTATTCAAAAGTTATCGGGTGTCCAAACAATTACCGATTTATTATTTACAACAATTTCTTCTAAATAAAAAGTTTGTATGCATGCGCTAATCAAAAAATATATTTCGATCGGTAAATCGGTATTTCTTTTTATCGATATTTTATTTAAATAGTAAGATTAAAATTTAAAAAAATAAAAATAGAAAAAGTTTTTGATCTAAGTAGAAAAATGAGATAACTGTTAACTTTTTCAAATTTTTTTAGAAATTAAATTACAACTAGAAAAGGAACAAGAAATATATATATAGAAATATATATATATATATATATATCCAGTGGTGGTTTCGGACACATTTTTTTTTTTTGCGATTTTATTCAGTAATTGAACTTTGTACATCAATGTACATTCATGTATAAGACGATTTTATTGTATACACCAAAATAAAAAAATTTTCATCGATTGGTACTTTTGAGGACTATCGTTATGACACTGTTTCAACCCTTCACTTACCTTATTTATTCGAATCCTTTGTATCTTAGTATTGTGTTGGCATGAATTTAGAAGGAACAAAAAATAGAAGTAGTAAATTTTACATTTTTAATACATAAAATTTAAGATTTGACACAAGTCCTCAAAACAACCCATGCATGAAGAATTTATCTATGTAATGGTGGTTTCGAGGACTTTTCTTTTCAAATTTTAATTATCCCTTTAATATAACCCAATGACTGTTTTTACGGTGGCAATAGTCCTTATATCTATTGATTAATACTTATATTGAATATCAATTCACAAAATGTATCAGGGACATATGATAAGACTTTTTTGTTATCGTTTTAACTTGACGTCCCCAAAACCTCCGATAGATTTTTTTAAAAAACTATGTAATGAAGGTTTCAAGGACTTTTCTTTTAAAAATTCACTTATCTTCTTAAAATAACTCAATGACGGTTTAACGGCGGCAAAAGTCCTTATATCTATTGATTAATACTTATATTGAATAATGATTCATAAAATGTATCAGAGCCATATGATAGGACTTCTTTATTATCATTTTAACTTGATGTCCCCAAAACCTCCGATAGATTTTTTAAAAAAAACTATGTAATGGAGGTTTCAACGACTTTTTTTTTAAAAATTCACTTATCTTTTTAAAATAACTCAATGACTGTGTTGACGGTGGCAATAGTCCTTATATCTATTGATTAATACTTATATTGAATAACAATTCACAAAATGTATCAGGGACATATGATAAGACTTCTTTGTTATCGTTTTAACTTTATGTCCCCAAAACCTCCAATAGATTTTTTTTTGAAACTATGTAATAAAGGTTTCAAGGACTTTCCTTTTAAAAATTTACTTATCTCCTTAAAATAACTCAATGACGGTTTAACGGCGGCAAAAGTCCTTATATCTATTGATTAATGCTTATATTGAATAATGATTCATAAAATGTATCAGAGCCATATGATAGGACTTCTTTATTATCATTTTAACTTGATGTCCCCAAAACCTCCGATAGATTTTTTTAAAAAAACTATGTAATGGAGGTTTCAAAGACTTTTCTTTCAAAAATTCAATTATCACTTTAATTCAACACAATGACTGCCTTGACGGTTGCAATATTTCTTATATATGTTGATTAATACTTATATTGAATGACAATTTATAAAATGTGTTAGGGCCATATGATAGGACTTGACGATAAAACACTATTTATATATCTTACATGATGTCCTCGAACCCTTTTATTATATTTTTTTATCCGGATTATGTTGGTCGTTCTGAAGACTTTTCATAGAACTTAAACGAACTAATGATAGAAAATAGAGTACAGAGTTATGACTGTTTGGAATACGTGTATAACATCATCTATTTCTACGAAGTGGACTGAATCCGAGAAACTGGAAAAATATCAGAGAAAAACGGAAAAATATCATAGAATAAAAGAAATATTAGAAAAAAAATTTTTGAACTTGCAATTAAAGAGTTCTGAGAGTAAACATACAATGCGGCCATTTTTTAAGTCATACTTAACGATTGTATGAATTTCAGTATGGGCTTCATGTTCCTAAAAGCACTAACGGAAGAAGTTTATGGTTTGGTACGTTCCGTGGACACCAAGAAAAATTAAGTAGAACTTGTAACAAAGACAACAGTCTTTCTCTAAATACCTACTGTCTATAACAAATAGTTTCAGTTATTGCTATCGAAAATAATTCAGTTTCGGTTTTCCCGAAGGTATCTAAGAATTTCTAATGCTACTAAATTAAGGCGGTATCTCGTTGTTCAGGCTACTGGTTCAAAGTAATCAATCATTTCTAAGGTTCCGGAAAAGCGGAAAAAATGGTCTCAACTTTCTATGTTAGTGTAGAAGAATGGCCTTATTTCGAGTTTGAAATATTTATTTTATAATTTCCGGTATAGGCTGCGAGTCCTCAAATCCACCGTTCTACGAATAAAAAACTTTTGCAGCATGGTGGTTTTGAGGACGTCTCAAAATTACGTCGTTGATTCCGTTTTGATTCAAGTATGGTTTAAGATTATCAGAAAGGTTCTATGACATTTCCAAACTCGCAGGTCCCGTGTACACCGAGAAAGTTTGAGTAGACTTGTAACATAGACAACGGTCATTTTCTAAATACCTACTGTCTAACAAATAGTTTCAGTTATTGCTATCGAAACAAATAAAGTTCCGGTTTTCCCGGAGGTATCTAAGAATTTTTAATGCTACTAAATTAAGGCGGTATCTCGTTATTTAGGCTACTGGTTCAAAGTGATCAATCATTTCTAAGGTTCCGGAAAACCGGAAAAAATGGTCTCAACTTTCCATGTTAAAAGAATACAGAACGACCGTCTTTCCAGTCAACGCGTTTTTCGTCGGAGAATTTCCTTATATTTTGGTTTTATGTGATTGTCCTTATGATTCGATTCGTTCCATAAATTATTAAAACTATAATAAATTACAGTGTAGAAGAATGGCCTTATTTCAAGTTTGAAATATTTATTTTATACTTTCCGATATAGGCTGCAAGTCCCTAAAACCACCGTTCTACGAATAAAAAACTTTCGCAGTATGGTGGTTTTGAGGACGTCTCAAAATTACGTCGTTAATTCCGTTTTGATTCAAGTATGGTTTAAGATTATCAGAAAGGTTCTACTATGAAATTTCCAAATCCGCACGTTTCGTGGACACCAAGAAAAATTACGTAGAACTTGTAACAAAGACAACGATCTTTCTCTAAATACCTACTGTCTAACAAATAGATTGCTATCGACACGAATTCAGTTTCGGTTTTCCTGAAGGTATCTAAGAATTTTTAATGCTATTCAATCAAGGCGGTATCTCGTTGTTCAGGTATTGTTTCATGGTGATCAATCATTTCTGAGTTTTCGGAAAACCGGGAAAAATTGTCTTAACTTTCCATGTTGAAAGAATTCAGAACGACCGTCTTTCCAGTCAACGCGTTTTTCGTCGGAGAATTTTTCTTATATTTTGGTTTCAGGTGATAGTCCTTATTATTCGATTCGTCCAATAAATTATTGAGACTATAATAAATTCCAGTGTAGAAGAATGGCCTTATTTTGAGTTTGAAGTATTTATTTTATAATTTCCGGTATAGGCTGCAAGTCCTCAAAACCACCGTTGTACGAATAAAAAACTTTCGTAGTTTGGTGGTTTTGAGGACGTCTTAAAATTACGTCGTTAATTCCGTTTTAATTTAAGTATGGTTTGAGATTATCAGAAAACTTCTATGAAATTTCCAAATCCGCTCGTTCCGTGGACACCAAGAAAAATTGAGTAGAACTTGTAAAAAAGAAAACGGTCTTTCTCTGAATACCTACTGTCTAACAAATAGTTTCAGTTTTTGCTATCGAAAATAATTCAGTTTCGGTTTTCCCGAAGGTATCTAAGAATTTCTAATGCTACTAAATTAAGGCGGTATCTCGTTGCTAAGGCTACTGGTTCAAAGTGATCAATCATTTCTAAGATCCCGAAACCCGGAAAAAATTGTCTCAACTTTCCATGTTAAAAGAATCCAGAACGACCAGTCAACGCGTTTTTCGTTGGAGAATTTCCTTATATTTTGGTTTCATGTGATATTCCTTATGATTAAATTCGTCCAATAAATTATTAAAACTATAACAAATTACAGTGCAGAAGAATGGCCTCATTTCAAGTTTCAAAGATTTATTTTATAATTTTCGGTATAGGCTGCAAGTCCTCAAAACCACCGTTCTACGAATAAAAAACTTTCGTAGTATGGTGGTTTTTAGGACGTCTCAAAATTACGTCGTTGATTCCGTTTTGATTTGAGTATGGTTTGAGATTATCAGAAAGGTTCTATGAAATTTCCAAACCCGCACGTTCCGTCGACACCAAGAAAGTTTGAGTAGAACTTGTAACATAGACAACGGTCTTTCTCTAAATCTTACTGTCTAACAAATAGTTTCAGTTATTGTTATCAAAACGAATTAAGTTTCGGTTTTCCCGACGGTATCTAAGAATTTCTAATACTTAGGGATCGAGTACTATTTTTGGCCGATGCATCGATTTTCCGATTCTTAAAAGAAAAAGTATCGATACTCTGATTCCGATACTTTTTTCAAGAATCGAAGACCACTAGCCTGATTGATTGAAAAATAAGATGGTTTCCGCTACCTTATCTATGGCTCTGGTATTATTGCTGGTGAAAATACATTTTTTACACAAACTTTGCTGTTACAGCTGTTCTTTTATCATCAAGTTTTATAATTTTTCACAACAATTGCTGGGATTCCAGATGGATTGAGCGACAAACTCTCAACAAACTTGGATTCGACTGGTACTTAGCAGCAGTCGGTGGTATTACATCAGTTCTTCGTGCAGCGATGTTTTGGCCACAAAAAATAATAGAAAAAATGAATAACTTTCCAATCACTCATTGATTTTTTCTGTTTTAATTTTAAATACTTTTTTCGACAACCATATTTGATAAATCAATGGTAAAATTGTCAATACTTCAAGTTTTTTGTTCAATAGTAAGTTACTTTCATATATTCGTAATTCGTAATGATTGATAAATGAAACAATTAATTAAACTTTGTAAAGAATTCGTTTCATTTTTCCCTCTTCCAAATTTTTCGGGTGTAATGCAAAAAATATGAGAATAATTTGTCTTCAAAAGCAGGTCGGTCGTTCTTTTTCATCGAATTTTATTTCTTATTTTTATCGCGGCGCCGACTGGCTGTGAAAGTTAGAGGGTTAGCCTGATCACGGACACGCCCCAGAATAAATGAATGTTCTCAAATCATTCGTAAATTGATGTGGTTTCATTTTCTTGTATCTCAATTTATAAGAGAGGTATTCTGGATTTTTGATGTGTAAACATCTTTAGGCGCGGGTTGGGTATGAGTAAAAGGAAAAAACATATAGTTTAGACGTCAGATCCGGTAACGGATCTGAGCAGGAATCCATTTTCTGTCAGTCTACATTGCGCCTTGCAGCGCCATGGTAATCGGTCAGTAACCGTTACCATCAGGGGCTTGATGTCACGGGAACCAGCTCGAAACTGCCTGAGGGTAGAGTTTCAGAAAACAGAAAGTCCCTAGTATCATTACCATATTCACCATATAAGTGTAATAATACACTATTACTTGATGTAATTATTCTCGAAATTATAAACTACAAGATAATTTTTTTTTTTAATTGTCTGGTTCTAATAAAATGACTTATTTATAAACTATATATTTCAAGAAAATAAATATATGATATTTTATATATTTGATGATGTAACTTTTAAGAAAAAAATTAAATATGCAAAATTCTCTAGTGCACGCATCAAGTTTAAGCACGTGCGAATTACATTGAAAGTATATAAAGTCAAAAAAATATTTATCTTTAAAATATAATGACCAAAATTATAATTAGTCAACGTGGTGTTTTTTTCCAAATAAATATCTTATCGTCTGCATTCAATGAAAATTGGAGAATCGAAATATTATGATACCGAAGAATAATGAATTTTGCGAAAAAAGTAATGACATGCCTTCGGCTCACATAACAACTGAGATTACAAATTATAATCTTCATAAAATGATATATATTTCTAATAAAAATAAGGAAGATAAAGCTTTTAACTTTTGAAAAGAAATCCATGACTTTCATATTTTTGCAAGACAATTTATATGTGTATCTTTATAACTTTCAAATTCAAATTTTATTCAATTAATACAATAACAATAATTCATTTTTCAATTGACAGTACATATATATAAAAGTTGA
The DNA here is from genome assembly GCF_014905175.1 of Aphidius gifuensis. Classification (NCBI taxonomy): domain Eukaryota; kingdom Metazoa; phylum Arthropoda; class Insecta; order Hymenoptera; family Braconidae; genus Aphidius; species Aphidius gifuensis. Next base: position 12,934,081 of record NC_057792.1, read on the forward strand.
TGTTGCGTTTAACTGTAGAATTATATAATTGTGTTGTAAAATCCTATTAATTAAAACAATAAAAATTACAAATTTTTATTCTACTTAAAAATAATTTATATGCATTACGTTAATGAGAGTGCTGTAGGATCGTCAGTTGATTAATTTAAACACCTTTGTTTTATAAAACAATGATGCACTATGATTAATTAAATATATATTATATAGATTTTATCCGAATTTTTTAGAGACGGTCGGTATCACAGGAAATAGGTCGATCGATATTACAGAAAGCCTCCTTTGCCTCATATTTGAAAAATAATTTAAACAATTATTCAAATCATTAATATATATATTTTATTATAATATAATTCACACAATATATTCTAAATTAACCAGAATTAATTATCAGTATTTAAATGTTAATTTAATTTCAATTAGTGTTTTATTATTATTAGCAATAATTCATCAAATTTTAATAAAATTAAATAGTACAGGAAATAAATATGCTCTTTAACACATATAAAATATTGGTTAGAAGACATTAATTCTTTCAATATTAATTTTAATATTAATTATAATTCTATATATATTAATAATAATAATCAAAAAGTACAAAAATAATACATTATTATCAATATCAAATATTAATATTATGTTTTTAAAAAATTTAAATTTACAATATATTTATAATGTTTATTTACTTTGGATAATAATTTCTTTGTTAATAATATTTATAAACTATTTAATTGCAATAATAAAAATATATATTTGTTTCATCACTTGTTCCAATAATAAAATAATCAAGTGCAATCATCCATGATTCAACACTAACAATTAAATCTAAACGATTTTCACCAAGATGATTTAAATCATATACACCATACTGGTGTAAGACCATTGAAGACAATCAAGTAATACAATCTTGATTGATAGCTAATTGTACTTCTGAAAAATTATCAATTCTAATTGGTGGTAGCATTGTATTTGCATCAGTAAATACAATAACATATGTACTCTCTTGTAAAACAAAATTGACTCTTAAAAATAATCAATAATAATACCACCAAACCAATTACAATTAGCTACATTGATAATACGTACACATAACAATTGATCTTCATCAAGTCTTGGCCAATGAAATGGCATATGACAATCAGGCATTGCTGTAATATATGTTGCTTGTGCATCTGGATTAACGATTATGTAATTATTAACGTGATACAAATGAACCAGTTAATGGTGATATAATAAGTGTTCCACTACCATGATAACCATCTAATTGAAATGTTATTTCTAATTGTTCTTCAATATTATGATTATGTAAATCAGCATTACAACCTCGTGCAATACGATCAGATTGAGCTGTTGGTACTTGATAAAATAATTCATGTGGCAATAAATTTGTCAATGTCACTGGTGGTAAAAGACTTATTGTATGAGCTGGTAATATTTGTTGTGTTAAATCAACAGGATAATTTTCACGTCTAATACATATACCCATATTAAATATATTACTTTGATTTGTTTTACATGTTGTTATTGTTTCAATTATTTCCATTGGTTTTTTAACACATGTTCAATCAATTGGCTCCATACAATATTGAAATAACATATTTGGATATTCTGGTTTAACAAACATTTTAACATTTGCATGTGTCAAAGGAACTGATATTGATGAATTTGCTGGTACATGAAGTATTTTTTTTGTTGTTGATGTACCAGAAAATACTGATGGTACACCAGGTATACCTGGATAATTAAATTGACTTCAACCAAGTTTTTCTAATTTAATATCAACTGAATAACCAATTTTATTAACAATTTGTAATGCTGATCTAATTGTTACTAATTTTCTTGCTAAATACAACACGTGCTTTTGTCATTAAATTATTATTGATATAGCTGACATAACAAGTGGTTGATCTGAATGATCTTGTTTTAATTCAATGCTAAGTGTTGGTAATTCAGATGAAACTTTTAATAAAACATAAAAAAATCGTTGTAAATTTTGTAATTTATTATCTACACATTCAACTCGTGGAATATTACTAAAATTATTTGATTGTCCAGTTGAAAAAATTACCAGTTCTGTATTTAATAATTGTTCATATTGTCCGCGTTGGTTGAATTTTTTGATTTTGTATTTTAGTATTTTCTTGTGTTGTTATAGTTTGTGGCTGTTTTAAATTTATAATTAAATCTAGTTGTGATTAGATGTTAAAGTTTTGGCTGTAGTTTTTGTTGAAACTGATATTATGATATCTGAATAGTTTTGAAAATCATACATTGCGACAGATACCACAAGAAATTGCTTGTCTTCGATAAAAAGCCAATATACTGTAATACTCAGTACAATTTTCACATAAAAACCAGTGACAGCAGGGTAAAGACACTACGTTTAATATTGATTGGTGACAATGTGGACACAAAGAATGATTAATATTGTCCAGTACGAAGATTTGTAAGTTATATTCTGTTGCATTTCTTCTTATTATTTGTACTGACAAATTCTGATTAATATTTTCTATGATAACTGCTCCATTATATTGTGGTTGAATGTTTATATTATGAGATTGATATTGTTAAATTTCATTCATTTCAGCTGGAGTTGTGAAAACCAAGTCATTTTGTAATGCAGGTGTAATGTGGTTATAACATGATAAGAATCTTGGAATCGTCAAAGTTCCATTATTGAATAAATCCCACATGTGACTTATTAATTGTTGTCTATTTGTGTACTCTTGGCGTGGAGTACGCCAAATACCGAGACCTCGATTTAATGATGTAACTTCAATGTGTGTAAAAGCTTGCAGTTGTTTCAATTTAGCTGTAAATTGCCAGATTTTTGGATGTGGTCCAAATAGGGTATGTATGACTCTGTGATAAGATTCTATTGGATTATTTGTTTTATCTGCTTGTTGATAAACAGATAATCTTGTTAATCTATCTTGAGTTAACCACGTACGTGGATAATATTGAACCAGGTCTTCGAAAAATCGTAATACATCTACTGGTGCATTACGAATTAAAAAATTATATGCTTGTTGAATCTCATTTCTTGGTAGTAGTGGCAAACATAATATCTTTCGAACGAATGCTAATCCTATATCCCATGTCATTAACCTTATCATTGCAGCTTCACCTTTTCTTGATTTAATTCTTCTTATGATTGCCTAAAAACAACAAGTTTATATATGAATATCAATAATAATTGATAATTTTAAAATTCATAAAAATATGTATTTTCTTACTTGGCAATAATGAAAATAACAATGAATTATTTGTGCATGAGGAAACACAATTATCGCTGCATTTCGAAGTGCTTGTTCAAAGTCTTGGTGAATCATTGTTGGTATTATATTTGGTGCTAGATGTGTTTGAAAATGTCTTAATATTTGTTCATATAATTCTGCTGTTTTTCTTGTCATGAGGGCCCATGCAAGAGGTACAGTCTGTTCAAGCAAAAAAAATATAAACATATAAATATGAACAGTTTTGAATAAAAATAAGAATTATATTATAATTTTACAGCTTACACTATTATCAATACGACCCATGATTGTAAATAATTGAGTAATGTTTAATAATCTTGGACAATCTCTGAACGTTGCATCTAAATACAATTCTTGTATATTGACTAATGTCGATAAAAAATCAGGGTTACCAAAAATTGTTGCTGAAGTTGATCTGTCAATGTAAATAGTGTGTACAACCATCATCCCCTGTGGATATTCACGATATTTTGACCATTGATTTTGATTTATAAGTAGATTATATTCAAGAAGTGTTCGAGGAGTACGTGGATGAGTTGAACGTCGCCAACGATTCATTGACCATTTTTACAACCTGTTGATACAATAATATAATATATAGATAAATAACAATAATAAAAGTAGATAAGGTAATATATTTAAATTAAATAACCTGTAGTACATGATGTACCAGTTGCAGTCAACGCATTGATACAAAGCTTTTTAGAAAATATTATAGATACTGTAACGTTTTTTCGATATATTTTAGCAGATGATTTATTTAAAATTGGTATATCCAATTGTTACCAGAACAATTTTTATTATTTTTTGATCTTCTCATAGGATATTTTTTTTGTCCTTTAACCGTTATTGAATCTGAATTTGTTGACATCATTAGTGAATGTACAGTGCACAATATAAACAACATGACAACTGGCATTAAAACCTGCGTTATTGTTACCATCTAAAATTAAATAATAATTCATTTAAATTTGTTTGTTGAATCCGGTACTTTTTGTTAAATGAAAAAAAACCAAGTTGTTTAACAGCCAACCATGTAACCGTGATAAGACCATGTCCAGCTTTGGCCTTTGGAAACGAGAAACCTATTTTAAATAAAAAATAAACATTTCTTTATAAACAATAAATAAACTGTTATATACTTAAAACAATTTAACAAATTTATATAAAATTTTTTGTAGCTTATAAAATAAAAAAAAATAAGTGCAATAATATTTATAAATATTAATCAGTAAATTATTAAATTATCATTATTATTGTTGTTGATGGAAAATAATAATATATAATAATAATAATAATAATCATAAAAAAACATTATTTAAAAGTTAGTTAAATTTAACAATAAAATAAATGAAAAATAATAACAATAATTACCTTTGCGAAATGTATTATGCCATCTTGCGAAAAAACCAATATGGCGTCGTATGAAAAATAGGACCCCGGGAATTTCAAAAATTTAAAATGGCGTCTTATAGAAAAAACCAATATGGCGTCTTATAGAAAAACCAATATGGCGTCTTACAAAAAATCGGACCCCCCATGGCGATTTGACCTAATTAATCAATTGGAAGACCCCCTGTGGCGATTTGACCTAATTAATTAATTAATCGATTTAATTAATTAATTCAAGGACCCCCTGCGATTTGACCGACCTAATTAATTTGCGGACCCCTGGGGTGAGGCCTCGTGGATTCCGGGAAATCACCCGCGAATCACAGCGGGGGTCGCGGGCGGCACAGCGAGGGGTGTCCCAGAACTCTCCTATATATACTACTGTCGATGTTAAAACAAATTTTGGTTTTTTTTTTTCCACAAACAGACATGATATTTTTTTTTTCTTTTTTGGGCCTTATTAGATTTAATATGCCTATTTTCGGACATGGCTCAATTCCAAATATTGACGGATCAATTCCGGCAATGTTTTAATCGACGACGCTTCATCTGCAGACTCTACGATATTTTTTTCAAATTTTTCGGTCGTTTATTTTTTTTTTTATTCAACGATATGTAGTGTCACAAACTTTTTTTTTACAATATTTTTGTAAACAGCAAGAAAAAAAATGAAAAATTCTACGGAACACTTAGGGTGCACCTTGGGGAACTTGACTATCTTTTTTTTAAATTTATTTTTCTGATAATATTGATTTGAACTTTTAAATGCAGTTTGCTTTAAAATTTTCATATTGTCATCAACAACTTTTGCTGGTGCCATTTTGATTGCACGATGTTTTGTATTATTATATTGTTCAATTAATTTTCAAAGTACAATTTATTTTGAATTTTTCTATTAAATCTTTCAACTATTGATACTTTAATATGGGTGGAAGTTGAATACATATGAACATTGTATTTTTTTAACATCGCTCGAAAAATGAAATTATAAAATTCTGTTTCTTGATCCACATAAAGATTTTTACAAACTCGTCCTGTTCGAAATATTGATTCCATTGCAGCTGACTCTTCTTTTCCAGTCTTGCTTTTGAGTTTAATAGCCCAACTGAACTTTGAAAAAATATCAATGACAGTCAAGATATATTTATATCCAGAATTTACAGATGAGTGTTCAATTATGTCAACAAGATCAGCGTGCCAAGTTTCATCCTTATCTCTAATATCAACTTTACGTCTTGGAAAACTTCGCCGAGCTGGTGCATGAAGCTCTCGCACTAGGGCTCTTTTAAATACAGTCATGTGTCATTGAAAGTAGTTTGATGACTGAATTTTAACCAATTTTAATGTATAATGTTGGCTTCTCTTAGTTCTTCAATGATTGACATGATTTCATTATCGTGACTTAAATTGCCAGCTGTCCGTAAAGCAACTATCAATCTCAAACGATCAACAAGCTCGTTTAGATCACCCCAATAAACATAATTAACTTTGGATTGATTTTTACTTTGAATTATCATATTTGTTGGTAGTAAACCAGAACCATGATGTTGTGCACTGTTCATGTGAGGTAATATAAATGTAATATGCTTTCGTGATACTGTATTTTTCACTGTATTTTTAGAATTATGATACCTATAATTTGTGTTGAGAAAAATTTGAGCATAATTTTTTTCATCAATTGCAGTGACTTTTGTTTTTTCAGGAGTTATTTTCATGAATAATATTAATAATAATTCCAGTAGTCGTTGTGTTATTTTATATGTTTCATCAGCAATATTCATATGATTTTAGCATTTCCAATTTTATCTTCTCTGCTGCTTTTTTTTTACCCCATAATCTTTATCCCATTGTAAAGTATCTATTTTATTTAAATATTGAGTTGTTGAATCATTTTTAAGACCTGTTTCATCTGCTTCTTGCTCTATCAGTTGTAGATCTTTAATAGTATCGAGAAAAGGCTCTGTTTCCTCAACAGAACTGAGATTTTGTTCTGTGTTTATAATTTCAAAATTACTTTAATGCGCTCTATCAGAAATGATACTGTCTTCTTCTTTCTCAGAATCATATATGTTGTCTTTACTAATTTCGCTTTTGTTATTATTTATTGTTGGTGTTATTTTAGCAGCTATATTTTCAAGTGGTCCAATGACTGGTTTTAAGTACTCGTTAGCAGTTTCAGATATGCTTTCTTTCTCTAATTTCAATAATTGATGTTTCTTCTTTATGACATCTCTAACTTTCTCTATTTCTTCAAGAAATTTCGCTTCTTTTGCCAGTGCTTTCTTCTTGAGAGGCATGTTGACTCAACAGGATATAAACATGAACTAATATATTTTTAAAAAATTGTATCGTTATTTATATTTATAAAACAATCAAAATTTTTTCTGTATCTACCATCATTTATATTCCGATCTTTGTCAATACATGAGAAACAGTATTTCTCTTCCCAACTCTTGATACATATCTGAAGAAATTTATTAGACTCCATATCAATAGTTGCACTAATTGAAAAAAGTATAAAGTCAAATGTTTTATATGGAAAAAATCAGTCAATCATCAACCATGATAGAGCATACAAATAATAAAAATTAGAAGAAAAATAAAAAACGTTTTCGAAAATTTCACGAACATTTCGTTAAAAATTGAAATTTTCCACTTTTAAGTTTTAAAATATGCCGAAAATGAAATTTTACCAAGATATGTTTTAATTTTGTTTTATTTTTTTGTATTTAAAAATTTAATTTTTTTTTCAAAAAATTTTGAAAAAAAAAAATTGAAAAAAAAAAAAAAGAGCATATAAACGTCTCGGCCCATTCTAATTTTTAATCGAACACACGTAGATTGAGTACCTTATTTTATGGAAAAAATTTCATGTATTTAAATTGGGGCTTTTTTCATGAAAGAAGAGAATTAACATTAAAACACTCTACTTTACCGGCTAAAATACGTCATAAAATTTCCGAAAAAATTCAGGCTGCATAAAAAGCCAAAAACAATGTATAAAAAAATTTTCAACTCAATCCGACAAGGTCAGGCAGATGACTAGCTGAATTGACTCAGAATGCCCCATATATAATATTGCATTATCGAATTTTGTTTTAAATATTCTCAAATAGATACTTACGGAATATTATAAAGTACCCAGGTGAAATTTAGTGTCGATTTTCGACACGCAGTGTCCATTCGACGTCGAAATTCGAGCTCGAAACGACATCGAAAGGTGACGTTTTTCGACGTCGAACCGATGTCGATCCGACTGTGGCGCGTCATACGGTGATAATATTAACATATTTATGATAGGGCTCAGTAGATGGCAGAGTGAGTGATTTTCGACAGATTTATTTACGTATCATTAATTTGAGCAGGGATGGGCATACTGTGAGTTTTTGAGTTGTTTACAATTATCCAGAAATGAAACGTTTAAAACAGGAGAAATTACATGTATTTAATTTGTTAAATAAATAAATGACTAAGGACAAGCAGTAGCTAAAGGAAAGATGTAGCTAAGGAATTAATGTGACTAAGGAATTATTTCCTTGAAACATAATTCTTTGGCAACCTCAATTCCTTAGCTACATCTTTTCCTTAGCTACTGCTTTTTCTTGGACGCTTGTATTTTTAAAAAATAAATTTACATGTATTTTATTTATAAAATAAATAAATGTCAAAAAAATGTCAAGAAAAGATGAATAAAAATGAAAATTGACTAAGGAATTATTTCCTTGAAACATAATTTTTTGGCAACATTAATTCCTTAGTCACATTAATTCCTTAGCTACATCTTTTCCTTAGCTACTGCTTTTCCTCGGACATTTTTTATTTATTTTATAAATACGAGCACATTGGCGCGCTACGCGCGCCTGTATCTATTCCTTCTAAAAGGTTCATTGTTCATTGATTTTATAAACACAAGTATTATCATAAAAAAAAAAAAGAATGAATAAATTGACGAAAAATTTTTTTAATTTATTTATTTACACATAAATCACATATAATTCACACGTAATTTTTAGTCTAATAACATCGAGATTGAATGTTTACTGAAAAAGTTGTGCTACCTTAATATGTCAATTTTAAAAAAAAATATAAAGAATATTTTAAAAAATTTTGTTTTTGAATTATTTCTTCACACATAAAAAACACATAATTCGCACAAAATTTAAAGCCCAATTGCATCGAGATCCGATGATTATTGAAAAAGTTGTGCTAGCTTAATATTTGAATTTTTTAAAATAATGTAAAAAATAAAAAAATAAATTTTCTTTCAAATTTATTTTTTCACACATAAAAAACACATAATTTGCACAAAATTTTAGGCCAAATGCATCGAGATCCGATGATTATTAAAGAGGTTGTGCTAGCTTAATATGTCAATTTTTTAAAAAAATATAAAAAATATTTAAAAAATTTTTCTTTCAAATTTATTTCTTCACACATAAAAAACACATAATTCGCACAAAATTTTAAGCCCAATCGCATCGAGATCCGATGATTATTAAAAAAGTTGTGCTCGCTTAATATGTCAATTTTTAAAAAAAATATTTAAAAAAATTTTCTTTGAAATTTATTTCTTCACACATAAAAAATACATAATTCGCACAAAATTTTAAGCCCAATTGCATCAAGATCTAATAATTATTAAAAAAGTTGTGCTAGCTTAATATGTCAATTTAAAAAAAAAAAATATCAAAAAAAATTTTGTTTACTCGCTTTTTTTTGTTGTTTTTTCGTTGCTAACGAGATAAATAAAAAAAATAATAGAAAAAGGCAAACAAAGAAATTTGTATGAGAGTAAGTGAGAAAAAAACAATGACCAATAAAATGTTCGGAAGACCGATGATGTTATTAGGATAGGCAGCTGTTGAATCTTGCGGAATGGAGCGATCGGAAGAAGCCAGTGCATATTATCACCAGTAACGGTGCTAGTAAGTCGTATGCTCAAAGTCACATGTTGTTTTTATTTATTTTTTTTTCCATCAAGTTCAATGACTTTTTTTTTTTTTTTTTTGCGTTTATATATACAATTAATTCATTAATTAATTTTAATTTTTAAGTTTAAATTATTTTTTTAATTGTCAATTAATAACTATTTCAATTTTCTAATAAAATGTAGGCTAGATGTCAACGATTTATTGATGTAACATCTGGAAATTCTAAATGTCGTATTTTTATCATCACAATCATCATCATCTTGATTTTTAGAACAGTTGAATGTTAAGTTTGGAGATACAAACTGTAAATGAATACTGTCATTAATGTTTTGATTTTATTCTAAATAATAATATGAGTCTAAATCTGTTGTTACAATGCATAGCTTTAATGATGGGGCAAATCAGTATCATATGTAGCATTAGCAATTAATGATTTTCTAACTGATGGTGTTGATAATGCACTTTTTAATTCACTTGAAGTAAATGTTTTATTATTTTTCTATTTTTTTTTTACAAACTTTCTAACGATTCCGTGAATGTCTCATTATTTTCTATTGACAATTTCGTTATATTTTGTTGATAAAACATCAATTCTAAAGTCTCAAATTTTCACCATTAAAAACATTTGATGATTCAGTAAAAGTATCATTATTTTTTTTTGCCTAATACATTTAACGATTTAGACGTAAAAGTATTATTTGTATTAGTAAGAGTATTACTGTGAAAACTATCGTCAATTCCACCATTTGAATTATCCAACTAATCTTTAGAAGATGGATTACTTCCAGAAACATCAATAAACATACTTATTTGCATCATTGATTCAGTTAAAATTTGTGAAACAGGCATTGCTAAACGATCACCGTTACATTGTGAATATTTCAATCCATTGTTAATAAATTTATTATTGTTATTTTCGTTTTCATTAATTTTATCAATATCTGTTGATGTATCTAAAAAAAATGGTCTTGATGTGTTCATAATTGTTGCATCCTCAAAATCAGTCGTTCAACTGATAAAAGAATAAATACCTGATGTGTTCATAATTGTTGCATCCTCAAAATCAGTCGTTCAACTGATAAAAGAATAAATACCATTTGATTGTGACATATTTAAAAATGCATCAAGACTTTTTTGACCATTTGATAATGACAATTATATTAATAACGTGCTTGACACTGATGGTCTCAACATTGTTGACACATGTTCTTTGTCTTTTTGATTTTTATTATCATTTTCATTATTTATTTTTATTGATGATTCTTGTTGATAATTTAATTTCCAAACATTATTACTTCTTGGTGATGTTATTTCCATTGTTAATTCCAAACTTATTCTTCCATTTTTTTCAATCTCGTAAAAGTTTTTAGATCAATTGTTTTTGTTGTATCATTTGACAAATCATTAGGTGAACTTACTGATAAATCCTTTCTTAACCAAGCTTGAAGATCTTCGGCACTTGATGATATTCTGTCACTCACTGACAGCAACCTTCTTTCATTGTCATCAAAATTAACATGTGATCGATCAAATATACCATCGAGAAATTTGTTGATAATGATGTCTTGGGCATCATTGTTATAAATATTATTCACTTTATCTGACATTTTATTATTATTATTATTTATTACTCAAACTTACTAAATAGTTGTGCATCAACCATTACAAAAAGATGAACAAGTCAAAAATAGTATTTAAAAATATGTTAGCTTTTTTGCTCTATAGACAGATGCTTCTGGTAGCTGATTTAGATATTCAAAAATAATCCCTTTCACATATAATGTAAAAAAAAAAACTCATTAAAGGCAATGAAAAGAAAAATAAACAACAACATGTGACTTGGAAACATAGATAAAAGTATCATTATTCAATTCGCGCTATCGATGCGATATTGAATACTCCGAATATACCTAAAGATTTTTTCACACCATTTACTATTCTTGCTTAATTTTATTTTTATTATGTTCTCAAATTGCTCTGGATCTGGAAGCAATATTGCTTTGTGTTGCTTTGATTTGATTTGATTTTATTTATAATGTTTGTCAGAGTGCCCTAACTTTTGAAAGAAATTTAAAAAAAAACGCAATTTCTGAAACTGTAATAATCCCACCAACATATGGCGCGCGCACCATCGATGCGATATTGAATACTGTACTGATATAAAGGTTTTTTCACACTATTCAACTATTCTTGCTCAATTTTATTTTATAATGTTATCGAATTGCTCTGGACTTGGAAGCCATATTACTTTGATTTGATTTTGGTTTCTAATGTTTGTCAGAGTGACCTGAGTTTTGAAGGAAATATCAAGAAAAACCCAATTTCTGAAATTGATTTTGAAGTTTAAAAAAAAAGTATACATCTAAAAAATCTGTTTTTTTTAATTAAAAAGTTTGATATTGATTCAATAGGATGATCGGAAGACAAAATATCTTTATCTGATCAATCATATTTTAAAATAAATTCCCAAGGAATTGGACGGTTAGGGTTAGCTCTATGCCGATAATATATAGGCACGGTAGTTAATCTCGTTTCCCCCACTTTTTTTTTTTTCTCATACTTGACACTACCGTGCCTCTTGATTATATTTGTTGGATTGCTGTTGTTATTTGTGTTTACAAGTGATCTCGTTTTTTTATAAACTGATTTAAAGAATGTTGCAAGTGTTTCTGCAATGTCTATTCAGTCTGTTATTGTCAAATTACCATTTGTTAAATATCTAATATCTTTGTTTTCATTTTTGATGCCTTTTATATGTTGCTAAAATGCATTGGGATTTTTATGTATATTGTTTTCAATGTTTTTCAAGTAGTTGTCTCTTGCAATCCTTGTCTCATTTTTGATAGATTCTCTCAATGCAGTATACTCAAGATTTGTTGTGGTCGAGTTGTTCTTTTTGATGTACTTTATTTTTATGGATTATCTTTTTTATTAAGTCTCTGGTCATCCACTTTGGGAACTTGTTTTTATTGAGAATGTAACTTTTCTCTTTGTTTATTGGTGCAATTTGGCTGACAGCATAATATAAATTATTATAAAAATGATCAACAGTTGTATCATTATTTTGAGTTGATAACATGTTTGACCAATCAATAAATGAAAAATGAAAATTTAAATCATCATATGATACCTTGTTATTGTGTAAATTTATTCTGTTGCCCATTGTGTAAGACACATTATTATTAATTGTATTTTTACTGTCAATATTCATATTGAGATTATGATCAATGGTTGCTTCCGCAATAATAGGTGGGTGTTAAGTATCAATGATAACTATACCGTCAGTTGCCTGTACCACTTGGCAGGTAATATTCTCATTGTTGTATGTAAATATAAGATCAAGAATATTACCATCAATATTCATAATATTGTTGTGTTGTACAAGTCGAAGTATGTTACTAAAATCATGAAGAATAGATGTTCTTGATATTAATCCATTAAAAGGTACATCATGAGTCATGTATTTAGTGTTGAAATCACTAGTTATGACACTTGTTGTGTTGTTATGGATAATGTGGTCAGTCAGGTCTGTGAAATATTCCTCAAATATGTTGTTATTAACTGCTTTGCATACTGGTGGAATGTATATTGTGATATATTCATCGGTGAATGTTTAATTATAATTTTGACACATAATGTCTCAATTGCCATGTTTTGATTAAATTTTTCACATTAAGCAACTTCTTTGGACATGAGATTTATATTGTTTATCTCGGTCAGCTCTATATATATTATATTAAGAACTGTTAATAAACTCATTTGATAATTTGTTGGAATTTAACCATGTTCCTGTAAATACAATTATGTCATTATTGTTTGTTGTCGTATTAATAAGTACATCCTCAAATTTGCTATTTATGCCTCTAGTGTTTTGATAATATACCGTCTGTCCATTTTAATTTATCAATGGATTTTTTTCGAAAAATAAAGCCTTAATTGTAAAATGTTTCAAGTAAAAGTTGTAGGGTTTAGAAGGGGACGAAGAAAAAAGAAAAATCAAAATTCGAAAAATCTAAAATGGCGGAGTTTCCGGTATAAACATAGTTTTTTTCAATGGATACTGCATTTTTTTTTTTTCACCAAAACGTTTTCTACATCAAAACTAACACTTTTTATTTGAAAAATTTTTCGATAAAATCACTTTTTTTTCGGCCCGATTTTATCTGTTTATCGATTTTCCTGAAAAAATATGGCTTTAATTAAAAAATGTTATTTAGAAAAGTTGTAGCGCTCAAAAAAACAAAAACAAAAAAAAAAACAAAAAATTTCAATTTTAAAATGGCGGAGTTTCCGGTATGAACCTTTTTTTTTCGAGGTTAGGTGTAAATTTTTTTTATTAAAAAATTGTTCACATCAAGGCTAACACTTTTTCTGAATAAAATTTTCCGGAAAAATCGATTTTTTTTTCAAAACTTTGTTCATGCTTATAACTCCGCCATTTTGAATTTTTTTCGAATTTTTTTTTTTTTTTTTTTTCGTCTCCCACAAACCCTACAACTTTTACTTGAAACATTTCACAATCTAAGCTATATTTTTCCAAAAAAATCCATTGATAAATTAAAATGGGACAGTCTGTATATTTAATTTAATTTCTTTATTTTATGTGCTACTGCTTATTATTCAAGCCAAATCTTGTGTAAGCTTTTTTAATTTGAAGTGATAGAAGTGAATAGTTGGTACCATTAATATAAGAAAAGTTGGAAGATTTGTTGAACTCATCAGCTGCACCAGTTGAGCAAATGTGGTTTAGTATTATATTCATTGTCTTACCAACATTAACTGTGTTTAAGTTATCATCATGAGCAGTTTCTGGAAGACCATATATTATTTTGTTAGATTGTCCGGTAATTCTTTCATGAATTTCATGTTGTATATCAATATCTGATGATGCCAATGGGTCATGACAAATGTTGTTGGCTTGTTTCAAGGCATCCAAGGCTGTTTTATTGGCAGTAGTGACTTCATTGGATATCGATAGTATTTTCTCATCGATTATTTTGATTTTTTCACTATCATCACGAACAACATTACTCAGTGTGTCAATTCTGTCAATAATATCGTTCTGAAGTGCCGTAATTTTGTCATCAATGATTTGATTCGGTTTTATCTCTATTTTAGTTTCAAGGTCTTTTTGAAGAGAAGTAATTTTTTTACTCATTTTAGCTTCAAGTTTATCAACTGTTTTGTTTATCTTATCAGAGTTTTTCTTCAGTTCTTCTCGTAGATTGACCAATGTTAGTGGTTTAGGTGGTCTACCCATTTTGCCTGTACTACTTGCATTTGAATGCTGCTCATAATCCAAGATGATCGTATTTGCATCACTTTCACTCATTTTGTATTTATGTTATATAATTGCTCCAATTTGATTGTTAACAAATTTAGTTAATCACTGTTACCTAATTGTTGATTAACCATGTGGCTAAACATTAATATTTAAGGTTAAGTTATGAAGATGTCGAGTTTATTGAATTTATAGTGTTTATGTTGGTATTTATTTAGAACCACACATTAAATTGTTCAACTATTCTTATTATTGATCTGACTTGTGTTAATTACTCATTAATTCAATTCTTTATTATTAAATATAGTATTTCTATTTCTGATTCGATAATTTATATGTTGTGCACCCAAGCATGCGTTACATTTTAATATTAACAATAGTTTCAATATAATTTCATCTTACGAAATTTTTTTAAAATCCAGTACCAGGTAACTTGTGATAATATATTATGATGTGTTTGATAACTTATGGATATAAAAAAAAAAAAATGTTTGTGTTAGCAGTACGTCCGAGGGAAGTGAAACTTCTTTCGCAGTCTATCGAAATCTTTTATTATGTGGATGGATATAGGGCCGGGTTTTTCAATTAAGAAGGTTATGCAGTTATCACTCTTTTTTTTTTAAATATAATGAGAAAGTTCTGAAATTTTGTACACAGTTAGATCTTTTTATTCTGAACACAACAGTTTAATCATTTTCTTATGTTGATCGGTTGAATTTTTTTGTAATTAATAATTGAAATTATTATTTAACATTTGCTCTTATGGAGATTTTGACCATTTTTTCCAGATAGAAAAAATAATGAAAAAGTCTTGAAAAAAATCACACATATACTAGAAACCGAGTTTTATTAATTGCGCGATAAATTTTCATATGTTGATCGGTCAATTAATGAGTAATTAATTTTAAACTTTACGAAAATTGGATGTGGCAACGTACGGAGTGTTCAAACACACACACATGCCCGCAGGCCCATATATTGTATACGGGGCGCAGGCGCCTTTCACTTTATTTTTTTACAGTGTAATAATTCCAATAATATTAAAATTCAATCAATTAATAATGATAATAATAATATTAATAATCATAATAATATTAATAAAAATATTGACAATATTATAAAATTATAATATTATTAAAAGTACTATTAAAATTATTTTATTATAATAGTTATTATTAATATATTGAATACCATTAATATTATTGAAATTATTATTGTTCAGACTATTAATATATATTAATAATGATAATATCAATAATTTCAATGATATTAACGATCGATAACAATAATATTGATATTTATAATAATATTCATAATAATAATATCAATCTTAATAATATTTTTTTCAATAATAATATTATGATTATTCTGATGATTATTATTATAAATATTATATCGATCGGCTGGGCAAATGAATAGGCAAACGCACATACACACACATTCATTCCAAGCACATCATCTTTCTCTCACTCACTAATGCTCCTCCCACTCCTACTCTCTCTACTATACTATACTGACAAATGCTTGGTCGTACGCTCAAGCGTTCGTATAGCCCGCGCGGTTGTACACCCGAACAGTCGTACACCCGAGCGTCACTCGGCTGACACACATTTTTTACTCTACAACCCTTCGAAAAGAAGTTTCACTTAAAAAAAAATTAATATTAGTTTTTTGAAAAGCAATTGTAATTAAAATTATTTATTTTATTATTCAATTTTCATTTTTGTTTTGTGAATAAAAAAAAAACGAGAGTAAGATATATATTATAACATATTAATGTGAAAAAAAAAAAAAAATGATCAGGAATCGAAGTATATACGTATATAAAATATAAAAATAAACTTACCACTCAAGTTTTTCGGTTTCTATAATTCTAGTATAATACTAGTTATTAATAAATATCAATATATAAATAAGATTATTTTTTTTAATGTTTATGTTATAAAACAAATTACTATCATTTTTATTATTTACTTTAACGTTTGAACAATGTCATTTTTATCTGGCGACCACAGACACGTGTCTACTGTTGCTGATACGCACAGAACAACTAAAATGTAGAATCAAAGGGAATTGAAAAATTTTGTCAAATTATTAGTGGTTTTCAATTCCACCTCCGTGACTTCTAAATGAAGCAGCCATTTTGTGTACGTTTGTCCAAATTTGAAATTTTTTTGATTTTCATTTATTTATCAAGACCATAAGCTTATTGAAGGCTAATTAGATGGTCACATAATTACATGGTATAAAGAAAAGATTTGGTGTCTTACAAAGGTATACATCAAAATAGC
This sequence comes from Aphidius gifuensis, assembly GCF_014905175.1. Taxonomy (NCBI): domain Eukaryota; kingdom Metazoa; phylum Arthropoda; class Insecta; order Hymenoptera; family Braconidae; genus Aphidius; species Aphidius gifuensis. Next base: position 12,951,230 of record NC_057792.1, read on the forward strand.
ATATTATGTACATAGCCGATAATAATTTTGTTTGGTATATTAAATAAATCAGCTGTAGTACAGCACAACAGATATACTACATTCTATTATTTGAGACGAATTTGTTGAGTTTGATGTATCAATGCTTACTATCTTTTTTTTTATCAAATTATTGTCTGTTGTATTTTTTTCTAACTTGTGCTCTCTAGTGATTGATTGATGTGAAACAATTTTTGCAAGATCAGTATTCATTTTAATACACATAGTTTTAATATAAGTAGCTGCTGTGTTAAATTCAGCACGTAATAAAGCAATTGTACTATCCAATTTAGTGTTCATATCAGTGATTTTATTATCAAACTCAGTCTGGCATTTATTAATGTCAAATTGTAATAATGATTCGGTAGAGCCAAAGTTAGATCCAGCTAATGACGTTTGAGGACTCTTTTGACAGCAGGTGTTTTATCCTTGTTATACGATAAGGATGCACACGATGGATGAAATGAGGCATTACAGTTTGAGTTTAGGCAATTAATACGTTCCACAACAAGTTTTCTATTGCATCTAGCACACGTTGTAATAGGTCCAAGCAAGTCACTGGATTGAGGTTGTGAATACATCTTTGTAATTTAATTGTTATGTAAACAATGGAAGTTGTGACAGATGTAGATAAAGTAGAAGATTTATATAATTTTATGCAGTGGTGGCATTATCTCGTGTTATTCATAATCAATATTATTAGGTAATATAATAGAAAAAATTATCCAATTAGTTTGTTTTATGATGAAATTAATTTTACAATAAATTCCATATACTGTAGCACTATTGATCACAACACTGAGTAGATTATATAACATAGGACTTTATATGTTTAATTTAATTTATTTTCACTTAGTCTTCAACATGTAGTATGAACTAATGCATACTGTGGAAAGCACATGTTCTTTTATAGGTTAGCAAGATTAGAACCGACAAATGTAGAGTCAATGTTATTGTAACTGTATGATTAATGATAAATTGATAACAATAACTTTTTACGCTATTGTTATGTCAAGAATATGCTCCTTGGACCTTGAACATAAGCAAATTATTGGTTGAATTATTATATTAAAAATATAATAACTCGACCATCGTATCTGGATATGCTCCCTGATACTACTATATTCAAAGTAAACTTGTTAATTCCAGATTATGCACCTGGAATTAATTTATTACTGCTTCGTTTTGATCCAGTCCTTTTCAGGTAAAGATCGGGTGAAGCTCGTACATTTATATAACTGTAGGGTTGTAGTTAAATAAAATATACCAATGCATGTAACTTAAAATTATATTTATTGTTGAAAACCAAAATAAAGTAAATGAAATTATTACTATGATCATTCAATATATGATCTTACATTAATCGAAATGTGTAGAAAAGATGAAGATTATTAATAATAAATTATTCTTACGTTGTTGATATACGAGCGGTACGAATTGGTTGGCGTGAATTTGTAAGTCAATTGATTCTTACTATTATTTTAGAATGCTATTTGATTTCTGTAGAAAACAACGATCTGAGGTCTGGACAAGACTAATTAATTAACACAAAAGAACCAGATTATATAGTCTCCCATCTCTCATTTCGGATTCTAATTTATTGATTTTTATTACCCAAAAATTCTCGAGACAACAATTATATATATAAAATTCTTAGAACAGCTATAAAGTAAATTCAAAGAAATATACAATGATATCCGGATCCAATATATCATGAGTAAACTGACATTAGAATTTCAGTTTTACGACTTTTTTATGGGCGTCAAACTATCTGGATTCTCAGTAATTTAAATTGTATTGTATTGTCTAGTTGATCTTAAAGGTCGAGGACATCCATCGATGACTTCACCTTCGCGACGATAATAGAATTAATGCACGGCAGTTGCGTACGTGACCCAGGGGGAACACTAAACCGGTTCCTCTATCGGTATTGACACTTGACCTAATGTTTACGTATACCAACATGTTAAAATTTATACTTATATATTTATTTTCATATTATATACTTAATTGATATAAAAAATTTTGTAAAGTTATAACACTATTAAGGTACAACCAGGAAAAATTAAAAATAATGACGATTTCACGAATTTTATAGAGTAGATGATTGAAATAACGATACAACTTTTTCTTTAAGGGAGAACGGTACGTATCATATCAACCAAAAGTTTTGTCCCTGAGCTCTATTTTTTGCCTGTACCAAAACCAGTCGCTGACGTCAAAACTTTTGATTTTTTTTACCCACACAATTAAAAAAAAATTCACACCTACACAACAAGAGAGATTTGGCAACGCTTGATCTAAGTAGGCACGCGTTTTAGAGACGCAGTCGATAATATACCATCAAATTTATAACACGAATCCAATGCATAGTTGCCATATTTTTGTTGACAAGAAAAAAAAAATGATAAAATTAGCGTTTTTTTTTTTTTCATTGCTATTTTTTATAAACAATAAGATAGTAACTGACAAAACTAAAACTGTCAATCTGTTCTAAATAATTTCATTTACTTATATTCACAAAAAAACATTATACAAAATAATTCCGGTCTATATTTTTTTTTGCAATAACTACTGTTTTGGAGGGTCATTTTTTCATTACTCCATAAGAGCCCATGTTAAATTTTTTTTTTTATAAACATTATAACTCTTAAACTAAGTCTGTAAGAAACGTAGAAATTTGTTTTAATAGATTCATCGTAATTTTAACTATCTAAAAACACAATAAAAAAAGGAGTTTATAATTTCCTTCAATGGGGGCCGTTCTCCCTTAATCAGATTTTTGGTTATAAGATGTTTTTTTGATTAATTAACTGTTAAAGACGGTCTTTTTTTGAGGTTAAACATAGGCTCTTATGGAAAATGATGTTCGGCTTTTCATAATACCCCATTGAAATACTTGAAAAAATAATGCCATATTTACCAAAAACTAAAGGATAAAACTAGAAAAAAAGACCAAAAATCATCACCCAAATTTAGTATAGGTTTTAATATTCAATTTTAATTGATAGAGGATAATAAATTTTTGTCTTTGTCTAAATACTTGAGTGGAAGTGAGAAACAGTATTCTCTTTCTAATCTCTCGTCCTTTTCGCACTCATGAATATATAATGTTTTTAGCAAACATCCGCCAGATGTCTCTCATTTTGCCCTGGTTGTACCTTAATATGAACTTTGTTTATACTTTAGTTTAATATAACAATTATTTAATTTAGGGGTAAAAGACAACTAAATTTTTGATACCTTTCTAATGCGCTGCCTAGCGGGAAAAAAATGTGAAATCATTAAATTTTTATTTAATACTTCGAAAATAATTTTTACTTTGAATATTCATTCGATTTGTAATTATTATGTTTTTTTAAAAATATTATTAATTTTTTAAATTCGTAATGAAAGTTGAGTTAAAAAATAAATTACACTTTTTAATTTAATTTAATTCAAAAATTATAAGATAATTAAATATAATTGATGAACATAATTATTTCCAGATGAGAGGTATGCCATTACCCAGAAGACAATAATTCAATAATTTTTTGATTTTATTCTTATAACATAAATTTATTTTAATAATAATCATGACTTAAGGTTGCTTATAAATAATTCAATCGTCACTTAATTTTTTTTTTTTTTTTTTAGCTTATTTTTCAAATGAAATAAATATCTATACTCTTAATTTTTTTCAATTTTTCCTGACGTTGTTTTTTTGAGATAATTAATGTTAAAGTTGACAACTTTTATACGCGAGGATAGGACTATAAGTTGATATACATATCAATAAAATAATACATGATATTAAACTCATGTCTCTTACACGAGATGAAGAATTACGATTTTTGAATGCTAAAAATGTCATATTTGTGATAAAAATTTTACGAAAAATGACGTTAAGGTACGTGATCATTCTCATCAGACCTCAGAGTACCGAGGTGTCATGCATCAAATATGAAGTATAAATTACCAAGAATCATGTATCATCCCTGTAGTATTTCATGATCTCGCAGGCTATGATGCACATTACATCATCAAAAAATTGAAAAACCAGTTCGAAGGTAGAATTGATATACTTGAAATCAATAAAGAAAGATATATTCCATTTACATAACGTGTCAAGGGTACCAGAATAAGATTGAGATTCATCGATTCATATAGATTTATGGCAAGTTCCATAGATTTATTATCGAATAATCTAGATGATAATAAAAGAATAATAATAAAAAGTCTATGTAAAAATGATGATAAATTCAATTCAATTTCGAAGAAAGGAGTATTTCCATATGATTATCTTGATAAATAGGAAAAATTTGATGATACAACACTTCAATCAAAATGACAATTTTATTGAAAATTAAATGATTCTGCTGTTCACCACATATTTAGTCATAATCCTTATGATTTAATCCGTAATCATCCTAATGAATTTGATACATCTGATTATCCAGAAAATAATCAATAGGGACTCCCATTAAAAAAAAAAAGTTATTGGTATCATGAAAGATAAGAACAACGGAAAAATAATGAAAGAATTCATTGGTTTACGAAGTAAATTATACTCTTATGTCAAAAAAGATGAGAATAATTCATTAAAAAAAGTAATAATATGAGAGCAAAGGGTGTCATAAAATTAACTGTAAGACAAATAACTTCTGATGATTATAAGAATTGTTTAATTAATCATGTTATTTTTAAAAAGTCACAAAGTATCATAAGATCTCATAAACAACTAGAACAATTGAAAAAATAGCTCTAAGTTGGGAAAATGATAAACGTTAGTTAATTAATGGTTAAACTGACACTTTGCCTTGGGGCTATATACCTGTTGAACGAATGTGTTAGAGTAAAAGTATATATGAAAGAAAATATGTATATAATATATAAAAATAAATATATAATAAAATAAAAATAATTGTTAGAAAATAAATACACATTGCTTTTTTTATTTATTAGTTTATTAATTATCTATTTATTGATTATGATTATTGTCAAATCCAAGATATTTTACATACATCTTATTCCCTCGTCTCTTTAGAACTTTTTCAATCAAATAAATGCCAGAATGTCGAACTTTTTGAAGTTCTTCAGTATAAAAGCTTCCTTGTATTGGATTTCCTTTATAGTCTTTAAGCTTATATGTTACAGGAGATGTTTTATTAATTTTAGTAATTATGAATATTTCGTTTTTTCAATTTGGTTTTTATCCTTTATCGAAGACATGCTTATATTTATTAATTTTTTCATGTTGATTCAATTTGAATTTGATTTTAACATGACAATGATTTAAACTTCTAAATACAGTTTGTTTTAATATTTCTATATATTTACTAACAACTTCAACTCGTTTCATTTTAATTGTGCGATGTTTTGTATTATCATATTTTTTAATTAATTCTGGCAGCAATTTCAACTATTTATAATTTCCTTGCATGCTAAATTAAACTATTTTTTGGCCTAGCGGGCGGGAATTGCCCGTTTGTCGCCCTCAATTTGTGGTGAAAAGCATATCCTTGTCGCCCTACACATTGCAGCAGTCCAATTCACAGGGCAAATTTTTTACAATTTAGGGCTTTTTTTGCCGGTGATGGCGCTTGTAAAATTTTTTTTATATAGATTTCATATACAAAAGCTCCACAAGCGCCGCCAGTGGAGGAAAAAAGCCCTAAATTGTTATGCCCTGTGAATTGGACTGCAGGCAACAAACGGGTGTATCCCGCCCGCCCGGCTAAAGCATAGTATGAGTTACGCGGGCGCTATGTGAGTGATCGCCTTTGGCCGCCCTCGTCTACGTTTCCCGTCGACTCTGCATCATCTGTGTGTGTGCTTCGTGCAGGTGACAATCACTTACATTGCGCCCTCGATACACAATATACTATTATCTGGTGACTTTATAAATAATAATTCCATTTATCCTAGTGTTATTTTTTTATGATGTATCAAAAATATTTAATTTATTATCATTAAAGGTTATTTTTGCATTGCCGATTTTGTAATCCGAGACTGGTGCTGTAGATGTACGTTTAGAATTTGAATCGAAAGAACACTTCTCTCAAGGAACATCAGCATATTGCTTAATTTTACATGATAAAATAATTGAATATAGACCAATGAGTAGAATAGTACATAAAGTAACATAAATTAATTGTAACTAATGATTTCAATTAAATAAAAAACAATTTAAAATAATTTGATTTCAGTGTATTCATTTATTTAATTTATTTAATTTATTTATTCACATTTCCTCATCATCATTGAAATCATGTAGATTATATGTACTATCATCTAATATTACATCTTGATTATTTTAACCATCGAGAACGATGGTTAGTGTTCTTTTCTTGACAGCAATTCTTAACTCTTTAAATTCTTTATTATCTTGATTGTAGCAAATATTTTTGGTAGATATGCATAGATTTTATTGTCGATTCTAACTGTTAGCGCTGGACCATACTTTGATGTTGGAAATCTCGCTGCTTTAGTAATTATATAAACTACTTTCCTCTTCAAATCTTTCAATGATTTGCATTGGTTAGCTTTTTGAAGTTTTTTTGCTTTCGCAAAACCCATTTTTAATATCTGTAAATGGAAAAGTTATTTTTCAGTTACCAAAATAATCGAGAAACATCGATAATATCAATAACTTAATATAAGTTTATAAATATATGATAAAACTTACTTGTTGGTTTCTAAGACTGGGCGCACTACAGCTGATGGACTAAACGAAGAGTGATATTTAGTCTCTGTGCACGAGAATATATACTCAATCTCGAGTCCCCCACCAACAAAAAAGTTCCCTTTCATCTTTCCACTAAAAGTTTTTAAGAGTGGGGGAACGTTGTGATTGGTTAACATTTTGTGGGAGAAGGAAAATCAGGTTATGCTTATCTCTACTATGAATTTTTTTAAGAGTGGGGGAACGTTGTGATTGGTTGATATTTTGTGGAAGAAGGAAAACCAGGTGATGCTTATCCCTACTAAAAATTTTTTGTTATCAGAAAATAGTTTTTACTTTCTATTATTCTAATCTTTTGATCTTTTAATCGCAAAATCTTCTTTATGGAATTTATAACAATAGATATGAAGAATATTTGTTCGAAAAAAGCTATTAATTCCTGTTTATATATATTTTATAATATTTTCTAAAATTGAATCTTTTAATCCTATGTTGTAAGATGATTCATCAATTTTTATAACAATGAAATCTAGACAGATTTTTTTTTCTATTTTCCCTGTTTAAACATGTTAAAACTTGTCGAAACTTGTTTCTATTATTTTATTATACAAACTATATCTTTATTTATCTATTATTTTTTTTGATATCTTATATTCTAAGAAAGGAAGGAAGGATAATTTTAAAAAATTCACAACTTAAAAAAAATTTAGTTTTAGATCATTTATTCAATAATAGAGTTCAATTCCCCATTGTCAGTTCCTTCTTTACATTTTGAACAATCTTTTTCTAGTGCATAATAAGATATTGCAACTTCATCTTCACAATAATTTTGTATTGGATGTTTTTTTCATCGTTTCAATTTTGAAATTGTTGGATTTGAACGTTGTTCTACAGATAATTTTTCCCAATAGCCATCAGCTTTTCCCAATAGCCAATAATTTTCATCAATAGCCATCACTGAAAGTGCAGCAATATCTTTTTGTGTCAATTCAGTTATATTTTCAACTGCACAAAAATGTGAAATGGATTTTTTTATGTTGGCTCTCGTTTAAAATGTTTCAATATACCAATATTTTTGTCTTTGTGCATTTTCTCATGCACATTTGTAAAAACTGCATAAAGGATGTGAATTCATATGTCGTATTGCTAGATGTTCTGTCTCTAATATTGTTGTATTTGAACAACCCAGTTCTTCCAAATTGAAAATTGTCATTAGATTTAAACGTAAAATAAATGTTAATCATTTTTTTCTATCTTCACCTTTGACAAATAAATAATTAAACTTTCCAACTAATTCTTGATTGGTTATTGTTGATACGTTATTATATTGATCATGACCAGCTTCCCAAGATATCCCATGGTAATTTTTACACAATTATTCACAGTTTTTTTATATTCTTCAGTAAGATGTGATTTTTCACAAGGTGGTTTGAATATTTTTATAGTTGGTGAAGATCTTGAATTTAGAGGTTGGATAACCAACTCTTTTACGACAAATGAGGTTCTTGAAATCCTTGAAAATCAATGAATGCTGACATTTTACCTTAATATATATCAACTCAACTCAACTCAACTGTCTAGTGAACAGTTCTGAACTGATGATATTTCTTTCATACCTCTGAATAACTACTTCCGTCTTTTTTCTATTCCTTCCACTTCTCTTTTACCCCTACCATTTTTACCCCTTCCACAACTTATTTTACAAACATCAAATAGATGATGAAATAATGAAAATTTTTACAATACTTTCTGTAATTTGTCTTGATGATGCAAGAGCTGAGGTTCCAACTTATAAAATGATTGGTCCTCAGTTCAAACCATCATCGAGACAAATTTGTTTTTTTTTAATTCTATCAACACGGTTTTATATAGAATCGAAAAAATATTCCTTCAAGCCGGATCTGAACCAGCGACCTATGAATATCTGTCATATTTTAATCAAACCATTTACAGTCCATTGCTTCTACCAACTGAGCTACCGGAGGTGATTTAGTTTTTCATAGTAAAATATATGAAGAAATACTCTTTTACCGATTGGATATAGCATAATCTCTTGTTTGTTTCAGAGGATAGCGTGCCAAACTCTCATGCCAAAGGTTCGAGTTCAAATCCCGGTTAGGGAAAATATTGATAATAATAACACAAGACGGCGTCTTTCAAAAACCAAAGATGACATCAAAAAAAATCCAATATGGCGTCTTACGAAAAAACCAATATGGCGTCTTATGAAAAAATTAAGACCCCCCAGCGCTACATTGCTCTATTTTATTAATGAGAGGACCCCTGCGGCGATTTGACCTGATTAATCAATGATTTGGCCCAATTAATTAATGTAATGACCTTTGTGGCGATCAAAAAGGTTAAATTAATTAGCGGACCCCCTGGGATGGGATCTCGCAGATTCTGCGGAATCAACCACGTCTCAGAACTGTTTTATGTACACTCCTTTTTTCTCTTCGAAATGTACAGATGCCGGTGCTGTGTGTCAACAATCATATACCTACACACTCGAAATGAATTATATTCTTATTTTCGTACATGCCATAAATCTCCGAATCGAACGGTGCGCTGTCCTTACGATAACTGTTTCTGTTCATTTAGTAACGATTATCAATATTCTACGCATATTGACAAAATCCGTGGTAATAACAATTAAGATAGAGTAACTAATGTCCAGCGGAAAGAAGGGCGGTTTGCGGAACTGCAGAATTTCGGGGAATTTCGGATCGTTTCACGATAAGAATGTCGACGGATGGAACATGGTTAACGTAACGTCTGATCGACAGATAAAAAATTTTCTTTGATTGCCTATACGTTCAAGGTGGGATGGCAGGACGAATCACTAAATCAGCAAAATATTCTCACAATTCGATTCAGAACATAAGATTTTTAAATATTTCAAGAAAAAAAATTTGTTGGTTGAGCCTATTACTGTTACAATTGGAACATCAAAGAAGTATCGCCGACTTTAAAATAAGAAACTGGAATTGGTTATTGTTAAACATCAGATCGAAGTTGTTCCAATAAAACTTGTCTTAAAAAATTTTTTAGCACTACCAAATGTTCTATCAATGATTTCCGATGATCTCAATAGAGAATATGATGAATATACAATGTATTCACTGTTGCAAGTTTCAGTTTGAAAAGATATAAAAGCAAAAAACACAGATAAATTCATAATACCAATAAAAATTTATTTTGATGACTATGAAGTAAATGACCCTTTAGAGAGCCACCGAGGAGTGAAGAAAATGAGTGGCGTTTATTACACCATTAGTGTAATAGGACTTAACAGATTTACAAAATAACGGTATCGAAATTGTAGTAAATGGTATTATTCAAAGAGTATATATAGTTGTATCCAATATTCTAGGAGATAATTTAGGATTAAATCAGATATTGAGCTTTAATACAAACTTTAGCCATGCCCTCTTTTGCTGTAGAAATTGTTTAGCCGATAGACAAGACAGACAATGCTGAAATAAAGAAAATGAATGGCTTTTAAAGAAACGAATCAAATTATGATAAAGATGTGCAAAAAGTAAAAAATACTGGTACAAAAAGTCATGGAGTAATGAAAAAATGCGTGTTTGAACCAGTTTTTCCTATTATGGAAATGATTACACTTGATCCAACTCACGACATTCTTGAAGGTATTTATTCAAAAGGAATGCTACTTATTTTGAAAAAAATGATTTCTCAAGGTTCGTTTACACTTGATACCTTGAACCAAAATATTGAATCATTATCTATTGACTATGCTAGTGGAACTAATGTTCTGCTTAAAGTTCAGCTATCTTCTCTTGATAAATATAAATTCGCATCAAGTTCTTCTGAGATGGCATTCCTCATGAAATATTTTAGAATTCTGGTAGGTCAATAATATGGTCGTCGTACCAATAAATACTGGTGGTTGTACATATTGCTTCGTAAAATTTACTATCTGGTGATGGCATCTAGTTACACGGAAAATTCTTTTTCTAATTTAAAAGAGTTCATCAAAAAACATCATCGATTATATAAAAGCTTAAAAATTGGATCATTTGTTTTCAAACACCACAGTAAAGTACTATCAGCAGTATAGCACTATTCACGTGCTATGACAAATGAAAATACATTTAACTATAAAGAATATCGAAAGATCAAGTCCTTGAAACAATATGAAATGTTCAAAAACGTTTGTCCAGTAGAAGAAGATGAAGATATATCGGTGATTAAATGGGCAAATTATGACCGAAATTTATTTGAACCAGGAAGCAGTAGGGAAACAGGGCCGGTTCTATATCATCCCTTAATTAATCATCCCTTAATTAAAATTTGTAAAAAAAAAAAATAAAATGAAAAAAAAAAAAAAATAAAGGGTAGTTTTTGGAGGGTAGTTGGGGGTGTAGATAAGATGTTGAGGATTGAGGGATGTGTGTGTAGTTGAGATTGGGGGGATGAGGGTTGAGAGTATGGAGATTAAAAATGGGGGGACGGGAGTCGGGAGACGGGAGACGGGAGACGGGGACCGGATGTCGTTGACTCATGTATGATGAAAGAGATTGTTTATATAAACGTTATTAACGGTTTTCGTTCATATAAATACATAAAAAATTTATGGCTTTTTCTTAGAAAAAAATATAAAATAAAAGCATGCGTCATTAACGAAAAAATTCCGATATAAGTGGGGCAACATAATAATATCAAGTTTTACGTATATGTAAATTAGTATATATATGTATTTGTTTCTACAAAACGATTTTTTTAATTGAAAACCTATCAGTGCATTAAACGTGTTCGTGACGAAGAAGTTAAAAAAAATATGGAATTGATTGTAGATATACAAGGATTTAAGCAACCTCACAACGCATTTGTTTTAAAAGAGTTTGCTGCAATTAATGTTCAAAACAACGAAACACATTGTTTTGTATTTAAGCCACCAAATACATGGAATCATCTACCTGCAAAATACAAGTCAATTAATCTGTGGTTGATACGCAATTGGCATGGGTTATCGTGGGAGTGTGGTGATGTATCTTATAATGACATAAAACTGATAATTTCTAACGTTTTGGAATCAGCTTGTTATATATACGTCAAAGGTGACGAGAAAAAAAAGTGGTTGGATGAAATCACTGACAATTCAAAAGTAATAATTGATTTATATTCAATGGATTCTCCAGGGATAAGAACAATAAAAAATCAAATAACAAGTCATCCAGGAATTCATTATGCTATACGTAATTGTCATTGTGCACTTGACAATGTGCAACAATTAAAACTATGGTTTCAGAATTATTGGGGTGAGAAATCATCTCTTAATAAATCTATACAGTTGTACTATGCATTAAAAAATTTATCGAAACTTAGAAAAGAAGATATAGAAATTTTACCAGAAAATTTTATACTTTCATACGCCTCGGAATCAATGGATGAAATTTGGGATAAATTGCCTGAAAATCTGAAAAACAACCATAAATTCATCGAAGAGCGTCGTTGTAAAGAACATTTTAATTTTTTGGGATTATATACAGATGCATTTGATGGACCATTACCAAAAAAAAAAAATTGTATTCCATGTCAAAATAATAAAAAAAAAATAATTTGAAAAAAATAATAAAACCTCACATATATATTTTATGTGAGCATTAAAATTTATGATGACTAACCAATGTTTATTTTAAAAAAAAATTAGGGTCAACGGTTTTTACATATACGTTATAAAACACTACAGTGCATGTGCGCACGCATCAATATATACACAAAAGAGGGGCCTTGTGAATTCGAAAAAAGCTTGAGTAGAGCTCATTAATATATCAACTTGTGGTGTGTGAACATTAATAAAGTAAATATAAGTTATAACTAAAAATTATAATGGACCAGTGTCAAATAGAGTCTGAAATTTATCAAAATTTTTTGATGAATAATGCTGAATATAATACACAACAAGAAAAGCTGGAGTCATTTCTTGAAGATTTACATATACATTGGAAAAAAGTTGAACTTCTACGATTCGAAATGTTTTTGGATACGTATGATGAAGTATATTCAATGACTGAGAGTCAAATTAAATTAATTGACTTATTTGAGCTACCACCATACGTCTATGATGAAAAGGATCTTGTATTAAAATATTTTGATCGGACTGCAATTCCAACTTTAACACCACTCATACAAGAATTATTTGAGCTATGGAATAAAAATGAAAAAATCGAACGGAGATTCATAGAAGAACAAGAAAGCGAAGAAGACATTGAAGAACAAGATCAAGAAACAAACAGCGAAGAATAATTTTTAAAAATGTATTATATAAAAGTAAAATAAATATCTATAAACCAATGTTGTATTTTAAAAAAATGTTTCTTTATTTATTTTTAGTTTTACAAAATTCATTATGTTTTTTGATTAATATTGGATCTATAATTTCACTTAATTTTTTAATCCGCATTTGAAATCTTTCATGATCTCGAGCCATTGTTTCCCATTCTCCACGTCTTGCTGATCGATAGGCATACGCCCATGTATACATCACGTGTACGGTAGTGGTAGTAATACATGCATCTTTTGAATAATATTGATTGCAGAATTTTTTGATTAGTTTTCTCAATATCTTCTGGACATTCGAGTTTGAAATATTTTATTGTTGATTTTTGAATGTTTTCTTCTGGTTTTATTTTATTTTTATTATCCATTTGTTTATTATTTGTCAATTAAAACTTGTAGTTAATATTTAGGTCGATGATCTCCTACTGAGCCATATTTACCTTGCTTTACATAACCATAATATGGTTCAGAACCTCGCAATGATTTAGATATTTCAAAATAATTTTTCCTCGATTCTTTTTCAACTTTTGATTCGTATTGCATTCCACTTGAACGCGAGGAGCTATTACCACTTGTATTTTTATCCATTATTTCGAAGCAAAACGTTTTTTTAAAATTATTTTCCTTTTTTTGACCAAGCAGAAAAAAGTTTAGAATCTTTAGATTTCGGTTCGTTGTATTGTTGTTGTTTTCTCTCTTCTTTTTCAGCTTTTGTCTCTTTGATCAAAGGAGTTTTATCAGAATATTCGTCAGTAGATTTATTTTTTTTAAACATTTCGATGTTTACTCCATAAAAGTTAAACATTGAATGAAAGATTTTGAGTTTAGGATTAAATTTAAACTAATTTTCTGACGGAGCCACTGATTGGATTGTACTCGACAATGCGATCATGTAATATTAAACAATAAGCCGATGTTTCAGCGGGAAACTGTTCGAATGATTCGAATTCAAGTCGTATATCAACGGGTCCAGATTTTAAAAATTCATTTTGTTTTGAACAATCAATCACAATAAGAGGAGCCTGATCTATGTATTCTTTTTTTGTTAATAATGGTTCTGACTCTTTTCCGTAATACGAAACTTGAAATTGAGCAAACATGTCATATAATAAAGCATATTGATTTTGTGTTATGTTAATATTAAGATTACCATATGGATATGATTGAGAATTCAAGAAAAGTTTAATATCTCTCATCTTACAATGATCAAAAAGACTGGCATCTTTATTTGCAACATTTTTTCGTGCTGTTTGAAAACCAACGATGACGTATCTTGGTTTTTCAAGTTGTGTTGATGTTTTAACACTCCAAATATGCTTTGTTGTTGCTGGTAGCAAAGGATAATCATACAGCTCCCAAGTACGAAAACTCATTGCTATAGATGGATCTTTTGCAATAAAATTAAGTAATTGAATTTTTTGTTTGTCTGACACTCGTATATATGGCACTATCCACTCAATTTTTTCCAAACTAATTTTTACATTTTCAGCAGCAGCAGCAGCAGCAGCATCAGCAACAGTTGTCTGTTTATATGCGTTTGTATCTGTATTCGATCTTACAATAATAAGTTCATGCTTTGCATTAATAATTATTTTACGATAATCTTCAGCGAAACCTAATAATATACTCAATGGAATGGATATATTAAAATTTCCTTCATTATCAAATATTTTTTCATCGTTTATCCAGCCTGCATTTTCAAGAAATGCTTTTTGATTAGGGTTAAATGATACATATCCTTTCATTAAAGTTGTAAGACCAACATTTTTACTACGATCAACTTCAATGCCATTTATTTCATAACGAATTTCTTCAAACATATGAGCAATTGACATTTTAACAAGAGAAGTTGTAGCAGCGACAGCAGTTCCATTACTTTTTGTAAATTTTCCTGTAATATGTAGTGAACTTTTACTTGGTAATAAACACAAGTCTTGATGTTGAACTCCAATTCTTATTTCATCACTATTATTAAATTTTGAAGCGCCATATGGCAGATGAGTGTGAAGCTCATAATGAGCGACTGATTCATCAAATATTATAGGTTTTTGAATATTTAAGATTTCTTCCATGGTTGAAAGCAAAGAAAACAACAAAATTGTATAACTACTTTTTCTTTTTTAGTTTTAAACCGAGATTTTTCAGAAACTGAATGTTCTGACGTGTTATCACTTTCAGAGGTCTTTGAAGACTGCTTGACTTTTGGCATGTCAATTGATTTTTATAACTCTGTCCATAAACTTTTCTAGTGAAAACGATTCCCATTATTATAGGCGCTTTACATGCAAACGTATTGTTATAGTTTCTCCTCGAAAATTCACTAAGTCTCCGTCTTGATCAACAATTTTTAATTGAATATTGTGTATTGCTTGTACGGTGATTGGAAGATAAATGACATGCGATGGCACTTCTATAATCTTATATCCTTTTGGAACACAAGGAAAAAATTCATGAATCGTGTGAACTGGTCGATCATTCATGTAAGCACCTGTCGTTATATTACATTCAATACGCAAAGCATTGACTTTATAATAGTAACAGTCAAATCTGATTTATGCACAACATTTGGCGTTAATATTTGTGATGAAAATAACAATCGACCTATGGTATTATTTTCTTGGAAATTTATAAAATTATCATACATTTATTTCACCAATTCATTTGTATTAGCTTTAATACTCAGAGAAATTTCTGGTAATTCTTTATATAGTCTTCAATATCTTCAATTTCATAAGTGCCAGTAGGTATTGTAATTATATAGTCACCTACATGAAATTTATTATTGTATTCATCAATATTTGGTATTGAATTGAATGTTAATAATTCAACGAGTCCCATAACATAATTTTTATCTTTAGATAATTCTATTGGTGGAAAATATTGAGCCTCTAGAATCGAGGAGGCTCCAGACAGTGTTAGCGTGAACGAATCACTCATGACTAATATTAAAACTGTATGTACATATGTATTTATAATTAGCTAAAAAACATAAATGACCACATATAACTGTATCATATTTTTGATAATTCTTATAATTATATTTAATGCTACCAACACCGAGATATTTTTTAAGTTCTTCGGGAGGACCTAAGTCTCCAAAACTATCAAAATAAATAACTTGATCATTTTTTTTTTTATACGCAACCCAGTGTGTGCCGGGACCATCTTTATCATCAAGATTGATTATTGATGACTCATATTTCCTAGGACCTGATTAGGTTTCATAAATATACCTCGAAAAATGGAATTTTAAAATTTTGCATATTTGATGAGATCAATATCAGTCAACGCTCGATGTGGGTTTCCATGTTTTTGATGGCTTAAAAATAAACCAAATCCTTTTTATGAGGCTGCAAAAATACCATTTCCCAAAGCAATTGATTCCATTTTTGTATTATGGCGTTTATTTTCTTCAAGTCTACTTTTTGCAGCATTTGCTTCATTGATAGTTTTTACTACTGTAGCAGCTCCACCCGATAAAGCACCCACTGCACTAAGACCAGCAAAAATAGGCATTAAAAACGGTAAAAATCCTCCAATTTTGCTGGTAATGGTAAAACACGAGGTAACCGAACATTTTTTTACCACCAGATTTTTCACAGCATCACGTGCTCCCTTTATAATTGATTTGATAGGATCGCCTCCAGGCTGAGTAAGTTTTTGTGATAATTTTCTTTAATGATACCGAAGGTCTTTTTTCTTTTTATTTTTCTAGTTCCCTTTTCAATGTCATACCCATTTTACTTTTGCTTTCATAGCGTTTGTTATTCCCCGCTGCGCCAGCAATAGTAGAGTCGTTAGCAAGAACACGTTGCCGCTTTTTCAGCAAGCTCTCTGTCAGCCTGATGTCTAGCGACTAAGTTATCTTTATTTTTCTGTATTGTATATCGTGTTCTTTACACGATTCGTCTAGGATTTATACCTCGATCACCTCGTTCTAATCTTTTGCTAATTTAGTACCAGGCCCACAATAATTGTATTTTGGGATATGTAACTCAAAAGGAAGTTTATTAATGATTTTATTGACAACACCTTTTCCTAATTTTTTTCGACGTCTGTGCTCAATCATAGTTTAAATGTAACTGATGTTAACGATTATAAGAGCACGTATTTATATCAAAACGATTCAGTAATAATCAGGACTTGTTCCAACGTACACGATGCAATTTAATAAACAAAACAAAAAATTACCAGTAACCAATTTTGATGAACTTATTCAACAGAGTAGCGACAGAAAGAAAAAAAGACATGGTGAATTACTACCAAACAGTGTTCGAGGAATATTTTGTGGTCCTAGCGGTATAGGAAAAACGAACGTAATATTTGCAATAATCACACATGAAAATGGTTTAAGATTTGAAAATGTTTATGTTTACTCAAAGTCTTTGAATCAGCCAAAATATAAATTGCTAGAAAAATTATTACAATCTGTAAAAGGTATCGGTTATTTTCCTTTTAATGAACATGAACAAGTACTTCAACCTCAAGATACAAAACCAAACTCTGTTATGATTTTTGATGATGTTTCATGTGAAAACAAGATAATATTAGAGCTTTTTTGTATGGGTCGACATCAAGACGTAGATTGTTTTATCTCTGTCAAACTTATGCTCGGATACCTAAACATTTGATTCGAGATAATGCGAATTTTTAGTTCTTTTAAGCAAGATGATCTCAATTTAAAACAGAATATATTTTGATCATGTAAATACAGATATGACATACACAGAATTTAAAAATTTATGTTATACATGTTGGAAAGATGATAAACATGGATTCATTGTAATTGATAAAAAGATAAATAATAATCGATATAGAAAAGGAAGCTTTGATTGTTATATCAGTATAAAATCAAAGTATGTTGACAATAGTAGCATAGATGTCAAGTAATGAACATCAATATGGACAATAAAATAAAAATAAATGAAAAGAAAGAATTACTGAGTCAAATTGCTAGAGCCAGTCATGCTATTAGACAAAAACATAAAATTTTGAAATTAGGTCAAGAAACATCAGATAATATTTCAAGCAATGTATTCAAGCCTATTGTGACACCACTTCAAAAATTAGTTGAGGCTTCAAATCAAAATAATAATCACAATAATATAAAACAAGAAATTAAAGATGAAATCAATAAAGTGTCAATTAAAACAGAGGAAAAATATGAAAATGATTTATTAACTGATGATGATGATGATAATGATGGTCGAGAAGATCAAATGGCTGATTCATCATTTGCAAGTGCTCTGGGCTCTGATAATAGTTTAAATCAAACGCTTCAATCTACCCCAAAAAATACTCAAAAATATTTAAAAAAACTTAATAGACAAAAGCATTCAGATAGTGGTTATAATATTCGGAAATTGAAACAAGATAATATGCTCAAATTTGGAAATTCACAAGTTGAATTTAAAGATAATAAAATTTATATTGCTAATTCAATATATGATGAAACACCAGGCTTACTAGAATTATTATTTTCAAGTAGCCCTAAGGCTTTGCCATCGAAAAATGATGAAAAAAATTTTATTGATATTATAAAATTAACAAATATTCATCATAAATATTATGACCCAAAAGGTGATTTAAGAACCGAAAATACTAAAAAATATAAGGAATATATTTTGCCATTTATCAACTCAATAACACATCGAGGCTCCGGCTTGCCTAAATATAAAATTACTAATAATTCTGCAATTGATTATGTTCATTGGAATGATCCCAATGAGCTTATTGATCGTCTTAGACTTTTGATAGCTTCTCAAGCAGCGGAAATCATGGAAATGATAATGAAATAATTTCAATTATAGAAGAATTGAAAGAGCAAATATAATCTATTAATTAATGTGCATAACATAAATTTATTCAGTTGATATCCATCGATCAAACAAACATGAGCATCGATGTTTTCGGACGCCAATTGACACAAAGTAAAATAAAAGCTAAGGGTACACGTGGACCCCCTGGTGAGGGTTTTAAAATAACAAAAGACGGACATTATGATATTAATTATCGAAGACTGTGTAATATCGCTGATCCTGTATTGATTACAGATGCAGCATCGGTAAAAATAGTACGCAATATTGTAAAAGAAGAGACACGAGCTTTGTATCAAATAACATCGTCTTTGAGAGATATAGCTGATACTAATACTACACTCATAGATTCCCTTAAATCTGAAATAAAAATAAATCAAAACAATCAATCTATTCTGATTGAATCACTACAAGATCTTGCAACACGTAACGCTGATGTAATTTATCAGCTTGATAAAAAAGTAGTTGAATTGGATACCAATAAAAATTATATCGTAAATCTAATTACAAATCTCGAAAACCGAGTTTCAATTTTAAATAAGTTTGAAAGTGATAATCAAAACTTCACTGGATCTTTAAAAAATCTAGAAAATAAGCTCAATATTCTAGAAGGAGCTAACAGCGACATAAAAATTTTTACACAGAACATAAAAAATAAATTAAGTTATTTAGAAAAAAATATTCAAGAAAACTCTGAAAAAAATTCAAAAAACACGATAAATATTTCAGAAATTAATTTTCAATTAAAAGAATTAATTGATGGAGGACAAAAAAGCTCAAGTAGTTGAAGAGCTTCATAGGCCAGCACGTAGAAATTATATTCGACGTCATGTAGATATAAGAGGTCTCGATGAAACGTGGCAAGCAGATCTTGTTGAAATGATCCCTTATTCATCTGTCAATAATGGTTACAAATATTTACTTACAATCATAGATACATTTTCTAAATATGCTTGGGCAATTCCTGTGAAATCAAAAAATGGTAAAGACGTCACCAATGCCATGAAATCTGTCCTAGTGCAAAAACGTCGTCCACAGAATTTAATGGTTGATCAGGGTCGAGAATTTTGGAATAAAGAATTTCAAACATTAATGAAAGAATATAATATACATTTATATCACACGTTTAGCAATTTAAAAGCATCAATTGTTGAACGATTTAATCGTACATTGAAAAATCTCATGTGGAAGAAGTTTACTCTTCAAGGTTCATATAAATGGCAAAAAATATTACCAGATATATTACAACAATATAATAATACAAAACATCGAACAATAAAAATGAAACCCCTAGATGTTAATTCAGTTAACGAGAAACATATATTAAAAAATATTTATCAAAATTTTAAAATTAATAGAAAACCAAAAAATAAATATATCGTTGGCGATAAAGTACGTATAAGTAAATATAAAAATGTTTTTGAGAAAGGATATACACCGAATTTTACGACTGAAATATTTACCGTAAGCGAGGTTAAAAGCACTGATCCTGTAACTTATAAACTCATAGACTATGAAAATAATCCGATTCAAGGAGGTTTTTATGAAGAAGAATTGACTTCAGTGAAATACACAGACATTTATCTTGTTGAAAAAATTTTAAAAAAACGTGGCAATAAATTTTTGTGTAAATTCTTGGGATTCGATTCACGACATAATACATGGATTGATAAATCTAACTTATGAGTACTTCTTGAAATCAGATGAGTGGGGATTCGACTATATATTGTGAGGTTTTTTTCTGACGGCTGACAGTTGGATCTCAAATTTTAGTTGTGAGTTTTTGTTAAATATAATAAAAAAATAAAACATGGTTCGTTTTATTGATGTACAAGGATTCGGTAATCCACAAAGGTGTTTGGATTTTTCATATAAAGAGTTTGCTTGGTTAGAGCTAGACTCTAAATATGAAAATAAAAATTGGAAAGATAATCATTTTATTTTCGCTGAAGAATATCCTGCAGCAGAATGTCCGCAAAGAGAGAAAAATGAAATTTTATGGTGTCAATCTAAAATTCATGGCATACCCTGGAGTTTTGGCGAAACACCTTATAAAAGGGCATTCTTTGAAATTCAACATTGTGTTTTTAATGAAGGACCTGTAATTGTCAACGGAAGATCAACTAAAGATTTGATTGAATATGTATGCTGTTTATATCATGAAGAGAACAACGAATTGGTATTCGATTTACAACAATTAGGTGCTCCAGACTGCAATAAAATGGAAGAAAAAGCACCATTTTCACACTCTGAAATGCATCCACTCTGTAAAAATTACGATTGTGCCATTGAAAATGTATACAAAATGAAACAATGGTTTCAAAAAAATTTTCCAAACATCAATACTGAAGAAGATTTTACCTGGATACAACTTTTAGAAAAAAGAATAGTTAACAAATAATAATTTTAAAAACAAAAATTGTATGGAAAAAATAAAAACTCATTTTTATAACATATTCAAGTATTATTTATTTTTTTATATCCCCATGGTACAGTGTCTGTAGTATTAGGCAGTAAAATTCGTTTGTCGTCTTGCCAACTTAATGCTAATTTTGTTTGTAAAATTGTATGAACTACATGTTTTTTACTTCTAATTAAATATTGTTTTTTAATTAAATTCTTATGACTAAATAAACATTCTTTATAATCATTGAACTCAATTTCTTTCATTACAGATCTTTTTACTCCTTTTGCTTTTTTTATAATTTTATTTTCATTCAATATTTTCATTTTTCATGCTGTTTGCACGCAAACCAACAAATTCCGTTACAATTTTGCCTTGGTTTTCGTCTTTCATAACACCGATTTTTCGTTTATTTACTAAAGGCATGTTATAAATATTATTTTCTGGATAATCAGCTGTATCAAATTTTTCCAAATTTTTTTTCATACATTCATAAATATCAGGTACTGTGAATAAATAAGCTAAAGCATCTGTATCCATGTATAAAAGTTTAGCTGAATTTCCGTACGTTTTCTTAACATAATCATAATGAAAATCATACAAATAAAATTTAGAAATATCAAGAATTGAAAACCCTATATAAATTGGTTTGTCAAATTTTATTTTTACTCTAGACATTTCAATAACAACAAGATCTTTTCCAAGTATCATACTACTATGAAAATTTGGTTTTGATATTAGTGATTTTGCTCCATATCGTCCATCCCATTTTGTTATCATTTTCACATCTCTTCTACCACGTAAATTTTCGATTGCTTTACCATATATGACATTATTTAATAATTTAAATATCAAAACGCCAAAAGCATTAGTTGACTCCTGTCTTTTTTGAGTATTGAAATCTATATATTTTTTTAACCAAGGTGATTGCTTAAACTTTAATATTCTATGAATTTTTTAGCTGCATACCTAGACCTAAATATTGTTTTAGACTTCTATAATGAATAACATAATTTTTTTTTGGATATAAAGTGGTCATTAGTTTGACTTGTTTGGAATTTGGTGGGATAAGATGCTCAGGACAAAGTGGAAAGTCACGATGATCATCAAATAAACTCTCAGGATATTCTAAATCTACTTCTAATATATATCCAACGTCTGAATCATCTGCAATTTTAAATACATCAATATTTTAGTATCATCCCACTCAAATCCTGCATAAGGCAAATAATTCATCATTGAATGTCCATAAAGATTATTAATATCATAATACATTATATAAGATTCATCTATATTAGTATTAAAGTCAGGCATGTATCTGTTATTTGCTTTAGCATACCTGTTTGTACATTGTGCAACTCCACCTCTGATTCCTTTTTCAATGAATAAATATTTTTCTGGATCAGTTAAGAGTTCTAATTCTATCTCTGTACATTTCAACATACAATCAAATGAATAACCTGGGATAGTATAGTAGTGTATAGGATCCAAACCATAATTTGAGATACAATTTTTTCGAAAATTTTCAAAAACATCAGCCAATAATAACACATCAGCTTGCAAATAAATATCACTGTAGTCACCTAATGTTTTAATTTTAAATGTATCCCACACTTTTATTGCATGCTCATAATCACTGTTTGAAATATTTTCATTACTTAATTTTGAAAAAAAATTTTCTTTAGGTGGTAAAGATGTTTCATTTAATTTATCAAAAGAATCTGTATATTCATAAGGATAAGCACCTTTTCGTTTGAGTAACTGAAATTCCTCTTCACTATTACAATATTTTCTAGTTATTTTTTTATCACAATCTTCCAAATATGATGCAAGCTTGTCAAGGCTACTAGGCATAAATTTAAACGAATCGAGAAATCTTAAGTGTATACAATTACTTCCTGAACCATCCAATTTTTATAACTAACTTCTTTAGTGAATGAAACATATTTTTCTTTATTTATAGGTAACAGCTTTATTGAGCCTTCGAATTGATTAGCCAATGATTTAATAATAAAAAAACTATCAAAACCGCTTAAATTATGAAAAAATATTGGCAATACATGTGTATCTTGATATTGTAGATTACAGTTTGAATGAGCTAAACCACGTATGCGACCTGACATATGTGAATGATCAACAACGATTTTGTCATTTTCAGTCAATGGCTTTTCACATATATGACATTTTTTAGATAAACGAAGCTCACGTTCTTGTTGAAAAGTCAATTGTTCCATTGGAAGAGGATTACTTAAAATGTTATTCACTTGTTTTGTTATTTTTTCAAGTTCATCAACAAACCACTCTATACACTTTTCACTACGATTATATGCAAATTTTGAAAGTGAATCATCATATGTACAATGAAAATAATAACCAACACTATATGGTATATGTAGATCTTTTTCATTTGCTTCTGGTTGGAGTATACATTCTAAATCAGCATAAATTGAAAAAGGTGCTGGCTCTTTAAATTTATAATTTTTAAATTTTAAAATATTGTCTTCTTGATCTGGCATTATCATTCTAGCATTATTTTGATTCAAACAATCATCAGAATGGTTTTCAAATGATTTTTGTGTTTTGAAATGACATAAACATCGGGCACATAACCATAATGCATGTTCATTTTTTGATATTTGTGAACTAATTAATCTCGATAAATTACGAATCCAAGCGAAATGAAAAACTGTTGGCGTTTTTTCTTTTTTATTATCATCACGATCATCATCATCATCATCATCATCATCATCATCATCATCATCATCATCATCATCATCACTATTATTATCAACAACGCAATCATCAGCAAAACTGATATTACTGTTGTCATTTGATTTTTTTTTATTGAAAGCTTCTTGATTTGAAATTAATAAATGAATTGTACTTTTGTCTGATTTAAGTTGACTCAAATATATCGGTACTATTTCATTTTTTTTCTCACATTCTATTCCATAAATATTTATTGCTAACTTATTCATTTTTTCAAATTTTGGTACATCTTTTAAGGCGATAAGAAATCGAATGCCTTCATATTTTAATATTGTTTTAAAGTCTGGATATGAGCTCACACGGTTACAATTTGATTTAGCTGGATGTAATGCCGCTGTTACTGACCATAAAAAGCAATATTCGTCATAATTTCGTATATTTACAACAGCTCGTTTATTTTGAATAAACTAAGGCATTTCAATATATGTATAACCCCCTCTAATTGGTTCATACAAATTAATATTTATGCTTAAATTAATTATCTCTTTCATAGTCCAGCCTGAATCCCTTTCTTGAAATTCTTCAACCTTGACAAGAAGTTTATCTGTCATTTTTTCATCAAACCAGTTGTTTAAATCAGTTGTTGGTAAAATAATGTCATTTTTTGTATTAAAATATTTCGTTTCCTCAACAATCTCATTATTTTTCATAACTTGAAATTTACATGACAAAATACCATTAACTTTTAAATTATTTCCTTTTTTTAAAATATTTTTAATGCGAATGGTAGTCATTTTTTTTGAATCTTGTAGAAAATATCGTAAGTCTATATGCTGCAAATTAATAACAACCCCTGTTCGCATACGTCCTTGAAATATCGACTCTACATCAATCCATTTTACTCTATCTTTTAATTTTCTATTATCTCTACCAATACCCATGCCAGCTTTTTTTTTATCTTTTATTTGTTCAAGTATTGATTGCAATTGTATTATTGTCGTTTGAATTTGAATTTTTTGACCATGAGACAAAGTCCAGACTTTCAATAACTTTTTTAATAATTTAATATTTTTTTTTCCGAATTTAATCCATTCTTCGATTTCGTTATGAGTTTTAATTACTCTACAAGCTTTTTCCATAATTTTAATTAATTTTTACACTTATTCAAATCCATTTTTGAACTTATATTTTTTTCCCGGACGATGTTTAACACTCAAACGATTTCTGACTAATGGCCTATATAAATATACGTTCCTACAATTATATTATTATGAATTTTACTCAGAAAAGTTTGTGTCAATGAACTATGAAAACAATATTTTCGTCTTTTATGACACTTAAAATGACGCATAGCATTTTGTAAACAAAGAGTAAGCGGTTAAAATTATTTTTATTTTTTAATTTATGATAAACAGAGAGTTGGTGACTTAGATTTTTTTATATTTTCAATTTTATTATAATATAATTTTTAATGGGTCATTTAATGGCTTATTTAGTATATATAATAATAAATCAGTTTAGACTTATATTTGAAAAAAATAAAAAATTATAGCTTTCGTATATGACTGTGACTTTTTTAAATTTTTTTAAATAAACAACTTAATTTATGATTTTTAACGGAAAAGTAAAGTGTTCACATCAATATATGGATTTAAATATTATAAAAACTTTTATTGCATGAGTCATTAACCGGAAAAAAATTTTTTTATAAACAATTTATGGAAAAAAAACACTGATAAAATTATTATTTCTATTAGGAAACTAGAAATAAAAAAAGGTTGTACCCGCCGGCAAAATGGTTGCGTATACTACAGAGGGATGTTCTATGCGGGGGCAGTTACTCTATAGTCTAAGGAGCCATGCCGGGGGCGGTTCTATGAGCAGTCTAGGGGCACCCCCAATAGGGCGGGCCCTCTGGCTAGTGTAGGGGTGTCACTGAACGGACCCAAAAAAGATCTACTATGTTTTTATGTTGCTCTGATACTTTACTCGGATTTATTTTTTTATTTATTAATAATCATTGTTATTATATTATTTTTTATAGCTTTTTTGTTTAGTTCATACGATATAATGGGTTACTTCATAAATATATATTCAAAAATAAAAAATTATAGCTTTGTATATTTATTGGTGACATATTTTATTTTTTTAAATAAACAACACAAATTAGATTTATGACCTGAGAAAAAAAATTGGATTTATTATAAAAATTTATTTCTCAGAAAGAAATAAAATTTTATAAACAATTATAACTAAAAATTTCTTCCCCTTTACCCTTCTACTGCCACAACTATGCCTATAATTGAGTATAAAAAGCTCTAATTTTTTTAACTTAGCATCAGTCATCAAATCAACTTTAAACAATTAATATCACTTTAAAATTCAACTGAAGGTAATTATATGTTATTTAAAAATATCTCTAATAATTTTCTACTTGATTTTTTTTTAAAAATCTGATTTGACTTTTATAATTATATGTGAATTTTTTTTTTCAACAGAAAATGGATCGTTTCGCTTCATTAAACCAAATTGCAAGTGCCGCAGCAGGAAAAAGTCAATCAACTTTGATCAAAATAAGAGATCTTGAATTAAATAAAGAACATCCACTCACCAATTTACGAAACGTTGTGACTAAGTATGGACCAAGCATAATTGCTAGAGTTGGAAATGACACCGAATTTTTCTTGCCGAAGAGAATTGTTGATTGTTTTATAGCAAATCCTGTTGAGTATGAATCTTTCAACAAATGCATTAAAGAAGGACGGGTTCGTTTCACATACACAGGAGGATTAAATGAATGTAAATTCACTTATGTTGAAAAAATGATATTATGATTATAAAATCCAATACATGTAACTTGGAAAAAAATATTTTTAACAATTTATGTAAGTTTTTAAAAAAAGTATTGAAATAAATAAAATAATACTCAAAAGAATTTCTGTTTTTTTTTTCTATTTTTATTTTCCACTTTTTGATTTGAATAAAACACACATAATTATTAAGTAAAAAATTTCAAAAAATTTATACACATCATCATCACTTTTTAACACAAACGAAATCAATCAACCATAAGGGTGCACTCTTCATACGTTGAGATTTTCCTGAAACAAAGAAGTCATATGATTTACATTTAATAAAAAAGACAATACCAATAGATTATATTTTATTTATTTTCAAACTCACTTGGACTATTAATCTCTTGTTGGGAATCATTTTTGTCTTCATCAATTTTTCGTTTTAGGATTTTCTGCTTTCTTTTTTGTTCGTCTACCATTTCTGATTGTCTTTTAATTGAACGCAGCTCTTCCTTTATTTTCAGTGTTTTCCTCAATGCAATAGAAAGTCGTTTATTTACTTCATATTTTTTGAGATAAAATTGTATCTGAAAAAATTAAAAAAATTATTATTCAAAAAATTAAAAAATTTATTATTTAAAATAATTATGTATATTTTTTTACGTGATCATGATACTTACAGCTTTATTGAAACTTTCTCTGGAAAAGTCGAATATTCTGTTGTTTCTAAAGTTTTCAACAACTCTGTTGATACAATCAAAATTCATTCTCAGTCTTTTATGCTGGAATAAAATAAAAATATTTATAAATAAAAATTTATACATATTGTTTTTAAACGTATCGAAATTATTAACAATAACTTACTTCAGTCTCTATTATCTTTACATTTTCTGCAATATCCTCATAAAATTCATACTTCAACTCATCATTTTTTATTATTTTTATCACTTCACAAGCTAACAGCATCATTTGTTTTGTTTCTTGATTATGTATTTCATCAAGCTAGAAAAATAATTTCGAGAATTAAATATCATTGAGTTTTAAAGAACGTATCAAAGAAAAAATTTATAAACATTATACTCACTTTATCGTCAATTTTTTTTCTATTGATGTGCAATAAAATTACTTGATTGTCACTATCAATGATTTCGAATAATTCCAAGGTTTTTTGTATTGCTGTTATTATATTCAATATTTCCAGACTCTGAAATAAAAATATTAAAAATTGAATCACTTGAAAGACGACGAAAAAATTTCTATTGCACAGCACACACAAACAAAACTAGTCATACTTACTTCTTTCTGTAATTTCCGTATTTCACTTATTAGCTGAACCATTTTTTTAAATTTTTTTGCTTCGACTGTCACAGACTAACCGTTGAAAACAAACTGAGGGTGTCTTAAATAAAATATTCTTGAAACCCTTAGTGAAAAAACTGATTTTCAAAATAAAAAAATATATTTTATTTCAATGGAATAACAAAGATAAAGATATAACATCATTAATATTTGAGAAAGAAGAAAAAAAACATATAGAGAAGAAGAATAACCCATATAGAGCATGTATTAGAATCTAATGCGTTTGTATATATTTAAACAAAAGTAATAAAATTTTAATAGTCGCCTCAAGAGTGTAAATCACGTCATGCTTCGACGAAAAAATATTTAAATACAAGTCTCTCAGTCAATTCCTTTATTAGATGAAAATAAAATTTATTGGTTTTTAAAAAAATAAATGTATAGACGCTGTGTCACCAAAGTGCATGTGCGTATATGTAATCTGATACTTTTCAGGTTCACTTTTATGTGAGGTCATCTATTTCGTCATCTCATAGAAGTGGTTTTTTTCTTTATTTGAAATTAAAAATAATTTATTTTTTGTTTATTCACAATTTTTATTGCCCAACCATAAACTTTATTTAAATAATTTTTTCAAATGTATAAACAATAATTTAATTTTATTATATATACATAAACAAAACATTTAATTGAAAATTATGAATAACGACACACATCCGGTCCCCGTCTCCCGTCTCCCGACTCCCGTCCCCCCATTTTTAATCTCCATACTCTCAACCCTCATCCCCCCAATCTCAACTACACACACATCCCTCAATCCTCAACATCTTATCTACACCCCCAACTACCCTCCAAAAACTACCCTTTATTTTTTTTTTTTTTTCATTTTATTTTTTTTTTTTACAAATTTTAATTAAGGGATGATTAATTAAGGGATGATATAGAACCGGCCCTGTTTCCCTACTGGAAGCGTTGTCTTCCTTGAAACAGAAAATGATCTTCCAGGTTTTGGTGAAATTTATCGAATCGTAGACGCAGACTGTATCATCTATTTCCTAGTTAAAAAATTAAAAACGTGCTCATTCGACGAACACATTCAAGCATACATTGTCGAAAATAGTAAAGAGTGGTTGTTTACTAAGCACGAAAACTTACAAAGTTATATTTCGTCCGACTGTCAGGAAATCAGGTTTCTTAAAAAAAAAAAAACTCAAATACTGAATTTTCTGATGCTATGAAAGTAATAGTGGCTACTGTTTTTTGAAAAAAAATCAGTGTAAGTCTAAATGAAGTAGTTTTCAACTTAAGACAATCAAAAAATTTACATAAAGATCGTTTTTCATTTTTTTTAATATTCATTGCAAATTTTTAGTTATTTTGTTTATTTTTATTTTTATTGTTTCAATTGAACGTATATTTATTATATATATATGTAATTAAACGTTGTCTTTGAAAATAGAAAAAATTAAACTAATAAAATTTTGATATATTTTTCTTCTTACCTTATTTTGATGTACGATATTGTAACCTGATAAATGACATTTTTCTCACAATTCACAATTTATTCTATAGTTGTAAAAAATTTAAGTCATGATTATTATCCTTTTATAAAAAGTTGATGGATAACGCTGCTTCCAATCATTTCATTGGTCGTCATTTGCATACTCACATACTCACACAACTCACTCTTTCTCTTTTCTCTTTCTTAAAAAAAAAACAACATCAGCGCTCACTATGCATTCCCGCCTGACGTCACTGAATTATATTTTATCATGAGACCCGGTAGGGTCTCTCGTTAAAGTTGTTCAAAAACGAGAGACTGTCGGGGATATATGTCTTTTAAGTTCGTGTGTGTGACGTCATTGATTTATAGTCAAGTCCATATCTTTTGATTGAGCAATCGAAAAAAAAAAATAACAACAGTTTGACTATGTAAATCGAGGTTCCTCTTTCAAATGAGCCTATTATCGGATTTTTCGGTGCATTATTTAAAAAGATATAAATATATGATAAACCGGCCCCCCGTTTTTTTGTAAAAGCTAAATTTCTGTCGATTTTGTCGATATTTGAAGTTTTTACCAAGTTGGCGTCCTGTATCTGATAAATTTGCTCGAGAATATTGGTTGGTCATCCTGCTCCATCTGATTAGCAGTATGTCATATGGCAGCGAAAATTTAAAAATGGCGTAGCGATGCTGCGCGCACCATACCTTGTTTTTTATCATTTCCTGTGATTTCTAGGGCCTCTCATTATTTTTACTAACCAAAATAATAGTTGTATGAAACGACTCATGACTCAGATTGTAAGTACATTAGTTAACAAATTAACATTGGCAAGCACAACTGTAGTTGCGTACGCTGGTTATTGCGCAGGATTGTTTTGCCAATATTTTTGAATCTTTGCTGCGATCTGCGATACTGCAAGGCAGTATTAAACGTATGACATTATCAGATCAGACATTATCGTCAAACTATCCAACGCTGAACACTGCCTCAAAATATTGCGGGAAAACGTTTGGATATTGCTTTATATTTTATTGTTGTGTGTGTGCTACTATGAAGTTGCCATATTTTATTAAAGAAAAAAACCAATCAACGAATTTTGAACTCTTCAATTGTCAGTATTTGTAATCATTGTTGAAATAATACATATACAATAATAATACATAATACATAAATAACAGTATTTTATAAGAATATTATTGATACATAGTGTATTAGCTTTCAGTGTCTGTACTTTTTACCAAGTTGAACCCAGATGCGATCTGAAATACTTCCGCGAATCTCCAGTCAGTATTTCAGATCACAGTGTGATAAAAATTATTCATCAATCAACGAGTTATTGAATTTGTAGCTATTGTTGAAATAATATTTATAAAATAATTATAAAATAATAATATTTATTGATGATGGTAATATATAAAGCTCCTAATTCATACAAAGTTAAATCTCGATGCGATCTGAAATACTTCTACGAATTCCCAGTCAGTATTTTAGATCATAGTGTGACAGAAATTATTTACCAACTAGTTACATTAAATTTGTAGCTATTGTTGGAATAATATTCATAAAATAATAATATTCATTGATGATAATCATATATAGAGCTTCTAGTGCCTCTAATTTATACAAAGTTAAATCTCGATGCGATCTGAAATACTTCTACGAATCCCCAGTCGGTATTTCAGATCATAGTGACAAAAATTATTCACTAATCAACTAGTTGATAAATTTCTAGCTATTGTTGGAATAATATTTATAAATAAATAATAATATTCATTGACAATAATAATATATAGAACTTCTAGTGCCTGTACTGTTTACCAATTTTTTACTCGCCACGATCTGAAATACTTCTGAGAGATAGCCATGGCATTATTTTAGATCGCAGCAAGAAAATAATTGGTGTATATACCGAAAAACCTAGCTTCAGACAGTATTTTAGATCGCAGTAAAGTGACTATTGATAGATGGCGTAAGACACCTGCGTGCGCCGTTTGTTGATAAGTTTTTTAAAAAGATGCCTTCGTAATGGTGAATTAACGGCCTTGCCACTAAAATCGGTATCAGTCTGAACTATATAAATTTCTAATGGATTTCTTATTTTTTTATTTCACTTATATTTTTAAAATTATTTTTTTATTTTTTTTTTTTTTTGGTAATACAATCATTTATGAATTGATTGATTATTTTTACTTTTAAGGTGAATGTTTAAACAAAAAAAGTTAAATAATATACAAAATCAAAAATATAATTTTTGTAAAAAACAAACTCGTTAAAGTTGTTCTTTACGTTAGCTTAGTACTACTGTATATACTAAATTTCTATTCAATTTAACAAAAAAAAATAAAAAATTCAAACAAACGATGATGAATAATTTAGGAGAATTAAAGCTGCCTGTGTTTGAAAAATAAAATCGAAATAAAAAAATATCACGTTTTATCCTTATTACACAAACAAACTTTAACGCCGCGGTTTTCTTTACAATTCCAAGATTAGGTTTTTCAGACGAAAACTTTCCAGCAAAGATGCAATTTGATGATCAACAATCTCACTATTTTGCATATATCTTGTTATTGGATTAACTTTTCAGCTTGTCTTTAGATGAGCTTGATATTAGATTTTTTGGTATTTGCAGGGTATTTCATATAAATTTTTTTGGAAACGTAAATTATATTTCTGTTTTTCTGTATTTTTTTGATAACTCCACCTTTCATTATAGTTATCACAACACTAGTACAGCTGTAATTGAATTGCTGATGAATAACAATCAATAAATCAATCAATGCAAACGACAAATATTCTTGTTTACCTGGGATAGGCATAAAGAAAAGATTTTTTAATTTCTTCATTTTCAATTCAAAATAGGCTATTTTGGAGTTACATCACATATTTGAGTCCTCTTAAAGAAAAAATTTGTCAGCTGTACCTGATTAATAATCAAAAAAAATTTTTGTCAAATACGCCCTGGTAGAAATATTTCTCCGACGATTCTCCAACTTTTTTCCATTTTTTCTCCGCCATTTCTCCACCCCTTTACGAAAATGACCCATAGTTGGAGAAATGGCGGACAAATTTCTCCAACCTTTTTCCAGCCAAAAATTTACTCCATTTTTTTCCGACTTTTCTCCAACTTTTTTCCGCCATTTCTTCAACCTGAAATTTACTCCAACTTTTTTTCAACTTTCCAACTTTTCTCCAACCATGGGTCATTTTTGTAAAAAGGTGAAGAAAGTTGGAAAAAAGGCGGAGAAAGTTGGAAAAAGTTGGAGAAATATTTCTACCAGGGCGTGCATACGATATCTGTTTTCTAATAATTTGACGTTTCTATTGAAAAATTATTTATTCGCATGTGATACAATATCGAGTCTTAGATAAAAGTATTGTCGATTATTTTGAATGGACATATCATGAAATTATATTAAGTCTTAGCTGTCTGTCAACCTGATCTTGGAATTGTGAAGAAAACCGCGGTGTTAAAGTTTGTTTGTGTAATAAGGATAAAACGTGATCTTTTTTTATTTCGATTTTATTTTTCAAACACAGGCAGCTTTAATTCTCCTAAATTATTTATCATCGTTTGTTTGAATTTTTTATTTTTTTTTGTTAAATTGAATAAAAATTTAGTATATACAGTAATACTAAGCTAACGTAAAGAACAACTTTAACGAGTTTGTTTTTTACAAAAATTATATTTTTGATTTTGTATATTATTCACAAATACAACGACAGCAAGATAAAATAAATAAATATAAACAATAGACCTATTCAAATAAAAAAAATATTATTTTTTTTGGCCTCCAGTTTATGAAAATTTTTGTTCTCAATGAAAATGACAAAATAGATTAAAAATTTTTTTTTTCCGATTTTTATTGAAACGTCACAATGGTATAATTGATTTTTATTGGAATAAATCACGACCAAAGCGCGGTGTCAACTGGAAACAGTCACAACTTGGCCAAATTGAAAGATATAGACGTTATATTGTGCTTGTTTTAAAGGTTACTAAAAACTCTACAACTAATTTCTAATGATTTCTTTCTATGCTACTATTTCCGTTTCATTCGAAAAACAGACAATTGTCGTTACCAAATGCTACTTTTTGAATAAATTGGTAATTACATTGTATATACGTATTTTATTTATAACGATAATGTTTAAAATAAATATGCATTTTTGAGATCTTTAAAGGAGGAACATATTACATCTTATTACTTTTTTTGTCAGATTAATATTAAATTATGAATAAACCGTAAGTAGATCAATATAAATTTTTTTACTTACTAAAAATCAAAAAAAAAATTGATAAGATGGTATAATTTTTTTATTTATTATGTAATCCTGATCAAGTGCGGCCTTAAGTTACGAGCTATTCATGTGCTAATTATGTGTGTAAAGAAAAAAATTTATTTATAATAAATTTTTTTTTTATCAATAATTATGCTAGCTTTTAACGAAAACTAGCACAACTTTGTCATTTATTATTCGACACAAACCAAGTAAGGCCCTCAATTATGAGCTATTTACGAGCTACTTGTAGGTGTAAAAAAAAATTTAATTATAATATTTTTTTTTTATTAACAATTATGCTAGCTTTTATCGTAAGCTAGCATAACTTTTTTATTAGTCATGTAATTCTGATCAAGTAAGGCTCAAAATTTAGAAGAAAAAAAAAAAAATTATAAATAAATTTTTTTGTTTACACACATAATGAGCTCGTAAATAGCTCATAATTAAGGGCCTCACTTGATTTATACAGAATAATAAATAAAAAAGTTATGCTAGCTTACGTTAAAAGCTAGCATAATTGTTAATAAAAAAAAAAAAGTTATGATATATAAATTTTTTTTTTACACACAAGAATAGCACATAAATAGCTTTTAATTTTAAGCCTTATTTGACCAGAGTTACATGATTAATAAAAAAGTTGTGCTAGCTTACGTTAAAAGCTAGCATAATTATTCATAAAAAAAAAAAAATAATTATAAATAAATTTTTTTTTTTTACACACATAATTAGCTCGTAAATAACTCCCAATTCAGGGCCTTACTTGATTGGTATCGAATGATTATTAAAAAAGTGGCGCTAGCATAATCTATATAATAAAAAGACATGGCCGGATCCTTGGAAACGCAGTTTTACGCAAACTATCGGTCCGATTTACATGAACTTTAACATAGATATTTAATTTGAGCTCGGGAGGGTTTAAGTCTACGAAAATATCACCCAGGTTACTTTTTACGATCACCAGGAAGTCAAAATGATTTCCCCAATTATCTTCAGGGTTTTTTTTATTATTAAATATATTTTTTCAGAAAGAAGAGATTAAAAATTATTGCTTTAGTTTGTAATGTTGGTTTTCGGTTCACCAGGATGTCGAAGTTGAATTTTTTCATCATCTCCTGGGTTTTTTTTGATGAAACAATATATTTTATCGAGAAGAAAGCAAAAAAAAAAAAAATTTAGTCAAGTCCCCCAAGGTGCACCCTAAGTGTTCCGTAGGATTTTTTATTTTTTTTTTTTGTTGTTTGATTTGTTTTTTCATTTTGTTGTAAACTATTTTTTTTGTTTTGTTTTATTTTCTAATGCTGTTTATTTCTGTTGTTTAATAAAAAAAAAAATAAACGACCGAAAAATTTCAAAAAAATAACGTAAAGTCTACAGAGGAAGCGTCATCGATTGAAACATTGCCGGAATCGATCTGTCAATATTTGAAATTGGGCCCTATCGAAAAATAGAAATATTAAATCTAATAAGGCCCAAAAATTAAAAAAAATATGATAATTGCTTTTGGGAAAAAAAAAAAACATAAATTTCATTTAACATCAACTAATTCGGTTCGGCGGTTCAAAAAATATCTTGCAAAAACAAATTCTGACACTACATTTTGTTTAATAAAAAAAAAAATAAACGACCGAAGAATTTCAAAAAAATATCGTAAAGTCTACAGATGAAGCGTCGTCGATTGAAACATTGCCGGAATCGATCCGTCAATATTTGGAATTAGGCCCTATCGAAAAATGCGGATATTAATTTTAATGAGGCCCAAAAATTCAAAATAAATATGATAATTGCTTTTGGGAAAAAAAAAAAACATAAATTTCATTTAACATCAACTAATTCGGTTCGGCGGTTCAAAAAATATCTTGCAAAAACAAATTCTGACTCTACTTTTTGTTTAATAAAAAAAAAAAATAAACGACCAAAAAATTTCAAAAAAATATCCGAGAGTCTACAGATGAAGCGTCGTCGATTGAATCATTGCCGAATCCGATCCGTCAATATTTGAAATTGGGCCCTGTAGAAAAATGGCACTATCACAACTGATAAGGGCCAAAAATTGAAAATAAATACGATGATTGCTTTTGGGAAAAAAAAAAAACATAAATTTCATTTAACATCAACTAATTCGGTTCGGCTGTTCAAAAAATATCTTGCAAAAACAAATTCTGACACTACATTTTGTTTAATAAAAAAAAAAATAAACGACCAAAAAATTTCAAAAAAATATCGGAGAGTCTACAGATGAAGCGTCGTCGATTGAAACATTGCCGGAATCGATCCGTCAATATTTGGAATTGGGCCCTGTAAAAAAATGGCACTATCACAACTGATAAGGGCCAAAAATTGAAAATGAATACGATGACTGCTTTTGGGAAAAAAAATGGAACCAAATGGGCTTCATAGAAGCCAATTCGATTCATAACTTTTATTTTTATCGCGAAATAACAAAAAGTCACACGAAAAGTGAAAACATAAGTGTCCTACGGAACACTAAAAATGCATTGGTTCCTAATGTTGTCCGGATTATCAGAATGTAGAAATTGAATTTTTTCTACATACCTATTTCTTTTGTTTTTAATTTTTTGAAAAATCGAAAATAAATATACAACCAAGTTCGGCGAAGCCGAACACGACCGACTCGTTGTTAATAAAAAAAATATATTATAAATAAATTTTTTTTACACCTATAAGTAGCTCATAAATAGCTCATAATTTGGGGCCTTACTTGGTTTGTGTCGAATAATAAATAACAAAGTTTCATTAAAAGCTAGCATAATTATTGATAAAAAAAAATTTATCATAAATAAATTTTTTTCTTTAGCTACATAATTAGCACATAAATAGCTCGTAACTTTAGGCCTCACTCGATCAGTGATCAGGATTACATAATAAATGAAAAAGTTATGCCAGCTTATCAATTTTTAGTGTTCCGTAGGACACTTATGTTTCCGCTTTTCTGTGACTTTTTGTTATTTTGAGATAAAACGAGAAGTCTTGAATCGAATTGGCTTGTGAGATGCTCATTTTCTCTATTTTTTTTGGCCAAAAGCAATGGTCATATTTATTTCCAATTTTGGGGCCTTATTTGATTTAATATGCCCATTTTTGGACATGGCCCAATTCCAAATATTGACGGATCAATTCCGGCAATGTTTTAATCGACGACGCTTCGTCTGTAGACTCTACGATATTTTTTTCAAATTTTTCGGTCGTTTATTTTTTTTTTTATTTAACGATATGTAGTGTCACAAACTGTTTTTTTACAATATTTTTGTAAACAGCAAGAAAAAAATAAAAAATCCTACGGAACACTTAGGGTGCACCTTGGGGAACTTGACTATCTTTTTATTTTTTTTTTTTTTAATTTTCAGTAAGTAAAAAAATTTATATTGATCTACTTACGGTTTATTTATAATTAAATATTAATCTGACAAAAAAAGTAATAAGATGTAATATGTTCCTCCTTTAAAGATCTTGAAAATGCAATTTTATTTGAAACATTATCGTTATAAATAAAATACTTATATACAATGTAATTACCAATTACCAGAGAAAAATTTCATATGATTTGCTTATTAATATTATAAAAAAAAATTTTTGTCGATTACTAATATTCAAAGTATTAAATATGATCAAATAGAAATTATAGAATATGAACAAGAATTTTCATTCAATGAAAAAGGTATTTTTTCGTTGTTAAGAAGTAAGAGATTTTTAGAGAACTAGTTTATTGTTCTTGCAGAAGTAATCACTTTATTGAAAATGATCGATGAAAGTACCTGTAATGATTTTTATATGTAAAAAAATGCTTCTCTGTTAAAATAATGCCATTGTTTAGTAATTTTTATTTTTTTAATAAATTGTCGTGAGTAACTTTGCAAGTCAGAAGGCAATCTTCCCACATAAATAGTAACAACGAATGGTTCATAAAAAGCTAAATTATTGTGTACTTTGCATAAAATTGGCCATGCAGTTTTACAGCTTGAGTGTAACAATGGCCAGCCGTCACAGTTCAATTAAAGTTTGACTGTACCAATTTTTTTTTTTTTTTTTTACTTTTTTATTTCACGTCTCATCAACTGCCAGGGTTATTAGCGACGACAAATTTTTTTTTTGTTTTTTTTGAAGTGAAACTTCTTGACGGAGGGTAGCGACAAAATTCGAGGCCCCGCTAGCGTCACACGCTCTGTTATACTCTCTGTTATACGCTTTGCCATACGCTTGGTCACACGCTCGGTTACACGCTCGGTCACAAGCGGATGAAGAGGGGAGAATGAGATAAAGAGAAGGGAAGACGGCAAGCATTCTACATGTACTACATAAGCGTATAACTTCGGAGCGTCAGCTGCTACGTGTGTATGCGTGTACGACTTTTTTTTTTTATGTAAATATTATTTAAATAATATTAAACAATTCAACTGAGTTTAATACCTAAATAATTGATTTTTAAAAAAAATCTATTTAAACGGATTAAGCAATAGTTATCTTGCAGGTTTGAAGAATCATTATTAATATTATTAAAACTATTATAAATATTATTATTTATGAAATTATTGTTATAATTATTATTCATACTATAAATATATATAAATGATGAATATTATAACAACATCAATTTCGATAATATTATCAATTATTCACAATAGTATTGATATTAATAATATCAATGATAATAATATTCTAAATATAAACTAGCCTCCGTAATACTAATAATCATCAATATTTATAGATGAATTTTATTGTCAATATTATTATGATTCTTATTGTTATTATGAGTATTATCTTGATATTATCATTATTATCATTATTATCGATATCAATGTTATTATTAATATTATTAATATCACTAATATTATTATAAATCGATAATATTACTGTTATTATTATTAATATTATATTGATATTATTATTATCGATGATATTTTTGAAAGTATTATTATTTTCATTATACTATGGTTATATATGGATAATATTAATGTCATAACAATTATGGCAATAATATTATGATTAACAATATTATCAATATATTATTAGTAATAAAATATTTTTTCACCATCGAATCTCTCCTTACGCGTAAGTGTAAACATATAAGACATATATATATAATTTGTAGGGGGGAATGATAGCCACAATCGATAATGATTATATTCTTTTTTAATTGATTTTTGGGTACACAAATTAAATTTTTTATAAATATTTTCGAGAAAAAAAATTTTATCTTCGAATCTAGTACATAAAATTTTATTAATTTTTTATATAAAAAATACTTTTGTCTTCCACTATTAAAGACTTAACACCGATAACAAATG
The DNA here is from genome assembly GCF_014905175.1 of Aphidius gifuensis. NCBI lineage: Eukaryota > Metazoa > Arthropoda > Insecta > Hymenoptera > Braconidae > Aphidius > Aphidius gifuensis. Next base: position 12,990,333 of record NC_057792.1, read on the forward strand.
AAAATTTATTTTAATTAATATTTAAAAAAAACAAAAAAAAACAGAAAAAAAAACCAAAAAAGTTCACCCAACAAAATTTGATATTTCTAGGTTATCTAAAAAAACTTCACATAAATCAAAATTTTTCATTTTTAAAACGACAAGGCTATTCAGCAGACTAAAAACTAAAAAAACTTAAAAAACTTAAAAAACTAAAAAAAACTAGGGATTTTATGCAATGATATTCAAGTAAAAATACTATGGTGTTTTAAATTTTTTAAGTCTTTTAAGTCTTTTAAGTTTTTTAAGTTATTTAAGTTTTTTAAGTTTTTTTAGTTTTTTTAGTTTTTTAAGTTTTTTTAGTTTTTTTAGTTTTTTTAGTTTTTTAAGTTTTAACAGAGAGAAGCAGAGAGAAGTCTCCTTTCTGATTTTAATATACAAAAAACAATAAGTTCTCATTAAAACTTAACTAAATTACACAAAAAAAATGTCGTTTATCGTTATCAATAAGACTTTATTGTTGATACCATAGATACCTGAATGATCAATAAAGACAGAGGGAATATATATTTTCTTCCAATCATATTTTTATTCCATTATTATTATTATTATTATTTATAACTACAGTTATATTTTTTTTTACTCAACATAAAATTATATTATAAAACTAATCAAAATAGTCACTGTTTTATCAAAAAACGAGTTGCAAACAATTAAATTATTAAATAAACCATCAAATAAAAAAATGAGCTATCAAATTAATATAAAAAAAAACGAAAAAGACAAACATTAACTGAAAAAAAAATTAAATGGTTAATTCTTTGCAACAGGGACAGTACCGATTGCCTTTTAGAGACTACTATTCTATTAAAATATATATTGGATATATTGCATGTAAATATATTGCGAAATATTGAACTACTTGCAATTATTGCAAAATGCAATATTATTTTTTCCTATTCTTTTTACTTCTTCACATTGTCTGTGGAAGTAAAATAAACATGATGCACAGCGAAATGATCCTTGAGTAACTTTAGTGGTGTTTTCTATATTTTTATGACAAGATTTACAACTTTTTGTCAATTTTTTCTTTTCTTCAATAAGAATATTTAATTTCATCATAATTTCTTTTCCTAAACACTTTTCCAAACTTTTACGATCAACATTTTCATGCGTTAAAGGATCTGAAATATCTGTGGGTGTTTGTTAAATTTCTTCGAATGTCACTGCAGATTCACCATTCAAAACCATATTTATTTTAACAGAATTGATAAAGCAAGATAATAGATACTGAAGCTTATCATATTCTGTTTTATCTTGGAATGGAATCCCTTTTTTTTTCTTTTTTGGAATTTTTAACGTGGAGTTTTTTCTTCGTCAAGAATTGACAAATTTGACATTTCAGCAACAAGAACTTCTTCTTTATCTATGACTCTGTTAATTAAAATTTCTTCATTCATTTTCTATGCGCCATCAAGTTCAACTAGTATTTTAAGTTTACGTTTATATACATCTTCAGTACATTCTAACATTCCATAAAAAAGCTTGTCAATCATTGGTTTAATTTCCAACTTTTTTTGACAGATAGATAAATTTTTACGTGGTGGAGCAAATTTTATATCTTGGCACGGTTTTGTGGATGAGCCAGCTGTCGTTATATTTAAACCATTTGTTTCATCAACATTTAATGCCCATCGACCTAACATACTTTCATCAAAAAGAGGCAAATTAAAATGTTTTCTGATACAAAATATATGTTGACATATTAGAAGAGAACCAGTCCAAATTGAACATTCACAGTCTTTTGGTGAAACTGTGTACAAAGAATCTCTTATTCGAAATTTACCAATCATTTCGGCTGCATTTTTTATTTCAAGTGTAACGTATTTACTCTCGTCAATTTCTTTATTAATTTTTAAAAACATTGGTGCCACAGCATTTCTATATTTTTGCTTATCATCATTATATTCTAGATATACATTTACTTGTTGCTTTATTATTTTTTGAACACTTTTATATTTCATGTCTTTTTCTTCAACACGAATGAAAGCAAAAAAATTTTTTAAAGCTGGTACAATTTTATCATTACGCTTCATGTATTTTTTAATTCGTCCATTTAATGACTCTAACTTATTGTTTGTTAAATGACCGAGATTTTTTCTTTTATTCATAGCGTAATGAACCCATTGCTCTGGATAAATATGCCAATTATCATTAAAGTACTGCATTACTGATGGCGAAGCAACATTATTTAGAGATTTGTAATAGCGCAAATACTCAGTTTCTGAAAGACTTTTAGTCATTCTATTAAGTATAAGTAGTACTTGCTTCCTTTCTTCATCAGTTATACCTCTTTTTTTTGTGGTTATTTCATTTTCAAACGTTTTTAATGTATGGAATGAGCAAATAAGGAGTTGAGCATGTGGTAACACATTTTGAATGACTGGTCTTGCAGTGAGGTCTTTATCAGTCATGATGTATCGCACCACGTATCCAAATATACCACGATAATTTCACAAGAGTTGTAAGGCCTTATGTTTGATACAGGGCTATCAAAGGATGTGGAGGATAGGTTGTAACTTGAAATAATAGGAATAACACTTTAAATAAATCCAAACACTGTGGTTTAAATTCTAATAATATATTCACTTTATTATTTCACTAAAATTATAATTAATTGTATTGTATATTGTATATTGAGTTGACTCTAAAAAAGTGTTGTCATGGACAGACACTACTATTTTATATTGTAAGTATAAAGAAATCCCGTTGTACGCGAATCAATATTAATTAGAGATGTTACGTAAACGAGTGTTGAAAAGCAACTGATTTCTCAGTTTGTTGAAAATTGTTAAGTCCAAAAAATGGGTGTGTACTTAGTTAAAAATTAGTTTTAATTGGTCAAAAATTAGTTCAAGAGAGGGTAAAAAACTAGGTGTAGGTGGTGGGATTTTTAGACATAAAATTGGGCCTTGTGTGGTCCAAAGGGTGACATAAAAAATACCATGTGTAAACAAAAAATATAGATTTTACGACCGGAAAGTCCAAGACGTTTTCATGAATTTAGTTTATTTTGAAAAGTTATAAATTTACTTTTTATTGTCGATTTTACGATCATTCTGTGTATCGAAAATACGTTAGTGCAGTTGTTTGACAGATGTGAGATTTTCTCTAATTCTTGACAAATAATGTTTTTAAAAAATATGTTATAATAGTACCAAAGAGAAACTTGAGTTTATGGTTTTATTTGTTACGTGATTTTTACTCAAAAATCTATGCATGAGTTGACCATGTGTGGGAATATTCGAGTTTGTAAAAAGCTATTAAAAAGTACATAAATTAAATCGTTGTTTAAAATATTTTAGAAAAAATATAAACCAAAATTGTTAGTCATATGTTATTTGAAATTGTATGATCTCGTGATCTAGCCATAAAAAACAGAGTAATGTTTAAAACTTATCAACTTATTGTATTTTGTTTAAAAAATAGAAAGAATAAAAATCCGGTCAGTCTGGGACCGACAGACATGTGGTTCGACCCGGAACATTCTCCCCCCGTTGAGAGGTCGGCCGATCAACTTAAATATCTAGAACAGAATAAAAAGTGTTAGTAAATGTAAATTTAATTTATTCTAATGCCATTCTGGGTCACAAGGAACCAGGGGTGCTATTTTCTTGACGTTGCGTTTGTAGGTAGACTTTGCTGTTTTGATGGTGACCGTACGGACAATACCATCCGTCCCAGGATGCGTCTCGATGATTCGACCCAATGCCTAATGCATAGGTGGAATGTTGTCTTCCTTCAATAAGACCACATCGCCTATTTCTATGTTGTTGTTGTCTTTGTTCCACTTACTGCGGTTGATCATCTCGTTGAGATATTCATTGTGCCAACGTTGCCAAAATTCTTGTTTTATTTGTTCAATCAGTTGCCATCTAGACAACCTGTTCATGGGTATGTTGTTGTAGTCATGATCTCTTATAGTTGTGAGAGCATGTCCAATTAAAAAATGTCCAGGTGAGAGCACCATAAAATCATTTGGATCAGTTGAAATAGGTGTCAGTGGACGTGAATTGAGTATTGCCTCGATCTCAATAATCAAGGTGTTGAATTCTTCTTGTGATAATAAAATATCTGGTTTAATAACCCTTTTAAAATGATGTTTGAATGACTTGACTGCGGCTTCCCAAAGTCCGCCAAAATGTGGAGAAAGTGGTGGCGTAAAATGCCATTGAATTTTTTTTGTGTTAAAAAATTCTTGTAATTTATTTTGTGCATCGTTTGATTTTAATTGATCTTGCAGTTTAATCAATTCATTGTTGGCCCCTTGAAAATTTAAACCATTGTCTGAATAAATATCAGTCGGGTAACCACGTCTTGCAACAAATCTTTTTAAAGCAGCAATAAAACAATCTGTAGTTAAATCACTGACCATTTCTAGATGTACAGCTTTGATGACGAGACATACAAAGACTGCTACGTATATTTTAACTTTAATTCTATTTCTTTCTTTCTTTTCTTTGACTAAAAAAGGTCCACAAAAGTCAACCCCAACTATTGTAAATGGAATTGCTTCATTAACTCTTGCTTTTGGTAAATTACCCATCAGGTAATCAATTGTGCGAGGCTGTGCTCGTAGACATGTTGTACAAGTGCGTATTATTTTACTTACTTGATTGCGACCGTCAATTGGCCAATATTGTTGTCTTACAGCATATAATGTGGCTTGAGTACCAGTATGCAAGTGTATTTTATGTTCATGTTTAATTATTAATGAAGTTACATGATGATTTTTAGGTAAAATGATTGGATACTTTTGATTGTATGGAATAGAGGCATTTTGTAATCGCCCTCCTACTCGCAATAATCCATTTTTATCAATAAATGGAGTGAGTTTAATTAATTTACTTTTTTGATTTAATTGTCTTTGATTTTCTAGAATTTTTAATTCATCAAAAAATATTTCTTTTTGTACTAGTTTAATTATTGTATTAGTAGCATATTCAATTTCATTGATTTTTAAATAACCAGTATTCTTGTTGTTTGTTTTCATTCGCAGACAATATGCAATGACATTTTGTAATTTATACCAAGATGAATAACGAGTTAAAATATTGTAATCATTTTTATTGTTTATATTTACTTGTGGTTGTGTTAAACTTGTCGTTGTGTTGAGACATGTGTTGACCTTGAGCTCAGGTAGACTGCAACCCTCGGTCATCTTGAATTTCGGCCAGCCATCTGGATCTTCACACAGCCAAGACGGCCCATGTTGCCATGTTGTTGTTTTGATGAATTCTTCAGGTAGTTGACCTCTTGAAATCAGGTCAGCTGGATTGTCATGTGTACGTACATGGCACCATTGTGTTGTTTTTGTTTTTTCTTGTATTTTGGCAATTCTGTTTGCCACGAATGTTTTCATAACACTTGGCTCTTTTCTTAGCCAGTGTAAAACAATTGTAGAATCTGACCACAAATATGTGTCATCTATTGTTATGTGTATTGCTTTAATTATTGTTGTATAAAGCGAAGCAAGTAATAATGCTCCACATAATTCCAATCTAGGGATTGATAGTGTCTTGAGAGGAGCTATGCGCCCTTTGGCACATAAAAGTTGTGTGTAAACTTTACCTTTTGTATCAATGGACCTGAGATAAATACAAGCCCCATATGCTTTTTCACTGGCATCACAAAAGCCATGTAATTGTATACTTGTTGTATCTTTCAATATTGTATGTCTTTTAAAAGATAAATCATTTAAAAGTTGTAATTGGTTGTAAAATGTCAACCACTCATTTTTAATTGGTAATGAGACAGGTTCATCCCAGCCAATGTTTATACTCCATAATTGTTGCATAACTATTTTTGCTGTCATAACAACTGGACCAAGAAGTCCAAGTGGATCAAAGATTTTTCCAATTTCAGAAAAAATTTTGCGTTTTGTAATTTCGTCAAATGTAATTGTTTTAACTGCGTAAACAATTGTATCTGTAGTAGATTTCCAGTAAACACCAAGTGTTTTTATTGCACTAGAGTCATTCAATTGTAATTGTAAATTCTTGTTAACCTCTGGAAGGCCTTCTAATAGTCTAGGCTCATTGGAAGCCCATTTGCGTATATTTAACATACCTTGTTGTAATAAAGGAATTAATTCATCCCTCAATTTAATTGCTTCTTCAAATGTTGTGATAAAAGATCATCGACATATAGATCTCTTTTTAGTATTTCTGATGCTACAGGAAAATTTTCTTGCTCATCATCAGCTAATTTATGTAGACATCGTATAGCTAGAAATGGTGATGGAGCAAGACCAAATGTTACAGTATTTAGTTCATATGTTTTAATAATACCAGACGCATTTCTCCATAAAATACGTTGATATTTTCTATCTTGTGGACGTATTAAAAATTGTCTGTACATTTTCTCAATGTCACCAGTCAGTACATACTGGTGTAGTCTAAATCTGAGTAATAATGAGAAAATATCAGTTTGTATTGTTGGGCCAACATGTAGTAATTCATTGAGTGAATGACCCTTGGAACCTTTGGCTGAGCCGTCGAACACGACTCGTACTTTTGTTGTTTGGCTTTCTTCTTTTATCACCGCATGATGTGGTAAATAAAAACCATTTTCTTGTAGTTGTTCATCTGGTACTTCAGACATGTGACCTAAGTCTAGGTACTCTTGTAGTACAGCGTTATATTGTATCTTTAACTCTGTATTGTTTTGTAATTTTCTTTCAATTGAATTAAGCCTTTTAATTGCTGTAATTCGTGTCTCTCCAAGTTGATCGACAGATTGTTTGAATGGTAAGGCGACAACATATCGACCTTCTTCGTTTCTTGTAACATGTTGTAGAAAGTATTCTTCGCATGCTTGTTCATCTGCGGTGAGATGACTTGTTTCTGGTATTTCTTCAATTTCCCAGAATTTTTCTAGATTAAATTGTATGTCTGATGCCAGGTGACACGACACTTGTTGTGATGACTCGTTTGTAGGCGCACTGCCTCCGATGACCCATCCTAATTTTGTCTTTTGTAAAAATAAATCAGGGCCACCGTTCTTGGATAGATCTATCTGTCCTTGAGAGAATAGAGACATAGTAACACCTGCCCCTAATAAAATATCGACTGGTGCGGGCTTATGAAAATTAGGATCTGCTAATTTCATTGTTGTAGGAATATTAATATTCTTTTTTGTTAATTTCTTGGTCAGGAACATTTTCAGATATCCGTGGAACCGTGAGAAATTTAATTGTTCTTTCATACTTTGTATTACATGATTGTATTGTTGTACTTACGACATGTTTTGAGACTGTTGACGCTGTGTTCAACGCTCCGATAGATATTAAACATTTACTTTTTTCTAATTTTAATTTGTTAGCCATACCTTCTGTCATAAAATTAGCAGTTGAACATGTATCAAGTAGACATCGACATAGTATTTTTTCTCCGTCTATATTGAGTACGTTGATCAATGCTGAGACGACTAAAACACTTGTTGTTGAGTTGACGACAAGTGCTACAGAACGTCCTGTAGGTATGCTGCTATGTTGTAGTCAAATTTGTTTGTTTACATCTGCTGCTGGAACAGATGTTGTGTTGGCCTCAGACTCAGTGGCTGTTGGCCGATGCAAAAATGTGTGATGCTTCTTTTGACAGGTATGACACCCTGTAGACTTGCATTCTTTGACCCCGTGACCTTTCATGAGGCAATTTATACATAATGAGGCCTTTCTAACAGAGTTGTATTTCTCTTCTTGATTTTGTGATTTAAAAATATCACACTTATAAATTATATGATTTTCAGAGCATATTGGACAAGTACGAGATGTAGTTGTTGCCAATGATGCTCCACCCTTTTTGACTTGGGTTTTTTCACTCTTTTTCACTTCACTTGTTTTTTCTTCATGCACACTAAAATCTGCACAATTAGCACGTTGTTCTAAAAAATCTAATAAGTCTGTGTATTTTGGTATTTCACGAGAATTAATTGTTACTTCCCATTGCCAAATTGTATTTTGATTAATTTTTGATAAAATTAAATCAGTCAATGGAATGTCCCATGCATGTACAGGAACCTTGAGATTTTGTAATGCTTTAGTATGTTGTCTAAATGTATCAACTAGTTCACCAAGTCCAACTGGTGTATCCTTTTTTAAATGAGGATAGTCTCGTAATATTGTCCAATGTCGACGAGCTAAGCGACGAGTATTTTCGTATTTATCAATTAATATAGATAATGCACTATTGTAATTAGCATCGTCAATTTCTAAATGGCCGATAAGTGACCAGGCTTTGTCAGTAACAACACTTAATAAATGATAAAGTTTCAAAGCCTTTGGCATTGAATTGTTGTTGTCAATTGTTGTTTTAAATACACTGTAAATTGATGCCCATTTTTCTGGTGTACCGTCAAACTTTGGTATTTGTATTGTTGGTACTGGTATATTCATATTGTTAAATGAATGACCACTTGTATTTCCATTGTTATCATTCGAATTGTTTGTATTTGTTTTATTTTTGTTTATTATTTTACGTGCCTCTGAGACAGCTGCAAAATAATTTTGTTCAATTGGTTCCCTTTCTGGGCTTTCAGTTGTTGGATCAATTTCTTCCAATTGATCTTGAATATATGCAAAGGAAGCAAAACGATCTCTGACCGTTTCAAGTGCTACTTCTAGCTCACCAACATCACATGAAACTAGATTTGATTTGTAAGTTTTTAATTTTTTCGTAAAATCAGTTAGTGTCTTTTTTATACCACCACGTTGTCTGCGGAGGTTTTTACTCATTTCTAGTAATTCTTTGTCACTTGTTTCAACCATTGTAAATAGAGTGCTGTGACTCTCACTTTATTGTAATTACTTCGACTGGTGCCGCAGGTAAAAATTCACTTGGTGAATCCGGCTCGAAGGACCAAAAAATGTATCGCACCACGTATCCAAATATACCACGATAATTTCACAAGGGTTGTAAGGCCTTATGTTTGATACAGGGCTATCAAAGGATGTGGAGGATAGGTTGTAACTTGAAATAATAGGAATAACACTTTAAATAAATCCAAACACTGTGGTTTAAATTCTAATAATATATTCACTTTATTATTTCACTAAAATTATAATTAATTGTATTGTATATTGTATATTGAGTTGACTCTAAAAAAGTGCTGTCATGGACAGACACTACTATATTGTAAGTATGAGAATAAAGAAATCTGTTGTACGCGAATCAATATTAATTAGAGATGTTACGTAAACGAGTGTTGAAGAGCAACTGATTTCTCAGTTTGTTGAAAATTGTTAAGTCCAAAAAATGGGTGTGTACTTAGTTAAAAATTAGTTTTAATTGGTCAAAAATTAGTTCAAGAGAGGGTAAAAAACTAGGTGTAGGTGGTGGGATTTTTAGACATAAAATTGGGCTTTGTGTGGCCCAAAGGGTGACATAAAAAATACCATGTGTAAACAAAAAATATAGATTTTACGACCGGAAAGTCCAAGACGTTTTCATGAATTTAGTTTATTTTAAAAAGTTATAAATTTACTTTTTATTGTCGATTTTACGATCATTCTGTGTATCGAAAATACGTTAGTGCAGTTGTTTGACAGATGTGAGATTTTCTCTAATTCTTGACAAATAATGTTTTAAAAAATATGTTATAATAGTACCAAAGAGAAACTTGAGTTTATGGTTTTATTTGTTACGTGATTTTTACTCAAAAATCTATGCATGAGTTGATCATGTGTGGGAATATTCGAGTTTGTAAAAAGCTATTAAAAAGTACATAAATTAAATCGTTGTTTAAAATATTTTAGAAAAAATATAAACCAAAATTGTTAGTCATATGTTATTTGAAATTGTATGATCTCGTGATCTAGCCATAAAAAACAGAGTAATGTTTAAAACTTATCAACTTATTGTATTTTGTTTAAAAAATAGAAAGAATAAAAATCCAGTCAGTCTGGGACCGACAGACATGTGGTTCGACCCGGAACACATGATACAAGAAATTTTTTTACATGCCTCAGAATTTAATTTTTTAAATTCTTCCCAAAGCCATCGGATTGTATCTTCTGTTTCATCTGCTACTATTCCACCACTCACAATACGAGTATTACCAAATTTATCGTCTACACACCAATTCATCAACGTGAGTTTATTTTCAAATAAATTGTAGGTACCGTCGAAAAACACTATTTCAGGATATGCAGTCAAATACTCTTTGTGTTGAAAAATACAAGCCTTTTACCTTTTTTTTTATAACATATGCAGATGTATCAGCCCCTAAAAAATATTATATATACAATTAAAAAAATAATTATAAATTAATTCATGTTATATATATATGAGCAGGTCTACCAATTCCGAACGTCGATGTGGGCCTCACTATCTCCTATCTTGCTGAAAATTGGTCAGTAGCAAGACTAGATGGAGACGGTAAACTCGTATTTTTTTTTTTTTTTTTCTAGTCATTATTTTCGGAGTTATCCTATGGGGAATTCCATCACATTCATATTTTTTTTTTTTTTTAAATCATTTTTTCAGACTTTTAGAACGAAAAAGAAAATTGATAAATAATATTTTTCTACGTAGAATTTTCTCAGCTTTTCATAGAAAATCTTACTTTTTCTGTATATTTATAAAAAAAGTTTGAAATTAGGGTTTAAAATGTAAAATGCAGTTTTTGTGGGCTTGCCCATATATTGATTTTTTTGAAAATATTTTTTTTGAAAAGCCAAGAAAATTTTACATTGATAGTGAGAAATTCAGGATGGGATCTCCGTAAAAACGGCCAGAAACAATAAAAAAGTAAAAAAATGAAATAAACAATTGTATTTAAAAAATATTTTTCATACCTTAATGAACTAAACTCATTGTATAACGATTAAAAATAGGCCTAATCGATTGGTAATGATGCCCTGAAGACGAAAATAACAATGGCCGACCATCCAGAAGAAACATTTTAGATGGCCAACCTAAAAACTGCAAGTTCTAACAAAAAAAGTTGCTAAAATGAGATAAGCCAACTTACCTTATTGCATAACGATTGTAACTATGCCTAATCGATTAGTAATGATGCCTGAAATATTAAAATAACAATGGCCAACAATTTTGGCCAAGTTATTTTAATGGCCAGAAAAAATACAAAATTAAAAAAAAATAAATAAAAAATAAGGTAAGTTCTACTCTAACCTTATCTCATAACGATAGAAAACCAGTTAAAATGCTCGGGAATCGATTCTTTACGTATAAAAATATCAGCCGACCATTAGAAGGAACTTTTTCATGGCTGACTTCGAATCGTAAGAACTAAACAAATTCAACTTGAGATTCAAAGTTTTTTATTGCAGCCATCAAGAGATTTTCTGAATGGTCGGTATTGTTATTTTATATTTAAAGATATTTCGATTGGACCTATTTTCAATCGTTATGAGATAAGGTTCATTGAACTTACCTTAATTTTTTTATTTACTTTTTAATTTTGTTTTCGGCATAAAAACATTTTCTATGAATCGCGGAAAATAATTCTGGCTATTATACAGCTTTTGTTAAAAGTCTGAAAAAATGATTTAAAAAAAAAAAATTATGAAATGATAAACCATAATAACTCTTTATAATCGGAAAAAAAAAAAATTTTAAATACTATTAGTCACTACTGCCTTCATATCCGTCAAGAGGCCCTACGACGTTCGGAATAATGATTCATATATATATAATTTAATTAGTTAATATATATAAAATATATTAAGTGCTTCAGTTTTAATTAATTGAATTTATTAATACTAATGTCTAATATATTACACAAAAAATAATATCAAGCTGGAAAGTACATATATGAAGAAATATTTACCATATTCTTCTGAAAGAAGAGTAATTGCCGTTTTGAAAACTCCATCATCGTTATGTCTAAGCTCTTTTTGGATATTATCGATATCTTTTCTTGTTGGATTTTTACCAAACATTGTATGAACTTTTTCTCTTATTTTTTGTTTATTGGCATCCAGACTCAGCAGATCGAAAACCACTTCTTTTTCTTTACCAACTACTCTTCTTCGTTGTTAAATTAATAACTCGGTAAATAATTAATAAAAATATCTAAAAATTCGTATAAAACTTCTTGATATACTGCTCAACAAAATTGCCACTGACAAGTTACTCAGTTTTTAAATTTCTTCGACTCTTTTTTCATTCAAAGTTAGACAGATTGAATTTTTTCTCGACGTTAAACAATCATATAATAAAAATTAAACAATATAAATAAATGAGTTTTTTGCTCAGACTGTTGTAATCGGCAGCTTATAATGAAGCTACAGTCAAAAATTCGAGTCGATTTATTAATTTTTAAAGAAGTTGTCATCAGTTATATGATTGAAAAAAAAAAATTTTTTTCAAAAAAAAAAATATAGTTAAGTCCTCCAAGGTGCACCCTAAGTGTTCCGTAGGATTTTTTATTTTTTTTTTTGTTGTTTGATTTGTTTTTTCATTTTGTTGTAAAATAAATGACTGTTTTTTTTGTTTTGTTTTATTTTCTAATGTTGTTTATTCCTGTTGTTTAATAAAAAAAAAAAACAAACGACCGAAAAATTTCAAAAAAATAACGGAAAGTCTACAGATGAAGCGTCATCGATTGAAACATTGCCGGAATCGATCTGTCAATATTTGAAATTGGGCCCTATCGAAAAATGGAAATATTAAATCTAATAACGCCCAAAAATTGAAAATAAATATGATAATTGCTTTTGGGAAAAAAAACATAAATTTCATTTAACATCAACTAATTAGGTTCAGCGGTTCAAAAAATATCTTGCAAAAACCAATTCTGACACTACATTTTGTTTAATAAAAAAAAAAAATAAACGACCAAAAAATTTCAAAAAAATATCGTAAAGTCTACAGATGAAGCGTCGTCGATTGAAACATTGCCGGATCCGATCCGTCAATATTTGGAATTGGGCCCTATCGAAAAATGCAGATGTTGAATCTAATAAGGCCCAAAAATTGAAAATAAATACGATGATTGCTTTTGGGAAAAAAAATGGAACCTAATGGGCTTCATAGAAGCCAATTCGATTCATAACTTTTATTTTTATCGCGAAATAACAAAAAGTCACACGAAAAGTGAAAACATAAGTGTCCTACGGAACACTAAAAATTTTGTTTTTATTTTTTATCACGTTAACTAATTATTATTTAAAAAAATTTATTTGACGAAAAATATGTATTTTTCAATTCTATTAACGACTGTATTTTGTATTTTTCTGATTTATCAATTTTAATTTTTCTTATTTTCCACCCACCGAAACATAGCGTTTTCTTGTTTTCGAGCGCTCGTCTGGTTATTGCATCTGGACCCTCAATTATAATTATAATATATCATCATTTTTAAAGTGACATACTTCAAAATTATAAAATACAAAAAATTAATCTCGTGTTATTATATTGTTTGTGGAAACTGTGTCAAAATAAATAAAACGATGGATCTAAGTGGAAATAAAAAAGGAAAAAAAAAACTGTCAAATACAAGCATGGGTGCCGAAGTAATAAAGTTATATAAAGCCACTAAAAAAACAAAAAAAGAAGAACAAATTGAATTTTCAACAGAAGAAGAGCTGGAGGATTGGATAAAAAATAACGATAATTTTCAATATGTCATTGGAAAATTCATAATGAAAACATGTATTAAAAGAAAAAATCGAATGCATCCTGCATTAGGACCTCGATATCAAATTGATTACATTTGTGAACACCCTAAAAAGTATGTATATTTTTCTAATAATTTAATTTAATCAAGTATATAATAATTTAATTTGAAATAATTAACCTTTATTTCTTTTGTGATAATTAATATTTTATTTTATACCTTCTCCAAGCTCACTAAATTAAAAGCACTTTTATCATTATTTTTTCTCTTATAAAATAAATTGTAAATTGGAAAAATATTTAAAAAAAAATTGTTTTCAGTTCACAGAAAAAATTGTGCCCAGTATTAATAAGAGTCATTGCAAGCAAAGATGGTACCAAACTTGTAGTGACTACTTCAGGTGTCAAGCATAATCACAAATCACCATTGGATAAAGTACGTATACATATTATTTTTACTTGTAACATTTTTCGGTATATAATAACTTAATAAAAAATTAATTTATAACAAGTAAGAAAATAAAAGACAATAATTGAAAAAAATTATTTTTATTCAATAAAAAACTTATAGGCAAATTAAAAGATAAATAAAAACAAATATAATTATTTTAATTTTAAATTTTCTCTTTAATTAAGTTGAGTTGTTACAACTTTTTTTTAGGACTATCATGGAGAGTGTGCAACTGTTCAACTGCATGACCAGGAAGCACTAGCAGATCAAACCAATTCAACTAGTGATGATACTGAAAATAATAATGATCAATCACTTGTTGAACCAATTACTGACAATAATTTCACTCGTATTCTTGACGAAACTGACAGTGATTTCGATGATGCATCTCCAGAACCAGATCAAGATGAAGAAACTTTTTTATTGGTAAGAAAAATTTCAGCTCAGAAATTTATAAATTTATATATGTTACTGACATATGAAAAAATATCAATTGTTTTTTCGTTTTTTCATTATTTAATTATTATTAAACTGTTTCAACAGAGACCACCAGAAAAAAAATTAAGAATGTCAATGACTAGCAAGTCAGACAACAACATTATGGTGGAAATGCACGGCATATCTGAAGAAGAGTGGAATAACTTGGTAAAAAACATATTTTTATAATAAAAATTAATATCAATAAATTAAAAATATTTTAATACAATAATAATATTATTTTAAAATCATCATTATCATTTTTAATTCAATTATTAACAACATTGTGTACTATTTTTATTCAGGAACTGCAAGACCAGGCCAATGATGATATAACAGGCAGCAAAGATAAAAATATTACTCCTGTTATGTCTTAAAGTCAACCAAGTAGCTCTAAATTATCAACCAATATCTCAAAAAATAACAAAAATACCTCTGCAGGAAAAATAGAAATTTATGAGTTAAGGGCAAATAAAGGAAAAAAAGAAAATGTTTTGAATGCAAAAATAGACATTCAGGCTCTAAGTTTCCGAACACAAAAATCCCTGAAAGAGTACGAAACTTCAAGTTGAAAACACGATACAAAAAATCACAACAAATTTCATCAAGTATAGTAGTAGGCGATGACTACGATAAAATTGTAAAGTCAGCATTCAATGGGGAATACAGAATTTCTATCAATGACATCCCAAAAACTTATTCAAAACTGCCAGACTCTATAATCGATGAAGATATTTCTAAGTCATTAAATATAGTGGAGCAATATTTTACAAGCGATGCTTGGAAACATTTGACAGCCATTATTAAAACAAGAAAAAATAAAGGTATTTTTACTTGCAAAATATGTAATGCTTCAGCAAATGAAAAAACTATTATTTGTGAAGATTATAGATTCTGGTTCCACGTCAATTGTGTCAATTTATCGAAAAAACAGCCTCCAAAAGACAACTGGTACTGTCCCTGTTGCACAGAATTAACCGTTTAATTTTTTTTTCAGTTAACGTTTGTTTTTTACTTTTTTGAAGTGAAACTTCTTTAGAATGGGCAGTAAAAAAAAAAACAAAAGATGGATGCAACGAAAGTAACGGTATGAAAGTAAGTAATTTTAAATTATTTTTTATCTTGTTTTATTTATTTATTCCCTTGACAACGATACAAAAAAATTTGTTTAAAATTTGTTTCAAAATTTTAGTTTCATGAAAGATTCAAGAGACAAAGGTGAATATTAAGGTTAAAACTTTTATTATATACAATATATAATTTATTATGTTATTTTTGATCAAATAATAAGTATTTAAAATAAATCTGTTAAATAAACAATTAATTCACAAGATAGTGGTTATTTAAGTGCTTGACATAATACGACAGCAACATCATAATCACAATACCAAACAACAATTAATAATATGTGGATAAAATGTGGTACCACGTGAAGGTAAAGATAGCAAAGATGGTTTTTTAGATTGTATAGGATTTCAAGAGACAATTAATGACACTGAAATATTATCAAAAACATCTGATAAATGTACTGGTAATCCTAAATCAGTAAAATTTAAAATAGGACCAGGGACTATACCAATGTTTGGTAATTTTCATGAGACTTGTACTGGTAGTTGTAATAATATTTTAAATCAAATAATGAGTATTTGAAATGAATCTGTTTAATAATCAAATAATACAAAAGATAGTGGTTATTCAAGTGCTTGTGCTTGTTATGATCGTGCTTGCCATGATCGAAATAAATTCAAGATCTTGAATGAATTTGTTAAGGACAAAAAAATTGGAACAGATGATTAAATATTGAATCATTCAATAAAACAACAATAACAGGAGTAAATAATAATTTAGTAAATGATGTACCAAGTGGAAATCAAAATAACAACAACAATATTGATCATATATAAACAGCAGCAATCATAATAGAACAAATGCATCGTGGTGGTGGTGGCGGCGATGATGCACCGTCATGTGTTTGTGGTTAATTCGCTCATAAAAAAGATGTTGAAAAAATCGATCAATATTTGACATTGAATTTATTTAACATCAAATAGTTCGTTTTGTTTTTTTTTTTTTTACGGAGGCTCGGAGCCATAGGCTCAGCCACAGTCTTGAATTCATCGGCGAAAAAAAAAAAACGCTCATAACTTACGAACTAAGTAACCCAGAGACTTCGTACCAGGCTCAAAAGAAGCGCATTCAAAAACTTTATCGCCCGCGTAATAGGTTTTTTGCTCCATTGATAATAGTTTTTAATCAAAAAACTAAAATGTAAATTTTCAAAAATTTTTTTTTCTTACTTAAAAATTTGTGCTGTCTAAACTTTCCATCAGAGAGTATTCATCACCAAAGGTTTTTTGTTCGTGAATCTTTTCTGTTTTATATTTCATCATTCTCAAATTATTATTTATGTAACTTAAAATAGTACATACATTTTCATGTGAAAATTTTACAAGTTATAGAAACGGCGCAATAAATAACTAGACGCAAAATCATAGTAGAGACTTCGTATTAGGCTCAATTGCGAAATTCCTTTCCATTTATAATAGTTTTTATTAGAAAAACATATTTAATTTTTTTTACTTGTCGGTAGACTTTGAACAAGAGGGTAATGGTAAAAACGAAGTAAAAGGTAAAACGCATGTTGGGAAGTCAGGTATAAGGGTAAACATATTTATTTTTATTACGTTTAAGTGTTAAAGTATGTTGCGTTGTCCTTTGAAACATATTTTAGAAGATTTCTCTTTTTCAAGGATATTGAAAAAGGCAAAAAGGAAATTTAGATGAAAAATAATATTTTGTAAAAGCGTCAGTCTCAGTCTGTCTGTCTTACTTGAAGCTTCGCATTGACAAGATCATCCCTTTACTTAGATTCTTTAATTTGAATTAAATCTTTGATAAATACATTAAAATATTTTGATTAAATTAATTAATCCTAAAATATATTCCTTAATTCAATTCCTCATCCACCAACAAAATAATAATTTAACAATATTTAAATTAATAAATCTAATAGTTTTTGAGGAAAAAAGAAAAAAACTATAAAATTAAAAAAAAAAATTTCTGATATTTAATTTTTTTTCTCGAAAACCGTTATTGAGAGAGAAAAAAACCCCTAATGCCGTCACTAGATTTTTTTTGAGGCACATAATTTGAGCCTAATACGAACTCCCTATCTTGATTATAACAAAAGTTATGGCTCGCCGAAAAAAAACTTAAAAACGGCGCAATGAATTCAACGCGAAATCAAAAAAGAGACTTCGTATAAAGCTTATATTATGCGTCTCAAAAAACTCTATCGCCCGCATAATGGGTTTTTTCCCCTATCTATAATAGTTTTTGAAAAAAAAAAAAAACCTTCAAAATTTGACAAAAAATTCGGATATTTAATTTTTTTGCTCGAAAACTCTTATTGAGGGAAAAAAAAATCCGTAATGCCGTCACTAGATTTTTTTTAGGCACATAATTTGAGCCTAATACGAACTCCCCATCTTGATGATAACAAAAGTCATGGCTCGCCGAAAAAAAAATGAAAAAAACGGACCAAACATGTCATCATAGAGTTGAAATAAAATGTTTATAAGGCTCCAAAAAAAGCTTTGAAAAACTCTATTGCCTTTCTTTTAAATATGAATAATGTTTTCATTAATTAACCGTTAAAATATGTCTAAGCAATAAAAATAACAATGGCCCTAGCCGGAGTATTGAAAATTTTTAACTTTCAACGGCCAACGCTGGCCACATGCCCGAACAAATGTTACCAGGTCTTTCTTTTTATTCAAAAATTGAAGAGAAAGCTACTAAATTAAAATGAAATTTATTTTCATTATAATTTGTATTTTTTTGTATTATTTATATTATTTGATATTTATATTATTTCTATTATTTATATTTTCCAGTCTGTAACATGTGAGATTACGAGGCTGAAATTGACTCAATATTCAATAATATTAAAATCTTAAGTCATCTAAAGTTGATATATCGGGAAAATATTAAAAGATATCATCCCGACAAAAATCCTGAAGATAAAAGCAACTGAAAAAACTCGGTTGAAAAAAACCAGAAACTTAGAAAAAATAACGAAGTTCCCCCGCCGGGAATCGAACCCGGGTCTCTTGCTTTCCGGGCAAACGCCTTGACCACTAGACCACAGGGCTTCTTATTTTTTCTAAGTTTCATCAAGTTAACTCCAACGTCCTTCTATGAGTCAATTCATTTTTTGAAAAAAACGAGAAACTTAGAAAAAATAACGAAGTTCCCCTGCCGGGAATCGAACCCGGGTCTTTTGCTTTCCGGGCAAACGCCTTGACCACTAGACCACAGGGCTTCTTATTTTTTCTAAGTTTCATCAAGTTAACTCCAACGTCCTTCTATGCGTCAATTCATTTAAAAAAAAAAATAAAATAAAATAACTGTTTTAAAACTGCAGTTTAAAAAAAGCAACTGAAATACATAAAATAAAAAGTATACATAAAATAGTAATAGAAGTGTTCGGCTGACTAGTTGTTCAATAAATAAATATTTATATAAAATAATATTCTGTGTTAAGTTTTTTAATTAGAATTTCATTTACATAGAACCTTAAGGGGACATGATACTGATTCCTGTTTTACCATGGATGATAAATAAAATTGAATTTTCAAACATGGTTTTTTTGAAAATGGGTAAATAGAAAGTTCTGGAAATTTGTCAGGAAATGTAGAATGGTACCCCCAAGGGCACTTGAGTCCAACTTTTTGAAAATTCTGAAATTTTTTTTTTTTCGCCGGTAATGAAAAAAAATTTTTCAAACATGGTTTTTTTGAATATGGATGAATATAAAATTCTGAAAATTCAACAGGGAATAGACAATAGTACTCCCGAGGGCACTTGAGTCGAACTTTTTCAAAATTAAAAATTTTCTTTTTGCCGGTAATTGAAAAAAATTTTCAATCACGGTTTTTTTGGAAATGAGTGAATAAAAAATTCTAAAAATTTGTCAAGAGATGTAGAATAATATCCCCAATAGGACTTGAGTCCAACTTTTCGAAAATTCGCATTTTTTTTTTTAATTTTTAATATTTTTTTTCATTTCTAGGGGAAAAAAAAATTTCAAACATGGTTTTTTCCCCAATGAGTCAATAGAAAATTCTCAAAATTTGACAGTGAATGTAAAATAGTCCCCTGGAAAGCACTTGAGTCAAACTTTTTCAAAATTTTAATTTTCAAAAAAAATTTCAATATTTTTTTCTACTTCTAGGGAAAAAAAAAATTTCAAACATTGTTTTCACGAAAACTTACAGATTTAAAAATCTGATTTTTTTGGCTGGTGACAGCTGGCATGATCCTCAAGAGCACTTGAGTCCAACTTTTTTAAAATTTTCATTTTTAAAAGACTTCTAAATTTTTTTTTCTACTTCTAGGGAAAAAAAAAATTTCAAACATGGTTTTCACGAAAACTTAGAGATTTAAAAATCTGATTTTTTGGCTGGTGACAGCTAGCATGATCCCCAAGAGCACTTGAGTCCAACTTTTTCAAAATTTTGATTTTTGAAAAAATTTTTGATGGTTTTTTCTACTTCTAGGGAAAAAAAAAATTTCAAACATGGTTTTCACGAAAACTTACAGATTTAAAAATCTGATTTTTTTGGCTGGTGACAGCTGGCATGATCCTCAAGAGCACTTGAGTCCAACTTTTTTAAAATTTTCATTTTTAAAAGACTTCTAAATTTTTTTTTCTACTTCTAGGGAAAAAAAAAATTTCAAACATGGTTTTCACGAAAACTTAGAGATTTAAAAATCTGATTTTTTGGCTGGTGACAGCTAGCATGATCCCCAAGAGCACTTGAGTCCAACTTTTTCAAAATTTTGATTTTTGAAAAAATTTTTGATGGTTTTTTCTACTTCTAGGGAAAAAAAAAATTTCAAACATGGTTTTCACGAAAACTTACAGATTTAAAAATCTGATTTTTTGGCTGGTGACAGCTAGCATGATCCTTAAAAGCACTTGAGTCCAATTTTTTTTTAAATTTTGATTTTTAAAAGACTTCTAAATTTTTTTTTCACTTCTAGAGAAATAAAAGATTTCAAACATGGTTTTCACGAAAACTTACAGATTTAAAAATCTGATTTTTTGGCTGGTGACAGCTGGCATGATCCTCAAGAGCACTTGAGTCCAACTTTTTTAAAATTTTGATTTTTAAAAGACTTCTAAATATTTTTTTCTACTTCTAGGGAAAAAAAATTTTCAATCATGGTTTTCACGAAAATTTACAGATTTAAAAATCTGATTTTTTAGCTTGTTGGGCTACGTAATGAAGGTCAATAATGAATTTATTGGTTCTGATACTTATTCACCATATGCATTTCGTTTGTTCAACGTATCGGAAATTGCGATATTTTATCGTTCGTAATTATTTGTGCCATGTGTTCACGAATTTCTTTCGCAACTGGTGAAAAACGCATGTTGTCTGTGCTTGGATCGTGGCCCAATACAATCGCTGTTGCAAATGATTTCTTTTCAACATCTGTCAGTTTTTCATATGTATCACGTAAGAGACTGTCATAAATGAAAATTTCCGTACCATTGGAGTGCATGCATGCCCAATGTCGAAATTCATTTGTACCACCCATGATCTGTATATTACGCTTAGTGTCAGAAGGCTGCACATATTTAATACTCATAAACCAGTAAACGGGATATGTGTTAAAACCAGAATATTTTGCTAATATCATCAGAAAACATTGTATCGCATCATCAAATATGTACGCCTTTTCGTTGAGAATATATTCAATGATTCTTTTCTTTTCTTTACCCAGTAATATATCACGTATGAAAACATTATAGCCTTTCGTCAATCTGTTGAGTTCAGATTGATAGTATGCTTTCTCGTTCCTTGATTTTAGAGTTCTTGAAGGAATTACTTTACTGATATCTTCGTCTTCTACTCTTCGTTTTTTACATTCTTTTTTAGGGTTTTTTTCTTTGTCATCTACTCTCTGCTGTGCTTCCATGATATACTGTGAATCTCTGATTGGTAAATTTCTCGTATTTCGAGGATCTATTATCTCAGGAAGGAGACAGTGCATATAAAATTTTTCAAGTACAGGTTGTACTATTATCCAGAAGCTACGATCTTCCATGACTTTGATATATTTTAAATCATATATTTCCATGTTTTCATAATCTTTGGAGTCGTTACTTCCGTTTTTCCAGTTCAAAGTCTATACTGCAAAGTAACAGAATTTTTTTCCAGCTATATGCATTTGGCTTTGAACTTGATAATAGTAATTATGATTTTTATTCATTTTACTAATATCTTTTTTGTCAAAGATACGGCGATAGGAAGTTTTTGGAGTTGATATTGCTTCATCTACAGTTTTACCGATTGCAACTGATGACGCAAAGCATTTTACTTCAACACAACTATCTTCACCTTCTACTAGACCGTCAGGAGAAGCACCAATATAAGAGCAGTCTTTATCAATAATCAAACCACATGCAGTCACTTTTTTATTTATTAAAACAGACAGCTTTTGAATGGCATCTTTCTCAAAATCTGATCCAAGTTTCATTTCAATCGTTTGTCGATTCAACCCATAGCAGATTTTTTTAACGATATTTGTGCAAGATGTAGTTGGTTGTAAGTGGAATATCTCTCCAATAACTGATGCAGTTATTAAGTTTTTACGATACTCTTTCCATAAAAGAGATGAAGCTTGAAGTCTTGTGTTTTCTTCGATTTTTATTCTATCAATTTGATTATCTTTCATTTCTAAAAAATGTTGTTTCACGAAGATTTGATATTCATCTTGTCGAATATCAGGATTTTCACAATTAGTACCATAATTTGTGTCTGTTTTGCTATGATATTTGTGTCTTTTAAAGTTGATCATGCTCTATGTGCTTGCGTAGCTCTAACTGCAGCTTGCCTACTAGCTTCCATTTTCAAAATTTGGCGAGGGACTATTTTACCTTCAATTTTAGGAAGTTGGCTTAATACATCTAGGCTATTATATTGTACAACTGCACTCATAATTCCAACTTCATAGCCATTGCGCATACTTTTATTAATTCTTTGTCCTCCTAACACTTTGTTTGCAATTGAATTCATGGATTCAGCGTGGTTAGTTGTTTTATTATGTAAAAGACTCTTTGAGTGTTTTCTTAGGACATTTAAGTACTTAGCAAGTTCGGTATACATACCGACAGTTATAAGGTCATTGACCATATCGTCATCATCGTTGGTACAGTTAATTATTTCCACAGATTCACAATTTTTATGGTTACCAAATGTATGGGGTAGACCTGCTGATATAAATGCTGATAACTTTTCGAGTTTTTTTATATTGTCAATATCCTCTGCAGCATTGAGCTCTTTGATTTTGTCTTCAATCAAAGTTCGCATTTGTTTTCCAATTGTGGAAACTTTTTCTCGAAGTTGCATAATTGTACATGTTATCAATTTTTTTCTAATTTCAGGTTCGACTTTTAATAGTGATACTTCGAAAATGTGCCTACAAAAATTTCTAAATAAATGATTCTTACATTCGATTTTCTCAACATGAATTCCTAAATGGCCATAAGGATCCATTTCTTGAATTTTCGGGAAAGTGTTGCTGTCACCATTACCAATTACTGTTTTATAAATTACACCATAAGTAGCATAACTTGACCTAAAACCTTCTGTGAGAATATCCATTTCCATTGCAGTCGAAGGACGATTCCTATCGAAATTTTGCCAACAGTACTTTTTATGAAGTTGATCAGATTCGACGTTGCGGCGTTTTCGACTTTCACATACTGAGCAGTACTTATTGCGTATACCGATAAAAAGTACTTTTTTGGTATGAGCGCCTACAATAATTGCCATTCCAGACAAAGCATCGTATCTTCCTCCTCTGTATGATCTTTTTGACCATGATCCGTCGATTTCCACGGTTAGAAGTACTAACGAAGTTAGGGATGACACAATCGAAGTATGATGGTTGTTTGTACATATGTCGTAAAAATAATAAACTGATGTTGTTAGTAGTCTACGTGGATGATATTTTATTCAGTTCATCAGATGAAAAATGGACACAAGAATTTAAAGTTAAATTAAACAAGTACTTTCAAATTAAAGATCTTGGAAAAGCAAATTATTGCTTGGGTTTAGAAATTAAACAAAATAGTGAAGAAATAACAATTGGTCAAACTGAATACATAAATGATGTTTTAGAAAGATTTAACATGGACAAATGTAAGCCAGTTAAAACACCAATTGAAAAGAACTTGCAATTTGATCACCATAAAGGTGTTAATGAACAAAAGTTACATGAAGGTCACAAATATCAAGAGCTGATAGGAAGCCTCATGTACTTGGCAACTAGTACCAGACCTGATATAATGTTTGCTGTCAATTTTTTAAGTCAGTTCAATAATAAAAATGATGAAAGACACTGGACAGCAGGGAAAAGGGTTTTAAGATACCTACAAGGTACTAAAGATGTTGTTTTGAAATATAAAAATAATAAGAAACCACTTGAAGGGTTTGTTGATGCAGATTGGGGACAGTGTACTCAAGATAGAAGGTCGTACACTGGGTACACATTTATATTATCATGTGGTGCAATAAGTTGGCAAACGAAGAAACAAAGGTCAGTTGCAAGCTCTTCAACTGAAGCTGAATATGTAGCATTGTCTCAAGCAACTAAGGAAGCAACTTATTTGTCAAGATTATTAAAAGAAATCACCAATAATGATAATTGTGATAATGTAAAATTGTATAATGATAATCAAGGTGCACAAGAGTTGGCACGTAATCCAGTACATCATGCGAAGACTAAACATATTGATATTCGTTTTCATTTGATTAGAGAGGCAGTACAAAATAAAACAATTGATTTGCATTACAAGTCAGAAGAATTAATGGCAGATGTCATGACCAAAGGGTTGACAGGACCAGCACATTATAAATGTATAGATAAGTTTGGTCTTACCAATGCTGGCTTGAGGGGAGGTGTTGGAACTTAAATACATGACCTATACAAGCTGCAGCACTGGTCGGTAGTATAGTAACATATACATATACATTTACACTGACACATATACATGCTCATATATACTTTTTACACACAGTTAGTTGAGCTATCCTTGCCGTCCATGCAAGTACAGCTATCTCTGTATATTGATATAACATTTAATTAAACAATCACTTATTACAATATAATTGTTGTTCTATATTTATTTAAACACCTCCACGCATCACAATAATCCCAACAAATACTTTCATAAGTTTTATGGGACATAGGTCGTACACCTATGCCTGATGAAAATTCTTGCAGTGTATTATAACCGATCCCTGATGTTACAGTTGCTAAAACAGCACTTTCATCGAGTGGAATTTTTGTATCATCAAGCGAATCAGTCCAAGCATCATCTGTATATCCGCAATGGTTGCACTGTATATAAAGTCTTGATCGTAAGCCTTTGTCATAATATTTATATATTCGCATATCTTTAAATGAGCATGGGCACTCATTATCATGATTATCAAATTTTTGGTGCAACTCAGTCATAAAATAGTTGATGTCAATTAGTTTTCTATCTTCTATCAATACATCCTTGCATTCTTTTACAGTATTCACATCATTATCGAATTTATCAACAGTACAAAAATTAATATCGTCTGGTACTGTTTTTTCTGATAAATTAAAGCTTTCTTTTACTTTTCTTGTGTTATCGTAATTATCAAAATCATACGGTAATGGTGAAACTAATGAATCAAAACTACTTTCGTTATCAAAAACATCACGAGATGTATTCAAGTCACTACATGTATCATTTGATAATACGTTTACACAGTCATCAATGGTCTTTGTACATTGATTAGAATGATTACTGTTTGATATTTTATTCGAGTTATTATTAGTAGATGAATCAAAAATGACTGATTGCTCCAAATTTGAAGATTTATGTATACATGTTTCGACGTTATTATTTTCGACTATATCACTCGGTTTCATGTGTATAATGTCGCTTTCAATGCTTAACATTGATTTTATATTGACGGTATTATTACTTTCATCTTTTAGTGATGCTTCATAACAATTTGAATTTTGTTTTTCATCACATCTGCAAACGTTTATACAAAAACATTTGATTCCCATTGAAATATTGATATTATTCTCAATGCTTGACATTGATTTAATGTTGACACTTTCATCTTTTAGAGATGCTTTGTAACTATTTAAATTATGTTTTTCGTCGCATGTACAAAGGTTTATACAATAACACTGATTTTCTATTGAATAATCAATAGTTGGAGTATTTAATGATATTGTAATTTCACCATTATGACTTTCATTTTCAAAAGCAACATTTTTCGCTTCATCAACATTTTGCAATGCTGATGATTCATCACGTATTTTAAATAAAATATTACTATTACTTACTTTACCATTACTTGCTGCTGATTCTTTTGACGAATTCCTCTGGAAACTCGATGTTCCCTGAACGCGATTTTGATTTATTCGCCTAAAGTAAATAAATTCGTTAAAATAATTAATGTGTTTAGAAATATTAGGAAAATTTGATTTAAAAAAATTTCAATTTATTTCCATAGATAAGTTTATTTTTATCAGGATGTATGTATGAATGTGTGTGATATATATGATAGGTGTAAAGCTGCGCGCGACGCATCATTGCCACACAGCCTCACGTACATGTCAAATATTAATAAATTTCGCAAACTTTAATTAACAATATTTCTGATTCTAGAAAGTTCAAGCATTTAATTTTTTTTTAAATTTTCTAAATTATATCAATTTTGACATATTATTTTTTTATCAAATTTGAAAGAACCGTTTTTTTGCTAGAACTAAAAATATAAAAAAATATAAAAAAAATCCTATACCCGCAATGTTAAACCACGTAAAAAGTTCACCTGTTGAGACTCAATTATCTCTAATACTAGATTGTTCATGATTACAAAATTAAGATCATTAGACGCAGGAGAATTTCAAGATTTATATATCCAAAAATTAAAAAAATTGTAAGAAAACTAATCGATGGAGGTACTCCATTAAGGTCTTCGAATATATTTTTTTCGAGGCATAACAAGCTCAAAAAATATATTCGAAGACCTTTACCATCTAATTTTTTCGGCCTAAATTATCGTAGACTCTATGAGCAATGTCTATGAATTTTTTTTGAGAATCTATCTATGTCGTTTTCTATGGGAAAAAAAATTGCTTATAGGGTGTACGATAATCTAGCCAAAAACAATTAGATGGCCGAGTACTTGTAATATATTTTTTTCGAGGCATAACAAACTCAAAAAATTTTGGACTGTGTGAAAATAAAAAAAAATATATTTAAAGACTTTTACCATCTAATTTTTTTGGCCTAGATTATCGTAGACCCTATGAGCAATGTCTATGAATTTTTTTTAGAATTTTCTATGTGGTTTTTTATGGGAAAAAAAAACTTGCTGGTATTGATATATTTTTTTTTTTTTCACATAGGAAACGACATAGATAAATACTAAAAAAAAATTCATAGACATTGCTCATAGGGTCTACGATAATCTAGCGAAAAAAAATTAGATGGCGGAGTACTCTAAATATCACACACCGTACAAAATAAATCAAAAGAACTACTTACTTTTTTAACCACTGATTTTTTTTGCTGTGTTTTCGCACTTTATTTTTAGCTGCACCCATTTTAATTGTTTTTTAATCCTGATTCTGATAAAACGTTGTAAACAAAAAAACTGACTAATAACTATTATCACAAAATCATTAACAGACAACGAGACTGACAAGAAAAACCTTGTAAACAATCAATGCACATGCGCAGGATTAATGCGGATATGCATGTACTAACAAGCTCGCGCCTTTTTTAATTAATTTATCTCAAAAAAAGCGGGAGTTTGTTAATGCCCGTCCATCCGCATTACTCCTGCGCATGTGCATCGATTGTTTTACGCGGTTTTTCTTGTCAGTGTCGTTGTCCGCCATTCATTTTCTGTCGTGACAACGCCTACAAGCAATTGTGGTTTTATAACAATTAATATTGTATCTAAGTGAAATTGAAAAAAATTAGACATAAAAAAAAAAAAAAAAACTCATTATAATTGAAAATGGTAAAAAAAAATAAAAAACCAAAAATAATTAGTGATGATAACATCGTTAACAAGCCTCGTGGTCGACCACCAGGCCTTAAACACCAGGAGAATGGTAAATATTATACTCATATTTATTCATTTATTGATCCATTCATTTTTTTAATATTTTTTTTATTTTTAAATTAATTAATTTATTTATATTTATTTATATTTGTTTGTCATTGTAGCTGATGACATGTTGCTTGCTAATGCCCATTTTGAAAAAAACCAGAAACTTAGAAAAAATAACGAAGTTCGCCCGCCGGGAATCGAACCCGGGTCTTTTGCTTTCCGGGCAAACGCCTTGACCACTAGACCACAGGGCCTCTTACTTTTTCTAAGTTTCATCAAATTAACTCCGACGTCCTTCTATGCGTCAATTCCTTTTTTGAAAAATGCATGGCAGGGCAATGTGGCCAAGAAGCAGCCACTCATACCAAGGAATGGTTGGAGCAGCAAATCGACGCCTTCCACAAGGAAGCATCATCATCATCAGCATCTCTTATTCCTCTGCCACCTCCACAATCTGGACCAACTCCACCACTCGAACAACGTCAACCCACTGCACTACTTCCAAAATCTGAACCAATCCCAAAACAAAATCCACCACCACCACCACCACCTATCGATAATCCTCAACCATCTTCATCAGCTTCACAACTTCACTCAACTCCACCAGTTCTTCCACCTGTCGACTATCTTCAATCTTTTTCATCTGCAATCAACTATCCTCAAATAATCCGTTCACCTGTCAATTATCTCGAACCATATCCACCAGTTGGCCATTATCTCCAACCATACCCACCATCTGTTCATTATCCAGTACCATATCCACTAACCAACAACTATTCTCAACCACATCCACCACCTGTCCGTTGTCATCCAACTCCAGCTACAAACGTTTACAGACATCATCCCATATCCCATGCACCATACGCCTCTGATCAATCATACAAACGACAACAACAGTCATCAAATTATGAGGAATGGAAAATGTGGCTGAAAAACAAGGTAGCTACAGGAAAAGCCCAGAATCTTACACAAGCCAGAAGATACTGGACTTTCCGTTGGTACCGGGACAACATCTTGTAAGAAACTGTCACGACAACTAAAAACAACAATTAAAAATAAATAACAATGAAAAATAAATAACAATAAATAACAATAAATCAACAATTAAAAATAAATAACAATATCAATAAATAACAATTGAAAATAAATAAATATAAAAACAACTGTATATTTATATTTATAAATTATTCGAAAAATATAAAATAAAATCAAAAAATTAATAGGTGGAAAAATAATTATTATTCTTTCAATTAGTAGTATATATGTATTTTAAATCTGGTCTTTTACTTTTATCATATTTATCACAACTTGGTATCACTTCATGTCCAAGATATTCATTAAAACTTTTACCAAACAGATCAATGCTTGATGTCTGTACAACAATCTTTCAATGCTATTATTATATTTCTGATCTTTGTAATTACCAGGTACTGAAGCAACAAAAAAAACATTTATTGATGAATAATCAAGCTTTGACAACACATCAATCAATTTATTATATTATTTATTATGTAAATTATAGTGTAGGTTATATTTATTAAAAAGTTCGTTGGATACGTTTGAAAACTTTATTTAACCAACATATGTGCTACATAAAAGCACTCCCCCCACTGCGTCATAGCAAGCGGCACATCTTTTTTTTATATTAATTTGATAGCTTATTTTTTTATTTGATGGTTCATTTAATCATTTAATTGTTTGCAGCTCGTTTTTTGATAAAACAGTGACTATTTTGATTAGTTTTTATAATATAATTCTATGTTGAGTAAAAAAAAATATAACTGTGGTTATAAATAATGATAATAATAATAATGGAATAAAAATATGATTGGAAAACAATATATATTCCCTCTGTCTTTATTGATCATTCAGGTATCTATGGTATCAATAATAAAGTCTTATTGACAACGATAAACGACATTTTTTTTGTAATTTAGTTGAGTTTTAATGAGAACTTATTGTTTTTTGTATATTAAAATCAGAGAGAAGACTTCTCTCGCTTCTCTCTGTTAAAACTTAAAAAACTAAAAAAACTAAAAAAACTTGAAAAACTTAAAAGACTTAAAAAACTTAAAACACCATAGTATTTTTACTTGAATATCATTGCATAAAATCCCTAGTTTTTTTTAGTTTCTTAAGTTTATTTAGTGTTTTTAGTTTTTAGTCTGCTGAATAGCCTTGTCGTTTTTAAAATTCTAAAACCGATTATTTTTAATTTTTTAAATATATTTAATTAACACTGGTAATGTATGTTTGAAATACGTGGAGGTAGAATTAGCCATGTATAGCAAAAATAAAGTTATTCTATTCTTAACATTAATACTATATTTATGTACATGTAAATACACTATACATGTAATATTTAGTTCGTATAGTCTTTTTTTTTAATTCATCTATAATTGTAATAAAATAGTACAAATTAAAAACAATTCTTCGATAAAAAGTATATATTCATTATAATCATAGCAATCCAAGGATCAACTAACAATCGGTCAGTATATAAATTTTATTTGTTTCGTATACCCCGGAATGTATTGTCATAATTTATGAAAAACATTTTTTATCCATGAAATTTTCATTTTGTAAAAAAAAAGAAGTAGCTGCCCTAGCGGATGCGTCGACACCTATTCGATCGGGATTTGACTCCTCGATGTAGCATTCAATCGACAGCGATTTGACAGGCATTCGACAGCATATATAAAACGTAATTCACGAGCACCGCATACTAGTACATGTATTTAATATTAAAAAAAATTTTTAGTAACGAATTCGTTCTATTGAAAATTGAAAATTTTCAAAACTCCGGCGAAAGCCCGTGTGGTTTATCTCGATTATTCCAAATTCATTACAGTTTAATTTTTTTTACAATTTTAAATTATATGATTGAAATTTTTTTTTTTTTTTTTTTTTACCCTGACGCGCGCTGTGAAATTATGTACACAAATCAAAATACAGATAAAACAAATTTGAGGTTATAGTTCATGTAGGTATTGATATCAATGATTCTATTAGATTTGTTCAAGAAATAAGTCAATACAAATATAAAAAAAAGAAATCGTTTAATTTACTTTTTTTTTAACTAAACAAAATTTTTTTTTCAATTCATTTTGTTTAATACTTTTATCTATAAAAATTTTTCCATGGCAATTTTTTTTTTTTTTTTTTAATAACGTGATAATTTAAATAACTATTTTATCGATCAAGCAAATTAAAACCACTACAAAGAAACTTTTACGCATGCGCGCATCCCTCTTTTTTGTCAAAAAACAGTGTTAAAATTTAAATTATTAGTTGTTCATACTTTCAATAACTTTTGAACAAATAAACATAAAAAAAAAATTGTGAAGCCCAAAAAATTCCTGATTAAATTTCTAAGAGCCACACTTTCTTCTAAAAAATCGTTAAAAGCAATCCTTCATGTCTATTTTTTTATTAGAACATACCAGACACTACTTATTATTATAAACAATTGTTGATAACTAATTAACGCGAGCTCGGAGCGTTTTGTATCAAGACAGTGTGGCTCTCGGTATTTAAAAGGCCAACAATTTGTGACCAAATGGAAGTATATAAGCTAATTTTTTAAGAAGTTATGCGAGGTATAAAAAACGTAAATTTTGTTTTTTTGTTAATTAACAAGTTTCTAACAATAGCAAAAAAAAAACTACCTCTTAATTATATAGATTTTGCAATTTTAAATGTCTACGCAAAAAATCGCATCCACGATTTGTTTTGAGTTTTCTTAATATTTTGATTTTAAAATTTTTGCAAAAACATTTTTTGTTGATAACTAATTTATTAACAATGAGAATATTTTTTTTTCTATTTTCGGTTGTAGTATTTCTTCTAGGCTTTAATTTGGTTCTAATACGAACATCCTATCTATTGAAATATCGTAGCCGGATTACTTATTAGACAACCCAATATTGCCCTATAAAATAACCCTGCTAGATATGTAATTTAATTAGCCCTGTTTATGCGACTAATTTAAAAAACATTAGAAGGGTAGGGAAATTAGGAACGTGATTTAAGAAGGTAATCGGCCGCTGAAAATGGACGCGTAATTAGTACACAAATTAAATACATAAAATTTATAAAAATTTGACTCTAACACAAATAATATTATGTTAAACAAAATGATTAATTTATTAATAAATTACCACTGACTTTACCAATAATATGTATGCTGAGTAAAGGCTAGTTGATATTGGGCCTGACGTGGACCTTGATTGTGTACCTTGACCTTGACTTTTGTGTGACAGGTTACAATAATTATTTTATTACAAATAAAATAATTAACTTTATTAACATATACCTATCTATATAGATAGGACTGAAGACTCTTATATATATGTGAAATATATGTAGTTTACACCAGACACATATATTAAATTAACTTTTGTTATAACACTGACTTTACACTAATGTGCTACGGTAGGATAGCTTTTTGCGGCGTAAAACGTGGTAGCAACAACTTTGGACCATTAGGTCGTAATTTTTATAGTTAAATATTCAATTATTTTGATTAAATAATTTAATCATTTGATGCAACAAATTATAATTAAAATCATTCAATATTTAGTTAAATGGTTAGATTAACACGAAAACGTGTACTTGAATTTAAGTTACTCGAGCAGGAATCCTTAGACCATGCGGTCGAAGATTATTACAATTTTAAGTTAAGACAATTCAAATGAATTTAGATTATCAGTTTATATAACCAAATGTTATATAAATATATTTGAAAACAATTTAATAAAATAATTCAATAAAATATTGAATGAAAATTTAACTTACAATTTGTGCTGCTGTTTTGTAAAAATTATTCTAAGTTCTTCAGACAATTAAAATTGGTCGAGGCAAAGTGCCAAAGCTAATAGAGCTGGAAGAGCGGTGTCGACTAACAACCCAAGAGTGAACGATCGAACATCCCTCAGAATCCTTATCGATGGAAAAATCCATTAGGGTGAGAGGGGATCGTTCGAGGATGTTCGGTTTTCCTTGGTTCATTTTCCATTTTCCTTGTGTCTTATTGGTCAGCCTATATGGTCCGACTTTAATTTATTATTTAATATTATTTCTAATTATTGGAAAATTATATGAGTGGTATCGACAGAATCCTTATAATTTTAGGATTCTATTGGTATCATTCATTTCATTAATTTATTATTAATTATTATTGCTAAAATAGGCAGTATTGCCAACTGACATTAGTGTCGGCTCAAGTAAAATTGTCGAGGGTGCAAGCCCTCTAGTTTCCCTCAACGTGCTACCCTCGCAGTGCGTTAGATGGAGTTAGGGTCACCAAAATGTACCCTAAATATATAATTTAATGATAAAAATTGAAAAAATCCGCCGTTCACCCAGGACATTACACTATATTATTTCAGAAGATATAAACATTTTTCTAAATTCATATAGTGAAAACAATACTAGTAGGCTTTAGCCTACGTAATAAGAGTTGGAATTATACAAGGTAGAGAGGTTAGATTGACATGATTCGCATATCTACTGGAGTCGAAAAGCTGTCGAGCCTCAGACCATTCATCAGTAATTGCTATTAATAAAGTCCTTCATGATGTTTAAACAATTTAAAACAATGAAAAATGATCAAATTAGACATCTCTCAATTCGATGTCGAAAGCCTGTCGATTTAGTGACAAAATATCTCGGTAATAATGACCGAGTCAATTACCGATGAATGGTCTGAGGCTCGACAGCTTTCCGACTCCAGTAGATATGCGAATCATGTCAATCTAACCTCTCTACCTTGTATAATTCAAACTCTTATTTAATATTAAATACATGTACTAGTCAAGGTTTCATTCAGTTTAAGTTATTGTCATTATAATCATATATATTTCATATTTTTCCAACTCATTTTGAGTATCCGGTGCTCGTGAATTACGTTTTATATATGCTGTCAAATAGCTGTCAAATCGCTGTCGACTGAATGCTACATTGGAGAGTCGAGCCATCCCCTAGGGTGTTATATATTATTAAACAAACACCATTTCAATATTAAATACATAAAAGCGGTCTCAATATATTTTTATATACATGGAAAGAATGAAAAAAAAATGAGTCTTAGTGACCCGAATAAAAATCGATGAATAGCAAGTCATAGGTTGGTCAGTCTTCAATGTGCTACTGAGTTGTACAATTGTATATAATTTTATAAATGTCCATACATTGTATATGTTTGTATATAACTATATATAATTGTATACAAGATTAATAAACTAAGCTACCAAGTTGTATGGTTGTATATGATTGTATAGGGTTGTATATGGTTGTATATGGTTGTATATGATTGTAAATAGTAGTATATAGTTGTATACGGTTGTATATGGTTGTATATAATTGTATATAGTTTGTAACTAATTTTTCCACCGATAAAGTAGAAGCGTTAGTTACTTTGGGATCAACGAGGATTTCTCACCATCCTCCTCTCTTACCGCCAGGAGGGAGCCAGCTGGTGTATAACGGCAACCAACGGACTGTGAGGTAGTTTCGAGAGCAATGGCTGCTGACGGCCATTTCGGTAGCGACTAGTTCAGCAAGAAATGGTAGAGGGACGCGGTCCACCAAATTGGTTCCAGAACGTTACTCGGGCACCATTACTAAAATGTATATGGATTTTAGTATTGGCCGGGAGCGTAATAACCTCACCCCACGGCGGCGGTTATTACCGTGAACATTACCTTCGGTTTAACTAACTCGCATAACCTAAGTCAATACGAGAACGAGGATATTCGTACCTCACAGGCTTATCCTCCTATTGCCTACCCACTCTAGTGCACCAAGTAGTCGAACATAAAGTTCTTCCGCAGCCACGCTGGTCTTACGCCAGACCTTTCTATGCATCTGACTACTCGATTATAGGTTACCCTGACAGTAAGTAACCACACTAGAGCGAGAGAGCGAGTGATATACAACGTCCTACCTATGCAGCATAGCGACATCGTAAATTACCCTCGGGAGCATGCACCACGCATCGGGAGCTTGGTTGGACTCATCAATGACATCAACTAGTTCCACCCTAGGACACAGTCGACGTCATCGTCTAAGTCGGCTAACTCCCCCAAGGAGTCATGCCAGCTTCACCAGTGATATCAACTAGCTCCTCCATAAGAGCATGTCGACATCACCAAGTCACCAGCCAACTTCACCAAGGAGTCAGCTAGCTTCATC
Organism: Aphidius gifuensis; assembly: GCF_014905175.1. Lineage (NCBI taxonomy): Eukaryota > Metazoa > Arthropoda > Insecta > Hymenoptera > Braconidae > Aphidius > Aphidius gifuensis. Next base: position 13,025,270 of record NC_057792.1, read on the forward strand.
GGAAGCCAACCACGGACTGTCACCAGGCCCGGTGCCATCAGCCAGCTTCGAAAGCCGGCCGACGACTGGCAGTGAGATGCCAGCGATCACCAGTTTTATGGACTCTCTATCCCCACTCCCGTTTGACCCACTCCATACGACCATCTGTGCGCACACCTCGATGCGACTCTCCGGTGGGAGTGTCGAAGTAGGGGATACGAATCTGACATAGCCACGGTAGGAATCCGGATTATCCGCTCGTTGCGGATGTCTACCAAGTCAACACTGACATTCAGGCGAAAATGGATGTCACTACCGAGACCACTCACAAACCGGTGGTCTTAATTAGCATCTTAGTCGATAAAACCCCTCAGACCAGAGCTCTAATTATTTTCGGGAGCGCGAGATCTGCCAAATCTCGTTACAAGTTGTATATGGTTGTATACAAACAGTTTATACCTCATATACAAGTTTATATAAGTGTATAAACTCATATACAAGTTTATATATCTGTATAAACTTATATACGGTATATGGTTGTTTACAAAGTCACTAAAATAATCAACTTTCCTCTGGTAGAAATATTTCTCCAACTTTTCTCCGCCATTTCTCCACCTCTTTACGAAAATGACCCATGGTTGGAGAAATGGCGGACAAATTTCACCAACCTTTCTCCAACCAAAAATTTACTCCAACTTTTTTCCGCCATTTCTCCACCTCTTTACGAAAATGACCCATGGTTGGAGAAATGGCGGACAAATTTCACCAACCTTTCTCCAACCAAAAATTTACTCCAACTTTTTTCCGCCATTTCTCCAACCTGAAATTTAATCCGACTTTTTTCCAACTTTTTTTCAACCTTTCTCCAACCAAAAATTTACTCCAACTTTTCTCCAACCATGGGTCATTTTCGTAAAAAGGTGGAGAAAGTTGGAAAAAGGCGGAGAAAGTTGGAAAAAGTTGGTGAAATATTTCTACCAGGGTCCATATACATCTATATATGATTGTATATGTTTGTATATGATTGTATATGGTTGTATATGGTTGTATATGGTTGTAGACAAACCGTTTTTCCCGGGTATACAAAGTCACTAAAATAATCAACTTTCATATACATCTATACAGGATGAAGCGTAAGTCGCGAACAGTAGGTATACTACGAGATTGTACGTAAAATTTTAAACAGTAAATGTTTTTACAGTTTGTGTCTACAACGCTTTGTGCCTGAGTTATTAACGTTTTAAGTTGACCAATCAGAATGGAGCGTCGAAAATTATTATCATTATGGCGTCTGAATCCACGTGTGTGTTTACGCACCATGGATTAAATTGTTTTTGATTTTTTAATTAATTGAAAATTCGAACGCAAGATGTAGCTAAATTATAAATTCGCTGGATGAATGCGCAGCTGCAAACTCACACACACAGCTCTCACACTAATCATAACAAAATAATCATTTTTAATTTAAAATCACACTTATATTTTTGATCACATTATGTAATTTATTTATTGATCACATTTCAATTTAATAACACTTTTATATTTTTTTGATCACATTATGTGATTGTTCTATCAATGTGATCAAGAAATAAATGACATAATGTGATCAAATTAGAAATGATTATAATTTTTGATCACATTATGTGATTGATAAAATTAAAAATAATTATATTTACCATCATTGTACATTGGTGTCTACCACAGACAAGTAGCTGAAAGTTAATGTAATTTTGAAAGGTAATTATGCAATAGAATTGTAAATAAAATAAATGAGAATAAATTTTTTATTATCAACTTTTATTAAAACAATATTAATTATAAGGTGTTTTCTTTTTTTAAATGAAAAACTGGTATTTCAAGTTATTTTTTCCGATTTCTATCTTAAGGAGATTATGCACAAATCCATTGCGGGTGTTGCGGGGCGCTTCTGACGTCACAGACAAAACTGAGATCAGGCAACACTGTAAAAAAATAAAGTGAAAAGCGCCTGCGCTCCGTATACAATATATGGGACTGCGGGTATGTGTGTGTGTTTGAACATGTCATACGTTGCCACATCTAATTTTTGTAAAGTTTATAATTAATTACTAATTAATTGACCTATCAACATATGAAAATTTTTCGCGCAATTAATAAAACTCGGTTTCTAGTATATGTGTAATTTTTTTCAAGAATTTTCATCATTTTTTCTATTCGAAAAGAATGGTTGAAATCTCCATAAGAGCCAATATTAAATAATGTTTTTAATAATTAGTTACAAAAAATTCAACCGATCAACATAAAAAAATAATTATACCGTTGTATTCAGAATGAAAAGATCTAACTGTGTACAAAATTTCAGAACATTCTCATTATATTTAAAAAAAAAAGAGTGATAGCTGCATAACCTCCTCAAAATAAATACCTGAGTGATCAATGTTATCCTTGTATCACATTTTATTTGTACTTTTTAAGTTGTTTAATAAAAACTAGTCTATCAAAACTTTTGATATGAACTATATTGCTAGAGATTGTCATTTAATTTAATATTTGTATTAAATCATAATGAAATAATTATTTAAATTAATGAAAAGTATAAAAAGTATAAAAGTACACTCTCAATATAAAATGTTTTTATATTTAATATTAATATTAATTTTAAATAAAAACTAGTCTATCAAAACTTTTGATATAAACTACATTGCCGAAAAATGTTTTTTAATTTAATGTTTGTATTAAATCATAATAAAATAACTATTTGAATTAATGAAAAGTATAAAAAGTATAAAAGTACAATCTTAATAGTAATTACCTCAGTTTTTATCTCGTTTATATAAAAATACTTATCACAGTTTTCAACCATTTTTACCATAAACTATACATATATTTTTGGCTTTTCCACGGTTCATGTGGACATATGAAAGAAAACCTTGTACTATATTTAAAATATCATTTGATACCGAACCATAAAATGGTAGCTTTTTCATAGAAAACTATTTGGCCAACTCAGTCTTGCTTTTGGCATTCCAAGTATATTTTTCATTATCTATTTCAATAATGGAGCAACCAAGTGCCCATACATTTGATGATGTGGTATTTTTCCCTGAATGAAGCAACAGCTCTGAAGCCATATATATTGGTGTTCCTACTGCATCACCGCAAGTAGTACCAATAGTCATGGCAACATCTACCAGCTTGCTTAAACCAAAGTCACACAATTGAACAACTAAATTAGGTTGATGAGTTATAATTATATTCGCAGGTTTGTTATCAGCATGAATAACTGGACATTCTTGTCGATGCATGTAGCTGACAGCTTCAGCAAGTTGATTGGTGATGGAATTTTTGTCTTGTGTTGACAATTTATATTGATCTCGGATTTCTTTTGTGAAGAGAATTTTATCTAATGACTTTCTATCAATTAGCTCCATCATGACATGAAAGTTATCATTGTGGAAGTAAATTCCAAGTGTCCATATAACATTAGGGTGCTTCATAAATTGAAGTACATCTAGCTCTCTACCTAAACATGATGAATTAATACCAAAGTTTCTATTGATTTAATTGCTACAAAAGTAGTGTCTTCCCATTTAGCTTTTCCAACGACTCCTTGAGCACCCTTGCCCAAAATAACATCATCAAAAATTTCAACTTTTTCTGGATAAATACTTGGAAGTTTTGAGCCTGGAATTAATTTATGAATATTTAACTGATGGTTTTGATAAATTTTTTTTGTTGGTGGTTTGTCCACACATGTTATTTCGCACTTCCAAGAATGCATCCATGGATTCTCATTATCAGGACATTGAACCCAATATAATTTTGTATTTTTTCTATATACTTGACCATTTCTGTACCATGTGATTATTGGCTCACAATCAAAGCATTGAGAAATGACACCAAGTCCAAATCCATCAGAGAGGACCACGTATAACATCACAGTCATAAACAATTTTATGGTCACGTTCCAAGCCAATTGGTTCCAAGATCAACACAATGTCTTCATCGTTTTCAATCTCAATTTTAAAAATTTCAACACCATCTCTCATAATCATTGATATTGGGTAACCCCACTGAACAAGTTCAAAAGAATTGTATTTAATTCCATGTATTAAATTGTTGCGAATCAAATGTTTAAATATATCTCTTTTTGACCAAAAGACTATTTGCTGGAAATATTTACTTATCATTATCTGGAAATTAAACTGGTATTGAGTACAGTACAGTAAAACTACTGATAACCTTGGGTATCTTGTTAGTTGACACATAATTGCTTGATGTTTGACTTTGATGTGACTTTGATTTGCTTTAAAAGGTTGAATGGATTGTTCCATATATCAAAGTTTCTGATGAGCAGAAAATTTAACTTCTAAATTACATTGCCAAGGATGCATCCATAGCAATCAGTTTTCGTACATGGGAATCGTACGAGTATTCACTGTTAACTGCAATACAAAGCAAAATTGGAGTGTGAGAACATTAACAAAATTGGAAAAACCGAGATACATAATTTTAGGCTTCCAAACAGGACGGAAAATCTTTGTAACAAACGACTCAAGTGTTTTTGATCATTGTAACTTGCGTGATGTTAAACTGTTTTTAAATTTACAATCATATCTTTATGGAAATTTGAATATTGATGTTGCTCATAACATGTTGCTCTTTTTGACCAAAAGACTATTTGCTGGAAATATTTACTTGTCATTATCTGGAAATTGAACTGGTATTGAGTACAGTACAGTAAAACTAATGATAACCTTGGGTATCTTGTTAATTGACACATAATTGCTTGATGCTCGACTTTGATGTGACTTTGATTTGCCAGATGATGGTGATGATGATACTTTGGTTAGTCTAGACATTTGGCTAGTAGATAATTTTTGACTTTGAACAAAAGATTGATCAGAGCTTGATGTTTTAAATGATGATGATGATGACGATGATGATGATGATGATGATGATGATAATGATACTTTGGTTAATCTACACATTTGGTGAATATTAACAACTGCTGGTTTTGCCTTTGAAACTAAACTTTTGCTTCTTGGTGAAAATGATGATGGAGATAAAGATGAATCAATTGCAATAACTTTCTTGTTACTTTCTTTTGTAATTGGCTCAGCATTTGGAGTATTAACCTTGGGAATTTTTTCATCAGCTTCATTTTGGTTTTTGTATCTTGGTAATGGTGATAGTTGTGATATTGCACATGAGGATGTTGAAGTACATGATCCAGCTGATTGGTTATTGAAGTTGCTAGAACCAGGATAACATGGTAGATCGTGAATTTCCTTCATCATTTGACTTGTTGTTGTTTCTGTTTTTTCAAATGTCATAATGTATAAAATAGTACGTGATGGTTGCATTTTGTGATATTTTAAATACTGGAATAAACCACAACTATGACCATTAATTACAAAATCTTTGATAATTTTTTTATCCCAATTTCCCAGTTCAATTGTTGACTCCATAAATACTCTTTTTGTATATGTATCATTGAAAAATTGCAGACCAGCTTCACGAATATATGCAACGTTGTATTGCTTTGATTCAATTAGTTCTAATTTAATACTACTTTGATTGTTTGCATTGTTTCTTGAGTATGGTTTTTTACTACCAAAAAAATAATGAATCCATCTAATCGTGATATATTTGTTCACAATTTTCTTTCCACATGGGGCTTTATTTTTTTGTATCAATTTACGAATCTGAAAAAATATTTAAAAATATAAAACGAATATCACAAAATATTAGTATGACAAATTTAAAAAAAAGATTACTTTTTTTGGAGTACCCATTAAACTGTCATCACTGTCATATGAATTTTCTGTTGATAGTGAAGATGGTGATGGTGCTAATTCTTTAACGATCTCCATTAGTTTTCTTGATTTTTGAGCATTGAAATTAGCTAAAGGATGCATTGCTGAAATATTGTTAAAAAGAAAATTATTAAATATTTTGTGGCAGATCAACTGACGAAAATATTTCAGATAAAAGATATTATAAACTTACGAGTATCTATAAGAATAGTATACAAAATATAAACCCTTGGATCAATGATTAATTCACCGTCTATCATAGGAACAACCGAGACAGTTTCATTACCATCTTCTTCTTGATAAGAAAGACCAGTTGCATTTGAAATTACATTTTTAAGATCACTTAATTTTAAAGTGTCCTTTGAAGTTAATGTCAATTAGTATTTGTTACGACCACAAGTTGCCTTAATCGTTTTTAACTGGAAAAAACAGGCGATTAGTAATGAACGAATGATTGTTTAAAACAATACTATTAAAAAAAATATTTACTACTTACAGTGTCACTCATTTTTAAATAGTATTATGTAGAATTGTCTACTTAAAATGATACGAATGATGAAATTATTTAAGATTTTACATTATAAACATAAACATAACCTTGACAGCGTCTCAACAATATCGCAGACACATACATTTATTATGATAATTGACATCAACAGTGGATTATTAATTTATATTATAGATATATAAATATTGTTAATAATATAATAATATTATTAATTAAAACAAAAGAATTTAATAAACAATTATCACTGAATAAGACGCGGAATACATAAATACATGAATCATTTGTTCTGATTTATTTATTATTAACAGTATTAAATAATATGGCGAATTAAGCATGCGCGCGCCGATTTTTATTATTTCTTCTTGAGTGCTTAACTACTTAACTTTGGTTTGCTGTTTGCCTTCGTACGATTGCACGTAAGCACTCGATGTCTCTACCCGGCTTCCGTAATATTATCATTATTTTCACTCGACAATATTTTGTTCTAAAAGAAAGGGGGGAACATTTTAAGGTATAGTTTGATGGAGTTATATGCTTTGTTCAGCGAGAAGATCTCGCTCTCTCTGCTTTTGATCGTCGTATTGAACGGACGTTCTCGTCTTCGACGAGGTATGTTGAGTTTTTTAGTTAGCCCTAAGGATTTACCTCGTGTTCTGGTTTGTTGTAGTTCATCTGGGTTTATCCCAAAAATGTTTATATCCATTTGTTACGTTGAGCTTAAATAATTATTTTTGGATTGATTGTGCTGGGGGTTTATATTAAATAAATTGCGATTAAGTTGAGGTAGAGTCAGTTCAGGGTTATTTTATTATTATTCTTGCATATTTTCATTAATTAGAGTTGAGTTTACTGGGGGATTTTGTTTGAATACAGCTATCTGTCAGTTTTTTCTCTATGGATTTTCATACAACTTTACCTGTCCTTCTCTTCACAACCCACATACTGAGTGACCCTTAAGGTGGATTCATACTCACTACATTGCCTTACGACATCCTTACGACAGGCCTACGACATCCTACGACAGCATGTCGTAAGCTGTCGTAGAGCTGTCGTAGGATGACGTCAGTGTAGTGGCACACCGCCATGATTACTTTTTTATGTCAATAGTAAACATAACATGTTCATAACCAAGTTTTATTTATAATAATATATTTTTGATTTATTCATGTAATTTCAATTTTAATTGTATTTACACAAGAGTTGGTATAACAAAAAATTTCTTTTATTTGATTATTTTTTTGTTTTTTTATCGCTGTTGAATGTTTATTGAGTACATACTGTATTGTGTATATTGAAATTTTTCAGTACTATTTAATGGAGCAAATTTGCAAACTTTCAAATAATATTTCTGATGACAATCGTGATGGTGATAATGGTGATGATGATATCGATGAATCAGTAGATGACATATTAACAGTTGCTGTACCAATTGTTGTTGTTGATTTGAATAAAAAAAAAAAAAAAACGATGTTGGGAAAAACATTTTGTACGTAATCGTCCAAGAGGTTTTCATGCTCTTAATTTTTCAACATTGTTAAAGGATGAAGTACGATTTCAAAACTATTTTAGGATAACACCAACTCAATTTGAATATATTGTGAATTTGATTGCAGCACTTGTTGAGTGTCACCGTGTAACAATTGCTCGAAAACCCATTTCTTGTGCAGAACGTCTTTGTGTACTAAGGTACGTACATAAAAAAATATATATTTATTAATAAAATAAATATTTTAATATTAATTTAATATATTTTAGGGTATCTGGTGATACCCAAATATCCATAGCTTCTCAATATAATATGGGAACATCAACGGTATGTCAGATTATTTCATTGGTTTGTTCAGCTTTATGGGATTAACTTTAGCCAATTGTTTTATCTCCACCAATATCAGAAGACTTGAAAAAAAAAGCAAATGGTTTTGGCAAGTTTTGGCATTTTCAACACTGCATCGGAGCTATTGATGGACGTCATATTCATATTGAAGTCTGTTTCTCTTCTTGAAACAAATGTAATAGAAATTTGTTTTTATTTTCGTCTTTTCAAGGCTCCACCAAATGCTAGTTCACAATATTACATCTATAAAGGCTACCACAACATAGTCGTTTTGGCAATTTGTGATCATTAGTCTCAGTTTATACTAGTCGACATTGGTGCTAATGGTCGACAAAGTGATGGTGGAATTTTTTCGAGGTCACTAATGGGACAAAGATTTGAAAAAAGATTAATGAATGTTCCAGAGCCAGCACTAGTTGTTGGAAGTGCAAACACTGTTCTACCATTTGTTTTAGTTGGTGACCAAGCTTTTGCTATATCTTCATTTTTACTCTGACCTTATCCAAGACAACTAGGAGCAAGTGTTGATAAAAGAATCTTCAATTATAGACTTAGTAGAGCTAGACGAATGATTGAGAATACTTTTGGGATTTGGAGTGCTCGTTGGCGAATTCTACGTAAACCAATACTTGGCAAAGAAGATACAATTGGGAAAATATAAAAAGCAACTATTTGTTTGCATAATTATTTTATGCAAACAAAAAAAACAGGTCGTAATTTTTACTTTGACAAGAGGCTAATTAGTTGTGAGTCAAGAATTGAAGAAATCAATCCAGGATCTTCACAAACAGATAGAGCTGGAGCTGGAAATAGTTTAGCTGCTTGTGAAGATCTTGAGAAAGAGTCATCTGATCTTGGTAAACATTATCGTCAAAAATTTACTGAATATTTTATGCATAAAGGTGCTGTTTCTTGGCAGTTCGACAGGATTCACCAATAAGTAAATTTTCAATTGTAAAAAAACTGATAAAATTTTGATGTTGAATACAAAATTAGTAATTCAAATAATAATAATGAAAAGAAGAATAAGATTGTGATATGTTTTATATATTTATATTATCAATAATAATATGTTTTTGTTGTCAAATAAATCATAACTTTTAAATATATGTTTGTATTATTTTATACACTCCATAGAGTATTCTTTATATATATTCGTTTGATTTAACAAGTGACGATAGTAAAAAAACCATTGGAAAAACAAAAGACGAATAACTGTTGTGCTAAAAGAACATTTTCTGGTTCTTGCTTTTTCGTGTCAGCTAAATTTGCTTGTTGAATGTTAAAAACTGTTGTTGAATAAATATTTTTTTCATTCACTTGTTTATTTATTTATTTTAAGTTAAAAAATGGTGAGTTAAATATAGTTTTCAATAATTTATTAATGTTTGATCACTCAACAATGGGATATTTGATTGTTGTATTTAAATTATTGTTTTAAAGGATATGTCAGAGGCAATTTGTGATAAATGTGGTTCAGTAATACTTGGAGCTTATCAGGATGACGGTACATTGCTATGGGAACATAGTTGCTTTATTAATCATAAAGCAGTCTTCTATGAAAAATCTGGAATACTGTATGTTTCACCTCGTCCTATTTTATTATCCAATACAAAAACCACCAAGACTGAACGAAAATCAAAAGAAAATGTAACTCCAGTAAAATGGACACTTGAAATGCAAGAAGACTTTATTTCTCTTGTTAAAAAAAATGATGATTTACGAAATTATGAAAAGCTTCTGTCTCAGAGATCTTCTGAGCATACTGAAGATCTTTGGGTAGACATACTGGACAACATGAAAGGTAAGATGGTTAAATATTCTCGAAGATGGTGCAAATAGCTTCTTGAATTAATAGAATAATATTAACTAAGTAACATGATCTTCAAGTATACCTAGACATCTAGACAAAGTTGTTAGTATTTTTATGATTGTATATTCAAAACTATTTCAGCCAACCACTTGGAAGCTGCAGGCTTGACTGTCAAAGATTTGACTATCAAGTGGAAAAGTCTGAGAAACTCATTTTCACGAGTCAAACGATTGAAACGAGGGAGTACAGGTTCAGCTGCACCAGATGAACCAATCAAGAAGTGGGCTCATGAAGAAAGTATGGCTTTCCTGGATGAAGTTATCAAACCAAGAGCGTGAGTCTAGTTTTCACATCTGTAAGAATATTTTTTTTCATTAATAATTATTGTTTACTCTGGTGAAAATTTTAGAACATCTACAAACTTGAATGAGGATGTAACTACTCCACGTGGCCGAGGGAAAAAAAATATTCAGCCTCAAGTACAGCTGGCTGAATCATTAAATAAAATAGCAGCTCAACGTGAAGTCAAGAAATCTGAGAATGACAGCTGTAAGCCATTCATGCTGAAAATGGGATCAATGCTGGATAGGATTAAAGATGATAAAATAATAGAAAAAACACTTTTTGACATTCATAAACTGGTTCATGATGCATCAAAGCAGTGGGATGAAATGAACACTGGTGACGATTCATTAATTTAATATTAATTAATTTATATAGTCATTTTGTTATTGTATACAACCTCTGTTTTCATAATGAATAAAGTTTAATAAAACATTAATTTAAAGTTTAATGAACTGACAAATAGTAATAATGTGATATTGTCTCGTATAGGTATATTTTATTTTTATAATTTATTTATTAATTATAATTAATAAATAAATTATAAAAATATTTTCATTATAACTACAAAAAAAAAAAAAAAAATACGACTATTTGGTTATGGTTATGTTTACTATTATTGACATAAAAAAGTAAACAATCATGGCGGTGTGCCACTACACTGACGTCATCCTACGACAGCTCTACGACAGCTTACGACAGCTTACGACATGCTGTCGTAGGCCTGTCGCAGCCTGTCGTAAGGATGTCGTAAGGCAATGTAGTGAGTGTGAATCCACCTTTAGATTAATGGAGTTGGTTTTCATGATAACCATTGGTTTTAATAATTTGGTTTTGGTTACGTTCAGTTTGGATTGAATTATGTTTTGGTTACGTTTGGTTCTGTTCCGGTTGCGATTTTCAGCATATTTGATTTTATTCCAATCATAATTCTAGATAAAATAACGAGTAAGTAAGTGTTTCGATAATTTTGAAATTTTGGAGATTTAATTTAATTTTTTGACAAATAATTTCCTCATTAAATAATTATTCATTTATAATTTTCAAAAAAGGGTACAAAAGAACGAGTCCTTATAGTATTCGACCCGGTAAAATTTTTAGGTGTGTGTCGTGAATTTTTACTTTTTTGTTCACAGTAAACTTCACCGTATTTAATGTTTTTACAATTTCTTTAAGACTTAGAGGACTTGAGTTGACAGTCATTTTTTCAGACGCTGTTTTATTAGTATCATTTATACCTTTAACTAAATTTAAAAATTCATATCCGCGAATATAAGGATGGAGGACTTCATCATTATTTTGGGATATGCCAGGAACCCCGACTAATATCACAGAGTCGATACGAGCTCTACTTCCACTATAGACTGATATTGTGCCTGTATAATTTAGTTTGCGGGTTTTCACGTCATCACCACAAATAACTCGTAACTCAGTATTTTTAACCATGCTATATAACCATTGTTTATTGTATAATTGAATGAAATGTGGTTGAGGATTTTCAGAAAATTGAATATCTAGCATATTATCTTGTTTGTTTATCATCAATAAATTAATTTCACATGAATTTTTATTTTTTGTATCTTGTGAAGAAAAAGAGTAAGTGCACAAAGACGTTGGTACGACTGGAGAAAACTGGCATGTCTAGATATTAACGTTGGTACTGTATTCACTTTTATCTTGGGCTATAAGAATCAAAGAGCTTCTAGGTTCAATGTATGCAGCAATATGTGATTGGAAAGTATGTTGTTTTATCGGTGCTGGATGAATTTCATATATCTGATAAATTTTTGGTGATAGTCGAGGTATCATAATACTCAGTTAAAAAAGATGCAGAGAATCTTCAATTTTCTTACTGGACATTATCCGGGGATGGATTAATCCAAGTCTAGCAAAATAGTTCATTTGAATTACGAGTTCTAAGGAATTTATGTATTCATCATAACTCAGCTCTATATTCTGAAGCCAGGTACGTCCGAGATTTACCATAGTTTCAAAGTGAACTTTCCATGAAAGTGTATCCTTGGTTTTCCAGCCATTACTAAATTCTTCCATTTGTGCCCGAACATAATTGATAAGTGCATCGTCGTTTTTTAATCGAGTCTGAACTGTATGTAGCTCTGTTTGTAATAAATGAGTTTTATTATTTATTTGTTTCTTCAGTTATTTATTTATTTCGTTTCTATAAGCCCACAGCATGGTAGCCAGGGGGGTCTCAATAATGTACAATTTTTATAATTTATTTTGATTATTTTTATATGTTTTCAATTTATTTTATTTTAAGCTATATTTTAGTCTTATTAATGCTTAAGACTGTTTTAATTTTATTTACAGTAACTGACTAATATATATATTATTATATTTTAACTTTAATAGGTTTGTTATCTTATCTACCATCTTTATAAATAGTATATTTATTTAATTTTGTTAGGTTATTTATTTACAATTTCATTACTACATATAACAAAGGATAACAAATGACATCAAGATCATCATCTCATTCAAGTAGGTCTTTTATTTTTATATTGAAATTATTATTATTATTACTATCAAGTACATCAATATGGCAATTTTCCTTTGATGTCATTACATTGATGGCCTCGATAAGTTTGTATACTGGAGCCTTGAATGAGTGTGTAGATCTTGGTGTCACTTGGTACAGTGGTGTATTGAGCCTGGTTGCACTGGATCATAGGATTGGGCAGTGTATGTTGCCTTTCAAAACTTTTATACCCAGGGTGACACATGCTGCCATTCTACGTGCTTCTAATTTATGTATTGAATATTTTTTGTAGACATTATTTTTAATTGAACCTTTTGAAAGTGAACAACCAGTCAGACGCTATTCTAACCACCTGATAAAACGTCTAACGATTTTTTCTAATTTGTCAATGTATTTCTGTGTAATGAAACCCCATATGATTGACGCATATTCAATTATTGGTCTAACTAGTGTGTTAAAAAGTGTTGTCAGTGTAGTCATGTTGTTAAAAACCCTACCCACTCTCATAATAAAACCCAGTACGTTTTTAGCTTTGTGTGAGATGATATTAATGTGGTTATTGAATGATAGTGAAGCATCAAAATTAACACCTAAATCCTTCACAGTTGTTACTCTAGACAATTCTGTATCGTTAATTACGTATTTATGTATAATTGGTGCCTTGAGTCTGTGGTAAGTTATTACTTAACGTTTATCTTTATTTAAAATCAGACCATTGTTTATACACCAAATACTAAACAAGTTTATGTTACGTTGTAGTTCGATGGCATCAACATTATTTTTTATTTTCGCGTATAATTTTGTATCATCAGCAAATAGTAGAACACGACAAGATAGGTGTTGAGTGATACTGTTGATATATATTAAAAACAAGAGAGGCCCAAGATTTGAGCCTTGCGGAACACCTGATATGTTGCCAGAATTTTTTTGGCTCAATTATTAATTCATTTTCTATTTTTTTCAATATTGACAGTATGGCATGATGATAATATTTTCTTCATTTTCTTGTTAGTTTCAACTAGCTTGATATGATTTGCTGTTTTACAAGCTGATTTTTTTATTCTATTTTTCAAGTTTTTCTATTCAAGTAGAAGTATTCTTTGGAGAATATTTGGTAACATGTTTGTCGACTGTCAACAACAGTTGGTTATAAAATGCCTCCATCATATCATCCACCTCAAGTCCACCCAGCAACTTCTTCTAGTTCGTCTTTATTAGGTCACCAAGGATGAAACTGTAATTGGCTTTGTTAGAGTTGTATACTGTGAAGTTATATTCTCTATCAATATTATCGTTTAATGGATCATTAATATCGATAGCATCAATGTTATTTGTGCTATAGTTATTAGTAGGTTTATCAGAGCATGTCATATCACCAGGCAGTGTAGATGAGGTAGTCACAAGTAATCCCATCCCAATTTCCAATGCAGGATGATACAAATCTTCTGGTACCAATGGTTCCAGCGAGCGTATACTCGTTAGGTTCATTGATGCCAGGACCAAGTCCAATAAGTGACCTTTCGTGTTGTATGTGTTGTTATATTGAGTCAGTTTAAGTCTTGACATAATGTTAGATATTATTTGAGATTTGAGACAGTAGGAATTAGATATGTCAATGTGAATTAATTGAGATATATTAAAGTCTCCAAGAATGATTATTTCATCACCCGGGAAAAAATGAAAAGATCTTCTTATATATAAAAATATATCTTTAGATATAATAATATATGAAAAAATATTTTTAGATATAATTATATATAAAAATATATCTTTAGATCTCAACTTATATAAAATTTTCTAGCAGTTTTATGTCGGGATATCTTCAGAAATGTATAAGTAGTTATATAGGGCCGGTTTAAGGCCATGGTGAGGGGGTGAAGCTTGGTCAAGGGGGCAGGGGTCGGGGATCAGAGGCTAGGTCGGGGGTAGGGGGGTAGAAATCTCGAAGTTTCTAGAACTTTCGAGATGCATCTAGAAGTTTCTAGAAACTTCCAAAATGACGTCATCGAGCATTCTAGAATGTTCTTCAATGACGTCATGTTTATTTATTTATAACGTCATATTTCTTAGAAATTTCTAGAACATTCGAGATTTTCTGCGTAATTCCATATGATAATAATGATAATAAATGTTAGAAAAATAAAAAAATAATAATTTATAAATAATAATGATGAAATAAATGATAATATTCAAATAATAATAATAAAATTAATGATAATTTATAAATAATAATAAAATAAAATCAATGATATTTTATAAACGATGATAAAATAATTGATACTTTATAAATAATAGTGAAAGAAAAAATAAAATAACTCATAATATCAATTAAATACGCGCGTTACTATATATTGATAACGCGTGACCTTGCTTCTATAATTCACTCAACGCATTTCCCTCTCTACACTCTAAAGTTTACTCGCGACTATGTAACCCCTTTAATACCTTTACACAATCTTCCACACGGCTGCAGCTGCAGCGCGATTCCCCCGATATATACTATGCGTGACCTTCCCCACAATCAAGCGATACGCGGCCGCTCCCTCCCATGTAACCCCGCGTCAAGAATAGTGTATGGATATGAAAAAAAAAAAATATATATAAATAATTTGTGTGATATTAATTCAAAAAGTTTTTCTGGATTAATGAATAAAAAGACACTAGAAAATTTTTTAAATAAATATTGTTGAACAAATTGACTACTATACCAATATAATTATTTGAAAAATCAGTCCAGGGACTTTAAAGTAAATATTATTCAAATTATTGACGCGATGACTTTTTTTCCTAGGAATCCCTTTCTTTCATTAATATATGTAGGCCTTATAAAAGGTCTACATATATGTCACGCATCATTATAATTTCGACATCAGTGGTTGCCCCGTTAACTCATAAACTCATAAATAAAAAAAAGAAACATGTCAGGGTAAGTATCAATATATTATATCTTATAAGACAGTGTCATCTTAAAGTAATATCAGTTATATATTTTTTTAAATTATTTTTTGTGGTTGATTAAATATTAGTTATAAGTTTATTATTAATTGTTTTTTTTGCATTTTCAGTGATTGTTTGTAGTTTCATTTATTTTTGTAAACGAAAAAGTGTAACTGTTTTTTTATTTTTTGTGATTGATTATGATATATATCACGATGTTATCGATTGAATAAATACGAGTTATGAGTTTATTTATTTTTTTATTTTTTTAATGAAAAAGTGTAACTTTTTATTTTGTTTTGTTTTTTTTTTTTTTTTTTCATGAAAGAATTGGATAAAAAAAGTGTCAATACTAGTATTTTAATGAAAGAATGTGAATGGTATCTGGTTTTTATTATCGAAATTATTGAAAAGTGTATTGTCTTAAATTAGCTTCAGTTTTTAAAATATTTTTTTGTGATTGAATGATTTTAGATGGAACGTATCTAAATTAAGACTTTGGATAACAAAATTCTTGATTGAAAAATCGTGTTTATTTCGGAGAAATTGTTTTTATAGTTTTTTTCATTTTTTTATTTTTAATAAAAAAGTGTAACTTTTTTTCATTTTTTTATGAAAAAATTTGATAAACATAATGTCAATAATCGTATTTTAATAAAATAGCATAAATTCATTTATTTATTTTCTCTGTGTTTGGATGATATTGATCATTATTAATGTTTTTTTTTTTTCAATAGATTTTTTGATATTTCTAGAATTACAATTGAATGATTTTATTGTGATATAATTGTATAATTGTATATGTATAATTGAATTGTTGTAATATATGATTAAGGTGGGATCAGTTTCACTTTGTTTAAAGTATTTATATATTTATATATTTATATATATTTTTTTTTTTTCAGACTTCAAGTTTTCTATGTGAATGATGAAGATCCAACCGAGCTTGGATCCTCTCACAATGGTTACATGAAGTCGAGCAATCGACTTTAGTTTTTATTATCAAAATCGCAAAAATAATTACAAAACCAGACAATGGAGTACAAGTTTTATTCGATAATAGAAATGTTCAATGCACAATGGAAGACAACGACATCTGTTTCACTTTGATTAAATAAATATGAAAATTAACAACAATCGATAATAATAATAATCATCCATATACAATATTTTTTTTTCGAAAAAAATTTTATCCATTCATGTAATTTATATATATAATCATACTTTTTTTAGAAAAGTTTTTCGAATAAACATGCATATTTAAAAAAAATAATTCTTTTCGATGATTTATTCAAATCTTTTATTTATGAAAAATATTGTTCTGTTTTCTTTTTTTAGGATGTATAAGTAAGTAAAAATAGAAATCTTTAAATTTTGTTTACTTAATTGTAGATTTATTTTTACTTTTTATAATATAATTTTCTAATATCAATTGCATCAAATATTACTGAATAACTATTTTCTAATTTTTTCAATTTTTCTAATTTCATCTATATAAAACAATTACATTAATGTTTAATTATTTATTTTATTTATATCTTTTTATAACATATTACGGGAGTTTATGTTTGATTGTATTTTCATATATATTTTTTTTAAATAGGAATGAACTCATATGTATTATTGGGTGATCCAGTTAGAACACGTAGTGCAAGGTGATTTCCATGTACCAAGTTTTTTAAGCTGCTGAATTCTGATTCGTTTTCGAGAAATAGCGAAATCCGGTTTGGTAGAAAAACATCAAATTCTCGATTATTGGTTGCGATGACTTTTACTCCGAATCTTGTATTAGCTTTTCTCAAATTGGTGATTTTATATTCAGCCCCTGGTGTTAAATCAACCATCTTCTTTAATCGTACATTACCATTAATGCAAGCAGCGATTTGGTTAAGTTTTGATAAATCCATCTTCTATAAGAAAAAAAATTACGAAATGATAATATAAAGGAAATAATAATAATTAAAAAAGTTTATATTAAATAAATTGATTAAAAAATATATATATATACCTTTGATTTGTTTATCTTAATGAATTCTGTTCGAATGCTTGAATTGATCTGATGCTCCGGTTCTTGATTTCACTCCTTTTATATTGAAAAAAAAGTTCTCGAATGTTTTTGAATATTCTGGAATGTTCTAGTATGTCTTTAAATGTTCTCAAGAGTTTTAGATATTGCATCAGATTTTTTCATAGTCTGGAATATTCTCAAGTATCGATAAATATCGATCAATCGAACATTCTTGATTTATTTTCCGAATATTTTTGATCTTCCCTGAACATACTCGATTTTTTTTCCAGAACATTTTCGATCCTTCAAGAACATTCTTGATCTGTTCGGAACAGTTTTCATTCGAATGGAATATTCTTGTTTTTTCCAGAAAAAAACTTAGTATATATAAAGCTTGAGAAGTATATAGCACGTTCAGTTTCATATTACTTTTCATAACGTGAGTATCAGTGTAAAGAAACAAAATGAGTTCTGAACAGTGTCTTAGATTGATTAAAATTATGGAGGAAGCATATAAAACTATTCGAACACCAGAACAAATAGAAAGTTGGTTAAAATTTGAAAAAAAAAATATTTGGCTTTTGAATAAAGCATTGAAAGTTGGAAAGACAATTGGTGATAAATTAAGAATTCAAACAACGATTTCTCAACTTAGATCATCGAGTGAAAGATTTGAAAGTCAACATAAACATGGTGCTGGTGTTGGATATATTAAAAAACTAAGTGACAGGGTGAAGTGGCTGGATGGTGATTCAGCATTTCAGGGACGAATACGATCAGGAACTATCTTCAATCTTCAACATACTGATATACATTTATTTTTAGAGGATGCTAAAAAGATGACAATTAACCGTTTAAAGAATATTATCAAAAATCATGAAAATTTGAAAGTGAATGGTGTTTTAGCTTGTAAATTTAGAATTGTAAAAAATGGTGAATCTATCGATGAGACAAAATATTTCGATACGAAAAATCAAGTGATTCTACCAACTGCTGATTTGAGTAATTGATTCAATGATAAATTGACGAATAAATTTCTCACAAAAATTAAAGATTTTCAAGAAAAAGATTCTGGTTGGACACTTAGAGCAATTATTAATCTAATGGTTAATATTAATCGTTATGAGCCACTGAGAGGTGGTTTATCAACATTTATCGAATTACCAAAAAAAATCCAAGCAAAAAGAGCAGTTGTGAATATAAAAAATAATGATGAGTACTGTTTTTTATATGCAGTCACAGCAGCTCTGTATCCAACTCAATCACACAGTTATCGTATGACATCATACCCAGATTTTAAGACAATTCTAAAATATGATGGTATTGATTTCCCGATAATATTACGTGACATTCCAAAATTTGAGATTATGAATGATTTATCTATCAATGTTTATGATATTTATGATAAATGTGAAATAGCACCAGTATATTTGAGTAAACATAAATCTTCAAAACCCACAATTCATTTACTTATTATGAATAGTGGATTGTCAACTGATGAACCAATATTTCATTTTGCTTGTATACAAAATTTATCACGACTTGTCAGTACACAAATTTCGAAAAATAATCATAAAAAGTGGTTGTGTGATCGTTGTCTCTGTCATTTCAAAATTGAAAATTCGTATAGAAAACATTTAGCAGATTGTGAAAATAACAATAAAGTGAGAATGATTTTACCAGAAGAAAGTGAAAATATATTAAAATTTAAAAATCATCGATTTAAAGAACCAGCACCATTTGTCATCTATGAAGATCTTGAATGTATTTTAGAACCTGGAGAAAATGATTCAGACAATCATGTACCGCACAGTGCCGCATATTATTTTCATTATACATATGACAAATCTCTGTCAGAATTTATAATACGACGTGGTCCTGATTGTATAGAGTGGTTTGTCAGAGAACTTCAAAAAAGAACTCAACAAGTAAATGACATTTTGAATAATCCAACGCCTATGAAGCCTCTTACTCATGAACAAATCATGGATTTTCAAACAGCTCAAATATGTCATATTTGTGAAAAAGAATTCTTACCGACATCAGACACCATGATCACTGCCATTACCGAGGCCATTATCGTGGAGCAGCTCATCCTGGATGTAATGTCAACTATACAGATTCACATACACTACCAGTAGTATTTCATAATCTCTCAGGTTATGACTCACATTTTTTTTTGAAACCGCTAGCAAACATGTTTGAAGGCTCAATCAGAATTTTACCAATCAACAAAGAAAAATATATATCTTTCACAAAAGAAGTCAAGTATCCATGTTCAAATGAAAGAGGTAGCCGACTAGTGAATTTAAGATTTATCGACTCATAGATTCATGGCAACTAGTCTTGATAAACTAGCTTCAAACTTGTTTGATGATGAAAAAAAAATTACTAAACAATACTGTGAAGACTTTGAAAAATTTCAGCTATTAAAAAGAAAAGGAATATTTCCATATGAATACATTAATAGCTGGAGAAGACTAGAAGATATAAAGTTACCATCAATTAACGAATTCTATTCAAGATTAAGCAACAGTAACATTTCACATGACGACTATCAACATGCTGAAACAGTTTGGAATAAATTTGAAATTAAAACGCTTGGTGATTATTCAGATTTATATTTACGTACAGATGTTTTGTTATTAGCTGATATTTTTGAAAATTTCCGAAAAAACTGTTTGTCATCATACAACTTGGATCCTCTCCATTACTATACAACATCGGGATTCTCATGGGATTGTATGCTGAAACAACTTTTGCTGCAACAACAGATGCTGAACAACTTTTATTTATCGAGAAACGAATACGAGGTGGAGTAGCAGTATGTCCGAATCGTTATGCAAAAGCCAACAATCCATACATGGGTAATGAGTATGATACAATCAAAGATGACTCATACCTCATGTACTTTGATGTTAATAATTTATATGGAATGACAATGTCACAACATCTTCCATACGGTGGCTTTGAATGGGACAATAATCAGTGGTCTTTAGAAGACATTTTATCAACACCTGACGAATCTTCAACAGGATACATTTATGAAGTCGATCTTGAATATCCTGAAGAATTACATGAACTCCATCGAGATCTTCCATTGTGTCCAGAGCACAAAATACCACCTGATTCTAAACAATGCAAACTGATGACAACTTTTTATTTAAAAGAAAAATATATCATTCATTATAAAAATCTCAAACAATATTTAAAACTCGGTATGAAACTATTGAGAATTCATTGAGTCATCTTGGTTAAAAAAATATATAGATTTGAATACGGAAAAAAGACAAGAAGCAACAACTCAATTTGAAAAAGATTATTATAAACTTTTGAATAATGCTGTATATGGAAAATGTATTGAAAATGTAAGAAAGGAAAAGGAGTTAAAATGGTCACCAGATGGGAAAACAGATATGGTGCTAAATACTACATTCAACAACCGAATTTCCATAGTCTTATAGTATTTGGAGAAGACATTGTTATTATTGAAATAAATCGAATAAAAATTCATTTCAATAAACCAGTTTATGTACGATTTTCAATATTCCTTGATCAACATGTAAATTTTTTGGAATACGTCCTTCATCAAGTACAGATTTCATCGCTGCTGTAACATCTTTTCCAGTTTTTGATTTTATTTGTATAGCCCATGCAAATTTTGAAAATATGTCAATAATTGTGAGCAAATATTTATAGTTTCGGTTAACAGACGTATAAGCTTGCTTATCAACAAGATCTGCCTGCCAAGTTTCATTCAATCCTTTAATGTCAACACGACGACGAATATAGTTCCTGCGAGCCTATAGTCTGTGTCGTTCATGAGCAACGACTGCTTTTTTTTGATCCATTAGAACGATTTCCAAGTATCCTCAGACGATTATCCAAGATTGTCAGTTTTCTTATTATTTTAATCTCCAAATTTTCAATTTCAGAGCTCAACGTGTTGAGTGATTTTTCAAAATTTAGTTTGAAATTATCAAAGGCTCTATTCGATAAAGTTAATCTGGACTCCAATGTCTGAATGGATTCTATATTTTTAAGTGAAAGACTTTGTGCTGTCTCAAATTCTAGACGATAATTCTTACGGAACTCTTAAAATTGAGACTGAAGAGAATTTCCTATTATATTATTATTATCAACATCATCTCGTAGAGATTTATTTAATTGAGATAAAATTCGTGTTTCTTCTTTTATGATTGTCTTAGTAATTTTAACAGATGTTGCATCGTTCAATTCTACCGGATCAGCAACATTACACAATAGTTTATTATTTATATCATAATGTCCATCTGATGTTCGTTTGAAACCATTACCTGGAGGACCTCGAACACTTTGTGATGAATTTTTATTCTTCGATTGTCGTCCGAAAATATCAATACTCATCTTGACAGCTGGTGAGCAACTGAGCTCAAGCCTCATATGCATATAAATTAATATACAATCCCAGCTTCCCTCAATTCTTCAATTATAGAAATGATTTCATTCGAATGACTGGGATTACCAGCTGCCTGCGAAGCCAATATTAATCGGAGACGATCTACAAGTCCGTTAGGATCATCCCAATAAACGTAGTCAAATTTGTTACTTTTTTTTGTAATTTTATAACGAGGTAACGATGTACCAGTTTTTGTTGAGGATTTCATGTATGGTGAAATATATTTTTCATACTTGGCATTTGCTTCTTTTCTCAGTCCGCCATTAGGTTTAAAATATCTATACTGAGCATTTGTCAATTTTATAATTTCAATAAAATTTTTTTAGGGAATTTTAATTTCCTATTGTTTTCGCTTTTCTTCTGGACCCCCCCCCCCCCAACCATGGTAGACACCCCCCCTAAAAAATTTTCTGAGTCCTTTAATCTCAACCATGGTAGACACCCCCCCAAAAAATTTTTTAAGTCCCTTAATCTTAACCAATACGGTATATATGGAAAATATGAAGAAAAATATAGAAAAGTCACTGAATATAAAGAAAAAAATGATAAATATGGGAAAATATTAGTAAATATGTAGAAAAATATAGGAAAGTGACTGAATATAAAGAACAAAACGATAAATATGGGAAAATATCAGTAAATATAAAGGAGAATATAGGAAAATATCAAAGAAAAATCGGTAAATATAAAGGAAAATATAGAAAAGTGACTGAATATAAAAAAAAAAATGATAAATAAGGGAACATATCAATTATGCCCCCCCCCCAAAAAAAAAATTTCTAAGTCCCTTAATCATTCTGAACACGATGAATATGGAAAATGAAGAAAAATATAGGAAAATAGAGAATATATAAACGAATAAACAAAAATATAGAAAAATCACTGAATATAAAGAAAAATACGATAATTATAGGAAAATATTAGGAAAATATCAGTAAACAAAAAAGAAATGTATAGCAAAATATCATGGAAAAATCATATTTTTCAACAAGATTTTTCAACAAAAAGATTTTAAAAAAAATTATTAACATGATAAATTATTAAATATTCAATTTAAATAAAATATATACGATCACTGGAGGATTAGTGAGAAAAATTAATGAACAATACCCATCAATAAATAATAAAGAAATAATGATACCAGTAGAAGCTAATATAAAATTCGATGACGATGAGAAAAATGAAAATATACCAAACATTAATTTCGAGATTAAAAAAATACAAGAAATTGTACATCTACCAATTAATTCATTTGCAGGCAAAATAATTTTAGCGAAAAAAAAAAAAGAAAACTATTCAATAACAATAATGACATTATTTAGATATCATCGCAATCATAATAGCAATAAATAAAGTGGAATTTATATATGCAATTTCAGGACAGTTATTAAAATAAAGAACAATAACATTAGCAGACGACAGTGATTATGAAGTAAAATAAAATTTGAATGAAAAAAAGTTTGATTAAACTAAACAAAGATAATAAATTTACCAAAAGAAATATATTTTAGATTGAACTAACTTTATGGAATGAAGAGGCAGAAAATTTCTAGGGAAAAAAGGGTGATGTGATAGCATTAAAGGAATTGAAAATAAATAAATATAAAAAAATTAAAAATATAACGACGACTTCAGCAACAACTAAAACGTTAAATTTTGATTCAACCGAGAGAAAAAAGTAAATGAAAGAAATACTATCGAACTCGACAATTTTGTAATAAATATTTAACATTGACAGGCTAAAATCATAGTACAACAAAATGAATAAAAACAGAGAGTTTAAAAGGCTAGAAGAAAGCGATTCTGGACATGGATATGACCCATTAGAAGGAACAAGCAAAATGAATGAAAATTAAATAAATTTTAGCTGAAAATTAAATAAAATTTTTCTAATGACGAATAGATGGACGTCGGTATTAACTTGATGAAACTTGGAGAAAATTAAGAAGCCCTGTGGCCTAGAGGTCCAAGGCAGTTGCCCTGGAAAGCAAAAGACCCGGGTTCGAATCCCGGCGGGGGAACTTCTTGTTTCTTCCAAGTTTCTCTATTTAATAATTTATTTATTTATCATTGTAACAATAGAGAATGAAATAAATTTGTAGTCACGAATTTCGATATATATTAAAGAAGAAATTAAAATTCCCCCGCAGCGAAGGCACAGTTGCTTCAGCAACTGTATGATCATTTTTTTTATCATCATTATTTATTAATGAGTTATCAACTTTATAATTAAAAAGGAGTTCCAATAAACCTGGCGTTTCTTGATAAGTTTCATAAGTTTCAAACATAAGATTATTATCAAGTTCCCGTACTAGAAATCCTGTTGCTCGAGTTTTACTGGCATCGACTTTTTTCATATATTTTTCACCATTTTTCGAAAAAAAAGTATCTAGTGTAGAAGATGTTTGATCAAGTGACTTTCTTACAGAATCCTCATCAAACTTATCAAACGATTCATAAAAAACATCATTATCATCATCATCTTCCTCTTTTGCTCGTTCTTTTTTCACAATATTATTTTCAAGTTCATTCTTTACTTCATTTTTTATATCACTTGTTGTTGTTTGATTCACCAATTTTTCTAAAGATGTTACAATAGGCTTAAATATATCACTTGCATATTTTTCTGAAACGTCTTGATTCATTTTTAACATTTTATGTTTACGTCGTATTGCATTGCTAGTTTTTGTAATCTGATACAGATTATTTTTTTCTTTATCGAACATTTAACTCGTCATGTTGATGCTCTCACACTTACTGCATAACTATTTTCATTTTCAAAGTTCTTTTCAATTTATAGTGATAAAACAATCATATCCTTTACGATACCGGCCGTTATTAATTTCACTGTCCTTGTTAATAACAACGAATCCATGCTTATCGCTATCCCAACAATTCAAACATAAATTTCGGAATTGAGTATACGTCATGTCAGTGTTCACATGGTCATTATAAATATGTTTTAAATTCATTTCATCTTGTCGAAAAAGTACAAGAAAGTTTGCATTATCTCGTACTAAATGTTTTGGTATACGTGCATAAGTTTGAGAAAGATAAAAACAATCAACATTTTGATGACGTCTCATACAAGAATAAGCTCTGATATTGTTTTGTTTTTCACACATAACATCATCAAAAATCATTATTGAATTTAGATGAGCAGCTTGAGGTTCAATTACACTTTAATTTTCATTGAATAGATAATAACCAATACATTTTGTAGATTTAAGTAATTTCTCTAAGAACTGATATTTTGGTTGATTCAAAGATTTCGAATAAACATATACATTTTCAAATTGTAGCCCATTCTGATGAGTAATTATAGCTAGAAGAGCATTTGTTTTACCACAATTTGAGGGACCACAAAAGATTCCTCGCACACTATTAGGTAAAAGTTTACCATGTCGTTTTTGATTTTTTTTACTTGAACTTTGTTGAACAACACTGTCAAAATTAACTACTGGTAATTTTACATTCTGCTCAGCAAACTCCATATTCACAACTGACTATTCTTCTATAAATACCGAGTTTTTATAGATTTGGTTTTAGTTTTGAAAACACAATGATTGTGCACAGACGTTCTAAAAAAAGTGGTAAAGGTCTTATCAATACTTTAATTAACAAACTTCCTATTGAACTTCACGTTCCGGGCTATCAATACTGTGGACCAGGTACTAAATTATCAAAAAGATTAGCTCGAAGTGATCCTTGTATAAATCCATTAGACGCTGCTTATAAACAGCACGATATTGCTTATTCTGAAAATCGAGATAATATCAACGTCAGAAATCAAGCTGATAGAGACCTCGCTGAGAGAGCTTGGAAACGTGTACTTGCAAAAGATTCTTCCGTAGGTGAAAAAACAGCTGCTTGGGGTATAGCTAATACAATGAAAGCTAAATCAAAATTGGGTATGGGTCTGAAAAGAAAGACGAGGAAACCAGGAAAAAATCCTATCAAGTGTGCACTTGAAGGTGCACGTAATGCTATAAAGAAAGCAGGAGGGCGAGAAAGAATTCAAATGCCACGTATTCTACCATTACCATCAAAAATAGGTGGTTTTTTACCGTTCATAATGCCACTTTTCGCTGGTTTAGGTGCTGTTGGAGCATTGAGTGGCGGTGCTGCTAGTATAAAAAAAGCAATAAATGATGCTAGTGCTGCCAAACGACAATTCGAAGAAAATGAACGTCACAACACAAAAATGGAAACAATTGCATGTTTATATCTTCAACCACATAAAAAAGGAATGGGTTTATTCGTAAAACCAGCAAAAAACATGTAAAGCTACCATATCGAGCACTCACAAATATTGATCTTATAAAATATGCTAAAGCTATGA
The DNA here is from genome assembly GCF_014905175.1 of Aphidius gifuensis. Taxonomy (NCBI): domain Eukaryota; kingdom Metazoa; phylum Arthropoda; class Insecta; order Hymenoptera; family Braconidae; genus Aphidius; species Aphidius gifuensis. The sequence goes on from NC_057792.1 coordinate 13,051,769, forward strand.
ATATTCCATACTTTAGAGGAGTTTTCATGAGAAATGATTTATCAACTACTAAACCATGGAAATATGAATCAGCCATTATAAATCTTGATGATAAAGATGGCTCTGGTACTCACTGGGTAGCATATAAAAAAAAAAATAATAAAGTCATTTATTTTGATAGCTTTGGAGATTTACAACCACCTAAAGATCTCGTAAAATATCTCGATGTTGGTAGCATTCAATATAATTATCAGCAATTTCAAAATTATGATACAGTAATTTGCGGGCATTTAGGTCTAAAATTTTTGACTGGAGAGCTATAAATACGATTACAAACAAAATTTGTTTATCAGTCATGGATGACTCGTTTACGTTGACGTTGTCTGGAACATCATCAGTGCTAGAAGCACAGTATTATCCACCAATTGAATTTTCATCTGAGAAAAATTATGTTGTCGGACTTGTCGAGTTACTTACTTCTCATTCGATACCTAATATTGATTGACATAACAATAAATTTTATATTGGTTATGAAAGTGAAATTAATTTCTATATACCGACAGGAAGTTATGAAATCGAAGACATTGAAAAATACCTTCTGCAAATGGTCTCCATAAGTCTTAAACCAAATAATAGTGAACTGTGTTGTGAAATTAAATGTGATCGTCCGATAAATTTTATTCCTGAAGATTCTATTGGAAGATTATTAGGATTTTCACCTCAAATCTTAGAACCTAATGTAACTCATAAATCTGATTTACCAGTGACAATATTGAAAGTGAATGCTTTACGTGTTAAATGTAATATAACAACAGGTGCATATTTGAATAATAAACAAGTTCATACTATACATGAGTTTTTCCCTGGTGTTCCACCAGGATATAAGATTATAGAAGTACCTTCACTTGTCATTTATCTACCAGTCGCTGTCCGAGCAATACATCATCTTCAGCTAAGAATTGTAGATCAAGACGGAGATATAGTAAATTTCCGAGGAGAAGTCATAACAATAAGACTACATGTGAAGAGTATAAAATAATGGGTATTGTCTTTTCAAAGAGAATAGTTGGAAACAGTTATATAAATAAACCAAGATGTCAAAAACCCATCAGTCATCATCAGACAGTCAGAAAGCTAACACGTCAAAACGTTCAGTTTCTCAAGAGTCTCAAACTACGTCAAATAAAGTGATAGTAAAATTGTGTTGTTTTTTTTGTTTTATACCATGGAAAAAATCCTAAATATTCAAAATTCGATTGTTTTTGATGAGTCTATAGCTCATTATGAACTCCATGCTCATCAACTCTATGAAGCGCCATCTTTCAATCATAATGATGAAATAAGAATTGGAATTCAACATTAAGATCTGTGCATACTACCATCTAAAAGTACTCTACATATTCAAGGAAAATTAACGAAAAATGATGGAGCCGCTGTTGCAAATACTACAAGTCTAGTAAAAATGGCTATCGCTCATTCTTTGAAGAAATCTGCTATGAAATAAATGCTGTTGAAGTAGATCGTAGAAAAAATGTAGGACTCACAACTCTCATGAAAGGTTATGTATCACTCACACCAAATCAGAAAGCACTATTGGAAAATTCAGGCTGGACTGATTCTCCTATCAATAATGCCAATGGATTCTTTGATATATCAATACCATTGAGCTTACTACTTGGATTTGCTGAAGATTATCGTAAAGTGATTACTAATGCAAAACATGAACTCATTCTTACAAGATCAAATACTGATACCAATGCATACCTAAAAACAGTAGCAGCAGAAACGGCAAAAATTGCTATCCAAAAAATTGAATGGGTTGTACCATATATTCGAGTCTCAGATAAATTAAAAATTCAACTATTAAAATACATATCAAAAGATCCAGCTATTTCGCTGAGTTTTCGAGCCTGGGAGCTGTATGATTACCCTCTACTTTCTGCTACTTCAAAACATATATGGAGTGTCAAAAAATCAACACAACTCGAGAAACCAAGATATGTGATTGTAGGATTTCAAACTGCACGTAAAAATCAAGCTGATAAAAATGCAAGTCATTTTGATCATTGCAATTTGCAAGATGTGAAATTATTTTTAAATTCACAATCCTACCCGTATAGAAATTTGAATCTTGATATAAGCAAGAATCAATTTGCTCTGCTCTATGATATGTTTACGAGTTTCCAATTATCATACTTTGGGAAAGAGTCAGAACCATTATTAACAAAAACGGAATTTTTAAATCAAGCAGCACTTGCTGTTATAGACTGTTCTAATTAAAATGAATTTCTTAAAAGTGGACCTGTGGATATACGTTTGGAAATCAAATCAGTCGAACAGTTTCCTGATGATACATCAGCTTACTGTTTAATTTTACATGATCGAATTGTAGAGTACAAACTTATCAGTGGTTCACTACGAAAATTGGTATAAATAGGAGAGAAAAACGTAAAAATCTCTCATTGATCAATCGTCTTTTGGTGAAACGACACGAAAAATATTTAAAAGCAAAGATAAATCTGCTCAGGAAAATTCAGATAAAACTTGTTTGTTGAATGAAGTACGAAAATTGGTGTAAATAGGAGAAAAAAACGTAAAAATCTCTCTTTAATCAATCGTCTTTTGATGAAACAACACGAAAAATGTTTGAAAGCAAAGATAAATCTGCTAAGGAAAATTCAGATAAAACTTGTTTGTTGAATGAAGAAAAAGAAAAAAAATTCAATGAACCAAAGTCATATAATTGGGGAGAGAAGAAGCCAAATCAATATGAAAATATTAAATATGGAAGACTCGAGGATAATTAAGAATCAAGTTTCTTTCAATTCAACACCTAAAATTCATATGATGTATACATAGTTGTATGCATACAAGGCTGCACGACGTGGAGAATGGGAACAACTTGCTCGTGATCATGAACGTTTCAACTTGAGAATTCAACGATTGAGTAAAATTATCGATCCAATATTGATTAAAAAATGTGAAAAATTTTAAACAGTATAAAATAAATTTTTTTTTATTCAAAATTAAAAAAAATTGATGTTTTTATTCAACCTTTATCAAATATATGAATAAGATAGAAAAGAATTTTATTCTAAAATATTCGATATAAAACATACTAGAATTTTCTCATAAATATTTCTGGTTGTAAATAAATTATTTTTGAACGTTAATAAATGACGTTACATTTTAATATATGACATCATATTTTAATAAACTGATACTTCCATGAAACAAAATATTCAATGACATCACAATTTAATAATCCGATATGAAAAATATTTCCTGGAATATTTATTATTATTGCCAGCTATTTTAAGAAATATGACGTTATAAATAAATAAACATGACGTCATTGAAGAACATTCTAGAATGCTCGATGACGTCATTTTGGAAGTTTCTAGAAACTTCTAGATGCATCTCGAAAGTTCTAGAAACCTCGAGATTCCTGCCCCCCTACCCCCGACCTAGCCGCTGATCCCCGACCCCTGCCCCCTTGACCAAGCTTCACCCCCTCACCATGGCCTTAAACCGGCCCTATATAACTACTTGTATGTATATAAAAAAAAAAATGAAATAAAAAAAAAAAAAAAAATTGTGTGTGTTAGCAGTACGCGCGAGGGAAGTGAAACTTCTTTCGCAGTCTGTCAAGATATTTGTAACGACTTTAATAATATCAACAATCAATTAATATGTCAACAAATTAATTAACAATTAATCAACAATCAATTAATATGTCAACAAATCATATTAATAATTTTGATAATGTTCATAGTATAAATGATGATATCAATATATGATATTTATAATAATAATATCAATCATATTGATGATATTAAAAATATAAATATTTATAATATTATCAATATTATATCGTTTCTGATATTATTATTATTATTATTATTAATAGCATTGATATTAAAAGTTTTTGATATTATTGAAATTATTATCAATATTATTATTATTCATACTATGAATTTGAAATATCGTAGCCGGATCATTCATTAGACAATCAATATTGCCCTTTAAAATAATCCTGCTAGATATGTATTTTAATTTAACCCTGTTTATCCTGCCCAGCAAAGGTACATCAGAAGGGTAGGGAGACGATTTTACGTAATGTAGGGAGAGGTAAAAAGGAACCTGAAAAATGCGCGAAAATGTAACACAATAAAAAAATGACAATAATTTTAGATATCACTTGTAAATTCATAAAAAATCGAAGCACCATTTATTTGTAAATTAACCCATTCACTAATACATAAAAATTCGGTACAAAGAAATTATTAAATAAATAACTCAGTTAAAAATTACTCGCGCGTCGCGTCGAAAAGAGAGAAGTTGAAACCATGCGGTCGTTGTGGAGTCAGACGCTGATTATTATTTAGATTTAAACGGCCCGTCAGATTAATTAAATGCGAAATCGAAACTTATACGACGGGATCAAGAAGCAATCCAGTCATTTATTAGACACAAAAAAAACTGACTCTAAATTGACAAAACGATGACGCTTGGTTTTTACAATATTTAAATTTTACACTTGTTATAAATTCACCGATCAAACACTGAATTAAAATTTATTTAAAAAGGGTACTTACATTGGTTGTCGATAATTTAGTCTAGTAATCTAGCGACGGCGTGTACCTTGGCTTGGCCTCGGAGATGCTCGCAAATTGACAGGTTGGCTTGGTTATTTTATCGCCAATAACGATGCACAAAAATATATAAATATTAAATATATATATATATATGTTTTATATAGATGTGGTACAATGTAATTATACAAGTTGGTTGTATGTGATTGAAGATTAAATTATGTCAAATTGCAGACATAAACGTAGCACTGATTTTACAGTAAAATTACAGTAACTGTTACTTTTATTCGAATTTAAATAAAATAATTATATGAAACTTTTTCACTGTACTTTATAAATTGTATTCAAGATTGAATGGCTGACCACGAGGTCGTGAATTTGTATAATTAAATATTTAATTATTTTAAATAAATAACTTGATTATTTATTGCAGCAAAAATGTAATTTATTCTATTCAATATTTATTTGATTGGACAATGTAACACAATGCGTGTCTTGAATTTAATTTACTCAAGCAAGAAAATTTAGACCATGTGGTCGTAATTTATTACAAGTTAAATTTGTAAATGATTTAATGAATTTAAATTGATAATTTAAGTAATCAAATATTACTTAAATATTGTTTATACCAATAATTAATGAAACAATCAATCAAATATTGAGTAAGGATAACTTACAATTTGTGCTGATTTGTAGAAAATATTCTAAGTGTTTAGAGCAATCAAAATTCGACGAGGCAAAGTGCCTTAGAGCTGGAACAGCTGGTGTAGGTCAAGGAACTAACTCTGACCGAGATCTAGCGATCAATCTCGCTCGATACCCTCAGAACATAAGGGTAGGTGGGGATCCTTCGGGGATGTTCGGTTTTCCTCCTTGGTCCAGTTCCACTTTCCTTATGTCGCTTATTTCTTATTGGTTGAGGAAAATCTTATGATTTTCCAACCTTGATTATAATTATTTCTAATTATTTAATTATGACATGAGTGGTATCGAGAGAATCTTTATATTTTCAGGATTCTGTCGATATCACTCATTATATTAATTTATATTTAATTTTCTTAGTTAAAATTGGCGGTAGAAGCGCTTGGCAATAGTGCCGGCTCAAGTAATTTGTTGGGGGTGCAAAACCTCTAGCTCCCTTAAATATATTACATTGACGGTCTGTAAGATGGAGCTAGGGGTGTCAAAAAATACCCTGAATATCTAATGTGAAATATTATAAAGAAAAATAAAAAAATTAAAAAGTTGGTGCGGCTTACCGCCGGACATTACAAATATATATAAATGATAATAATAACAACAAAAATTTCAATGATATTATCAATTATTTACAATATTATTGATATAAATAACAATATCTATATTGATAATATTCGAAATATAAATACTAATAATTACTAATGTTTATATTTGAATATTATTAACAGTACTATTATTATTCTTATTATTATTATTTATACTATGAATTAATATATATATCAATAATACTATTATTAAAAACAATTACTTCATTAATATTATACAGATCAATAATGTCAATAATAATTTCAATAACATTATAAATTAGAAATAATATCAATATATATTATAAGAATAATATAAATGATATTAATTGCATTAATAATCACATTTATAATAATAATTTTTGACATATGAATACTAACAATTATTAATACTTATATTTGAATATTAATGTCCGTATTGATTTTATCATTATCAATATTATATCGATATTATTATTATTGAAAAAATAATAATTTCAATAATATTATGAAGAATAATAATATCCATTCAATATTAGAAATAATATCAATGGTATTCATCAATAACGATATGAATAATAAAATAATAATTATAATAATAATATCAATAATATTAATATACTAATAATAATTTTTAATTGAGCTCAATTCCCAATATACTAGTATATTCATTAGGGTGGCCCTTAAAAAGGTCAATGGTGAATTTTTATGAGTGCACCCTCTAGAATGGTTCCAAATAAATAAAAAAAAAATCCTGACAAAATTTCAAAGCTCTATCTTAATATTAACCCGTGCCTCAAGTCACTTTTTCCCGTTTAATTAACATGGTATATTTTCTATATTTTAGTAACAATACTGTAGCGTCGTCAAAAAATATGTAAAAAATCGCATATTATGCCAATTTCTTTATTTTTCTATGTAGAATTTAACCGCTTTCACCGCTCGCCGAAATTTTTAATATTGGACGTACTATATGGGTTGACCCAACCCAAAACTCTTTGAATTACATCCCAGGTAGAAATCTAAGTCGATTTCCGACAGTCAACATCCAGTGGACGTCGAAAATCGAGCTCGGATCGACGTCGAAACGTTACGCGAAAAACGCTCGATTCGACGTCGATCCAGAGGGAGCCCTAATACAATTCTGTAATAGAGATTGAGAGACAAAGGGTTCTCATTATGAGAACTTTCATATCAATTAAAATAAATAGTTTAATTTAATATAATGATGATAATATAATCATTAATTTTTGAATTTAATCTTGTCTAATCTGGACTAATTTATGCATTTAATATTATTGAATATTTGATAAATAGTTATTCTTTATTACTGCAATAGGATTTAATTGTTGATTTATTTATTTATTTCGATTGGCTCTATTTCTTGGTATTTCAATTTATTAAAATAAATTGTATGTATTTTATCTGTCAAATAAGTGATTAAAACACTAAGAAAAAGTAGTAGCTAAGAAAAAAATGTAGCTAAGGAATTAATGTTGCCGAAGAATTATTTTTTCAGGAAATAATGTTGCTTGAAAAATAATTTTTTGGCAACTGTAATTCCTTAGCTCCATCTTTTCCTTAGCTACATCTTTTCCTTAGCTACTGCTTTTCCTTGGACATTTTTTTGTGTCAATATATAATATACATGTAATTTTATTTTTAAAAAATAAAAATGTCCAGGGAAAAGTAGTAGCTCAGGAAAAGATGTAGCTATAAGGAATTAATGTTGCCCAAGAATTATGTTTTAAGGAATTAATGTTGCAAAAAACATAATTTTTTTAACCACATTATTTTCTCAGCTGCTGCGGTCCTTTGTTATTTCATTTTTTTATTTGACAAAAAAAATTAATACAATTTTTTTTATAATAAATTTAAATACCAACGAAAAAATTAATATGAATAATAAATCAATAAATAATAAAATTCCTTCGCAATAATAAACGGATAAAATAATTAATCGGAAAACAAATTCATAAATTGATTATTAATAATGACTCATTAATTCAACACTGTCTTACGCATGTTGAAGAATCAGCTGTTCATATAGTACGTCGTTACATACTCGAGCCTATATTGAATTTTGACAGTAAATTAAATATTACTCATTGAGTTTTAATTATTGTGTTTACAAATCGATATAGATTAGCTCAGCATTTGCAATATGGATTTTGCAATACGACCTTTATTTTGATAATAATGTTAATAATAATAAAAATAATAATAATATTAATGTTAATTATGAGAATAGTAAAATCGAATTTTTTCCAGAATTGAGTGTTTTTTAAAATTTTTTAATTAATTAGATCAATAAAGTCAGACCGCCATTTCGTATTTGAAAGAGCAGTTAATAAGTCTAAATCATATGAGATATTTAAAAATAAATGTTAACAGAAGAATCCAGTGTAAACGGATTGCAGTTTTTTTTTTTTAATGTAATTCAGAGAGTTTTGAGTTGGGTCGACCCATATAGTAGGTCCAATATTGAAAATTTCGGCGAGCGGTGAAAGCGGTTAAATTCTACATAGAAAAATAAAGAAATTGGCATAATATGCGATTTTTTACATATTTTTCGACGCCGCCACAGTATTGTTACTAAAATATAGAAAAATTGCCATGTTAATTAAACGGGAAAAAGTAAGTGACTTGAGGCACGTGTTAATATTAAGATAGAGCTTTGAAATTTTGTCAGGATTTTTTTTTATTTATTTGGAACCATTCTAGGGGGTGCACTCATAAAAATTCATCATTGACCTTTTTAAGGGCCACCCTAATATTCATGTATAATTCTTTAATTCATCATTTTCATAAACTCTGCAAACCGATCATATATACTATTGGCAAAACACACACACACGCACATTTATTTAAAGCATATCTCCTTTCTTGCTCGTAGCCACTCACTCACTCTCATTAGTTATATGGGCAAACGCTTGCTCGGTCTGAGCGTTCGCTTGCGCCGAGCGTTACATGGCCGACACACTGTTTTTTTTTCACTACCTTGCGTAAAGAAGTTTCACTTCAAAAAAAAAAAAAAAAAACAAGCGAGAGTCTAGGCATTAAACACTCACGCACTTACCTCACATTATATTGTACATATTTTAAGTTCTGTTTATATTAATTCCTAAGTCTAACTAATTAACTTCAACTTTAACTCATTCATTTATATTCCTGTCGCCCTACTCTTGGTTTCCTTACTCCTGGGCTTATGTACTCCCCAAATAAATAAATAAATAAATATCTTGATATCTGATGTTATGTCCAAATATCTCTCGAGATATACACAAATATGAGTATATATCTAGAGATTTGAAGACAAAAGAATGTTCATGCTGTTAATTTTCGGCATAAAATGAAAAGATCTTCTTATATATTAAAATATATCTTTAGATATAATTATATATCGTTTTATATCTTTAATTCTCATTTAAATTAAAATTCTCTAGAAGTTTTATGTCGGGATATCTTTACAGATGTATATATGAGCAAGTCTGCCAACTAAGGACGTCGATGTGGGCCTCACTCTCTCGGATCTTTCTGAAAATTGGTCAGTTGCATGACTAGATTAAAACTGTAAACTCGTATTTTTTTTTTTTTTTTTTTTTTGTCATTACTTTCGGAGTTATTGTATGGGGAATTCCATCACATTCAAATTTTTTTTTTTTTCCAAATCATTTTTTTAGACTTTGAGAACAAAATAAAAGTTTAATCAATAGTATTTTTTTACGTAGAATTTTCTCAGCTTTTCATAGGAAATATTAGTTTTTTTGTATATTCATAAAAAAACTTTAAAATTAGAGTTTAAAATGTAAAATGCTGTTTTCGTGGGCTTGCCCATATATTGATTTTTTTGAAAATATTTTTTTTGTAAAGCCAAGAAAATTTTACTTTGATAGTGAGAAATTCAGGATGGGATCTCCTTAAAAACGGCCAGAATCAATAAAAAAGTAAAAAAATGAAATAAACAATTGTTTTTAAAATTCTGTTAAAAAACAATTGGCAAGAAAATTTTTAAAGGAAGAAGTAATTTTTTTTTTATGAATTATAATTGTTTTGTAAGGAGAAAGAAAAAAGTCTTGAAATAATTGAAGTTTGTTTATTTCATACAGATGGCGTCTTGTGTCGAACGATAGATCGTTTTCATCAAGAAAAAAACTTCTAAAAAGTATCCCCACCACGCCTTGACACTACTACGTTCCCTATAATAGACTACATTCTTGTTTCGAACGGCAGGGAGTATTTTTTAAGAAATAAACTTCTAAAGTTATGCCACGTGGTGTTTTCATTCAAATGGTGGCTGTTTGTAAAAAAAATCGTCATTTAGTTTTAAAACGATGTAATGTTTGTGTCAAATGACAGATGACTTAATATAAACAATAAAAGTAATGAATTAAATAAATTATAATTTGTTACAAGCAAAAAAGCGTTTTCAAAGAATTAATTTTTTCGTTTGATTCAAACGATTTATTTTTCTAATCAAACTAATGATATGTTAAAAATATGATAAAAAAAAAATAAAAAAAAAAAAATTTTTTTTTTTTCGTAGTTAATTATTTATTTTGTTGTTAATTCGATCAATAAATGATATTCAATAATGAATTAAATAATTGAAATTGAATATCATTTATTTGAAAGAAAATATGTTAATAAATTAATTAATTAAATAGTAACAAGTTATTATTCGACGAAAAAAATTAATATTTCTTAAAAATTAAGTTTCTTGTTCAATAATTGTATAAAATTGTATATAATTATTATATACTGTATAACAGTTACTTATTTTTTTTTTGACATAACGAAAATTTCAAAAAAAAAAAAAGATCTGGTAACGTTTGTTGGGGCATGTGGCTCGGGTTACCGTTGAAAATGAAAAATTTTTAATACACTGGCTAGGGCCGTGTTAAATTTTATTTATTTTAATGATTTTGAACAGTAGTAGAAGGTGGCTCTTCTGGGCGAATTTCGGGAATTCGGTTCCCCCCATTTTCCCCCTCGTGTGTGTTGTACCGGGTTACATGGGCCTATAATACAAGGTGTATGGGCCCGTGTAGCGTAACAATTGCATGGGATTGTATGGTATAGGAATAGGTTGCATGAGTAAGGGCGCGTAGTAAAAATGCATGGGTGACGTCACGGGGCAACGGTAAAGTACATATAGAGCATAGGCCAAGCGTAGGATAGTATAGAATGAGAATAGAGTATATGCAAGCGTAGTATAGGAATAGACCCGAGACAAAAAAATTCCATATACATAAAAAAAAAAGGCTGCCAAAAACGGCTGCTAGAGTATCATTCTACAGCGTTATACAAGTCATAATATTATACCATTATTCGGTATACGGTATACGGTATATAGAAGTTTGCGCATGCGCGAATATTCGAACATCCGGATTATACACATATAATAATAATAATAATAATAATAATAATAATAGCAATAATAAAAAAATATAAATATAATAAATTGATTGCTTAATTTTTATTTATTCAATTAAACAACGTTTAATTAAAAGTGTATTGTATCATGTAGTTAAGATATACTCGATAAATTACATTTTTATATTTTTTTTACTTCTATTTTTTATTGCCCAAGAAGTAGAATGTTTTGAGCATTAGAAATATATGAAAAACTGGCATTTTCTTGATAAGCATAATTTTGTTGATATTTTGAGCTAGTTTCATCAAGGTTAAGTAACAAATTTTGATTACTTGATGGATCACAACTATTTAAAGTAGTTAATTGTGAACAGTCTCCAGCGTTTCCATAATTACAAATTTTTGTAGGTGTACTTGTAGCATTAGTTCGTGAAAATGTGTCCCAGTCCACTAAAGTGGAATCCTGTTCAGCATCATTTCTTTTTATTTGATTATCGAGACTCTAAAAAGATGAGAAAAATTAGAAAAAAATTTTTTTAATCAAATTAAATAAAAATTTAATTTTTATAACTTGTTACCTTAATATTTTCATTTTTTTTTTTTTTATTCGTTGGCACGTTCTGTTCATCAACAACATCATTATCTGCTGAAATAGTAGAACTAGTTGATGGTAATTTTTTGTGCATTTATTATTTTTTTTCTCTGTTGTGCATTTATTATTAGCACATTTGCTAACTGTAAGTGAACTAGTTGATGGTAATTTTTTTCTTTTCAAATCCTTTTTTTTCTCTGTTGTGCATTTATTATTAGCACATTTGCCAACTGTAAGTGAAAATGGAATGGTCGCATTTTCAAGAGCATATGCTGAAACAAATGAATAAAAAATATAGGTTTTAACAAAAGATATTTTTGAATCATCTTTGATAATTAAATATTAGTTTTACTAACCATGTGATGCATTATATACGTCCCTAGGTATTTTCTTAGAAGTTAACGATGCTAGTTTTTCACCCAGAAAATGATGTAACAATTGACCAAAAATTCTTGATTGGCAATTATTTGATGTTCCTTTTATGATGTTCAGTACTGCTGGGTATATCCAGACCTCATAACCTTCTTGAAGTTTAACCTAAAACAAATAAATAATTATTTCATCAATAAACGAAACCAACAGTTATTAAATTAGGATTTTCTTATTCCCAAGTGGAAAAAATATATTTTATTTATATTAAATTTATATTTAATGGAAATATAAATTAAATTTAATGGATATACAGATTTGGGCATACTAAAATTAAATTTAGAAAAAATTTAGAACAAATATAAATTAAATTTAAAATATGTACAAGTTTGGACATACTAAAACTAAACTTTTTCTAAATTTTTTCTTGATTTTTTTTTTATTTTCTGTAAATTTTTTTTAAATTTAATTTTAGTATGTTCAAAACTGTATATATTTTAAATTTAATTTATATTTTTTCTAAACCTTTTTTAAATTTTTTCTAAATTTAATTTTAGTATTCCCAAATCTGTGTATATTTTAAATTTAATTCATATTTTTTCTAAATTTTTTCTGAATATAAAGTAAATTTCCATTAAATATATTTTTTCCACTTGGGTTGAAATTTAGTTTTTTCGTACTTTGCCTTCAGTTATATGTTGCCACTCTGGTTTTTTTTCACTTTCAATTTTAGAAGTTTCATTGGTCTCCATGGACTGCTTATTTTGTTTCAGACGTCTTCTTACACATAATAATATTTTCTTAAGAATTATAACAGTTTCAGGAGTAGCTGGAAATACAAAAAAAATAATAGAATATCAATTATACCTTGAATGTGAAACATTTATTTGATACTTAAGCTTACCTGGTATATCAGAGCACTCACAATCAATGGGATCCTTATCACTCACATCAACTAGATTTTCATTCAATGATTGCCACTGAGAATTATCAGTATTTTCAGTACATGTTATTTGATCTACTGATAGTATTTCTTTCTCAACATCTGTTGTTTTCTGGATACAGGTTGCTTCTTGTTCTTCTTGATATGGTGAAGTGAAATAATGATTTAATTGTTGTATTGTCGTATTTCTTGCTGATTGAGAGATAATTGTACTAGTAGTTGGGATTTTTCGTGGCTTTTTCACTGAGTGATCGTTTTGAAGATTTTTTTTAGGTACTTTTTCTATTTTTAAAATACCAGTCTCTAAATTAACTCGAGATAGTAACTTTTCCAAATGACCCTTGTTATCTAAAAAAAAAATAAAAAAATTAATGAGCTGAATTAAACAATTAAAATAAAATGCAAACGACTTTTTCAATTTTTTTTATATAGATATCACATTCAAAAAAATTAGTAAAATATAAATTTAATACAATGTCACCAAATAATTTAATTTTTATCAAAATGTTTGAATATTTATTAACAAATTTTATTTTTATAAGAGAAACTTCATATTACTTGACAGTCCATAATTAAATTTTTAAACAAAAATTTGTACAATTTTAATTAAGTTTGTTTCTTATAACTTTATTTAAAAATTATTTTTTCATTTAGAAATTAATAATTTTGATTTAATTACTGCGTTTAACCAAATTTGAGGTTAAAAAAAAAAAATTGATCAAATAAGTGTTTATGATTATTGTCACTCAGTGGAACATTAATTTTATTTAATTAAAAAATTATTCTGCACATTTAACTACTTAAAATCAATTAATATCAAATTCTAAATATTAACAATAAATAATCAAAAATATATGAACTTACTGCCCACATGTACAACTTTAGCCTCTCCTTGTTGGTCTCCTTTAATAACTTGAACAATAATATTTTTTTCTATTTTCTTCAATTTTGTCGATACTTTGTCAACACATCCTTCAGTTATAATTGCAGATTGTTTATTTGCAATAAAATAAACTAATAAATACATTTTTTGTATTAACAAAAGAATTTGTTATACGTTCACACATGTATTGGGCCTGGTTGTAACTATAACTCTCCTACGCATTTATTTCGCGCAGGATATGAATAAGAAAATGCCCAGATTGCACACCCCCACAAAGCCTTGACGTCACTAAGTCAAAGTGTACATATAAAAACTAAACACTTGTAACCTGGACACACAAAAACTTACGCGCATGCTCTGATGCACACTGATGTGTTACACAATAATTATTAACAACTGCAAATAACTAATTTCATCTAGTGATACACTTGAAATTGAGGTAAGTAAATTATTATTGGCACTACTTAGTTTCCTTTCCATTTTTTTACTTTTATTTTTTTCATATTACTTATATAAGTCTAAGCTACCCTTGGGACATTGTAAATTATAAGATGAATGGAAGAAATCAAAGATCTAAAACAGGACCGGACGTACTTCGAGGACTGTCACGTGCAACTTATTTCAGAAGACTGAAAATTCTTCGCCAGGAGTTAGAACTTGATCCAATTAATAATCAACAACTATTATTTGATAGGTATACTAAGGTAATACTAAGCTTGTTCACAACATTTATTAAAAATATTTTTGACAGAAATCAGCAGGACCATATTGAAAATAATATTCCAAATGAAGAACAACATGCTGTAAACGAAAATGTTTATAATTTAGAAATGAACCGAAACAGGTATGAATATAATTAATAAATAAATAAAGCTTGCTCACAATATTTATTTTTTAATATTTTTGACAGAAATCAGCAGGACCATATTGAAAATAATATTCCAAATGAAGAACAAAATGCTGTAAACGAAAATGTTTATAATTTAGAAATGAACCGAAACAGGTATGAATATAATTAATAAATAAATAAAGCTTGCTCACAATATTTATTTTTTAATATTTTTGACAGGAATCAGCAGGATCAAATTGAAAATAATATTCCAAATGAAGAACAAAATGCTGTAAACGAAAATGTTTATAATTTAGAAATGAACCGAAACAGGTATGAATATAATTAATAAATAAATAAAGCTTGCTCACAATATTCATTTTTTAATATTTTTGACAGGAATCAGCAGGATCAAATTGAAAATAATATTCCAAATGAAGAACAAATTATATTCAATGAAATTGAAGATGTTGAAGATAATAATCATGAAAGAAATGAAGATGGTGAAGAAGACGACGATGAAGATAATGAAGAAAATGATGGACAACAATTGCTATATGTTGGAGCACGACTGACATTACATGAGAGTTTAGTGTCCATATTAACTTTTTTTTTACGTCATTCTTTATCTGGAGTTGGCCTGGTTGACCTTCTGGACCTCATTGAATTACACTGCCCAGCAGACAATATATGTAAAAAAACAATGTATTTTTTTAAAAAACATTTTGCTGGCTGTCACACACCAGTTATAAAACATTTTTTTTGTTCAAATTGTTTTTGTCCCTTGCCTTCCATGGCATCTGCTTGTCGAACTTGTCCAGTAGACCTTCGAGGTACCAGTTATTTTATTCAAATGCCTATTATTAACCAACTTCAAAAATTGTATAATCGAGAAGATTTTTATCAGGCATTACAATTGAGATTTCAACGAATAAAAATAAATGAAAACAATTATGAAGATATAAAAGATGGTAGAGTCTATCGAGAAATGAGTCAGCCTGGAGGTAAACTATCAAATCCATCAAATATTTCATTTACGTGGAATACTGATGGGGTTAGTCTATTTAAGAGTTCCAATTTTGAAATATGGCCTTTTTTTCTTTCTATAAACGAACTGCCATTTGAGTTGAGAAAGAAAAAAGATAATTTAATTCTTGGTGGGTTATGGTTTGGTAATCACAAACCTATACCTTTGTATTTTTTAAATCCTATTTCTCGAGAATTAAAATTACTAGCAACTGGAGTAGACTTTCAAGTACCAAGTATCAATCGAATAATTCGTGTGCAATGTCATGTGATTTGTGGAACTTGTGACTTACCAGCAAAGGCATTGTTCATGAACATGAAGCGGTGGAACGCAACATATGGGTGCCAAAAATGTTTAATACACGTGTTACGAGATAATGCATCTAATGTACCAATTTATGAATATAAAGAAGAGTTACAACTTCGTAGTACACGTGACACGATTGAACATGGAAGGCAAGCACTTGTAAACAGAGTAGATGACGTATATGGTGTCAAAGGCCCATGCCCTATTGGAAGATTTGTGCCTGATTTTATCAGATGTACTGCTATCGACATAATGCATTCATTGTATTTAGGAGTGATTAAGCAACTCGTTCACCTTTGGTTTTTGAGAGAACATCAAAACAGTGCATGGTCATTACACTCAAAGTTAAACCAAGTAGATGAAATGATTTGTGTAATAACACCACCAGCAATTACTCCTCGACTACCCAGAACAATATCACAATCGTTAGCACAGTGGAAAGCTCATGAGTATAAAACATGGTTTTTTTATTACTCCCTTCCAATATTAAAACAAAGAAATATGCCAGATAATTATTTATCACACTATCAGTTATTAGTTAATGCCATATATATGCTGAATCAACCGAGTATCTCTGATGAAACGATTAATTTTGCTGATACACTTCTTAACAAGTTTGTAAAAGATTTTGAAGGTTTATATAGTAGAAATTCTTTGTCAGCTAATTTACATTTATTACTGCATATGGCAGATAATACACGGGATTTTGCTCAGCCATATTTTACATCTTGTTTTAGTTTCGAAAATATCAATGGTCAATTAAATGCTCTTGTCTCAGGAACAAGGTTTTCAGGCTTACAAATATCAACAGGCTTATCATATTTTATGTCTTTACCTGGCCTCTTGAAAAATCTTGGTCCTGATAGTATAATATTAAATTTTTGTCAACATATAACACAAAGGACAAAAATGAAAAAATATAAAACACATAAAATTTCCAAAGACACTTATATTGTTGGTTCAATCAATAAAAGAGTAGTAATATCAAGAGTTGTTGCTAACAAGCTAAGATCTACTTTTAATGGTGTTCCCAATATTAAACTTTTTCACAGATTATTAAAATCAGAAATAATTTATACATCTGCTACCTATGAGAGAATCACAAAAACTAATTCTTCTTGGGTAAAATATCAACTTGGTAATCAAACAAGATATGGTTTAGTGTATTGCTTTACACAAACATCAGCTTGTGAGTGCGCGTTTTTCTGTCTACCAGAATGCAGAGCACAATATTTTGCAGTTATCCAAAAATGTAATGTTAATTGTCGGTTCAATGCTCCAGGAAATCAATTTTCTTATATTTATGAATTAACTTCATTAGATGAAGAGTATGATATTATTAGAATTGAAAATTTAATAACTGTATGTTTTAATATAGAAATAAAGCCACGTGTGACAGAAAAATGCCAATACATTATTGGGCCAGTTGATTGTTTAGAGAATGACTAAATATTTTGTGTAATATTGTGTTGTATTCAAATAATAATTAAATCTAATGATAACTATTCAACATACGAATAACTATCAAAATAATTTTTCTTATATTTATTTTTATTCATTTACATAACCCCTAGAATTTTTTTCTTTAAAGTAGATAGATAAATTGAGTAATTTAGCCAATGATAAAAATTTATTACTATAAAATTAAATTGAGAAATGAAAAAACTAAGTCCATTGGGTGCTAAAAAGTTAAAAGTAAAATTTTTCTAAGTTTTTGTCTTTTATAAACTACACTTAAAAGTCGTTATTCAGTATACCGTATAGAAAAAAAAAAAAAGTCATGAACGCCGATCGAAGGACTATAAAAAGTAGTTTAACATAGTGGCTTTTAAATCAGATGTTTGAAATCTGTTTGGCAGCTCCGTATACTATACGCGTTATCGGAAAAAGTCTCGACCGCCATCCAGCAGACGTTAGGCAGCCGAGTATTAGCCGAAAGACTAAAAACAGTTGTTCAAACGCCGAATTCATTTTGTCTCGGGGAGTAAGAAAAATCGTACAGGTTTATAGTAAGGAAAATCGTGCAGGTAGTTCTTTAGTATAGTTTTTGGTTTATTTTTTTTTCGTATAATTTTTTTCAGAATCGCTTTAGTTTTTTTGTATAGTTTTTTCAGCTTAGTATTTTTTAGTATAGAGTTTTCAGTTTAGTTTTTAATATAGTTTTAGAATTTTAGTTTTAGTTTAATATAGTTTAGAATCCCTTTAGTTTTTTTGTATAGTTTTTTCAGCTTAGTATTTTTAGTATAGAGTTTTCGGTAGAGTTTTTTTTGGTATAGTTTTTTTGGTTTAGTTAAAATGGTTTAGAAAAAGGAATAGAGTTTTAAGAAAACATAGATAAAAGTAGTTTTTTTAATATGGTTTTTCAGTTTGGTTTTTAGTATAGTTTTCGGAAAATATAAGAATGAAGGAGTTTTTTTAATATTGTTTTTCAAGTTTAGTTTTTAGTTTCGTTTTCAAATCGCATAAGGGCCCGTCTGTAGAATAGAAAAAATCATCCCGCTGTTAATTTAGTTTACGCACGACATAAATTTTTCTTGAGTTTAAAATGTTACTTTTGTTATTTTATTTTTACGACTCGCATGTTTTTCAGATTTCCCTTTAAAGAAGGTAAATTTTTATTTTAAGATGTTGTATAGGATTTTTTATGAACTGATTTTCACAATTTTTTTTAAAGTTTAAAATGTTTCTTTTGTTATTTTATTTTTACGACTCGCATGTTCTTCAGATTTCCGAGCCGAGGGTTAACTTTTTTCGATAGACTTTTTCTAAAATTTTAAAATGTTCCTGCTGTTCATTATCTAATTTTACGAGCGACTTGAGGAGGGTATTTTTAGATTTTCGTACGTGGAAAAGAGTCATAAAAACAGTGGGTTATTTTTTGTATTTAAGTACGTTTTACCGACAAATTTCTTGAAATTTTAAGATACACCTGTTATTTTTTTTTGCTTGTTTTTGATTTTCTGATTTTCTATTGACAACATCTTAGCAAAAATGGGCCTATTAGAAACGATAGGTATTTATGGAAGTGGGGAAATGGGCCTGACGAAAATTATTTTGACTATCATCCCTGAAAATTTTCACAAGTGTCAGTTGTCACGTCTTAACTATCAAAATAAAAATGAAACGCGTTCTTAAAACCAACGAAGTTGACTTTGTCCGTAAAAAAAAAAAGGTAGAAGATGTCAGCGAAAAAAAATAGGTACACGATATATATCAATACCCTGAACTTTTAACTGAATTGAAAAATTTAAAAAGCACTGTAATTGCTCGCAGCCATTGGGTCTCAGGATTTTTCAAAAGTTTCCCTAGAAAAGATAGAGAACTTGATGATTTTATTCGCAACAAATTACTCGGTAACCCGACCGATATACCGAATATAAAAGACTATCCGGAATTAGAACTACAGTTAAAAAAATCATACAACGAGTTCAAGATAAATATATTGCAAGAAGTGAAAAAAGTGTAGCGTCTGAAAAAAGTTCTATACAGTGTGAAAAAGATGTGTTGAAGGATTTTGAAAAGCCTGGCGACGATGTTTTTAGGTAAATGAATAAAATAAATTTTTAATACTTTTCTTGACAAATAAATTTTCAATAAATAAATTTTTAATACTTTTTTTTTTTAACAAATAAATTTTCAATAAATAAATTTTTAATACTTTTTTTTTAACAAATAAATAAAATAAATTTTTAATACTTTTTTTTTTTTCAACAAATAAATTTTTAATACTTTTTTTTACAAATAAATTTTCAATGAATAAATAAAATAAATTTTCTCTTGTTTTTCTAGACATTCAAATACCGGTTGACGAAATTGTGATAAATAATGAAATTCCAGTTGATGAGACTGTACTGGAAAATGACAACGAAAAACTGGTAGATGTGACATTAGACATAGGGATGTGCGATACTTTTAAAAGTACTCGGTATCGATATATCGGATATTTTTTCTTTCAAATATCGGGTTGGAAAGTACTCGGTATATCGAATATCGAGTACTTTTAAAATAAAAAAAAAGACCAATGTTCAATGAGTTATTTACTTTAATTATTATTTTATTCAAATATATCAGTAATAATATTATTTAATACCCGTAGGTCCTGTCTTTTATTTCAATTTAAATTGTTTTACATAAATTTTCTTTAGTAATATATTAATTAATCAAAGTGAAGATTAATAATAATGAACATTAATAATATATATTAACATAAATGTATATATATATGTATGTATTGATATTTACGAAACAATATTTGATATTGGATAAAATTATTAAATATTTCAAATTAATAACACTTTTTACCACTCTAATTTATGTCATTGTTTATAAAATAATATTTTTTGGTATGTTATTTGGAAATATATATTATTATATATTATAAAATTGCTGAAATCCCCAATCTTCTCCGGTTAAAGAAGCTAAAAAAGTTAGTTCATTAACTTTTTTACCTAACATACGTGGACGTTTACGACTAATAATATCGACAGCTTTTAAAAATAATCGCTTAGAAGGAACAAAGCTTCCCTGAATAACTAAATAATAATAATAATAAAGCAACTTCATAAAGTTTTGGATTTTTAAATTTTAACAATTTCAAACAATTTAATGAATGAGAATCCATAGGCACAACTGGTTCTTTCAAACATGTATTCAACTCAATTTCATCATCTCCTAACTCCTCATAATGTTGTGATGAAGCCAGTTCTTCATGAGACGACCATAAATTTTTTTTTTGTTCTTTGGGTGTTGAATTAACTTTTAGTACAACTATAGTTGTAGTATTTTTAATTATTTGTGAACTACTCTTTCGAGTATCTACTACTGCCGAACCATTTTCGTGATGTAATTGTTTAAATCTTGGATCCAGCATCGTAGCAATCATCAACATTCTTTTTTTTTTAAATTCTTTAAATCTCGATGACATTGAGATTATTAATTGTTTTTTAAAAATTTTTCCACATTCAGTTGTTGGATTAACATTTGTAACACTTTTTTCAATACGATTTATCAATGGAATAATAATACTTGATGTAGGATAAGAGTTTTTGCTCATTTCAGTAATTGCATGTCCAATTAATTCCATTAATTAAACACTGTCTATTAAAATTTCAAGCTCATGCTGTGTCAACTGATCAGGTATATTTCTTGAGTGACTTGCTCTCAATGTATTTGATACATGTTTTTCTAATAATAAGAATCTCTCGATCATAATTAAAGTAGAGTTCCATCTTACAGGCATATCCTTTTTAAATTTCAAACAATCACCTTCTGCTGTTTCATCCAACTGTATTTGTAATCTTTCTAGCTCATCACTTGCTAAAGTACTATACAATAATTTTATTGTATAATAAAAAACACCAGTTTAGAACAGTTGAATTTGCTTCATTTATTTTATTGTACAATAAAAAACACCAGTTTAGAACAGTTAAATTTGCTTCAGTATTTACAGCTGAATCAATGGCTATAATGGAAACACTGAATATAATAGAACAAATGGAACCAGGACAATACACAATTTTCTCAGATTCAAGTAGTGCACTAGCAAGTATAAAATACAACACCAAATTATCAACACCAGATCAAAAACTAGAACTGGTGGTCTATTTACAGGTTATATAAATAAATTTTTGAAAATAAAACAAGAAGCTAGCGGTTGGCCTGTAGAGTGCGTTGACGACGCATCAAAACAAGCATACATCGATAATTATAGTAAAGTAGAGGGAATTGATTTAGATCCTACGAAAATTGAAAAAAATCCTGGTTTACGTCAAGTTAGTAAAAATAATTTAAATTCACTTTGGGGTAGGCTAGCTACGGATAATATTTATTATATGTACAATATTATTTAAAATATTCAAGATTTTAATAAAATTATTGAAAATGCCAATATTAAAGTTTCTTGCATAACTATTATCGATGATGATACACTATTTGTCAATTGGAAATATGTTGAAAGTTGTGATAGAACTGATAGCTCAACTAATCCAAATCTAGGCGCATTCACGACTGCGCATGCGCGCTTAGAATTATACAAATATCTTGATGAAGTTCGGTCGCAAGTATTGTATGTTGATACTGACTCTATAGTTTTATTTCTGAGAATGAAAATGATAAACTTCCATTAGGTAATTATTTAGGTGATCTCACTGATGAGCTTGATGGTGGTTACATAAAAACTTTTATTTCTGGGGGCCCTAAATTTTATAGTTATATTGCTGAAAAACCTGATGGTACAATAAGTAAAGTATGTAAATTAAAAGGTGTACGACTTGACGTTAATGCTCAAAAATTAGTCAAGTATGATATTTATAAGACTTTAACTGATGGTGAAAACGACAAAATTATCGTAACTTGTGACTCAATACGTAGAACTAAAGAACGTGATGTACATACAATAACAGAATCGAAAATTGTACGTGTTACCGGATTGAAAAGGAATTTTACGGCTAACATGAATAATACATTACTGTATGGTTATAATACTATGTATAATAGCGTATGTGTATTCTCTATTGTGACAATGTTTACTGTTACAACTAAACATTATTCATCATTTTGTTTGTTCCTTCCATATTTTTCCTTCAGTAAATTTAGTATCTTTACTTGGTTTATTAAATTATTTTTATTCAAATTTTATTTTACTTCATAATCACTGTCGTCTGCTAATGTTCGTGCTCGAATCGTATCACTGTATTGAATTTTTAATGTTCTCAAATTGGTTAAAAATGATAGATGTTTTTTTTTTTTCTATTGATGATGTGATGTTGTTGCATTAATTTTGTTTTTATTTTTATGACATTAATTTTTGGTTATTATATGTTGTTTTTAATTTGACTGAAATGAATTCTGATTATTCTCCACATTATTATATCTTAGGTCACATATATTGTATTATTCTCTCTTGTTTTTTTTTAATCTTGTCATTTCATTTTCATTTTTGTGATTTATTTGATAATTTCTCTTAGATTTCCATTCGCATATTAAGAGGGGTAACATGATTGAAATCATATTTTTTATTATATGTATAGTGGTTATTCTTTCATTTTTTTCCATATTTATTATATTTTTCGTTATATTTAGTGATTTTTCCATGATATTTTGCTATATTTTTCTATATTTTCCTTCATGTTTACTGATGTTTCCCCGAAATTTTCCCATTTCATCGTGTTTAGATTAATTAAGGGACTTTCGAGAGATCTACTATGGCTGGAGGGGAGGGGGGGAGAACTTAGTTGATATGTTCCGATATGTTCCGGGTCGAACCACATGTCTGTCGGTCCCAGACTGACCGGATTTTTATTCTTTTTATTTTTTAAACAAAATACAATAAGTTGATAAGTTTTAAACATTACTCTGTTTTTTATGGCTACTTCGTGAAACGACAAACTTTAGAATAACATATGACTAACACTTTGATTTTATATTTTTTCTAAAATACTTTAAACAACGATTTAATTTATGTACTTATAATAGCTTTTTTACAAACTCGAATATTCACACACATGGTCAACTCATGCATAGATTTTTTGAGTGAAAATCACGTAACAAATAAAACCATAAACTCAAGTTTCTCTTTGGTACTATTATAACATATTTTTTAAAACATTATTTGTCAAGAATTAGAGAAAATCTCACATCTGTCAAACAACTGCACTAACGTATTTTCGATACACAGAATGATCGTAAAATCGACAATAAAAAAGTAAATTTATAACTTTTTTAAATAAACTAAATTCATGAAAACGTCTTGGACTTTCCGGTCGTAAAATCTATATTTTTTGTTTACACATGGTATTTTTTATGTCACCCTTTGGACCACACAAGGCCCAATTTTATGTCTAAAAATCCCACCACCTACACCTAGTTTTTCACCCTCTCTTGAACTAATTTTTGACCAATTAAAACTAATTTTTTAACTAAGTACACACCCATTTTTTGGACTTAACAATTTTCAACAAACTGAGAAATCAGTTGCTCTTCAACACTCGTTTACGTAACATCTCTAATTAATATTGATTCGCGTAAACGGAATTTCTTTATACTTACAATATAAAATAGTAGTGTCTCTCCATGACAACACTTTTTAGAGTCAACTCAATAAACAATATATAATACAATTAATTATAATTTTAGTGAAATAATAAAGTGAATATTAATAGAATTTAAGCCACAGTGTTTGGATTTATTGAAAGTGTTATTCCTATTATTTCAAGTTACAACCTATCCTCCACATCCTTTGATAGCCCTGTATCAAACATAAGGCCTTACAACCCTTGTGAAATTATCGTGGTATATTTGGATACGTGGTGCGATACACTATATATATCATAATTTTTTTCGTATTTACTGATTTTTCTCTGATATTGACATATTTTTTTCTACATTCTCCTTTATACTTACTGATATTTTTCCATATACATATATCGTATTTTTCTTTATATTCAGTGATTTTTCTTTCATATTTACTGATAATTTCTATATTTATTGTATTTTTCTTCATATTCAGTGAGTTTTCCTTGATATTTACTGATATTTCCCTGATATTTTCTCATAATTATCGGATTTTTCTTTATATTTAGCGATTTTTTCTTTATATTCAGTGATTTTTCCTTTATGTTTACTGATATTTTCCCATATTTATCGTTTTTTCTTTACATTCCCTGATTTTTATTTGATATTTTCTTATTTTTTTCTACCTTTTCCTTTATATTTACTGATATTCTCCCATATGTATCGTATTTTTCTTGATATTCCGTGATTTTCTCCTACATATTTACTGGTATTTCTCATATTTATCCTATTTTTCTTTGTATTCAGTAAGTTTTCATTGATATTTACCAATATTTCCCTGATATTTTCTCATAATTATCGGAGTTGTCTTTACATTCAGCGCTTTTTTTTTCAGATTTACTGATATTCTTTGATATTTATCGGTTTTTCTTTATATTCAGTGACTTTTTCTTCATATTTACTGATATTTTTCCATATATATCGTATTTTTCTTTATATTCAGTAAGTTTTCCTCCATATTCACTGAAATTTCCCCATAATTATCGGATATTTCTTTATATTCAGCGATTTTCTTTATATTCAGTAATTTTTCTTTTATATTTGCTGATATTTTCCTATTTTTTTCTACATTATTCTTTTCATTCACTGATATTTTCCCATATGTATCGTGTTTTTCTTAATATTCAGTGATTTTTCCTTCATATTTACTAATATTTTCGATATTTATCGTATTTGTCATTATATTCAGTAAGTTTTCCTTAATATTTACTGATATTTTCCCGATTTTTTCTCATAACTATGAGAGTTTTCTTTATATTTACCCCTTTTTTTTATATTTACTGATGTTTTTCAATATTTATCGGTTTTTTCTTCATATTCAGAAATTTTTTCTTTATATTCAGTAATTTTTCCTCTATATTTGCTGATATTTTCCCATATTTATCGTTTTTTTCTACATTTTTCTTTAGATTTACTGATATTTTCCCATATGTATTGTATTTTTCTTCATATCCAGTGATTTTTGCTTCATATTTACTTATATTTTCCATATTTATCGTATTTTTCTTTATATTCAGTAAGTTTACCTTGATATTCGCTGATATTTCCCTGATATTTTTCCATAATTATGAGAGTTTTCTTTATATTTAGCGCTTTTTTCTTTATATTCACTGATATTTTTCCATATTTATCGGTTTTTTCTTTATATTCAGTAATTTTTCCTACATATTTACTGATATTTTCCCATATTTATTGTTTTTTCTTCATATTCAGTGATTTTTCTATATTTTCCTTCATATCAAATGATGTTCCCCATATTTATCGTATTTAGATTAAGGGACTTAGAAACTTTTCGGGGGGGGGGGGGCTCCAGATGAAAAGCGAAAACAATAAGAAATTAAAATTCCCTAAAAAAAAAAGTTAATCATAATGGATGATTTAATGCGTGAAAGTAGTAGTGGTTTGTCTGTATTAGATATATTTACCAAGGGCTCACATCACCGCCATTTGAGTGTATTATTATTATCACAAAATTTATTTCATGGGGGAAAATTCTATAGAGAAATTTCTTTGAATACAAATTATATTGTTGTTTTTAAAAATCCTCGTGACAAAGCTCAAATTTTTTCATCTTGCTAGGCAAATATCACCAATGAATACAAAATTTATTAAAGAAGCTTATTTAGATGCTACATCAGCGCCAGTAGTATACGTAGGAGAGTTCTGGACCAGCCCCCCGCCATGCCCCCCGAAACCCGCGACCCCCCACTGTGATTCACGGGTGATTTCCCGGAATCCACCAGGTCTCGCCACAGGGGTCCGCGAATTAATTAATTAATTAGTGCACTATCGCCATGGGGGTCCCGATTTTTTTTTTAAGATGTCATGATGGAAGATCATTATTATTATTTATTTATTTATTTATTTATTTATTTTTGAATTATTATTATTTTTTTCTACTGACGTTATAATGTTTATATAATTATTATTATTTTTTTCATAGGAGAGCATCTTGAATTTTTAAATTTTTAAATTTTTAAATGGCCGCGGAATATGCTGGTAAAATAGTTTTCAATTTTTTCGATTTTTTAAATTTTTCAAATGCCTGCAGAATATATCGATAAAATAGTTTCTATTTTCTCTGCAAGAGGGCACTGCAGTTTTACTATGATTTTATCTACGTTTTCCCTGAACTATTTTCTTCCAGTCCGGTTCTTTGAGTGATGCGTTTATTTGATAAAACTTTTAAAGAAAAAAATAAAATAATTTCGTGAAACATAATAATAAAAGGGTAAGTGATTTATTTTATCAATTGATTAATTTATTTCCTATTCTATTGTTTTTCTGTATTTATTTATTTATTGGTGTGGTTTTCTTTGTTTTTTTATTATATTTTATCTCTTCTGAACATGTGCTTGAGAATTGCATCATCAAGCACATGTTCTAACCTTTCTTTTTATTGTTTTTATCATTAATTTTATATTTTATTGTATTTTCTTTTAATTTATTTTATTTTATTTATTCTTTTTATTTAATAAATTTGCAGTTTTTTATTATATTTTTTTCTTTTCTGAACATATGTGCAATTTTTTTTTTACGCACGTGTTTGGCAAAGAAAAAATATAATAGAGAAACTGCTTATTAATTATATAAAAAGAATAAATAAAATAAAATAAATTAAAAGAAAATACTATAAAAAATATAAAATTAATGTGAAAAACGAAAAAGATTGATTAGAATACATACATGAGGAAATTGCATCACTCAACCACGTGTTCTCTTCAATCTTTTTTGTTTTTTCTTTTCGATTTGATTGTATTTTCTTTTAATTTATTTTATTTAATTTATTCTTTTTATTTAATAAATTTGCAGTTTTTTTATTATATTTTTTTTCTTTTCTAAACACGTGTGCAATTTTTTTTACGCACGTGTTTTGTAAAGAAAAAAATATAATAGAAAAACCGCTAATTAATTATATAAAAAGAATAAATTAAATAAAATAAATTAAGAGAAAATACAATAAAAAATATAAAATGCATCTCTTAATTTATTTTATTTTCAATTCCAGAGAGCATGTCTATGGAAGAGGCTCCTGAAGCATCGTATCAGAGAGAAGATCCTCATGTTGATCAGGTTGGAGAGAGAGTACGAGGAAATAATTGAAGTGGTCAGAGTGCCTCTCCGTATTTCCCCAGGTAATTTTTTATATTTTTATAATTTTTTTATTTTCAATTATTTTATGAATTTCATTTACTAATTTCAATATATAAATTTTTTTTTTTTTTGTTGCAGATGAAGGAGACGTTGGATATGATGCTGGTGATGAGACAGCAATGGAAGATGAGGTAATTTTTTTCTTATTTTTTCTAATTCATTTATCATTTTATTTTTCAATTTTTATTTCATTTTTTTCTTTTTCAGGATGACAATCAGGAGGTGCAAAATCATGAGGTATTCCCAAAAAAAAAAAAAAGAAAAATCGATTAATTTATTAATTACAATTAAAAAATAAAATAAAAAATGGAATTCAATTCAGTAGAGTCATTGCATTTCCTTTTATAGAGTTTTTTTTTTTTTTTTTTTTTATATTTTTTTCTGTAGAGTCATTGCATTTCTTTTTAATTTATTATTGATTTTTTTAGGGAATTTTAATTTCCTATTGTTTTCGCTTTTCATCTGGACCCCCCCCCCTTCCTGATAGGGAACATCATTAAATATGAAGGAAAATATAGAAAAATCACTGAATATAAAGAAAAAAAACGATAAATATTGGAAAATATCAGTAAATGTAAAGAAAAATATAGGAAAAAAAAAAGGAAATCATCGAAGAAAAATCAGTGAATATAAAGGAAAAAACGATAAAAATGGGAAAATATCAGTGAATATAAAGAAAAAAACGATAAGTAAGGGAACATATCAATTATGCCCCCCCCCCGCCCGCCGAAAATTTTCTAAGTCCCTTCATTAATCTCAACACGATGAATATGGAAAATGAAGAAAAATATAGGAAAATAAAGAATATATAAACGAATAAACAAAAATATAGAAGAATCACTGAATATAAAGAAAAATACGATAATTATAGGAAAATATTAGAAAAATATCAGTAAACAAAAAAGAAATGTATAGCAAAATATCATGGTAAAATCATATTTTTCAACAAGATTTTTCAACAAAAAGATTTAAAAAAAAATTATTAACATGATAAATTATTAAATATTCAATTTAAACAAAATATATACGATCACTGGAGGATTAGTGAGAAAAATCAATGAACAATACCCATCAATAAATAATAAAGAAATAATGATACCACTAGAAGCTAATATAAAATTCGATGACGATGAGGAAAATGAAAATATACCAAACATTAATTTCAAGTTTAAAAAAATACAAGAAATTGTACATCTACCAATTAATTCATTTGCAGGCAAAATAATTTTAGCAAAAAAAAAAAAAAAAAATTTAATAGTAATAATGACATTATTTAGATATCATCGCAATCATAATAGCAATAAATAAAGTGGAATTTATATATGCAATGTCAGGACGGTTATTAAAATAAAGAAGAATAACATTAGCAGACGACAGTGATTATGAAGTAAAATAACATTTAAATGAAAAAAAGTTTGATTAAACTAAATAAAGATAATAAGTTTACCAAAGAAAATATATTTTAGATTGAACTAACTATATGGAATGAAAAGGCAGAAAATTTCTAGGAAAAAAAGGGTGATGTGATAGTATTAAAGGAATTGAAAATAAATTAATATAAAAAAATTAAAAATATAATGACGACTTCAGCAACAACTAAAACGTTAGATCCTGATTCAACCGAGAGAAAAAAGTAAATAGAATAAAAACAATCGAACTCGACAATTTTGTAATAAATATTTAACATTGACAGGCTAAAATAATAGTACAACAAAATGAATGAAAACAGAAAGTTTAAAAAGTTAGAAGAAAGCGATTCTGGACATGGAGATGACCCATTAGAAGGAACAAGCAAAATGAATGAAAATTAAATAAATTTTAGCTGTAACAATAATCATTGTAACAATAGAGAATGAAATAAATTTGTAGTCACGAATATTAATATATATTAAAGAAGAAATTAAAATTCCCCCCGCAGGGAAGGCACAGTTGGTTCAGCAACTGTATGATCATTTTTATTTATACATATTGCTTTTTTACTTAGTCCAAAAAGTTTTTTAGTACAGTTTTCTTCGCATTTCTTTTTTAGAATTTCTTTTTTTTCGTATTTTTATTCAGTAGAGTTATTGCATTTCCTTTTTTTAGAGTTTTTTGTATTTTGTTCAGTAGAGTCATTGCATTTCCTTTTTTATTTATTATTTATTTTCAGTAACCAGAGACACACGTGATCAAGAATATGAAGAGGAAGATGATGATGATGATGATGATGATAATGTAATACATTGTAAGTATTTTTTTAATTATTTTTTATTTTTCAATGTTTTTTCAATTAAATATTTTAATTCATTGTTGTTTTTTTTTCAGTAACCAGAGACACATGGGAACAAGAATATGAAGATGACGATGATGATGATGATGCAGACACTGTCATTTCAGAACCAGAGGAGCTGGTTCGGAGAGTCGAGAATGCAGATTTCTATAATTGCTGCTATATTCTGAGTGAGAGGTCCAGTGGGGGACGAATTTGTCGTGACCCAATGTGGTCACAAGATTATTTGTTTTTTTAAATATTGATTAAATAAATAAATAATTTCACATTTTTTAAGTATGTTGTTTTTTTTTAGATAATCCTCTGGTTTTTTATTTTTTTGAATTAAATATTTTCCTGTTTCTGAACTTAGTGAGTGTTGATAAAAGGTATTGAAAATGTCGCTAGTAGTATATGAAAAAAAAAAAAAAAGTGGCGCTAGTGTGATGGTGTCGCTAGTGGTCAACAAAAAAGTAGGGATAAAGCTATATAAATGATAGTACATCCAACTCATTCTTCTAACAAATTCACTGTGGTCTGCTGTCAAAACGATATAGTTATAAAAATATCAGGTGAGTCTTAACCACAATTTAATAATCAATGAGTATTTCAATAATCCTAAGATATTTCATAAAATTTCTTAATAAACTATCCTTAGATTTTCACTAGCTATCATTCTATAACGATATTTTTTGCACCGGATTGGTATTTTTCAATATAAAAAATAACCTCAAATTTTTTTGTTGTAATCCATCATTATCTTGTCAATTTTCTGAATATTTTTCCAAAAGTTTCAAGTCCATTATTCTTAGATTTTCACTAGCTATCATTTTACATGAATATTTTTCTATAAAAAAAATAACCTCAAAATCTTTTTATAATCCATCATTATCTTTGCAATTTTTGCATATTTTTTGAAATTTTTTAAGTCAATTATCAATAGTTGTTCACTTGCAATCATTCTACATTAATATTTTTTGATTTTTAGGTTAATCAAACAAATATTAAAATAAAATGGATTTATTCAAGGTGCCTAACCATGCTGACCGTGTGAGTCAATATAAAAAATATATTGATGAGTCAAATTGTAGCGAAATCACTTTCCCCATAGCATGGGAAAAAATCAAAATTTTCGAAAAAAAAAATAAGTTGAAAATTAATATTTATGGAATAGAGAATGATGATGATGATGAAAGTGATGATGATGATGATGACGATGATGAGGAAAAAAAAATAAAAAACGTAGAAAAGAAAGGATTGTTCCATATTATATCAGCAAAAATGAATCTGATTTGGAAACAATTCATCTCATAATGATCAAAAGAGATGAAGAAGCAAAAAATGATGACTATGATGATGATAATGATGATGATGAGTTAGATTCGCAAAAAAATTTATCACAATATCATTTCGCTTGGATTAAAAATTTATCGAGATTAGTAAGTGCGCAAATTTCTAAACATAATGGGAAGAAAATAATTTGTGATCGATGCTTATGTCATTTTCAATCTCAAAAATCTTGTGATAATCATAAAAAATTATGTAGTGAAAAATGTAAAAGTGCAATGAGATTACCGACTGCTAAAAATAATATTTTAAAATTTTTAAGCTATAAACATCAATTAACGGTACCATTTATAATTTATGGTGATTGATAATGTTTATTGGAAAAAGTGCAGAGTGAAGAACTTGAAAAAAATCAAATTCATCAAAAACATGTTCCAAATAGTGCAGCATATTATTTAAAGTGTAGTTATGATGATTCACTTTCCAAGTTCAATCTTCATAGAAGTAAAAATTCAATTGAATGGTTCATTACAGAGCTTGAACAAATTGCTCATCAAGTCAATAAAATAATAGATGATATTGAACCAATGTCTCTTACACAAGATGAAGAATTACAATTTTTGAATGCAAAAAAATGTTATATTTGTGACAAAAATTTCACGAAAAATGACGTTAAAGTACGTGATCACTCGCACTGGACTTCAGAATACCGAGGTGCCGCCCATCAAATATGCAATATTAATTATCAAGAATCATGTATTATCCCAGTAGTATTCCATAACCTCACAGGCTATGATGCACATTTTATCATCAAAAAATTAAAAAACCAGTTCGCAGGTAAAATTGATATACTTGGAATCAATAAAGAAAGATATATTTCATTTACAAAACGTGTCAAGGGTACAAGAATAAGATTGAGATTTATCGACTCATACAGATTTATGGCAAGTTCCATAGATTCATTATCGAATAATCTAGATGATGATAAAAAATTAATAACAAAAAGTCTCTGTAAAAATGATGATGAATTCAATTTAATTACAAAGAAGGGAGTATTTCCATATGATTATCTTGATAAATGGGAAAAATTTAATGTTACGGCACTTCCATCGGAAGATCAATTTTATTCAAAATTGAATGAAGAAAATATTTCAGCTGAAGCATATGCACATGCTTTAAATATTTGGCAAAAGTTCAATATAAAAACACTTGGGGAATATTCTGATTTATATTTACAAACTGATGTTGCCCTTTTAGCTGATATTTTTGGAAGCTTCAGAGCTGATTGTTTGAATACATATAAGTTAGATCCGTCACATCATTATACGCTACCTGGACTTAGTTTTAATGCAATGTTGAGATATACTCAGATTGAATTGGAATTGTTAACAGATCCTGAAATGATGTTGTTTATTGAGCAAGGTATAAGAGGTGGTTTATTACAAGTCTCAAATCGATATGGAAGAGCTAATAATCGATATATGGGCAGTAAATATAATCCTGAGGAAGAAGAGTCATTTTTAATGTATTTTGATTTAAACAATATGTACGGAGCTGCAATGAGGGAATATCTTCCAACATGTAAATTTTAATGGATTGATAACTTTGATATATCCACATTGAATTCAATTGCTGATAACTCGAAATATGGATACATTCTTGAAGTTGATTTAGATTATCCTGCAAGTTTGCATCATTATCATAAAGGTTTTCCGTTAGCACCAGTACGTGAAAAACCACCTCTAGAAACCAGTAAAACTCCGAAATTATTGGCAACTCTAGATAATAAAAAAAATTATGTTATCCATCACCGGAATTTAAAACAATATTGTTCTTTGGGGATGATTATTACTAATGTCCATCGTGTTTTAAAATTTGAACAAAGTGCATGGCTTCAATCTTATATTGATCTTAATACAGAGTTACGAAAGAAAGCTCGTAGTGCATTTGAAAAAGATCTTAGAAAATTATTCATCAATGCAATTTATGGTAAAACTCTAGAGTCTGTAAGAACTCGTAAATCCATAAAACTTGTGGAAAAATATGGCGGTAGAGGTGGAGCAAGATTTTATATCTCAAAGCCAAACTTCGACAGTCATTTAATCATTGACGATCTTGTAATAATTGAGATGAAACCAACAAGTATACTTTTCAATAAACCAATTTATCTTGGATTTTCTATTTTGGAAATGTCAAAAACATATATGTATGATTTTCATTACAATTTCATAAAACCAAAATTTGAAGATAAAGTCAAGTATTTATATGGCGATACTGATTTTGCTGTTTACCACATATTTAGTCATAATCCATATGATTTGATACGTAATAATCTTGATAAATTTGATACATCTGATTATCCAGAAAATAATCAATATGGCATTCCATTAAAAAATAAAAAAGTTATTGGTATTATGAAAGATGAAAATAACGGAAAAATAATGAAGGAATTCATTGGTTTACGAAGTAAATTATACTCATATGTTATAGCGGATGGAAATAATTCATTAAAAAAACGTGTTCATATGAGAGCAAAGGGTGTGAAAAGATCAACTGTAAGGCAAATAACTTTTGATGATTATAAAAATTGTTTAATTAATCATGTTATTTTAAAAAAGCAATGAAATATTATAAGATCACATAAACATGAAGTAACAACGAGAACAATAGAAAAAATAGCTCTAAGTTGGGAAGATGATAAACGACAGTTAACTAATGGTGAAACTGACATTCTGCCTTGGGGTTACATACCTGTTGAACGAATGTGTTTGAGCAAAAGTATATTTAAAAGAAAATATGAATGATGTGAATAAAAAAAAAAATATGAATGATGTAAATAAAAAAATAATTGTTAGAAAATAAATACACATTGATTGTTTTTTTTTTTTTATTGATTAGTTTATTGATTATCTATCCATTGATTATGACTATTGTCAAATCCAAGATATTTTACATACATCTTATTCCCACGTCTTTTTAGAACTTTTTCAATTAAATAAATGTAGGAATGTCGAACTTTTTGTAGCTCTTCAGTATAAAAGCTTCCTTGTATTGGATTCTCTTGATAGTCTTTGAGCTTATACGTTACAGGTGATGTTTTATTAATTTTAGTAATTGTGAATATTTCATTTGTCCAATTTGGTTTATATCCTTTATCAAAGACATGCTTATATTTACTTATTCTTACATGTTGATTTAATTTAAATTTGATTTTAACATGACAATGATTTAAACTTTTAAATACAGTTTGTTTTAATAATTTAATATTTTTACCAACAACTTCAAGAGGTTTCATTTTAATTGTGCGATGTTCGGTATTATTATATTTTTTAATTAATTCTGGCAGCAATTTCAACCATTTATAATTTTTCTGCATGCTAAATTCAAAAAACAACTTGTAATGCCACTTGTAAATACCAAAACTTGTAAATACCACATCAAGCTCTTACAATTATTGATATCATCAAATACGCCGAAGTTTTCAAAATTCTGTTGTTATAATAAGAGGTTTAAGTCATTAATAAAAGTAATTAATGAGCAACACTTCAATATAATTTTAATATCATTAATAATAATATGGTTTATTAAACAAGTATATATGTAGGTTAGATAGTATAATAATAATAATGAAAAATATGATACAGTATCGTATCATGAACATTTTGCGCTCCCAGTCTCAGGACTGTAGCTTGCTTGTACTCTTTTCTATCGGTATTGCCAACATACTAAAAACAGTACTATCAACAAATTCCTTATTTCCGGGGAGTTATCATAAGTAATCAGTTTACCAATAACTGTTCCTCGTAAAAATAAGTAAGCAATTGTAGATCTTGATGATAAACATGGTGCTGGTACACATTGAGTTGCATAAAAAAAAACGTTTCAATGATGTCATTTATTTCGATAGCTTTGGTGATTTGAAGCCTCCACAAGAGCTGATTAATTATCTCGGTGTTGATAGCATTAATATTATTATAAAAGATATCAAAATTATCATACAATTGTTTGCGGTCATCTATGTCTTAAGTTTCTGGCTGGTAAGAGATTATAATCAATCATGACACATGCTCAAATAATCATTAGTTATGGATGATTTATTTACGTTGACATTGTCAGGCAGGTCATCGACTCTTGAAACACAATATTTTCCGCCGATAGAGTTGTCACCGAATAAAAATTATATTGCTGGGCTTGTCGAGTTTACGACATTTGATTCTATACTAAATATTGGTAATAATAAAGTCTACATTGAAGGATGTAAAATGATTAGAATTCCAACAGGAAGTTAGGAAATTAAAGATATTGAAAGTTATATTCAAAAAGCATCAATTCATAGTACTGCTTCTATTAGTAGTCAACTAAATATCAATGAGCTACATAGTGAAATGAAATGTAACAGACGTATCCATTTTGAACCAGAAGACTCGATTGGGAGATTGTTGGGTTTTATAAAACGACTTCTCGAAGCTGTTATTTTACTTAAATCTGACTCACCTGTTGCCATATTAAAGATCAATACATTCCAAATTCAGTGTACGATAACAACAGGTGCATATATGAATCAACACAAAGTTCACACAATACATGAATTTTTCCCAGATGTGCTTCCTGGATATAAGATTGTTGAAGTACCATCATATGTCATTTATCTTCCGGTCACAGTGCGAGCAATACATCAATTGCAATTAAAAATTGTTGATCAAAGTGGTGGAATTGAGGGTCCGGATGCAATAACACGTCGAGCGCTCGAAGACAAGAAAATGCTATGTTGCTGTGGGTGGAAAATAAGAAAAATTAAAATTGAAAAATTAAAAAAAAAAAAAATACAGTCGACGATAAAAGTAAAAATACATATTTTTCTTCAAATAAATTTTTTTATATGATAATTAGTTTACGGGATAAAAAATAAAAACGAAATTTTTTTTTTTGAAAAAAATACTTCTTTTTAATCATATAACTCGAGACAACTTCTTCAAAAAGTAATAGATCGACTTGAAATTTTGACTGTAGCTTCATTATAAGCTAACGATTGCAACAGTATAATAAAAAAACTCATTTATTTATATTGTTTAATATTTATTATATGATTATTTAATGTCGAGGAAAAATTCAATTTGTCTAACTTTGAGTAAAAAAAGAGTCGGAGAAATCTAAAAGTTGAGTAACTTGTCAGTGGCAATATTGTTGAGCAGTATATCAAGAAGTTTTTTACAAATTTTCAGATATTTTTATTAATTATTTACTGAGTTATTGATTTAACAACGAATTGCTAGCTGCAGTTATGCGTGATCGTCAGCCCTCTCTCCGACTCTTTTTTCATACAAAGTTAGACAAATTGAATTTTTCCTCGACATTAAATAATCATATAATAAAAATTAAACAATATAAATAAATGAGTTTTTTTATTATACTGTTGCAATCGTTAGCTTATAATGAAGCTACAGTCAAAATTTCAAGTCGATTTATGACTTTTTGAAGAAGTTGTCTCGAGTTATGTTCCGTCGGAAAGAGAGGTAAGTGAAAAGAGAGAGAGAGAGAAAAGGTAAAATTGATGTTTATTATGATATTATATGAACTCGACATATAATACATTTATCAATTGCTGGAGCACATTTTACATATGTAACCATATGTAAACAAGGAAGAAAAATAACAGACAATGGTTCATTATAACAAATTTTACGAACAAATGTATTATCTTCTTTTTTACTTTTTAGTGTTCCGTAGGACACTTATGTTTTCACTATTCGTGTGACTTTTTGTTATTTCGCGATAAAAATAAAAGTTATGAATCGAATTGGCTCCTACGAAGCCCATTAGGTTCCATTTTTTTTCCCAAAAGCAATCATTATATTTATTTTCAATTTTTGGCCATTATCAGTTGTGATAGTGCCATTTTCTAGGGCCCCATTTTTAAATATTAGACGGATCGGATCCGGCAATGATTCAATAAACGACTTCATCTGTAGACCCTACATTTTTTTGAAATTTTTGGTCGTTTTATTTTTTATTGAACAAAATGGTGTCAGAATTTGTTTTGCAAGATATTTTTGAACCGCCAACCAGATTAGTTGATGTTAAATAAAATTTATGTTTTTTTCCCAAAGCAATCATATTTATTTTCAATTTTTAGGCCTTATCAGATGTGATAGTGCCATTTTTCGACAGGGCCCAATTTCAAATATTGACGGATCGGATCCGGCAATGATTCAATCGACGACGCTTCATCTGTAGACTCTACGATATTTTTTTGAAATTTTTTGGTCGTTTATTTTTTTTTTTATGAAACAAAATATAGTGTCAGAATTTGTTTTTGCAACAAATTTTGTGTTGCATTTATTGTTTGAGCAAGTGCAACACCGAATCGTATCTCAATTCTGAGACTTCCATTTTTTATTAAATTCCAGTACATGCTATCATTAGCAGAGAGGTCAGGTGTTAAGTCAAATGCAAATAAAGTATAGCCCTTCGTAAAACTGGAACGAGAAAGTGCCCCACCACCAACTTGATTTTCATAATATTGAATATACATTTTAATTATTTTTTTAAAAATGAAGTGTCACGAATAATGGATCGTATGCAAATGAGATAGGGCCACCAAAACTATCTCTTATATCTATTGTAATAGTGTCAAATGAGTGACGTAATAAGGAAAAATAATATGGTTGAAATTTTTCAATTAACGACGAGCCGTATTGATAATTACTAGAGTCAAAAGGCACAACTCGAAGTACTTGCTTATTAGATTCCACCAATAATATGGGGAGAAACAATATCACAATGTACATATAAAGCTGACGGAAGCCCACGTAATATGCTTGCTGGTGCATTTGCTTTTAAAACGTGTTGAATTTCAGTAAAAACAAGACCCTCACCTTGGTATATAAATCCAAGAATATTTGCAATTTTTCTGGTTAATTTTATTTCATGTTTTTTGCAATCTTTTCCACTACATTTTTTTATCATAGTAACAAAACGTGTCCGAGTATTATATACTAATTCAAAATGTTGTATAAAATTTTTATCTTCATTAAATGACCATATAACACTATCTGTATTTGGATATACACCACTTTCGATATTTACGTTAAAATTATTATTACCAAGATCAATATTAATTATTCCTTCACTTTTATTTATATGTAAAAAAGCATTTGGAAACGCTATTTCACTCAACCCAACTGACCAGCTTCCTTCAAGATTAAATGCACGATGTAATTGTGTTGTAAATGCAGCTGTTGTATTATTCGGGAAATATTGATTATTTTTATTACTAACAAGTGTAATATAAAAATCTTTATTGAACATGATCTTTTAAATTACTTGCTGGTACCCATTCATCAAAATCACTAGAATAATTTTTCCATCTAACAAGATATTCTTTTTTCTGTCCTTTTCCCCGTGTGTCAAGAATTTTTTCAACATCAAAATATTCTTCATTTATATTTTGATTTACTTTACTTATTTCTTGTTCATAAAAATAACCTGAAATCTCTTCACTTTTTAAATCTTTAATTTCATAAATAGGTAAAGATTGTCGAGTATAAACTTTTGATATTATAAATAAGTCTTTTGACCAAGATCCAGCATAACCTTAACTCAAAGATTGCTTTTCATTACTGATTCTAACATAGTCACCAACATGGTATTTATTATTTTTTTTTGTCGCATTTGTATATTGTTTTTCTATATTTTCATGTGCCTTTTGAGCATTGTATATAGTAACAGCGGCTGGGGTCATTTTTGTTGATGAATGTATTGCATTATTATACGCTTGTACAATTTTAGGTAAGACTTCAATATAACGATGAGTTTTTTTATACGTGAAATAACGATAAATTCTTTCTTTGAGTGTGCGATTTACTCGTTCAACTATAGCTGCTTTGCTATCGGGATTACGTGCTACACGAAAATGAATTTTGACTTGGTCCAATAATTTTTGCACATTTTTATTTAAAAATTCTTTACCTTTGTCTGATTGTAAAACTACTGGTCGACGTCCACTAGTTAAAAAAATTTTTTCAAGTGCTTGACATACAGTATTTCCTGATTTATTAATAAGAGGTTCAACCCAAAGATATTTACTAAGTACATCTATGACAACTAATAAAAATTTATTACCATCATTATAACTTTGTAATGAGGTCAAGTCAGCTAAATCCATTTCCCATAAATCATCTACATTTTTTGTAATGTAATGTAAACGAGAAAATTTTCTCCGGACTGGTTTATGAAGTGTATAAGTATTTTGCGAATCTAACCAATCTTAAATTTCTTTTTTGGACTTTGGGTATTTTTTAAATATATTTCGTGCACCCGAGAATGATAGGGGATTTTTGGGGTTGTAATAAATGTTTGGTAAATTTATTTTTTTACCATTGTGATGACCTTGTTGATGGTCACAAAATTGATGTAGCTGATTTTACAGTTTTTTGTGGAGGTTTTTTAACTTTACGTACAGTAGATATTTCTTCATCAGAAAAAGACAATTCTCTTCTGCTCAATCTTCTTTTATTAATTGATGGTGGTCTTAAATTTGGTGTAATTACTTCTTCTTCAGCATTATCGTTGTCGCTTTGTTCCCAGAAACTAATATTACTAACAAAATCTCTAGGCGCATGAATATCTTTGAAAAATCGTGCAAACTGATCATGGCCGATTGCTTTAATATTTTTACGATGACGTAACGCATCATTGATTAAATCAATAATACTAGAACCATGAATAGTTTTTCCGCCTATACTAGCCAAGCCTTTATCATTCTATTTTAATCGATTTCCGTTATCTGCTCTGGTTATATGATTTATTAAACCTTGTGCTTTTTTTTGAAAAACTTTAGGAACTGCTTTTATAATCAAGTCTTCCGGATATTTTGTATCATTATCATTACTTAAATTTCTGTAGTCAATATTATTGTTATTATTATTATTGAAAAATAAAAATCGTCTTAAAACTTCTTTATACTCATTCCACTTTTCTCCGTCATTTTTATTTGAATTTAAAATATTATGGAGTTGATTATCAAGGCGTGACGTCACATCTCCGGGTGTTTGAACAGTACCTACGTCATTATTTGTATTTAATTTATTAATCGATTCTTCAGGAATTAAAACCATTTTTCTTGCATGTTCCATTATACAAAATATTTCGTAATTACAGCTGTAATTATTGGAGTCAGTGATAAAGGTAACAAGGAGCCACCACCTGATTGATTAATTAAAATTTTTTTTTTTGTTTTTATATTTCCTGGAGAGGCCAGAGAACGTAGTATTGATTTATGTTTTTTTAATTTTTTTTTTTCCGTTTTTTTAATATTTATTGTACCTTCCAAAATATTTAATGAACATTCACCAATACAGCGAATAAGATTTTTGTCACTATGCTTTAAAATTGCTTGACGTTGTTTTGGATTAGCATATACTAATGCTTGTAGTAGAACACTTTGTTTTTTATTAAACGGATTACACGTACCGACTGCCATTATATTCGTACAACTGGTATGTTATTAGATGACGTTATTGTATTTATATCTTTTCGTGGAATGTGAACAAAATTATGTGTATCACTTGGAAAAACACATGTACGTACACGGAGATTTTCTAGGGTACTCTGTTTCAAATCAAGTAAAATATATCCATGAGGTACAGAGGTCGCTTCAAAATAAGCCTCTTGAAGAAAACGCGGATTCTCAGGGTATATTTGTCGCACTCCAAAACCCACCTGCGAACGATCTCGAGGATTTTTAAATAAAACAATATAATGTGTATTTAAACTTATATCACGAAAGCCACGATGGAAAAGATTTTGTGATAATAATATAACTGATAATCCAAGATGATGACTTCCCTTTGTAAAAAGATCCATAATAACACTGGAAGAGCCGGACTCTCTCATGAGATCATCGATAATAACTAATTTTTTTTTTTATCATTAAACTCTTTTAATTTTGGTAGACCCTCAACAAATTCAACTGAAGAAAATTCTTTAAAACTGTCTTGCCATTGCCCATAAAAAAAATAAACTTTATCAAATTTTACATGATATTTTCATTTAAAAATTTTTTTAACCAAGTAGTCTTACCACAGCCTGATGCTCCAGCAAGAAGCATAGTAAACGGGAATTGACACACTAGAGACATTTTAACAACTGAGAAAAAATAAATAAATAATCGAGTTATATAGAAATCTGAAAAATAAAATGGTTGGTAAAATAATTTTTTATTACAAAACAATTTTTTTATTTTCGACAAAACAAATATTTTTTTGACAGTAAATTTTTATTCATAGGACAAATTTTTTTTTTAATTTTAATTTTTATTTATCTTTATTAAAAAATTTTTTTATTCATGAAACTGTTACGTACCAAGTTGAAAAATTAAAATTTAACTATGAAATAACAAAAAAAAAGAAAGAATATGTAAAATCAAAATTTAATAACCAAATAATCATAGAATAATTAAAATAAATCAACTTGGTATTTCACGTTAAAATTAAAAATCCTCTTATTTTGTTATTCCCTACAGGGTAACGGGTTAGGAGGGAATGTGTATGATTGTAGATGTACCTTGATGTAAGAATAATCCAAAACAATTGTTGAGAGCGTGTCAATCTGGATGGTCGCCTGTTGATGTTTGTAGTTTCGAATAATCCAAACGTAAAATGAATTCAAAGCACAGAAAACAACACCCCGGAGAAATGTCACAGTCAATAATGTTTTATATAGGATTGAGGGAGGTTAAATAACACAGGAAATAATAATTTATCACAAATATTAATTAATTTTAAATTCACTCGAAAAATGTTATTTATTCAAAACGTAAAAGTTCAATTGATTTTATTTAATTTTTATCAGATGTGTTTGATTAAATTTTTGATTTTTATTTTAAATTTTTAATTTAATTTTTAATGATTTTAATAGAACGAAAGTTGTCGCAAGAGTGAAGCTCCTTCAAAATTATAAATAATAATTCCCATAAAAATTAAATTAAAAAGTAGGGATGATCTTAGGTGGTAACATCTTTGACCAATCATAATTGATGGTTCTCATGATAGTCAGCATTTAATTGTTGCTGAGATATTATTCTAAATAATTAATAAATTCAACGGATGTTAAATATCGAGTTGCTGATTTAAAAATGCAACTGCAGCTTGAGAAAATAAAATTTAAATTGAAAAATTATATTGAAAAAGTAAATAATATTTAAATAAAAAATGTCCATGATGCTAAAAGTGAAATATAATTATTAAAAATAAAAAGAAAAAATTTATGTGCTACTCGATATTGTTCTCTATCCCTTGAATTTATTAAATATTATTTATTA
This sequence comes from Aphidius gifuensis, assembly GCF_014905175.1. NCBI lineage: Eukaryota > Metazoa > Arthropoda > Insecta > Hymenoptera > Braconidae > Aphidius > Aphidius gifuensis. The sequence goes on from NC_057792.1 coordinate 13,094,509, forward strand.
ATTAATTATTTTTAAATATAAAATTACCAGTACGTAACAAAACAAAATTTTTATTTTTGACAATACAAATATTTTTTTGACAATAAATTTTTATTTATTACACAAAATTTTTTATTACATTTTTAAGAAATTTTTTTTATTACACACGTTGTCTTCTATAGCCCAGAGGATATGTAATATTCTCGTAGTAATTACGCTTAGGTCCTGTAACAGAAATCATTTTTTTATCAATAGTAGAGTACACTTGTAGATCTCTTGTTCTACGGATAGAATTATATTCAATTTTAAAAGGATCTATTTCACGCTTAATTAATGATTTAACAGTATTAAAATTTATAAATTTTTGTGCTTCCAAGTCAAGTCGTACACCTTTCAATTTACAGACTTCTACTTGACCACCATCAGGTTTTTGTACAATAAAAGAATAAAATTTTGGCCTACCCGATATAAAAGATTTTATATATGAAACTTCTCCATACTCTTCTAGCTCATCAGTTAAATCTCCCAATTTACTCCCTGTAATTAATTTATCATTTTCATTTTTACATATTCTTATAATAGAGTCAGTATCTACGTATAAAATTTGTTTACTATTTTCATGAATACAAGAATATAATTTTTCCCGAGCGTACGCTGTCGTAAAAGCCGCCAATACAACGTTAGTTGTTATTGTTAAAGGTTCTTCTTCATTACTTAATTTCCACGAAATTAAGACAGTTTCTTGATTCATTGCTTTGATAAATTGAATTAAATTTTTTTCGTTATCTCCTATCTCATGAAATTCTTGTAAATCAATGCAAATTGTTTCACGCCATAAAGAACTTCTTTGTCCTAATTTACCATATAACGAATTGAGCATATTTTTACTCAATGTACGGAGACCTGGATTAAAATCTATTTTTTCTTTATCAAGTTTAATATTTTCAGCTTGAAAATATTCCTCGATATATTAATCTTTATCAGATTCAGTTTTGACCCAAGATGGGTACCCACTAGCTTCTTGTTTTATTTTAAGAAAAGTATTTATATATCCTGTAAATAAACCGACTTCCTTAGTTTCTTTATTATTCATCGACATTTTATCGTAATGCCAAACTTCATATATTTTTTCTATGACATATCCTTTTGTTGAAGCAAGTTTTAGTTCTGACGACACCCAAGTACCGATTAAACTTCTCTCATTATTATCATGATTACAAAAACCTGATTCCATTGTATCAACACATGTACGACAGAGTGGGATATAAAGTTTTTTATTTTTCGAACGTACAGGCAAAACAGGCATGTGTAAATCAGACGGTGCAAGTACACGACATTTTATTAATCCATCAATTTTTGATATATCATTATTTGGAAATTCTTTCTCGATATCGCGACCAGCATATACTTTAGGATGAACTAATGAAAAGGCAGATTGCTTAAGGACACTCGGATACAGACTTGTGAAATCTACATACTGTATAGTTTCTCCGGGTTGTACTGTATATGACTCGACGAAACTCTCCGTTCTACCACCAAAATAAGCATCACGTGGGTTCAATGCTGTGTAATAATTTGCATCAATAGAATCAACAAATTTTTTTACTTGAGGTACATCTTTAACAATGGTACAACTTCATGAGAGTTACCAGCATGTTGAATATTACTTGCTGTTGAATATGCTAACCATTCCAGCCACTGGAGAGCTTCTTTTGACTAATTGTCGCTTAATCTATAACCAGACCTGGGAACGATTCCGATTTTTTCTTTAGTAAGATAATTACGTTGAAAAACACGCATACATAATGAAGCACAAGTCAAAGCTTCACGGAATGGATGAACATTAGTAATTTTTAAAGTTAAATTTATAAATTTTAAACATGCCATACGTAAAACAATTACATCTAGAGTACAATAAAGTTTCATTTCCTTTCTAAAATCAAATAATTCTCCAGAGTCTACTCTTTCTTTATACCACTTATCAAATTTGTCAGCTTCTTTTTCATTTTTCACACGCACACCATACATTTCTGGTGGTGGTACCTCACCAATATAATTTTGATTTATTTCATTATTGAAAAAATGTGAAAAATAGCTTTTTGAAATTTTTTCATCAAGACCAAACATACGAGGTAAAGCACTCAAAGGTGCTTGAAAAAAATTAAGTGAATCTATACATTTAATATTTTCAATCGACAAAACATTAATACTTGTACCAAAAATTATAGTACTAATTTTTCCTCCTAATTTACGACTAATTAATTCTTTTAAAAGCCACTGACCATCATAATTTTTTTGATTATGAGCTAATACAATAATTTCACTATATTTATTTTTTATTCCAAATAAAAAATCAACAAATTTTTTTACAGTGTCTTTCCCTTCAGCAATAATTTCGCGAGTAGTACATGAATCACATTTATTCTCGATCGGTATCAAAATCACTCGTATCATTCATACATTTATTGCACACAAGGTGAACTACTACATAATTAATCTCATGAATTTTATAAATTTTATTATCATTATTAACTGTTTTAGATTGCATTGTCTTAAAATCATAAAAAACATAACCACAAAGATCTTCTTTTTTTTTATAATTCATTTTACTTTTAAAATAACATAAATGTGATGTCGGTTGAAGCTCTTCACATGCAGAACAATAATAATATCCACATAAATGACGCGTATTTAAGTGAACTTTTCTAAAACATTTTTTACATTTTTTTATTGTCTCACACACTGAATGCTTTGAATTATAAGATTGAGCTGCTTGATGTTTTTCTAAACACTGTTGTCCATAAAAACTCCGATCACAATCACGACACTCAATTAAATCTACATTTTTCTCACACAAATTATTTAAACATCGGTCACAACGACCAGGACATGACAAATGCGTTTCAGATGATGAATATCTTTTATCACAAATTAAACAATATTTTTTTGTACCATGCATAAAAGTTATTATATTATTTATTGGCTCATAATGATGACTATTTTCATAATATGCAATTGGTATATAATTTTGTTCTTCACGAATAAAACCCTCAACTAAATCTGTACCATCAAATATTAATTCATGTCCATTCTTATTATTAGAAACATATTTATATATTTTTAAAACGCGTTTAATCGGACATGTTGCTAAATACATCTGAAATTGTCTCACTTGCTCTAACCCACACCCCTCAGGTGGAATAACAACACCAGATTTATTTATAAATTCAAGAGTCAATGTTTTTTGTAATTCATATCGATCGTCACGAACTGCTTTTAATCTAGCCACGTCAAGTTTATTCGTCTCTAATTCAGATAATTTTACTACGATTGATCTTGGTAAACATAAATTATCTTTATTATTAATTACCACGTCTCGATCTTTCACTTTTAGGCATTCCACATCCACCAACAATTCGTTTTAAAATTATAACTTTTATATTAAATGCAGCCGTCGCATCTATACCGCCAGCACTTTGACATATACTACTTATTATTGTCCATAAACGATCAAAAGTAAACTCATTAATTGGTGTTAAATTTGTAAATGAATCACTAGTCATATTTTCTGATCGGAAATTAAAAATAATTCGGTCAGTGTTATTGCTAGACAAAGACATAACGCGTTGATATACTTGTCGAAAAGCACTCTCGATAAACTCAATAAGCCCGCGATTATAAGGAACATCTTTTATTTTGAATGTATACGTCGTACTTGTGAGTGAAAATCTAGGTATTTCTTCACGCGTTTCATCGAGTAATTCTATACAATCTTCTCTTCCACCGTCTTGACATTCGTCTTCACTTGAACTATCCATGATTAATAGTAAAAATTTACTAAATAAAAATGATAAATTTCCCGAATATATATGTACTCCCACCTAGCTTATATTTACATTGCATGCACTTGTTATATTAAAAAAATCTATTGAACTGACAAAAAAAAAATTAATTTAATTTAATTTAAAAAATTGAATGAATAAAAAAAATAAATACCATATTTCTTCGTTCCGGCAAGCGTCACAGCCTTGTTTGTTTACGTTTATGTCTTTCCCACACACGTAACACTGTCCAACCTCGATGCATTGGGCCTCCTCAAAATCCGTGACGTCAGAGTCACTGCTTTCTGGTACATCGATGAATCCCTCCCGTGAAGAAACTCCCGTTCCCTCGGATGAATGACATTTTTTCGGGTTCGCTTTAACAATGAATGAATGAATGTTTGAGAAATAGGTCATCAGAAAAACGGTAAAAATTGAAAAAACAAAAATGTAAATAACTTTTAAAAACAAAAAAAAGAAAAAATTTTTAAAGAAAAAAAGTAAAATTAAAAAAAAAAAATTTTTTTCAGAAAAAAAAAAAAAAGTTGACAAAATTTTAAAACAAAAAGTAAAATTAAAAAAAAATAATTTGAAAAACAAAAAGTAAAATTAAAAAAGAAATCATTTTAAAAACAAAAAGCAAAATTAAAAAATAATAATTTTCTAAAACAAGAAAAAAATTTGAAAAACAAAAAGCAAAATTAAAAAATAATAATTTTCGAAAACAAAAAAGAAATTTAAAAAACAAAAAGTAAAATTAAAAAAGAAATCATTTTAAGAATAAAAAGCACAATTAAAAAATAATAATTTTCTAAAACACTTACATATCCAATTATCACTCGATGAAATAGAATCTGATCGTTCACGTTCTTTTTCTTTTTTCCATTCCTCAAGGTTTTTGAGACGTTGGATATGCCAACGCTCTTGAACAACCATCCTTCTAATCATTTTTCTTCTTATGATCTTTGCTTTTTTTTGGCGAATACGTAATTGTCGCTCACCTGTAAAATATATAAATTCACTGTTTTATCCTATTTTCACTTTTTTTTAATCCACTCTATTATTTTATTCCACTGTATTTATTTTCACATAATTTTTTACTTTTTATTTCTGTATAAATTTCACTGTATTAATATATTATTTAAATACTTACGTAACATTTTTTTGATAAAGCTCCAATTATTGATAGCATTAGTACATCTTTTTAAAAAACCATATAAAATTTTTTTTACTGCATTATCTTTTGAAAGTATTTCATTTATCCGATCTTCATCGAGATCGTCTTTGAATATTTTTATATCACCCTTAAAATCTTCAACTGATTGTGCTAAATTATCAATCGAAGTTATATATTTCATGATATAATATATTTCCTTCATACTACTTTTTAATTTTAACTGACCACATATTTTTTGAATTATCTTTGGACGTTTAAATGTATAGTTGCGCGTAACTTGTACGACTCCCGGTGATATGATTTTAAAAGATTTGGTTAAAAATTTTTCACATAAGTTGTTCATGTTGAAAGTGTTGAAGACGATGTGCAACTGACTCGAAAATTAGGATTAAAGATGTCGGAAAAGCACTCCCCACTTACGTTTTAGTTTTTTTTTTTTTAAATAATTTTTTATCTTTTTTTAAATAATTTTTTCTCTTTTTTTAAATAATTTTTTCTCTTTTTTTTTTAAAATAATTTACCAGTTGCTATTTTGCATAATCTATTGTAACTTAAAATTTAAATTTTTGATATCTTCCGAAAAAGCTATTAAAGATCGCTGTTAAATATTTAATAGATTTATATTCTTTCTAAACACTCGGGGTACAATTTTAAATTAAATAATAGTGCTGCCAGACAATAAACAAAAAAGTTTTCTATTTAAAAAAAAAATTTTCTTTGGAAAAAATAAACTCAAACTAATTTTATATTCTAGCATTTTAATTTTATACATTTTAAATAATCAAAAGGACATTTTTTTCTCGCATAATAGATTTTTAAACCCCTGTATTCACCCTGAATTTGAAAAAATACGGCGCCAGCAGTAAACAGTTCCATTAAAAATAAATATAGTTGAAAACCGCCAAGACAGTAAATAATTATTTTTCGAACAAAAAATATTGTAGTCAAAAGAAAAAATATATTTTTGTATAAAGAATAGAGAAGTTTCTATTTTCATTTGCATTTTTTCCTATACCTGCTTTTTTCGTTGCTCTCTTTCTATCCAGCTGTGACGCTCAGGTGTATCATTGTAATATGTAAATATGGGATATTTCATGCAAGTATGTCACTCAAATAATAATTGTAATAAATATTTCAAGTACAGGTGGCGGTAATTACGATAAAATAAGTATAAATAGAGCTGATAAATAGCATTTCATGTTAGTTTATTAAAAAGGTACAATGTATCTATTTATAATTTTTTCCGTGTTAAGTGTTTCGGCTGCAAGTAAAAATGACTATACAGTCAAACAAGTACAAACAGGTGCGGGATTATTTTACGATTATTTATATGATTTTAAATTTTCAATAAATAACTGGAAGATAATAACATTCATAGAATTAGATTGGTATATACAACAACAACCATATTTGATGAATGATGTATTTCTTGCTGTAAAAACATTAAAAGACAAATGTACACATGTGATGCATTATACGCACTCCCTGTGTGACGTAGTGATCCAAAGACAAAGATCAGTGCAATTAAAATTAAATTTTACAGAAGAATATGTACGTCAATTAAAAGCAATTTCCACGCAACCTGAAATAGAGAAAGATATAAAACAAAAGCGTGACGTATTTAATGATAGAAATACTTTTATAGGAAAGTCTTTTTTCACATCTTTGAGTGATGAGGAATCTGCATTATACAATAATAAAATTGATAACATGTTGAGAGAGAAAAAAAATTTTGTATCAGATCTTGAGAATCTTACGCATATATTACCAGCTGAAGTAGAACGATTTAAAAAAATTTTAATAGAATATTCAACTATAGGTAATTCAACACTTGGGTGGTTTTACATAAGATTAGAAAATTTTAATAAATGGTTTGGTCATCATGATGAAAAAGAAAAACAAGTATATTGGGAGCTATATCATTAATCTAAATCATTAAACTAAACAATTATCTATTTAAATGACTTTGCTACTGTAGTAGATGAATATAATCATTTTTTAAAAGTTGTAATTGATTCCATTAATTTATCAAAGCTAAATATACTTCATCCTGAAATATTGTCGTCAGAGAAATTAGAAGGCTCGCTTGAGTTTTTTGCAAAACATAGCGGTGAATTTAATTTGCCTATGAATATCAGAGATGCAGTAGCTGGTCATTTGAGTAAAATATCACAAATTGATATAGGTTATGACAATGGTAGATTATTTGTTCCAATGAGAATTCCATCGACTGATGATAAAATTTACCATAAACATAAATTAAGATCGTATCCTATTGCTCAACAATTAGGAAATAATACGATAGGATCAGCGTGAATAAAACCAAGAGCTAATTATTTGATTTTGTCATCAGATCAATCGCAATATACACTTGTAAAAAATAAAATTGATTTACCTTTTTGGCAAGCAAGTGTAAATATACATATATGTGAATCATTATCATATCCGATGTATGAGAGCTCACATCAAGCTGGTTGTGAAATTTCTCTAATTACAAAAATTAATGAATCACCTTTACTTAATTGTGACATTAAAATTCCTCGTCATTTCACACCGTACTGGAAAAAATTAAGTAATGAAAGAGGATAGTTTACCAGGAGAACAAGAAATACATATACTGTGTGGAGACAAGAAAAAAAAAAACTATTGTCATTCGTGGTGTTGGTATACTACGGATCCAAGCAGGTTGCCACGCACGCATAAATTACGGAACAATTTTCTTGTACATGCTAGACGTATAAAAAAATATTTTTTAAATAAAATGTCTTCAAATAAAAATTGTAGTGTTGACGAAACTGGTTAAATATTGTAAGAAAAGTATGTCGAACGGGTTGCCGTCCTTTATCCCGAATCAAATTCCCCGAATGGCTTCTTTCCCGAATGACCTCCGTCCTGAATGACCTTTTTCCCGAATACATTTTTCCCGAAATATAAATCCTGAATATCATTTTTCCCGAATAAACTTTTTCCCGAATAAATTTTTTTCAAGTGTATTATTTTATTTATATTTATTTATTTATTAGATTACAATATTATGTGCAATAGCTTTTAGAAATTCTAACTCGTGGAACGATCCATAACTAGCCACAAGGGACATTATTCTTTTCTAGAAATCTATCCATTTTCTTTCCGGCATAGCCCGGACTTTTCTTCCCAGACTCAGCTCTGCTATCATTATTTCTGCGTCAGCTTGTTCTTTTTGAAATTCACCAAGTGCAGAATACAGGTCAGGATGGTGTTTCTCAACAACAAGCTGGAAGCGATTTTAAATTTTTGAAACGAAATTTATCACCCGTGAGTGTTTTCTGATATCGATCAGGAAGAGTACCCAAGTCAGCAAGACTTTTTGGATTTAGTGGCAAATTTTTTCTTAAAAAAATAATAAATGAATATTGTATTTAAAAAAGATAATTAAAAGAAAGTACCTCCGGATTTTTTGCATTGATTTTTTTACATTATTGCGCTCGGGTAGCTGGCCAAGGACGCCCTCAGACAGTCCAGCTAGCTCTGCACGTAATATTTGAGATGGCGGTTGCCGGGGATGGTCCTCAGCCTTCCGTTTCAAAGAAATTTTTAAAATCTCAGCTTCAACCTGTTCTTGGTTGGGAACATGAGCATGATCGTCTAATGTTGGTTCACGTATAAAGTAATGTTCATTTTCTCCAGCATGAAATGCAGTAACCGCTCTTGCTTTGCATTCTTTATGACGTAACCTTTGACACTCCCAATAAATTTTATTTTTAAGTGGTAATTTAGACCGCAAATAAACGAAACTATTATGAACTAATTTTGTTTCCCCCAGAATTTTGATATCATCCATCATTTAAAAATATTAAAAAGAAATAAAAATTTGAATAAAATTTAATCAAAAATTTGACATTCAAAAACGAAGATAATGAATCAAATAAAATAAAACAAATGACGGTAAATAATGAAATTAGTATTAGCACTTTCTTTTTTTTTATAAATTTTATTTTAGTATTAGTTCTTTCTTTTTTTAAATAGTTTTTTTTTTTTTTTTTAAATTCGGGCACAATAATATTCGGACGAAATGCATTCGCGCAAAAAGCATTCGGGCAAACAGACTTTCGGGAAAAAAGTCATTCGGGAAAAAGGCCATTCGGGAAAACCAATTCGGGAAAAATACCGTGAATCGTCGAACGGAAATGAATATTAAAAGAAAACACATGTTCAAATAAAAAAAAATGTCAATAACCTATGTCTTAATTATTTTCCTATATTTCCCACCTGCATACAAAAATGAGTCATACTTGAAATATTATTTAAAAAAATAAATAATAATATAAAAAAAAATTAAAAATGAAATAAAAAAAAAAATTACACCTGGGCTGACTCGAACGCTAGACCCTACGCTAGAAATATTAATATAACTTTTTATTTATTTGAAAAAAAATAGTGATCGTCCAATGGATGTGGTAGATAATATTATTATTTATAATAAAAACACTTTAAATAATTTTTTTTTTTTTAATTATAACAATTGTTATTGTTAAATAACCAAGTACATATTTCAGATTCGAGAGACTAAGCGCTACGTTAAATATACAGGGTGTTTGCGAATTCGCGCACGTGAAGTATAGAGTGTTATTCTACGCAATATTCTAAGATGTACGTCATTTTTCATTTTTTTTCTGCGAAGCTTCATTTTCAAGATAATTACGATTGAAGATGACCAATCAGAAACAAGTGTCACGAATTATTATTATTATGGCGCCAAAAAACACGTGCGTGGTTACGCTCAAAATATTAGCGACAACATCGCTCAAAATATTAGCGATGACATCTCCCGACATTTTTGGCTGTTTGAATTAATAATCTTTAATATTTAAATTATTTTAAATAGAATAAAATAAATAGATAAATACATAAAAATGTTTTAAGTTTTTGATAGTCGTTAATTAATAATTAAATGCATCAAATTAAATAATTACTATGGTATGCGGTGCACTTGCAGTATGCGGTAACAGTTTGGCAGCATTTTTAAATAAATTAAAATTTTGGTTAAAAAACACCGCATACACCCACACCGCATACTGTATCGGGCGCTGCTATCGACACGATTTTGTTTACTCCCAACATACCGCATACTCTAAGTATCTACAGTATACGGAATAAATGCACCTTTTTTAAAATAATTACAATCCCAACACAAATTATTTGCAGCTGTTTGTATCTAAATTGGTTTTATCTAAATAATAAAAGGATAATTAGAATAAATTAAACAAATGTCAGTAAAAAAATAAGCTCAATATCATATCATTCTAATGGGTGATAGTCTGTTCAGTCCCAACACACCGCATACTCTAAGTATCTACAGTATACGGAATAAATGCACCGTATACTGTGTATATTTGGATTATGCGGTACGGTTGAAGTAGACGGGATGATGGCAATAGCAAATGATAGTAAAAAAATTGATGCTGATGTTAATATTGACATGCTAATGCTTCCACCAAAACTATTACCAAGAAAAGATTTAAAATTAAATTGAAAAAGGCTACCACCACCATCTTCATCACTGATTGTACCAAGAAGAGATATTCCACCACAAATATCAGCTACAAATTTAGATTTATGTACTTGCAGTATGCGGTGTATTATTGATAATAGTTTGACAGCATTTTTAAATAAAGTGAAATTTGTGTAAAACACACCGCATACACCCACACCGCATACTGTATCGGACGCTGCTATCGACACGATTCTGTTCACTCCCAACACACCGCATACTCTAAGCATCTAAAGTATACGGAATAAATGCACCGTATACTGTGTATATTTGGATTATGCGGTACGGTTGGAGTGGACGGGATAGTAGCAACATCAACGTCCGATTAAATAAAACTCATAATCAGTAGTGAGCAGATGAATATGCAAACCTAAAATGTATTAAAAAAAATTAATTGTCAATCAGTAAAAACTAAAAATATCGCTGTACAAAATAATGGAATAACAGAAGAAACAACATTGACACTTCAACCACCATCAAATTTTCAAGATAATCTATTGGGATGTAATCAAGATAAAGAAAATGATATTTAATATACAGTTGGTCTTGCTGCTGATTCAACAACATATTTCTATCCAATACGTGATAATCTATCAATTGTTGAATGTGCTAATGGTGATGTTACATTTGATACAACAAAAGAATCATTAAATTCAATTAATACGAAAAATTTTGCACCACCATTACTAGCAAGAAATCATGTCAACAGAATTTCAGTTAATCAAATTATTAATGATGATACAAATGATAGTCAAAAAAATGATACTGATGTTAATATTGACATGCTAATACTTCTACCAAAACTGTTACCAAGAAAAGATTCAAAATTAAATTGAAAAAGGCTACCACCACCATCTCCACCACCGACTGTACCAAGAAGAGATATTCCACCACAAATATCAGCTAGAAATTTAGATTCATGTAAAACAAAATTACATGATGATTGTGTAAATAAAAATGATACTCAACTAGATATTGAAAAGAAATAGAATGACAACAAGGTCAATCAAGATAATAATATCAATATTATTGATAATAAAAAGAGCAATGTTGTTGTTGATGATGACAATGAAAATATCATGATAAATACTGAGGAGAATACATATGAATAATTTAATTGTAAATTCATCAGGGGCTATTGAATTAAATAAAAATAATAACCAATTAATATTCAATGAAAGTTTAGTTAAATAAAAAAAATAATGATACATCAATGTCAATTGATAAAAAAATTGGTGAATGTATGAAAAAATTATTAGTTCTTAGTCATGGGTTTTTTTTCAATAAATAATTTTATAAACAATATTTTACATGTAAAAAAATAAAAAAAAAACAAAAGAAAAAACATGTAGGTGCACCATGTTGAGTCCTCCGTAACTGCACATAAATTTGACAATCAAAAAAAAAAAAATGCATGACGTATAAAATAAAAATAATGTATGAAATAATTTAATTGAAAATTCATCAATGGCTATTGAATTAAATAAAAATGATAATTAATTAATATTCAATGAAAGTTTAGTGAAATAAAAAAAATAATGATACACCGTGTCAATTGATAAAAAAATTGGTGAATGTATGAAAAAATTATTAGTTCTTAGTCATGAGTTTTTTTTCAATAAATAATTTTATAAACAATATTTTACATGTAAAAAAATAAAAAAAAAACGAAAGAAAAAACATGTAGGTACACCATGTCCAGGTTTTGCTTGTCCTACATCGCGTACTGTTACGTTTGCTCCAACGAAGTACGTGCTTTGCTCCAAGAAGATGATCCCTATGAGTTTAACTGTGATTACAGACTTGAGGAAGATCTTGAGTTACATGCACTTCATCGCGAATCAGAACGTAATCGTGATCGTGTAAAATTATCGAAAGTACCATCAAAGGTGGAACAAGGAACCCAGTGTTCACCACCTATGTCTCCAGTAATGTTGCCTCGCAATGTTATTCGTAACTTATCACCAGTTCCAGGTTTCGATTCTCAGCTTGAACGTCCTGGTAGATCAGGAGGTAATGAGATCGAGTGTTGGAACTGTGACTCTCGAGGTCATATTAATCGCGATTGCCAAGAACCAAGTCGCCGATTTTGTTATCGTTGTAAAAGACCTGGCGTAACAGTATCTTCTTGTCCATTTTGTAACCAGGGAAACGACAGCTGAGTCTCACAGAGCCGGTGCCTGAGCCTCAATTGGTAGAATTAACCCCGGCAAAAGTGACTTGTAAAGTATCCCAGAGTTCTGTGTCAAATCATAGAGATTGAACTCCGGAAGAAATATTGTCAACCTCACTGTCTCCTCTGGCTGCGGAATTCGTTCCAAAACCAGAACCGATAGTGGAAGCTACACCAGACAAGAAGACTACAGCATTTCACATTGATTTAATTATTGGTCCACTTGTTATACGAGCCCTTGTAGATTCGGGGGCAAACCGAACATTCGTTGGTCCAGCTACGACTCAGTTACTGGAACAATCAGGACTTGAGCAGCAAGCCATACCTCCGAGACGTGTCATTACAGCAAGTGGACAGGTAGAAACCATATTATATTCGGTACAAGTAGTTTTAGTGGTAGCAGATAAAGCCACGAAGATGGAAGTTTTGGTACTGCCATCTTTGTCGGAAGACTTTATCTTAGGAATGGATTTCCTTCAGACGTCTGGAATGGTGATTGATTTTGGGGACAGATCTTGGTTTTACCGGGACCATCCTGAGGTCAAACACGTATTCGCACATATTCGTACCAACCCCCAACGCGTCGAAAGCTCTCTATTGTCATGGGCTTAAAACTCTTGAACCGGATCAAGACTTAAAATTGAATGAATTTCTATCGAGTAAGCTCCTGGAGGCACCACCACCAGATTCCCCATTTCCCGTCACTCCGCTTACCATGCACCACATTGACGTTAGTGGACACTTACCGATACGTCAAAACCCTCATCGGGCCAATCCGGTGATGTGTAGTGCTATGAAAGCGGAAGTTGATAAGATGTTGGCTACGGGAATCATTGTTCCATCTCAAAGCGAATGGGCAAGCCCAGTAGTTATGGTGCCAAAATGAAAAGATAAATGTCGATTTTGCGTAGATTCCCGGAAAGTAAATGAGATAACTAAGAAGGATGCTTATCCTATACCGGACATGTCATCCATTCTTGATGAGCTTCGTCTCGCTCACTACATCACCACCATTGACCTTAGTCAGGCTTTCTTTCAAATCGCACTCACGCCTGCTTCTCAGGAAATAACAGCATTTATCGTCCCTGGATATGGATTGTATCACTTCCTCCGGATGCCTTTCGGATTAATTATATATAATATTTCCAATAGTCCTGCGACGATGCAGCGGCTGGCTGATCAGCTGCTGGGTCACAGGTACTATCCATCGGTATTCGTGTACTTAGACGATATAATTATTGTGACCAAAACTTTCGAAGAACACCTCGTGTATCTCGATAAACTATTACAAGACCTAAAATCAGCCAACTTAACCATTAACCGTGATAAGAGTCATTTCTTTTGTTCAGAAGTCCAGTATTTGGGGTTCATCGTGAATCAGAGCGGCCTCCAGGTTGATCCGGAAAAGACTGCTGCTGTGATGGATTATCCAGCACCCTTGAACCTCAAACAACTGAAACGTTTTCTTAGTATGGCATCCTGGTACAGAAGATTCATACCAGACTTTGCGTCTTTGGCAGAGCCATTACCCAAGTTGACCAAAAAAGAAGTACCTTGGACGTGGGGAGAGTCACAAATAAATAGCTTTCGCGAATTAAAACTCCGGCTTACCAGCGCTCCCTTTTGGCGTGTCCAGATTTCTCGGTACCTTTCTTTTTACAAACCGATGCAAGTAGCGTAGGTTTAGGTGCAGTCTTGACTTAGACAATAAATGACGGAGAGAAAGTAATTGCTTATGCTAGCCGCACGATAGCTGACACGGAAACTCGATATTCAGTCACTGAGCAGGAATGCCTAGCAGTACTCTGGTCGATCCGGAAATTCCGCTGTTACTTAGAAGGTTATACATCTCGTTTTATATTGTTTTAGATGAGGGAGTTACGTTCAAGTAACAAGTCTTTGAGTGATACTGCCATACTCAGGAGACAGACTCGTTCAGCTGGAAGAGACAGCAGCCGTATGAGAACCACACCACTTCAACTAGACTACACCGATAGCGAGAGTGAAGCAGAAGATGGTGCAAAAGCACCACAACCAGCAAGTCAGTTTCCCATGTACCGATCACCGGAACTGTTTTTGGTGGATGACTTGGAATCTTTTCGAGATCAACTGAGAAAGTTGACTACAGCAGAGCCAAAAATCGCCACTGCTATATCAGGTGTCTGCTCCAAACTGAAGCAGTACCAGAAGTCGGTGGATCAGGCGACTACAGCTGCTAAAGAATCAGTGGAAATTGGAGCTTCCTTGTCAGCTACTCCAACGAAACCAAACTTTCGAAGTGATTTGATTGCATGGATAGATATGGTTCCAAATACATCAGCGAGCCACGAGTCCGTTTCAACTGGAGGTGACACATTGGACTGTACCCGAAGTACAGACTCAGAATTTGAGTCAATAGTCTCAAAATCTGGCTCTGATGTGTTATTGACAGAGAAAATACCACGAGTAGAACTCATAAGATTTGATAGCCCAAAAGCTACTACATCTAAAGAAATTCAACTTCCATTTCATTCAACGTTCAAAGCTTTGGATCCTCCAAAGAAAATTATCAAAGGACGAACTGGTAGTGGAACGAAGCCAAGAATAACCGGTAATGATACTGTTTTATTAAAAGACCATCCTCCTCATAGAAACTCCAAGCATGGTAGATCCGCTAGGAGTGGGGTAGGATTTGAAAAATCATCTTCAATTCAGCTTCCACTATCGCACACAAAAAAACCAGATTCGATCTCAGTATCACTGTCAATGGATAGAGTCAAAAGCATGCTGCCAGATTTTGTTCAACAAATGCAAAAAGAAATATCCACACCAAAAGTGGATAATGCCTCATATGCAGATGTAACAGAATCTGGGAGGATCTTGAAAAATGTAGGTGTTTTTGCAGGTAGTTTAACAGGTAGAACTCAATCACCAGTTACTCTACCCAAGGTCAAAACACCTGCCAAGAGACAAGATGCAACGTTGGCTCCTTTGAGTAAATCGACAGAGGTCACCAAGAATAAAGTAACTGAGTTGTTAAGACCACCATCAAACTCATCAAAAGACCTAACTTCTTTCGGACGAACTTCAGATTATGCAGGTCCTCTAATAGTACCACCTGGTATTCGTTGGTCTCGAGTTTTTCAGAAAACTGATACGACACCAACAAATAGTGAATCTCTTTCTGGCAAGCCAAGAATGGATGAGTCTTCCTTGTTAGAATCGGGGGACTCACCTATGGAGGAAGTTTCTTGTTTGGCAACTGCCGGTGGAAACCAATCATCGGCAGTTCCATCCAAGATACTGTCGTACTCTCACAAAGTACCAGAGAACTTGACTTGCTGGAATAACATGCCAGGTTCACCTTTAATGGATGACACTTCAGATGGTATGCAATTACCAGTGCTATCATTAGAAGACACTGTCGTGTATCTCAATATCACTATTGAGCGAGACCTCCAGATGGAAACAATTTGTTTGGAAGAATCGGCAATAGTTCCAACAGCTGATGTTAGTCCAGTGATAGCTCCGAACAACACTTGAAGTATTGAAGCGTGATTCACACAAGTTAGAAGAATTATCAACTAAAGCGGAACTGTCACCAGTTATACCTGAAACCGCCAAACTTGGCCCAGCAGAAGCAGAAGAGGTATCAGCCAAATTGGAACTACCACGTACTACTTTGGAGACGTCTGAAATTAATTCAGCCAAGCCAGAAGTGGCACCAACCGTAGCTGAACTACCTCAAGTTACTCCTAACACCGAGAAATTTGACTTCGCAAAGCCAGAAAAGAAGAAGAAGAAAACGAAAAATAATTGGCACTGACGTCATTGTGGTTCTCGTAAGCATCCAGACCGACGCTGTCCTACTGTTGGATCAGAGGTAGCAAAACTAGCGGTACGTCGGGCTGCTAGTTCAAAACCAGAACCACGAGAAAATAACCGTCCGAAATTGGAAATTACGGAAACAGCACATGCACCAGTCAACTCAGCACCAGAGTATGTTATGTCTGGAGTTATGGATGCAGGTCAAAGTCGTGGACGAGGCCGTCTGAGATTAAATACCTTTGACAGTACTGCCTCTCAACAATCAAGACCTGGCAGTGTCTCCGCAAAATCGAGTCAATTATGGGCTCTAACAGATTTACGAACACTCCTGGTCCAGATTCTCGTGCAACATCAAGAGAATTGGCCATAGGGACGGGTGTTAGTCAAGACAGTGGTATTCATTGTCCACCAACACCAAACCAAGATTATCATCAAGATGGTTCATCTCCTTATCAAGGTCAACACTCCACCCAATTTATGGCATCAGGATATGCCGTGGAGACAGGTATGGAAAGGGGAATCACACCTACTGGTCAGCCAGAATGGGTCTGTCGCCAGACTTGCATTGATTGTGGATGGACAGGGCCTATTCCTGGATACGCAGGACCCGCTCCTGGCTACTCAGAAGCAACACCTCCATTTTACGGTCCTGGATTTCCTTTCCCAAGACCTGGACCACCATTTCCTACTCTTAGTCAACCTGGTTCAGCACCTGGCTACTCAGGAACCGAATCACTTTGTAGCTGTATTAACCCAACTTGTTGCCAAAAACATTATTAGTATTATGTACAAGACTGTGAAACTGGTTAAGGTTGATCCTTACCAGAGCCATATTATAAAAGACTTGATTACATTTAGTTGTTAACTAGTTAAATAAAGACTTTTATACTTTTCCAAAAATTTATTTTGTTATATTTCGCACCATGTCCAAGTTGTTTAGATTTGTTTCAGGAATTTCAGGAGCAAGAATCAATTGGACCTTAAACTTGACGAGAGATGAGAGAAGGACGTCGTGGTTCGTTGAAGGAGTCTGGGGAGGACTCACTGCCTTATACACGTTAAAGACACCAAGCAGACGAATCCTCCAACTAACGACTCCGTTTCATTTATTATATATATATATTTTTATTATGTAATATTTAATTATATGTTATTATGATTATTATTTAGTATATTTTCCCCCTTTTTATCAAGATAAAGAGAGGAGGGATAGCTTTGAGTGGGGACAGCTTGGTAGATCCAAGCTGCTCCGAAATATCGTGTGCTGAACACTCTATCTTGGCTGTGGGACGTGGTAAGATGCACACGCTTCGTGATCAGCTCTTGTTTCACGTATATTAGGGTACTCATGTGTCTAGCTGGAGACCCAGCAGACACGTGGATTTTGTAGGTTAGTTTTTGGGGCGTTGTCCGTGTGAATCATGGACAACGTCAAGCATACAGAGTTTTAGGGCAAATTGAAAACCTCACGATTTTGACTCATACCTTTTTCGAGTTTTAGGGTGAATTGAAAACTACACGATTTTAACACTAAAATAATAATAATTTACGTTTCTGGATATTGGGTTTGGTTAGTTTTGTGTTTCGAATTGAGTCAAATAAATACACCAAATAAAATACTTGATAATTAGTCCGAGAAGGTAACATGCAAAAATGTCACGTTACACCATTCTGATGGCATAAAAGCTTTGGTAACTGGATTTCCATTGGAAACAAACAGAATATATAATCTAGAAAAAAAAACCAAAAAATAAATTATAAAAATAATCATTTACATTTTAAAAAAATTGAAAAATTATAAATTGTAGTGTAATGAAATTTTTAATAAAAAAATATTTGAAAATAAAACTTTAAATTCAAATTATTAAATAACAAAAAAATAAAAAAAAAACTTTAAGATCATTCACACATTCAATTACTTAAAAAATAATCAACTAAAAAATAATTGACAATTTGAAGACCTTATTTACATTTTAAAAATTATTAATTCATTGTAATGAAATTTTCAAAAAAAAATATTTAAAAATAAAACTCTAAATTCAAATTATTGAATAACAAAAATAAAAAAAAAAAAAAACTTCAGCATTATTCACACATTCAATCACTTTAAAAATAATCAACTAAAAAAATAATTAACAAAAAAATTATTGACAACTTCAATAGAAATAAAAAAATGTAAAAACAAAAAAAATCTGAACTTTCGACCTTGAAAAACCTAACAGTAACAACAAATAACATTTGACACCTTTTTTTTTTTTATCACATAGAAAAGTTCTTTTAGAAACAAAACTATAAATTCTGATTACTGAATAAAAAATTGAAAAATAACTCCCAGATTATTTACACATTCAATCACATGAAACATTCTTCAGAAAATCAATTATTCACTTTCCGATTAATCACCCAAAAAAATAAATAATCAAAAAAGCTGCACTTCCAAATTAAAAAAATCTAACACAGTTATGACAAATTTTAATGTTCAACTTTTTCTCAACAACATAAAAAAAAAATAAACTAAAAAAAATATTGACACTTCAAATACAAAAAACCGTAAAAAAAACTTGCACTTATAAACTTGAAATAAGAATAAAACAGTGATCACGACTCCAACTTACCCTGACATCTTCCCTTTTTTTTATTCCTTGATGTAATGTATGTCACGTCAAAATAATTAATGATGATGCTAATAAGGCTGTGGGTCTTATTTAAAGGTCTAAAAAATTTTATAAGAAGAAAGGGGATTCACGAGAAATATGCGACTAAAGATCGGTCCAGACTAAACAATTTTTTAACCTTGATAAATAATTGTCAAATAAAATTGATCGTCAATAAAAGATTTTTATAATAATAATTATTTGATGGATTCTCGATGAATTATTTTTTCCGAGGGATCATTTTTCATACGATATACCGACATCATATAACACCTCATTTATCCCGACTTGTGATAAAAATCTGTCATATTGAAGGTCAATTTTATTGAAATTATTTTATCAAGGACAATATTTAACATATAATAAATGAGTGGAAATATTTTATTGAAAAAAATAATTATAGTTTTTTATTTTTGATTCCTTATATAGTTTATATATATCAAACTTACTCAGTTTTTTTTATTTTTTAAATTTTTTTTGGAATAAATGAAGGAAATTTCTCGATCACGTTTGACAACTTCTACTTGTTTTCTTCCAAACTGAACATTTACAGTATTTAAACGTTGTCTCCCACTTGGTCTTGCAACAATTTTTATTACATATTCAAGTGTATCAATATCCGTATATTTCAAAAGATTATTCGGTATCCATACCGTGTAAAGTGGATCCTCACAAACGAATTAAACTCGGTAGCTGTCAAAAGAAAAACGAAAAAAAAAATACATTATTTCATTTAACTTGTCAATTAATTCTTAATTAATTATTTAAAAAAATTAGTTAATGAATTGATTTTCAATAAAAATAAAAAAAGATTTTAAAACACTCGGAAACATTTTGTGAACATTCGAAAACATTATACATACGATGACATTACTCTATGGAACATTCTAGAACATTCAATGAAATTTCGAAGACTCTTCTAGAACTTTTTTTTTCACTATAAAAAGAGTGCGATCGACATCAACAGCATCAGATTAATTCAAGTATTTGAACAGTACTCATCATAAAAGGAATCAAGGTATATATTTTTTTTTTTAATTAATTTTTTTTATTTTTATTTTTAGAATAATTTATTTTATATAAAAAAAAATTTTTTTTTTACAGAAAATAAAATGGATTTTCTATCAGCAATCAACAAAGTTGCTTGTAGCTCCAGCAATTTACTATTGATAAAAATGTCTGAATTAACTTCTGGAGATGAATACAAGATCACTCAAATTCGAAGCGCAAATACAAAATATGGAGTGAAAAGCATTGTGACAATTCAACATGAGTTTGATATCAATTCAACATGAGTTTGATATGTTTTTACCCAATAAGATATCAATATTTTTGGAGAAAGATAAAGAATTTGAGGAGCTCAAAACTATGGTAGATGGTGACCATCTTGGTATGCGTACTCAACAAGTAGCACCGAACATTTTCATATGTGAATTTATCGCTGTTTAAGAATAATCGATTGAAAATGTAATTTTGAAAACGAAAGAAAAATTATCAAGGGAAATGTAATTATTCGAATAAATAAAATTATTTGAATAAATGAAATTGATAAAAAAAAAAAAAATATTTCTTACAATTTCTTTAAAATAAATAGAAATAATAAAAAAAAACAATTTATAAAAATTGTAAAAAAAAAAACTAACACGAAAAGAAATAAATATATTTTTAAAAAATCTAAGATGAAAATTCAAAACGAATGCTGAAAAATATTTATAAAAAAAACAATTTATACTTTATTTTTTTTTGTTTCAAATAGAATATGTTGATAAAATCATTGAAAACACAAAAAATTTCGTAATATGTTTTTTTTTTATTTAACAAAACAAAAAAATTGATTACATTTTTTTTTTTTTAAAAGAATCATGTAAATTATTTTTTTTTTTCAAAACTGATTATGTATTTTTTTTTTTTTTTAATTCATAATTTAATTTTTTTATTATCCTTCAATTTTTTTTTCAATATTGTGTATTTTTTGGTACTGCATACGTTCATATTCAGAGTAGTTTCGTATCCATGGTATTTTATTTATTTTTCTTCAATAAAATATAACTCGTTGTCATCTTCTTTGATCTTGAATCGGTGATTTTGGAATTCCAATTCTAACGAGCATGTTGGAGCCATCAATACTTTAGCAGTATGAATGATGAGATCAATTATCTCATCGTTGTAGAATTTTTCCCATTCTACTGGAATCCAAGCTTTTAATAATTGGTTGTCTCCGCTAATGTGAAGAATAAGAATTCTAAAAAAATAAAATTCAAATTGTTTTTTGAAAATATCAAATCATAAAAAATATTTTTGAAAAAATCATCTCTCATTCATTCAATAATAAAAAAAAATTTAATTATCAACTAAAAATTTAGATCATATACTCTTATAAGAACAATTCAAAAAAAGAATCTAAATATCTTTAATACTTTTTCAGAAAAAAAAATAAAAACCGTCATTCAAAATCATTGATTCTCAAAAAAAGAAAAAAAAAAAAAAACACTCATCATGCAATCACTTTTTAATGAAACACGAAAAAAAAAAAGCACAAAGTAATAATTCAAAACCTCGTTTAAAATAAAAAAATATTTTTCACACTTATTTATTCAATAACATGAAAACACTATAAAAAAATTTTTTCATTAAAAAAATAGAAATAAAATAATCACTAACACTTTTACACTGAAAACTATAAATGATGAATAAAAAAAAACTAACAATTTAATTCCAAATCTCAATCACTAAAAAACAATTTAATCACCAAACAACAATTTCAAAAAAAAAATTAATAATAAACCAATTATAATAAGAACTTACCCAGACATATTAGTTTTTTTATTTCTTCGTAATATATATGTATATAATTTGATAGAGTCACAATCATTAATGATGACAGCAGTAAAATGTGTAGGCTCATATATATGAAGAAAGGGGGTGTAGAAGAAAGAGGTCAAATCATACGCGAATCGTTTTATAACAATATCTTATGAAAAAAAATATTCTGAGTCGATCTTTTTTTCAATTGTCATATGAGAAGGTTTTTGATAATTTCCGACGGCAAAGGCTTCTCACATGACAATCGAAATGAAAAGATCAGTTTAGAACTTTTCGAATAGAACATAACATCAAAATTATTTATTTATTATCAAAAAACAAATCATCAAGCAATAAGATTTTAAAGCGGTATATATATATTTGAAGGTATCCAGTTGTCACGGAGAAGGCTTTTTCCGTCAGAAGAAAGACTTCTCACAAGACAATTGAATAGTCCAGAAAACTTCGAATAAATACCGCTATAAAATTTGTCAACTTGATTTCCATTTTTATTGTTATTCTCTTTTTCTATTTCGCATTCAAAAAAAAAATTAATCTCTCAAGTAAACAGATTTTATAACAGTATTTAATTTCAAGGTTTCTGGATTTATCAATTGTTATGTGAGAAGATTTCGCAGCCAAGAATTATTAGAGAGTGTTACATAACAATTGAATGATCCAGAAACATTTAAATGAATTCTTTGATAAAATCTGTTCACTTTATTTTATTATTCAATCTTTAATGTGTAGTCTTAACGCGGGTATCATGCATAAGGAGGAGCGGTCAAGCGTTGTGGGGCGGCGCGTGGGTGGGATATACGCGAGGGAGCGGTTACGCATATAAGTGGGTGTTGCTCGCGGCTAGAGTGAGAAACGCATGCTACCTTCGTACTCATCTCGACCCCTAATACTTCGTTTAAAATTTCTCCTATTTTAAATAGTTTTTATTAGTATACATTATTTTTATTATTAATTATTATTATTTATCATTATCAACTATTATTTATATTATTTATTATTATTTTAATAACTATTGATTAATATTATCATTATCAACTAGTATTACTATTATTCATATTATTATCATTATCAACTAGTATTATTATTATTATACTATTATTAATATTATTATCATTATTTATTATTAATATATAATTATTATTATTTGTTATTGAAAAAAATTAAATAATATTCTCATTCATCCCGAATCTTCTACGAACCTTTTCGAATGTTCTAGAACCGTCTCGTAGATTCTAGAAACTTTGAGATTTTTACCCCTGCCCCCGATCTGAATCCCCGATCCTGACCCCTGTCCCCTGGTCCCCTCACCATGGCCTAGAACCGGCCCTATATAACTACTACGAAAAGGTATATGATCGCGCTCTCAGCCTTCGGAAAGTTCGTCTCGTCGACGGATGGAGGGGAGCCCTTCACCATGATGAGATTTTGAGGCACGTTCGAGGACATTGAATATTCACGTATTATGTGCCGCTATCGACACTGCATGGAACGGACTTGACCCTCCACAGAGCTTTAGCAGTGATTCTTGGAATTATTAATACTGGCGAAATAATAAATTTCGTTACAAAATATATTGATATTTATAATGAAAGATATTGCAATTTTATTATCAACATTGTTTTCTTCGTAAAAAATACTACTATAATCATCATTGATATTCATTTTTTTTTATTTATTATTTTTAAAAAATATCAGAATAATATAAAATTCCGATATATTTCACATTCAAAGCTCAATATCTCGAAAACTATTGAAGATACGATATTACCGGTTAATCTATAATATTCTTCGTAGAAATACTATTAGAATCAATCCTGAAACTTATTTTTCCAAACCATTTTTTTTTAAAGCTTCTTTTTAAGCTTCAAAATGACGATAAAACGATCGCAATATTCCAAAAATGCGCACAGATCGTCGTATGAAGTGAGTCAATTGGCAGAGGAGATGGAGGATAAAACTCGTGATCGCTGGCATCTGACCGCCAGCCGTCAGCTGTCTTTCGGAGCTGGCTGGTTGGCTTCGATGAATACCTCCTTGGTGGAGTTGGCTGGATTCTTGGTGACTTTGACATGCTCCTATGGTGGACCTAGTTGATGTTTTTGAAGCTGGTGGAGTAAGCTGACTTAGATGCGATGTCGATAGGTTCTTAGGGTAACACCAGTTGATGTTGCTGATGAATCTAGCCAAGCTCCCGATGTATGGTACATGCTTACAAGGGTGATTCACAATGTTGCTAAGCTACATAGGTAGGACGTTGTATATCACTTGCTCTCTTGCACTAGTGTGGTTACTTGCTGTCAGGGTAACCTATAATCGAGTAGTCAATTGCACAGAGTGGTCTGGCGTAAGTCCAATAAAGCTGCGGATAGACTTTGTGTTCGACTGCTTGGTGCACTAGAGTGGGTAGGCAACAAGAGGATATCTAGTAAAGCCTCCGAGGTGCAATATCCTTGTTCTCGTGTTGACTTAGGTTATGCGAGTTAGCTTATCAAAGGTTAATGTTTGCGATAATAACTGGTGCCACGGGGTTAAGTTATTACGCTCCCGGCGAAAACCAAAAACTTATACATTTTGGTAATGGCGCCTGAGTGACGTTTCTGAACCAATATGGTGGACCACGCCCATTTATTATTCTTTACTGAACACAGTCCGTCGGTTGCCGTTATATACCAGCTGGCTGATGAGGGAATACTTTTAGGAGTATTGGGTAGTCGTCTACGCGATGGAAACGATTCGGTAGCTGGCGTGCTGCTCGCACGGCTTTCAGAACTTGTTTCTCTTATCTCGATCTTCAAGCTACCCTAGAGATGGGGACTATCTCGAACCCAGGGGCGGTATGAAAATGTCTGCGAATACATTTCTAAAATTGAAGCGTTATTCGCAAAGACGCTCCCATCATGGCTTGAGACTCGCAGAGTACAAGTACTCTATCTAAATCTGTTGCCTAAATTCTGATTGGGTCTACAGTCCGATGAATGTCTGTCTCTAGATTCACTAGAGCATAGACTGCGAAGACAGGAAAAGAACATGAAATGCTCCCGTAGTTGGCAACCTACGCGTTAACCGGAAGAATCCATTTGTCTAAACTTGGCTTATCGAGAATACCCTCGACCAGCTAAAGACATACGACACAATGCCCACGGTTTCGAGGAAGATGGAGTCCTATATGACGAAGAAACTATCGATCCCGATCTCGAAATGTTGGATGAATTTGGTCACCCAAAATTCCAGGGACCCAGGTATTGCTATGATTGCAAAAGCACTGAACACCAGTTCAGAGTTTGTCCAGAGCCGCTGACATTGTTCTGTTACCGAAGTGGAAAACCGGGACTCACGTTTAGACAATGCTTCCATTTCAATGTAGGAAATGCCAAAACGGTCGTGTAAAGCACCCTGTCTTATCGACCATTAGTATTACCCCAAGACAGGACAATACATTAGAATTGAACCGTATTTGGGAAAGGTTGCAAAACACTCTCGGTCCTGGCCGCAAAATTACTTTCTAACTAACGACTCGAAGGACGTTCGATTAAGGCATTAATGGATTCTAGCGTGACTCGCACCGCTACAAAGGCATCGAGTTGCTCAATAAATCAGACATTCAGATGTCCAGGTATGAAAGTTTTGATTTACAACAAACAGATACAGGTTATTCTAGAGGTTAGATCAATTTTCAAGTCTAGATCAAGACATTTGAGGAACACTAACAATAACTTCTAAATTGGAAGAAAGCATAACACTAAATTCGTTGGACTCTAAATATGTACGAAACCTTTTAATACAAAAAAGGATATCACTAAATTTATCAAGCATTAAATATTATACAATATATTATTAACGATAGCTAGGCTAGCTGCTGAATGCGTTTATATTGCATTGTTAATAACTATCAATTTTTTTTATCAGTCCTCGACTTTAGAACCAACTGCATTGAAATAAATTGGTCGAAGTGCATTTAAATTAATAATTGATTCTTACCTATGAATTTCCAAGGGTAAGGATGGCGTCCAAAGTACAAGGTCATGTCCTTATTGCGACTTTCACTGTAGTTTTCAGTCGCGTTCGTTTTTTTATAAACTGACCATACTTTCGGTGGATAGGTCGCATTATTTATTCAACTCTTCTCAACGTAATCCATGTACTTTTTCAATCGTTCACGTGATTCAATTGATAATTTTTTTTGCAACGATTGAAGAAGACTTGTATCAATTTTTTCGGGTGGCAAATATGGCAACAATTGAACTAAGCGGAGTACGTCACTTATTTCTTTTCGGCGATTTATTATTTCTTCAGTTTCGCTTATATTTTTTTTAAAGTCGACAAGTGCTCCTTTTTTTTGGCTTGTTTGGCATGTGCCTAAACAAAAAAAATTGGCGTGTTGCGAGTACGCGCGAGGGAAGTGAAACTTGTGGAATATGTCACGCTGAATAATAATAATAATAATAATATTTATACTGACAATAATATTCAAATATAAATATTATTAGTTAATAATAATTATTAGTATTTATATTTCGAATATTATTATTATGAATTTTATTTTATTTGAGGATTAATTAAATCATTTTTCAGGGTTTGTAAGATCGCGTTTGTAAAACTAGAAAGCAATAAAATTTGGATAAATTCATGAATGAATAAGTGCACATACTTGCACATAGTGGAATGCGCATGTTACAATTAACAAATCAGAGTAATATTTTTTTATGGCGTTATGGACAGCAACTTCATAATTCATGTGAGCCTCTATCTTCAAATCTTTTAGCTCCGGAGCTGATTCGTTAACGACAAAATTGAAGACTGCATCATATGCTTCAGTAATTCGTCGTTCCATTAATATGTAATTAATAGGCCACGCCTACAGAGTCCAAAAAAAGAACCATAATTAATAATGCATAGAATATGGCATTTCATTACTTTTATCGTTTATTTATATTTTTCAGTGTAAACGACGGTAACCACATTTACAGATAGAAAAGTGATAAAAATAATAAATTACATTCAGCTCGATAAGAACACTAAGTTGTAATAAAATACTAATATTCAATTAATTAAATTATCTGAGAAAAATAGCATGATCGAAATTCAAGAGAACACTCAAATTCAAAGCAATTAGATGTATAAACATAACAAAAATTTTGAAACACTAAAATTGTATTGAGTTAATTAAATGGATACACGAATACTAAAATTTGATGACACTGAAATTTCATGAATTATAAAATAAGACAATAATGACAACACTACTATTGACATAAGCCAAACGAGAGTTAATGCACTTACATGGTTATGTGATGGTGCTTGCATAATGTATGTCTGACATGCAGCAACTTCACTCATAGTTATGCTAAATGTCCCATCAGTAAATATATGCACACTTAACTCTTGGTTCTCCAAAACTGATCGAACAAATTTTTTGTCAGCAATAATAATTACCGTGCTAGTTGGTTCGGCCAGTGTATCGTCAGTAGTTTCATTTCCCTAGTAGCAAAATTATAATTATATATATAAGTAGAAGGTGGCTCTTCTGGGCGACTTTGTGGAATGCGGTTCCCCCCCTTCCCCCCTCGTGTGTGTTGTGCATGGGGCCCGCATAGGATGCATGGGGTAAAAATAAAATAGCAAGGGTGCGAGTGAGAGGTATGTGTGTGAGAGAGAGGTATGTGTGTGAGGGGGTGTGTAGTATAGGATGAATGAGATTGTAAGGGCGCGTAGTAAAAATGCATGGGTGACGTCTGGAGTAAGGAATAACATAAGGACTCGGATAGAAGAACGTCTTATGGAGAAAGCAATGCGTGGGAGTGAGAGGTTTTTATAGTTACATAGTTGGGTCAGTTTCAGACATGGTGTATAGAACTTTTCTTAAAATCTTTTTTGCTTGAAAACAAAACTTAAATATAAAATAAAAATATATAATACTATTCTTAACCTATGGAAATAAATTTCAAGACTTTTTTTTTTTTTTTTTAAATATAAATTAAAATAGCGATATCCACGACGACCAAATAAAGACTGAAGTAGTTTTTCGAAAACACAGATAAATCCAAAATTCTTATTATTATTATTATTATAGAGGTGGGGGGAAAAATATATACAAGTCAAATTATTTTCAAATACAAGGAATTAATTATTATTATTTTTTTTTCTTTATTTATTTATATTTCAAATACAATCATTTATTATTATTATTTATTTATTTATTTTTTGAATACAATCATTTATTATTATTATTTATTTATTTATTTATTTTTTTAAATACAAATCATTCATTTTTTATTTAGTGGCGTTGACCATATGGTCTACATAATGGGAAGGTGTTGGTCCACGATACTCCACAGGATTTAAACTGTTTGGTGCAGTGGCAGGATAAATAAAGTCGTATAACTGATCAAAATTCTTGACTAAAATATCATTAGACAATAAAGGCAAACATGGATCCATAAAACCCGGTTCAAGTTTTGTATTGTCTTCAGTGGATTTCTGTTTTTCCTCAAATAAATGGTTCCCAACAGTCATCTGTAAATAATGCTGAAGAGTTTCTTTATGAATACGCACACCTCCAAAGTTTTTTAGTAGATATTTTATAATGCCATCCGAGTAAATATCTGCAGGATAATGAGTCAATATTTTTTGACAAGCTGCTACCCATGTTCCGAGAGAGGATAATGTCCTCAAAGTTTTTTTCATAAATAATAAACGGACATTCCCTTGTTCAAAAAGAATACCTCGCTCGCGTTTATGGTCTGTGGCTGGAAAACTTATAGTTAAATCTCCAAGATGTACTGGTTGAGTGTAATTGAGTTTGAAGTCCGGACTCGAATCGTCACCATCATAATAATATGAAAATGATCTACACATTTTCGTCAACGGTATCCATTGCGTCTCGTTATCCAAAAAAATACTTCTTTTGGTATCACTGGCTATAATTTGTATTGCAGATTTGAAATACTCGCCACTTGTCCACTCAAGACCAACACACAATGATTTTGTATTAGATTTATTAAGAGCCGTTGTATATGGTAAAACGAGAACCCTGTCGTATTGAGCCATGTTGAATAACTGATGAAATAAACTTTTTTTCGAAAGCTTTTATACTTTTTTACAAATAAGAGTGGGAGAGCTTACAGATTTTAGTAGATGTCGGTGTTGGTTGGTCTGTCTGAGGATCCAACATCATTTTCAACTTTTATGTCGTTGAATTTTTTAATTTTTTTTCTTATTGTGTAAAAACAATTCAATGTTGGTTTTTTTAAAATATGGTACAAAAGAACAAGTCCTAATAATATTTGATCCAGTAAAATTTTTAGGTGAGTATCGTGAATTTTTTCTTTTTCAGTCACAGTAAATTTCACAGCATTTAATGTCTTTACAATTTCTTTGAGACTTAGAGGACTTGAGTTGACAATCATTTTTTCAATCGCTGTTTTATTAGTTTCATCTATACCTTCAACTAAATTTAAAAAATCATATCCACCAATATAGGGATGGAGGACTTTATCATTATTTTGGGATATGCCAGGAACCCCGACTAATGTCACAGAGTCGATACGGGCTCTACATCCACTATTGACAGTTATTATACCTGTATAATTTAGTTTGCGGGTTTTCACGTCATCACCACAAATAACTCGTAACTCAGTATTTTCAACCATGCTATATAACCATTTTTTATTATATAATTGAATAAAATTTGGTTGAGGATTTTCATAAAAGTGAATATCACAATCTCACATATTATCTTGTTTGTTTGTCATTAATAAATTAATTTCACATGAATTTATATTTCTTGTATCTTGTAAAGAAAAAGAGTGAGTACAAAAAAATGTTGGTACGACTAGTGAAAATTGACATGCCTGGATATTAACGTTGGTACTGTATTCACTTTTATCTTGGGCTATAAGAATCAAAGAACTTTTAGGTTTAATGTATGCCGCAATATGTGATTGGAAAGTATGTTGTTTTATCGGTGCTTGATGGATTTCATATATTGAATAAATTTTTGGTGATAGTAGAGGTATCATAATACTCAGTAAAATTCGTCTCTCATGGTAGGTAATAGATATTTTTGCAATTTTCCGCAGACCATCAATATCCGCTTCATTTATTGATAATGGTAGTACATACTGATTATTATTATTTTGTAAAAAAAGACGCAAAGAATCTTCAATTTTCTTACTAGACATTATTCGAGGGTGGATTAATCCGAGTCTAGCAAAATAGTCGATTTGAATTACGAGTTCTAAGGAATTAATATATTCATCATAACTCAGCTCTATATTCTGAAGCCAGGTACGACCGAGGTTTACCATAGTTTCAAAGTGAACTTTCCATAAAAGTGTATCCTTGCTTTTCCATCCAACACTAAATTCTTCCATTTGTGGACGAAAATAATTGATAAGTCCGTCATTGTTTTTTAGACGAGTCTGCACTGTATGTAGCTCTGTTTGTAATAAATGGGTTGTATTATTTAAAACAGAAATTGTTTTTTTATTATCACGTTTTAATTTATTGATTTCTTCGTTGATCATCTTGGCATCGTCTTTATTCAGAATCCCAAATAAAGAGCTTGATATTGCACCCACGATAGGGTAGATCGGTTCATTACGTTTTGTTTTTATAACGTCTTTATGAAATAATGAATTAATTTGTTCTGTATACATTGCGATTTTTTTTCGTTGTTGTTCCAAAAAAGGAAGGCGTCGTGATACAAAGTCACAATTATTTCCTACAATTTTATCTGCTTCATACTTTTGACATATTTTATGTAGACCAGCCAATCCTGGGTCTTCTTTAGTATAATTACCACCTCCGCCCAAATCAGCATCAAAGTAACGCAAAGGTAAAATATTCGGTAAAAAATTGAGAAGATAGTCAACATCCATATACGTAGTAAGTTGTAGACTATTACTCGTTAGACGCACGTTTTTGATATGATCATAATACAAACCCGGTGTTTGTATTCTCGATTCAATTATCTTCACAACTACAGAAAAAATCAAAAATGCTGTAAACGCCATGGTATTGACTGAATCACGGCTTGTGATTGACTCAGTCGATTAATTTACAACATGGGTATATGAATAGGTGAACAAGACAGGTTATATTTGTTTAAAAAATTATTTTTATTTTTATATTCATGAAATAATTGGTCGTACAACTTTTTCAATATCTGCTCTACATATAACACATTTTTTTAAATCAGTTGAACAATTTCCACAAGAAACAAAATGTCTACATGGTAAAAATAATATACCTAAATTTTTTTCGAAACAAATTTTACATTTAAATTCAATATCTTCATCTATACTGTGGTAATCCGTAGGTATATTTCTCATAATGACTATTGAGTTTGATTCGATTGTCAAACTTTCTGCTTCTTCCTCATCGTCTGATGGTTGATCATCGGTTTGAGGTATTTTGAAATGATCAATAAATTCTTGTCCTTTGATAACACGTACAAAATAACATTCTTTAAAATAACGTGCATGTTCTTCCCATGGATCTTCATTTGGGAGCCAATCTTTTAAACCATTACCACAGTGATAACACTGAACGTAGTCACCAATACCAGTGTAGAAAAATCCGGCCTCAGCTAGCTTTTCTTTTGTCTGGCTCATGTGCCTAGGCCAATATCCATATGATTTCAGGCGTACGTCATAAGTCAAGTATTGTCGAACCTTGGCAGTTTTAACATCAATCTCAGGTTGTGGAACAGGGTACGGTGGTGGTACATAATCAAAAAGACTTAAAAATTCTCGATGTTCAAGTCTTGATACCGCCGCTGAATAATATGAATAACGGAATGACGGTGAAATTACAGGAGAAATATTTTTCCGATAAGGGTAGAAAGTAGGTACAGCCACGGTGTCAGGGTTGATGCCCACAGGGACATTTCCACATGGTATTCGGCGTACAAATCTACAGCTTGGTTTCTCACCCAAAGTCCAATCGTTAATTTTAACTCCACATTCAAAACAACATACAAAGTTACCAACTCCGGTATAATAGAATCCAGCAGAAGCCAATTCAAAAATATCTAAAAGATGAGCTAACGGCCATGTTTCAAAACTTTCACGGCGATTGGTTTCTACACGATACAATAATCTTTCACCACGTTCAAACCAAGTACGTTTTTCGATATGTTCTGCCATCACCATGCTTGTTGATGAAGCCATTTTTTTAAACTAAACATCAATTTTAAAATTCTCTTTATATATATTTTTTAAAAATTAAGGAGAGGGAATAATTCAAACAAAAAACAATTTTATTTATTTTATTTATTTATTTATTCAACGAAATTTACAATAAGAATGTTGTACAGTTGCACCACTACCTCGGAGAAAATGGAAACGCTTATTTTTAAATATATTTTTTTTTTGAATCAGTTTTTTATACATTGTCATTATAGTATTGTCGTTGAGTTTAGTATCGTCGCCAAACAGGCGTTGGAAACTCGAAAGATTTCCGCCATTGGAAAACCAATGTAGAGCAACAATGCAATAGCAACCACACACATTAGACGAAAAATCTTGAAGCCTTTTATTATTATACTCGTAACAGACAGTGTTCCTTCTAAGGACATAGTTGAAGCGTGGATCGGTAGGTCTTTGTCCAAAACTATCGAAGTATATTCCATAGCCAAATGATCGATAAATAATGCGACCCAATGAGATCCTGGTTGGTTATGATTGTCTGTATTTGCAATTATTGCACACGGCTTTGGCCAGACAAAAGGTAGTTTGTCTACAGGATAAATTCCACCAACAGAGATATCTGTATACGGTAAAGCTCTAGCTAGCTGTTGAGTATCCATGAGATGAATCACGCTATTCTGCGCTGCTTAGACTAATATATATTTTTATTTTCACTCTTCTTTATATTTAATTACTATAATCCATTATAACTTGACGGCTGAAGTCTATTTCGATAATATTATCATATTCGGCATAAACAAGACAATTAACGACTTGCGCCGAAGCTTCACTGAAGCGTACTTCAATACGGAGGCTACCACTCTTAATTAAGTTCCAATGACCAGCACTATGTGCGGAAAGATCTGGTGTTAAGTCAAAAGCAAATAACGTATAACCTTTTCTATAGCTATCTCTATCTATTTGCATGCCATGGTCTCCAAAATGAATACCAGTACCAGAAAAAAGTGTGTGGTATGCCTCAGCATCAAATATATTAGTGGAAAACGTAGGCTGCAACGGTTTTCCAGGTATTTGTTTACCATCGACGTAGAGACATAGAAAATTTATATTAAAGTGTTGGAAGTAGAATGGATTATAGAGCCTATTACCATTGAAGCCCCGGTTATCAACAAATCCTATAACAACTCGCTTAGGTAAAGTACCAATAATAATATTTTCGAGACAATTTCCAAGGATTCCTGCGGTGAGTAAAAAACTCTTGACCTCCACTCTAGTAAGGGGATATTTAGCTGTCGTTTTCGCTAAGGCTTTTGCATGAGCAATCATAATATGAGGATTTAGCTTGACTCGGCGTACAATCAATGACGCTTCTAATATTTGTATTTTATAATCCTTGTCGTTTGAGGTATCCATTAAACAAAATTCTTGTTTTGACTGTGTGAGATTAATTTTCAATTTAATCCCGTTCAATAAAAATTTTTCCTGGTTCAATACATCAACATGTAAATGCCCAATCATCTCAAATTGTTTTCCGGCATTTGTATGAACACATCTGGCAACTAAGCCTTCATTTTTTGCATCTGCAGCAACAACACTATTTGTATTCATACGTCCAGGAGTGTCAGGATACCATAACGCTAGTTGAAGATGACTATTTGTTGCATCATATCCATAATTAAGAATTGTTTCAATGTATGCTCTGTAAGGATATGTGCTATTTGAAGTTGATACTAATTTTTGATTGAATAATACATCAACTTTTTGAAAGAGACTGTGGAGTGTTAAATGAACTGGCCCTACAGCGTCAATTGCCGGTGCTGCTGCCCCATTTTTATCCACAATCTTAGCACGAATTTTTAACAGTGTATGTGGTAAGTCTATATATTCCTCACTTGTTCCAGGTACATGAAATTCGATTTGCGAATCATCACTCATTGAACTAATAGGATTGTAATAAGCCCATGTAGAATCTTCGATCGTTGTTTGTGTTGGAGGTATTGTAAATAAGTCAAGCTCCGACTTTGTACACTCACACGAATTATTATGTAAAAAAGACATAGTTATTTAAGAAAAAATATCGTACACGTTACGTTTATTTTTCTTTTTTATTGATCTTTTTCTTTTATTATTTTTCTTTATATTTTTCCTCTTTTTTTTACCACCACCTTTCTGGACTCTAGAACGAGATTTTTGCTTCTTGACGCGTGGACGACCACTACCTTTCTGATTACGTTTTTTCTTTATCACACCCTTTTGTTTATTAATACCAGAGCCTTTTTGAATATTTTTTCGACGCCGCTTTTTCTTATGACTACTGCTACCACCCCCACGGTTATTCCACAATGTTTCTAAATTATCTACTGCTTTACGTTTGAGTCGGTGACCAGATTCTTTTAATCGTGTCTCTAATGATTTTTTAAAATCAGATTTATGTGTTAGTACATCATCCAATACACTAACTCCAGCCTGCCACAACTCTTCACCAACAAGTATAGCTACTCTTTGTAATATAGGATATACTGTTCTATACAATCCCTTGAGAAAACCTCCAACACCGTTTCCTCGCTGATTATAAGTAATGTATTGACGTTGATGAGTTGTTACACCACCACCGACTTGATTGTCATAATACTTTAAATACATTGACATAATTAATCAATTTTTTGAAAATGAACCGTCATGGTCAAAGGGTCATCCCCAAATAAGACTATGTGGTCATTAGAATCTTTTATAATACATGATATTGTTTGAAAAGTCTGTTGAATTACTGGTAAATAATGAGGCTGGAAATTCACATTATAATTCCCACCATACTTAGAGGAAAGCGGGGCAAAATGGAACACTTAAGGAAAAAACATAAATCGATGTGTGACAATAGTTTTTTCCGATTAGTTTTTCTTACTTATTAATAAAAAAAACATAAATAATTTTTAAAAATAAAAAAAAAAATTATTATTATAAATTTATTTATCGTTGTTCAATAAAATGTGATATTCATCACAAAAATTAACTTTTTTTTATTTCTCTTCATTTATAATTACGAACAATTGCTTTTAAATTAATTTATCACCATTTTTCTCGACGAACAAAAAAAAACATATAAAAAATAATTTTCTTTGTTCTTAAAAAAAATGCTCAAAAAATTTTCTAAAAATTTTTTTTTTTATTGCATCTATTTTCTTCCGGCTTTTTTAATCGAAAAGTAACGAAAAAATGAAAAAAAATGGGAGTCAAAATATTTTTTTGGGTGTTCCATTTTGCCCCGCTTTTCCCTATATTCATTACTATCAAAAGGTACAATTCTTAAAACTTGTTTATTTTTATCACTTATAATATATGGTGAACAAATATCACAATAAACATACAATAAGTTTGGCAATGCTCTCAACAAACTGGCTGGTTTTTCACTAAGACGTATAACAATTTTTTTGGAAAATAATAATCCACACTCTATGTAATTAAAGCCTAGAATATCTGACAATTTTTTTGTTAGTGTTATTGAATGTGAAGCACAGGTTTCACCACAAATTTTTTTTATACTGGTAAAGCGTGTTTGGGAATTAAATTTGAATTCAAAATGTTGATTCAGTATTTTATCTCCATTCAAGGCATTAATTATTGCCTCAGTATTTTGATAAACGCCATGAGGTAAAAATATCGTAATACCCCCAGACTGTGTTACATCAACACCTATACAACCTTCTTGAGGGTAGACATGTAAAAAACCGATAGGTATATTTATATCACAGAGACCAACAACCCACTCGCCCTCCAAATTGATTTCACGTGGTAGTTGTATACTAAATTCTGATGCATTATTATTAGGATAAAATTCAGTACTTTTGTTACTAACAAGTGTGAGGTAAAAATTTCAGTCATTATTCATTGTAGATTACTTGCAGGAATCCAGCTATCAAATTTCGATGGCCAATCCAGCCAGTGTACAGAATATTCTTTTCGCTTGCCTTTACCACGTGTTTTTAGAATTTTTTCGATTTTAAATACACTTTCTTCAATGTTTTTGTTGACTGGAGACAATTCAACCTCATAAAACATACCATCAATAACTTCACCAGCTAAATCGGCTAACTCATAAATCGGTTTGCCTTGACGTGATGTAGCTTTCGTTATTTTAAATATTTCCTGAGACCATGAAGGGGTATATCCTTTCTGGAATTC
Source organism: Aphidius gifuensis (assembly GCF_014905175.1). Taxonomy (NCBI): domain Eukaryota; kingdom Metazoa; phylum Arthropoda; class Insecta; order Hymenoptera; family Braconidae; genus Aphidius; species Aphidius gifuensis. The sequence goes on from NC_057792.1 coordinate 13,130,803, forward strand.
ACCTTTCGCTGTACTGATGCGCACACGGTCATTTACTTTATATTTAAATCGATCAACTATTTTTTTATCATCATAACGACTTTCTATATTTTTTCTAACCATTTCCAAATTATTTATCGTCACTGCAGCTGGTGTCATTTTAATCGATGTATGAATAGAATTATTGTACCCATCGACAATTTGTTGTAATATATCTATATATTTATGTGTTCTTTTATGTGTAAAATAACGCCAAATACGTTCTTTTATTGTACGTATTACGCGTTCTACAATTGATGCTTTTATGTCAGGATTTCTTGCCACTCGAAAATAAATATTAGCATCGCTTAACATCTTTTGGATAATTTTGTTTTTAAACTCACTTCCAGAATCGGTCTGTAAAAAAACAGGCATACGGCCGTTGCTCTTTTTAAATATACGTTCAAATCCTGAACATACTTCAGGACCGGTTTTATTTTTTAATGGTTCAATCCATAAAAATTTACTAAATACATCAATAACAACAAGTAAAAAAGTTATACCATTATTTTCTGATTTTATACTTTGTAAATCTGCTAAATCAGCTTCCCAAACAGAATCGATGCCTGATACATTATAATGTAAACGCGGAAATTTACGTTTGACAGGTTTGTGTAATGTATACGCGTCTTGTGAATTTAAATACTCTTTTATTTTATCACTTAAATCTGGATATTTTGCTACAATATTACGTGCACCAGTATAAGCAACAGGATTTCATAAATCATAATAAATATTTGCAATGGGTGTATTATTTTTTATATTTTTCTCATTAGTATTTATGAGGTCTTTTTTGACTTTTCCTTTTCGGGACTTAGTCTTTGCCATGATACTTCAGGTTCACCACTAGTAGTTGGTTGCTCACCATCCGGAAATTGCGGCTCAAGTCTTTTACTAACTCTGTGATTTGGGCGGTCGGCTAATGGTGTTGGAAACAATATTGTCTCTACATCATCTTCATCTTCTGAAATGATAGGTGACTTTCAGAAATTGTCATTACCTACAAAATTACGTGGAGTATTTATATCACGGAGAAACTTTGCAAATTCTTCTTGACCAACAGCATTATGACTTTTACGATAACGTTAAGTATCATTTAACAAATCAACAATATTTGTATTGGGTATTTTATTGTTGTTTATACTTATGTAACCAGATTTATCCCATTTAAAACGCTTATCTATATCCGCAGTGTTAATATGATCAATTATTGCCTTAGCTTTTTGCTGATATCGTGGAGGAACACTTTTTATTATATTCTCGACAGGGTACGATGAATCCTCTGTAGTATCATCGATATCTTTATATGTTAATTTTGTATGTGGTCTGTCACCATCACTATTAAAAAATAAAAATCGCCTTAATAACTCACGATATTCACTCCATTTTTCTGCATCATTTTTAGAAGAATTTAAAATTTTTGTAAGTTCTTTATCAAGACGTGATGTTGGATCCCCCGGTGTTTGGATACTTGTTAATGCATGATTTTCATTTTCAAGCGACTAGAGTTTATTTATATAATCGTGAGGTACGAGGGCCATCTTACGTGTATGCTCCATATTTTCACGCCAAATTTTTAAATAAAAGATTTATTATAGGCGTAATTAATAAGGCTAAAATACCAATACAATGCTTTATGATAATTTTCTTTTTAGATGCCCAACTTATTTTTGAAATTAATTGTCTCAAAATTTTCTTATATTTTTTTAGCTTCCTTTTTTCCTTATCTTTTATTGGTAAAACCCCTTTCAAATAATTCAAAATGATTTCACAAATACAATGAATAAATCTAGAATCACTGTGTTGAAGTATTGCTCGACGCTGTTTTGGATTAGCATGAACAAGTGATGTTAATAATATTGTATTTTTCCGATCAAATGGTATTCTCAAAGGCACCTGCTTTGGTGTGTTGTCAGACATTATAGATGTACAACTGGTAAATTTAAAGATGGATCACTATTATTTATATCACGTACTTGTTTTGGGACATACACATAATTTACAGGGTCACTAGGAAAAATACATGTCCTAATACGAATGTTTTCAGGTGTTGACTGTTTCAAATCAATTAATAAGTAACCATGTGGCGCTGATGTAGAATCTAAATAAGCTTCTTGAATAAATTTTGTATTCAATGGGGATATTTGTCTAGCAAGATGAGAAATTTGAGCTTTGTCACGAGGATTTTTGAAAACAACAATATAATTTGTATTCAAAGAAATTTCCCTATAAAATTTTCCCCCATGGAATAAATTTTGTGATAATACTAATACACTTAAATGACGGTGATGTGAACCCTTGATAAATATATCTAATACAGATGAACCACTACTACTTTCACGCATTAAATCATCCATTATGATTAACTTTTTTTTTTTAATATCATTAAAATCTTTCATGTCTGGTAACCCTTCTTGAAATTCAACATTTTTATATTCAGTATACACAGGTTGCCATTCGGCGTAATATAGAATAATACGGTCAAATTCAGTATCTTATAATCCCGATAATTCTTTTAAGAAACGTTTAGTCCAAACACTTTTACCAGCCCCTGACGGTCCTGAAATAAAAATTTTAAATGGATGTGTCATTTGCCAAGCCATGATGATAACTGAAAAAAAATTTGGTGTGGGTGTATATTCAATAAAAACATCAAACAATTTATTTTTATTCAAGATTTATTCATATAACATATTTAGCACGTTTATTTACAGTATTATTACATGTATTATACTCAGTCGTTAAGTCCCTAGGTCTTGTTTTACTGGTATTATACAGGCTAGTATTATACTCAGTAGTTAAGCCCCCATGTCTTTTTTTACCGCTATTATACATAGTATTATAACCATACGGTAATGTATTATTCATGTTAGCCGTAAATTTCCGTTTCGGCCCGGTAACACGTACAATTTTCGATTCTGATATTGTATGTACATCATGTTCTTTAGTTCTACGTATTGAGTCACAAGTTACAATAATTTTGTCGTTTTCACCATCAGTTAAAGTCTTAATTGCACTTATTGTACCATCAGGTTTTTCAGCAATATAACTATAAAATTTAGGGCCCCCAGAAATAAAAGTTTTTATCTAACCACCATCAAGCTCATCAGTGAGATCACCTAAATAATTACCTAATGGCAGTTTATCATTTTCATTCTCAGAAATAAAAACTATAGAGTCAGTATCAACATACAATACTCGTGACTGAACTTTATCAAGATATTTGTATAATTCTAAGCGCGCATGCGCAGTCGTGAATGCGCCTAGAACTGGATTAGTTGAGCTATCAGTTCTATCACAACTTTCAACATATTTTCAATTGACAAATAGTGTATCATCATCGATAATAGTTATGCAAGAAACTTTAATATTGGCATTTTCAATAATTTTATTAAAATCTTGAATATTTTGAATAATACTGTACATATCCGAAATATTATCCATAGCTAGCCTACCCCAAAGCGAATTCAAGTTATTTTTACTAACTTGACGTAAACCAGGATTTTTTTCAATTTTCGTAGGCTCTAAATCAATTCCCTCTACTTTACTATAATTATCTATGTATGCTTGTTTTGATGCGGCATCAACGCACTCTATAGGCCAACCGCTAGCTTCTTGTTTTATTTTCAAATATTTATTTATGTAACCTGTAAATAGACCACCAGTTCTAGTTTTTGGGTCATATTGAGTTGTTTTATCCCAATGCCATATTTCTTTTATTTGTAAAATTTTATACCTTTTCTCAACCGCTACTTTCAACTCCTCAGATACCCAAGTACCAATAAGTGCTCGTTCTGATTCATTATGAGTACAATTTTCTTGATTTAAAGTTAATGTACATGCGTTACAAAGTGGAAAAAATTATTTTTTATGACATCTCATTGGCAATACTGGTATATATAAATCGGGCGGTGGCAAAACTCGACATTTAATTAATCCTATCACATTACTTATGTTATTATCTGGACAAAGCTCACGTTTATCATCCAGAACAAAAACTTTAGGGTGGCCTAGCGGGTAAATATTTTTCTTCAATACCGAAGGATAAAGTGATGTGACGTCCACGTAGTATATTTTTTCAGAACCAGTAACAGTATGTGAGACACAAAAATTTTCAGTTCGCCCACCAAATAAAGCATAACGAGGCAATATTGCTTCTTTATAAAAATTATTATCAATTGTTTTCAAGAAATTCTTCAAATCTACGTTGTTTTGACACATTCTTTTAAAATCACATTCCCAAATAATAATCAATTCATAACCTTCTTTTTTAAAATATGCATTTATGTACTTTGTATTCTCACGCCTCGTTCTAAGCGTTGTATTATCCCTTAAATCTGCATCCACATCTTTGATCAATTCAAAACAATCACAACCATGATAGTAACAACCTAAAAAAGAGTATATGGTTTTGCCATCTTCTGAAATGCCATCGACCAGATAGGGCCCTACTCTACGCTCACGCCCTCTACCAGCATGAATTATTTTGAGCCCTTGAGAATGTTCAAGCCATAGTAGCCATTGTATAGCTATGGTAGATTGCATGTCACCTAACCTATATCCATTCTTGGGAATCAGTGCTACCTCATTCTCTTTTAAATAATTTCTACGATAAATTAATAAACGAGTCGATGCAGCAGTTAAAGCTTCGGTGAATGGGCAAACATTCCCTACTTGCATCATTAATTTTCTATATGTAATACACGCCTTCTTAAGTAATTCTACATCAGATTTACAATACATCGCCAGTTCTCGTTTAAAATCAAATGGTGGGCCCTGAAGTCGTTCATTATACCATTTATCAAATTCTTGTTGTTTTTCAATAGTCAGCGCGCGCACACCAAAGTCTTCTTTAGGCGGTGAAGGACCAATATAATTTTGATTTTCTGGTTTATTAAAAAAGAAAGGAAAAAAACCCTTAGTCAATTCTTTGATTCCAAAAGCTTTTGGTAGCGCACTTAATGGCATGAAAAAATAATTTAGCGAGTCTATAAATTTGACATTATCGAAAGATATCAATGTAAGCCTAGTTCCTTTTACAATTGTTTGAATATTTGTTATAGGCACTCTTTTGATTATTTCACGTAAAACAAATTGGGCATCATAGCCCCCACCATTATGAGCTATACAAATTAATTTTGAGTATCTTGATTTTGACTTTAAAACTAAATCAACAAATTTTTCCATGGCGTCATCACCCTGATGTGTAAATTCGCGCGTCTCACTGCAATGACAATTTTCTGTACCGTCTGACTCCGAACAAATTTCACACACTATTTGCGCACAAAAATAATTGACGATATGCATTTTTAATTGTTTATTATTTTTATATGATCTCAGCTCAGACCGTGTTTTAAAATCAAGAAATAAAAATCCGTTAACTTTTTTTTCTTTACGAGCACTCTGCTTTATCGGCCGTGGCTTCATATAACACAGATGGTTTGGTTGTTTGTGGTCTTGACAGGGCGCACAATAATAATAACGACACAAATGTTCACTGTCACGGACGTAGACTTTACGACAAATATTACATTTTTTAATTCGATTACAAACGGAAAAATTTTTTGAATACGAGTCTGGTTGTAAATGTTTTTCATAACACTGTTCACTATAAAATACTCGATTACATATCAAACATTTTTTAAAATCATCATCATTACTGTTATTGATTTCACATGTCGGGAAATTTAAGCATTTGTCACATTTTGTCCATCATTGTTTATGATATTCATTTTTTGTAAACCCGATACGACACCAATCACACCAGAATTTTATATTTGTAGCCATAAACACATGCATATATTTTATAGGTGCAAAATGTTGGTCATCAGGATAATACACAATATTTAAAATTTTCATATTTTCACGCGAAACTCCGCGATTGAGTAAAGTTTTTTTACCATCAAAAAAAATTGTATGGCCGTCATTAATATCAAAATTCCAAATAACCAATGCGGCATAGTTCTTTTCTTTTTTTTTATAGATAAACATGTTACAATAGAGCGTGGCAAACATAAATATAGATCATCGTGGTTCAGTTCCAGAGCACCGCGAGCCTTTTTTGCCATGTGGTGCGGGACACTACCACCAGTCGTTGATTTCAATACAACCAAGTCAGTAGTAAATAGATCGTTGGCTTGCACTGGATCATTACTTTGACAAATGCTACTTACAATCTCCCATAACCGTTCAAATGTAAAATTATTGGCAGGTGTCAAGTGAGTATGCGCCTCAGAGTTCATAGAAGGGGTTTTGAAACTGAGAATAACTCTATCACGTACATTATTTGAATAATTTCTGATCAGCTTGTATACTTCTGCAAATGCTTCTTCAATCCATGTTTCAACTACAGTATTTTCCGGTATTTCTTTCACTTTAAAATTTATTAAATGTTTATTTAAATTATATTTTGCCACAAATGTCTGTGTTTCATCAACAATATCTATGCGCTGAAAATTATTATCACTACCACCTGTTTGTAAAATCTCACTTAAATGATGTTGTTGTAATGGCGATTGCATGATTCGATTTATCGATAAAATTATCGTCAACTTCAACGTCATCCAAAAGAGGTTGTTGTTGTAAAACTTCAGATTCTTGTGGTACACGTAAATGCTGATCCAAATGCTCTTGTTGTAACCGTGAATCTATAATATTGTTCGTCAAACTACCATCGAGTAGACTATCAATAAAAAACTCACACTCTGCACTGTTATCAACTCCAACATCATCATCTAAAACACGCTCCATTTTTTTTTAGCAACAACTTGAAAAAAAGATCTTCACACTGCACTGGTCACCGCAAAACTGATTTTTTTTCTAAATTCACCTGTTTCGTAAAATATTTTACCCGACAAAATTGAAAGTTTCTCTGGCCCTCTAGTGTGAAAAAAATATAGCAAAAGAAATAACGAATTTTTATTTCTAAACAAAATTATATTTGATAGCTGTAAAAAGAAAACAAAAAATATGATGGGTAACCTGAAAAATTTTTAACAATAACAAATATATCTGTAAAAAGAAGGCAAAAGGAAAAAGGTATACAAAATTTTTATTTATTTATTTATTGTTTTTTTATATTTTTTTGTTTTTTGCGATACAATAATACCTGTAAAAAAAGACATAAAAACAATTTATTTATTTATTTATTTATTTATTTATTTTTTCATTATATTTTTTTTTTCGATACAATAATACCTGTTAAAAAGACATACAAACAATTTATTCATTATTATTATTATTATTATTATTATTATTATCTATTAATTGGGCACAGCGTTCACAATGACCAATTTCATTTACAATTGGTTCTCCCCAGCAGAGATCACATTTAGTTTTGTTTAATGATTCTTCGAGCTCACGGATTTGGTTTTGCAAACATGTTATCCTTGCATCTACCAATTTCTGTCGTTTTTCAATTATTGTGTTTGGTATTTCTACTGGTGATGGTTGTGGGATATGCGGTTGTTCACCCGCCTTCCATTTTTCAAGACAATTTTTACAAAACTGGTGGTATGGTGTGGCTGCTTTATTTGGGCATTGATACCCCTCGCAGTCAACGCAAAAATCAGAAGTATCTACAGGATCATTTTTAAGTTTCTCGACACGGGGGTTTGAAGACCCTGCTTCAGCCCGATATTTATTTTTTTTATCATACTCCCCAGCAACATTATTTTCGTTTATAATCGGGGGTGGTTCCGATGACGACAATGACGACCCCGATGACGATGATGATGACGAAGACGTTGACGATTGGCTCAATATAACCACGTCATCTACCATACAAAAAATATATATGATTAATATTATTATCATTTTTACATTTTAAATTTTTTTTTTTATTTATAAAATATTTACCTTCATCATCATCTACGGCTATCATTTTTTTTCCGTGTTTCCCGCATCGAATAGGTAATACTGGATCCTCTTTTTCAGTATTGTCATCTTTACTGCGTTCTGTAATAAAAAATATATTTTATTATTATTATTATTATTATTATTATTATTATTATTATTTTTACTACAAATATTTACCTTTTTGTTTTTTAGTTATTTTTTTAGAATTCATAGTAATGCGTTTAGTTGGAGGTAATATTTCCACCGACGTAATTGCAGGTTTTTTAATTTCTGAATATATTTTTTCTTCAAGACCATTTTCTTCAAGAGCATTTTGTACTAGATCTGTAACATAAAATTATTATCATCATTATTATTATTTTATAACGCGTAAAAATATTATGAACAAAAAATATTTCACCTCCTAAAAACTTATCCAACTCCTCATCAACTGGTTCATTTTCTTTTATCTCCAACTGTGCATTGGCAAACAGTTCCGCCGCTGTTTCATTTTTTCGGTCTGTGTTAGCCATGTCATTTTTTTCAACATCTACGGGTATTTCATTTTCGGCCACTGGGTCATCTACAGGTGTTTCATTATTATTTTCTCGTACAGTCTCGTCAACTGAGCAATACGTAACTATCATAACTTCGCCAGTCAGTATTTCATTTTCGGCCACTGGGTCATCTACAGGTGTTTCATAATGATTTTCTCGTACAGTCTCATCAACTGTGATTTCATTGTGTATCATAACTTCGTCAGTCGGTATTTCAATGTCTTTAAAAAACAAGAGAAAATTTATTTATTTATTTGTTAAAAAAGTATTAAAAATTTATTTATTGAAAATTTATTTGTCAATAAAAATATTGAAAATTTATTTATTGAAAAATTTATATGTTAAAAAAAAAAGTATTAAAAATTTATTTATGGAAAATTTATTTGTTGAAAAAAAGTATTAAAAAAAATTTTTTTTATTGAAAATTTATTTGTTAAAAAAAGTATTAAAAATTTATTTTATTTATTAGTTAAGAAAAAAGTATCATTGAAAATTTATTTACCTAAAAACAGCATATCATCCTCATCAGCCTTCTCAAAATCCTTCAACAGATTTTCACACTGTGTTGAACTTTTTTCACTTTCATCATTAACTCTTTGTATAATGTTTTTAAACTGCACTTCTAATTTCGGATATTTTTTTATATCTTCTATATCGACAGGATTGCCGAGTAATTTATCACGAATAAAATCACCCAGTTCCCTATCTTTTTTAGGAAATTTTTTAAAAAATCCTGGGATCCAATCGCCGCGGGCAATCACAGTACACTTTAAATTTTTCAGCTCACTCAACAGTTCAGGATATTTATAAATTTCATGTATCCATTTTTTATCATGGATATCTCCTACTTTTTTTTTTTTACAACTAAAGTCAACTTCGTTGGTTTCAAGTGCGCGTTTCATTTTTTATTTTAGTTAAGATGTGACTGAGTGGACCCGGAAAACACAACTGACACTTGTCGTGAAAATTTTAGGGATGATAGTCAAAATAATTTTAGTCAGGCCCATTTTCCCACCACCATAAATACTTATCATTTCTAATTGGTCCATTTTTGCTAAGATGTTGCCAATAGAAAATCGGAAAATCAAAAAAAAATAACAGGCGTATCTTAAAATTTTTAGAAATTTGTCGGTAAAACTTACTTAAATACAAAAAAATAACCTACTGCTTTTATGACTCTTTTCCACGTACAAAAATCTGAAAATACCCTTCGCAAGTCGCTCGTAAAATTAGATAATAAACAGCAGGATCATTTAGAAAAAGTCTATCGAAAAAAAATTAACCCACGCCATGGAAATCTGAAAAACATGCAACTCGTAAAAATAAAATAACAGAAGAATCATTTTAAACTACAAAAAAATTTTTAGAAAATCAGTTCATAAAAAATCCTATACAACATCTTAAGATAAAAACTTACCTTTTTTTAAGGAAAATCTGAAAAACATGCAAGTCGTAAAAATAAAATAACAAAAGCAACATTTTAAACTTCAGAAAAATTTATGTCGTTCGTAAACTAAATTAACAGCGGGATGATTTTTTCTATTCTACCCTTATACGATTTAAATACGAAACTAAAAACTATATTAAAAAAAACTCCTTTATTCTTATATTTTCCGAAAACTATATTAAAAACTAAATTAAAAAAAACTACTTTTATCTATGTTTTCTTAAAACTCTATTCTTTTTTTACCCTACTATAAAACTAAACACATGTATTTCAAAACTAACACCGGAAAACTATACTAAAAAAACTAAACAGAAAAACTATATTAAAAAAACTACTTTTATTTATGTTTTCTTGAAACTCTTCTCTTTTTTCCTACTATAAAACTAAACACCTGTATTTCAAAACTAAAGCAAAAAAACTATACGAAAAAAACTCTACTGAAAACTATATACTAAAAATACTAAGCCGAAAAAACTATACTAAAAAAAACAACTGAAAACTCTATGCTAAAAAAACTATCTACCTGTACGATTTCCTTATTCTATGCCTATACTACGCTTACCTATGCTCTATTCTTATTCTATTTCTATACTACGCTTGGCCTATGCTCTATATGTACTTCACCGTTGCCCCGTGACGTCACCCATACTACGCGCCCTTACAATCTCATTCATCCTATACTACACACCCCCTCACACACATACCTCTCTCTCACACACATACCTCTCACTCGCACCTATGCTATTTTATTTTTACCCTACACTATAGGCCCATGCACCCTGTACTATAGACCCATGCACAACACACACGAGGGCAGGAAGGGGGGAACCGCATTCCACAAAGTCGCCCAGAAGAGCCACCTTCTACTTATATAATTTTGAGTATAAATAGTTATAATTCATGACGTGGATTTTTACCTTTGACAGTTTCGAATTTTTTGGCCAACTTTTTTCTGCAACGGTTATTACTTTTGCTGTCATTTCAGAACCTCCCTTTCCATCATCGTATTTCAGCATTGCTTTTCCTTTATCCGTTTGGAGTAACTCACCAAAATGTTTGAGTGATATTGGGCGTTTAGGATATTCTTTCGACTTTATTCTTTTAGCTTTTCGTTGGACATCCTGGAACGTTAATCCGCCAATATCTTCAGTTATATTAAAAATTAAACTTATTTTTTCACGAATTCACGAGAGAAAACCATGAAGGTTCTGTTTATAGACGCTTATGCAATATTATCAAAAAAAAAAATGACTTTTAATATTCGTTTTTTATATTTCTTGATTAGAATAAATACCCAGTGACTGCAAACATTCATATCTTTATTTATCGAGATTCATAAAAGTAATTTTAAAAACTTTGAATTCTATCGAGTTATTCAATATTTAAATTTTCATCTCGGGTAACAAACACTGAATTCAAGAAATATAATCGATAATATCATTAATTTTCACTCAACACTAACTCCCAAAATATTTTAACAGTAAATGTACTTGCTCAAATAAGTAAATATGGATGATATTAACAATCAGTACAACACTAGATTTATCAGATACTGAATATAAATTATCATTAGTGATAGCTAGATCAAACACTGAATATGTGACACTAAATTTGATAATTGCAATTTTCATAATAATAGAAAGTACAACACTAAATTCATTGGACCCTAAATGAACGATATATATATATATATATATATATGGGGCATTCCAGGTCAAATCACCGAGTCATCGGCCTGACCCCTACCGATTCACTTGGAAATTTTTTTCTAGGTGTATTTTGGACCAAAAGACGACCTTATTTTTTTTCAATTTTTTTCCACCATTTTTACACCATAAAATAATTATTTTTTTCCTACTATCGAGTATTCCACAAATTAGACCAGGTTTAAAATTCTGAAATTTTTCCTATATCATCTCGAGGTAAAAACAAGTCACCCATAAAAATTTGGGAATGGGCCGAGAATAATTACTAATTTTTTTATAACTGATTGAAAAAAAATTTTTTTACCAATTTTAAAATAATCTAATTTTAGAATAATCTAATAATGGTTTCTTGTAGAGAAATCAAAAATAAAAATAAATGATATCTGGGCAAATTTTGGTTCTTTCCGTATTTCAAGGGTAAAATCTTCAAAAATTGAATTTCAAGCATCGCAGTTTTCCTATCTTTCCATCCTTAAATATAGGGAAAAACAAAATTCATCAAGCTATCATTTATTTTTATTTTTGATTTCTCTACAAGAAACCATTATTAAATTTTTCTATTTTTAAAATTCGTAAAAAAAATTTTTTTTAATCAGTTATAAAAAAATTAGTAATTATTCTCGGCCCATTCCCAAATTTTTATGGGTGACTTGTTTTTACCTCGAGATGATATAGGAAAAATTTCAGAATTTTAAACCTGGTCTAATTTGAGAAATACTTGATAGCAGGAAAAAAGAAATTATTTTATGGTGTAAAATGAATTTGGAAAAAATTGAAAAAAAATAAGGTCATTTTTTGGTCCAAAATACACCTAGAAAAAAATTTCCAAGTGAATCGGTAGGGGTCAGGCCGATGACTCGGTGCTTTGACTTGGAATACCCCATATATATATATATATATAAATTATCATTAACGAATGAAAATTCTTTAAAAAAGCATTAGAAAAGTGTATTTATTGAAAAGAAATTTGAATAAAAAAAAAAATATAGTACTGACCGGGAATCGTTCCGTAATGAACTCCATAATTCCATAATTCCGTAATGAATTCCATAATGAATTAAAGTCCCCCACCAAACCCTACAACTTTTGCTCGAATCATTTTTTAATTGGAGCCATATTTTTTGAGAAAAATCCATTATCCAATTAAAATGGGACAGTCTGTATATAGGTATATTTTAAAAATTATAAAAATTTTATTTTCAAACTTACATTGTCCCGTTGGCATTTGTTTCTTTATGGCGATAATGACGGCCGTCATATACGAGTGATTGATGTTTTTTATATGTTTTTTTAATGTTTCCTGATTGTTGATTGACTTGAATTGTTTCACTTTGGTCTAAATTCATATTTAAATATTTTATATACACAAAAAAAATATCAAAATGACTTAAAATGAAAAAAAAAAAGTACGCAGCAAAAAAATAAATATTCATAAGATAATGAAATATATTAAAACTTTTTCAATTTCTAATTTTTATTTCGCAATAACAAAAAAATCTATAATGAAGCGATGCTGATTACACAACGTATTCAAAAGCAATGCAAAAGACACGACTCATACAAGGATTGTTCTCCCACTCATATCGAATTTTTTTATTTGCTACATATATGTTTTTCTCGGAATTTGTATCATGATAGAAAATTATATTCGCGCTCAGAAACAAATTTATACTTACTTTGTGACTACAAATTGTGGCAAGAAATCATATTATGGCACATAACACTAACAATGAAATAACGATCACTATGTCCAACACTAAAGTTGAAATGAAAAATACTCTAAAATATTATAAGAACTGACGAATAGCTTAGAAAAACTTATCTTCCGAAAACATATAGAATAACTCGACCTAGTAGAGGTGCAGTATTTTTGTAATCGAACACGAAAAAACTGATTTTAAAAAATCTTCCGGAATTGATATTGGCAAATAATACGAGTGGGTTTTAATATATAATCGTGAAAATGGAATCCACAGTTCTTCAATATTTATCTATCGAAATCTAAATATTATTTATTAATTTATTTTGCAATTAATCAATAACAATTAATAAGATTTACAACAATTATTCCAATTTTGTATGGCAAATATCGTTAAGGAATTAATGAAGAAAAATAGTAACACGTAAGCAACATCCTTTCCTTAAATAAATTTTTTTAATTTATCATCTAATTTAAATAAATTAATAAGTAAGCTACATCCATTTCTTAGCCATTAAAAAGCTTTTTATTTCGTTGAAATAATTATTTGATAATGAAATTCTTTCGTAATAACAATTTTCTTAAATATACTTATTAAATAATGTAATATAAACAATAACCTTTTATCAATTAGTATAGATCGTCATTGTAGATAAAAAAAAATATTTAAAATCACCCGCGCAAACGGTGATTAGCTCTGATAAGCTTCGCTTTTTTTAGTTAGAAATCCGGTTAAAAATGCTGAAAAAATAAAACACCAGTCAACAACCCTACTAGCAGCTTAATTCAGCGCCGTTAAAATGTTTTGGCGCTTTAAGGTACGGTCTCCAAGGAGCGTTTGCGTCTACTGTCCGACTGTCGCGTTCGAACGTTTCGATCAGGCGCTTTGGAACGCTCATAGCCAAGTGGTCTCCAAGGCGCGTTCGCAACTTTAATGTAAGCGAGCGCCATAAAATGTATACTGGTATACACGTATTTAGTTAGTTGATTGTCATATGTATACATTTTGAGGTTATTTAAGTAGGAATAAATGTTTTGTTATTTATTTATTAAAAAAAATATATATATAATGGATAGACGACAGATTGTGCGAGTACTAGGAATGCTAGAATTACTTGATGATTTTGAAATAGATACTGGAGAAAAAATTAAAAAAAAAAAAAAACCTGTTAATGAATTATTTAAATCAAGGAAAACTGAGGGTCATTTTCAAATATGAATAAATCGTCATTTAAACAATAGCGTAAAATTTCAACAATTTTTTCGTCTTAATATAAATCAATTTGATTATCTTGTAAACTTGATCATTAATTGTTGACTGTTCAACCTTCTAATCGAGTTAATGAGCCAGTTGAAGAAAAGTTAGCAGTAACTTTGAGGTAGGAAATAAACATACATAATGTTTATATTTATTTTTTATTTAACAATGGCATTGAATAAATTTATATTATTGATTATTCCAGATTTTTAGCCACTGGTGAATCATTTCGATCACTGTCTTTTGGTTTTAGAATATCTCATAATTATATCAGTCAGATAGTTAGAACAACATTGGCTGTATTAAAAACAAAATTGATTTCAATATTTTTGCGAAATCCTGATTCAATTGATTTTGCAAAAAAAGCACAAGAATTTGAGATGAAATGACAATTTCCAAACTGCTGTTGTGCAATAGATGGAAAACATATCCGTATGCGTTCTCCACAAAATTCAGGGTCATTATTTCATTATTATAAAGATTTTTTTTCCAACTGTTTTACTTGCCATCGTAGACGCAAATTATAAATTTATTGCAATTGATGTTGGCTCATATGGAAAAGAAAGAGATGCTGGAATTTTTCTAAAAACTCTTATGGGACAAAAAATAATAAATAATTCATTTGGATTTCCTCCACCTAGAGCTCTACCTGGTACTAATATAGTGTTACCACATGTTATACTAGCTGACGAAGCATTTAAGTTATCTGTTAACATCATGAAACCATACACAAGAAAATCATCTGTAACTAATGGTGCTGAAAGTGTCTTTAATTACAGATTAAGTCGTGCTAGAAGGGTAACAGAAAATGCTTTCGGTCTTATCAGTCAAGTTTTTAGAATTTTTTATCAACCAATAAACTTGGAAGTATCAACTTGTGACCTTGTTTGGGTCTGTTGTTGCTTACACAATATGTTACGTGATACATATCTTGAATCAAATATATCATCACATAAATATTCTAATAAAGACAACAGTCAGCCAAAGAATAACATGATATCTCTGACTGGTCATGGAAATCTATCTTAAACGCAATGGAAATGCTGTTCGGAATATATTTAAAGATTATTTTGTATCTGCTGCTGGAGCTGTTGATTGGCAATATGAATCAGCATATATAGATTTATAAACAACATTAATGTCCAAAATTAAAAAATATTATATATTATAAAATATATATTATTAAATATACATTTTCACAGTTGAAAAAATAAATTTATTCATAAATTTATATAAAATCGTTTTTTTGTTTAATTCAAAAAATTACTTTTTTTTAATTCGAATTATTTTTTTTATACAATCGTATATGTAACACATTCTGCAGAGCAATCTGTTGAAGTAGATGAAAAAAACATAAGTGGTAGTTTAACTCGTTGAGATTGGAGGTATGGAGCACTACTTAAATGTTGATGCTGTTGTGGTTGCTCACAAGGATCGAATTTATAAGATTTTTCTATTTCACAAATTATTTGTATCATTTTAATTCTTATATCAGGTACAAGATGAGAAAGAAGTTCTTTAACTTGTACACATAATGATTTAAAAAACAAATCAAGTGAGTTCTCTTCTTTTGATATATCGGCCTGCAAAGATCTATACAACTTGACTTTTTCTTCTGCTACAAGATCATCAGGTTTGCTTTTACGTGAATATGTGGAACCAGCAGAAGCAACAGATGATGTAGACAGATGTCTATCGTCTTTTTTACCATCACCACCAATAAGTTCATCAATATTATCTTCATCGTTAATATTATCATAACCATCTTCATTATCATCAATATCTTCACATTTTATTTTAACAATGTCTTTTACATCATCAGTATCAGCAGTAACATTGCTCGTTGACCTGTGAAATAAATCATATATACAGATATATTTATGAATACATAAATACATTATTATTTAATTTAATATATTTGATTTTTAAAATTATTAATACATACTTTCGTTCATTTTCAACAGTCTCCAAAAAGGCCAAATGAGCTTCTAATGACCATGGTTTTTTCGGACATCTTGGTGAACCAGTACCAAGCCTTTCTCTTCTTTTATTATAAGTATCACGTAAACTTTTCCATCTAGCTTTCACAGCTTCGACTGAAAAAAAAATTAAATTATATATATTTATTTTAAAAATTTAATTTTCTACTGAAAGTGGTTTAAATTCAATGTTTATTTATGTCATTAATAAAAATTGAGGTTACGTTACTTACTCGATTTTTTCAAAGATGTAGCAATGTTGTACCATGATCTTTGTATATTGTATCTTTATAATTTTTATTGGCTAAATTATATAAAGCAGGTTGTTCTTGAACTGCTTTAAGAAGCAGTTCATCTTCGTTTTGCGTAAATGACATATTGACAAATAACAATAAACAATAAGGTGAATAGCACTAGCACAAACACTACACCAGTTAGTTAGTAACACTACACATACAGTTAAAGAAGTAGTGTATATGTGCGTGACTGCTCGGCGTTTACAGAAGCCTGACCCGACTTTGGTCAGTCGAGCGTTCAGACACGACTCCTGACTGCGGCGCTCCGCCTTGGAGACCAATAACATGAAACCCCTATTCTCGGGACGAGCGTCTCTGAACGCGACCGTACCTTTATTTTTTTTATTCGATGTGCGCGAGTAGCGGTAGGAAATTGAAGCTCAAGTCATCAAAAAAGAGTGAGAAAGAAGATATTTGACCGTTATTATTTGTCATATTTGTGACGTAGTTGATATTAGTACGTGCTTGAGGGTAGGCCCTCAACTCAACAAAAGAAGAAAAAAATAGTGCAGCATTAAACAACGTTTTTATTATCATTTTATTTTTAGGGAATTTTAATTTCCTATTGTTTTCGCTTTTCATCTGGACCCCCCCCCCAACCATGGTAGACCCCCCCCCTCCCTCGCCCCGAAAATTTTCTAAGTCCCTTCATCTAAATACGATAAATATGGGGAACATCATTAAATATGAAGAAAAATATAGAAAAATCACTGAATATAAAGAAGAAAAACGATAAATATGGGAAAATATCAGTAAATATGAAGGAAAAATTACTGAATATAAAGAAAAAACCGATAAATATGGAAAAATATCAGTAAATATAAAGAAAAAAGCGCTAAATATAAAGAAAACTCTTATAATTATGAGAAAATATCAGGGAAATATCAGTAAATATGAAGGAAAAATCACTGAATATGAAGAAAAATATGATACATATGGGAAAATATCAGTAAATGTAAAGAACAATGTAGAAAAAAATAGAAAAATATCAAAGAAAAATCAGTGAATATAAAGAAAAAAAAGGAAATAAGTATGGGAAAATATCAGCAAATATAGAAGAAAAATTACTGAATATAAAGAAAAAATTGCTGAATATGAAGAAAAAACCGATAAATATGGAAAAATATCAGTATAATATAAATATAAAAAAAAGGGGTAAATATAAAGAAAACTCTCATAATTACGGGAAAATATCAGGGAAATATCAGTAAATATCAAGGAAAACTTACTGAATATAAAGAAAAATACGATAAATATGGAAAATATCAGTATATATGAAAGAAAAATCACTGAATATGAAGAAAAATACGATACATATGGGAAAATATCGAAGAAAAATCAGTGAATATAAAGAAAAAACGATAAATATGGGAAAATATCAGTGAATATAAAGGAAAATATAGAAAAGTGACTGAATATAAAGAAAAAAACGATAAATAAGGCAACATATCGATTATGCCCCCCCCCCCTGAAAATTTTCTAAGTCCCTTAATCAATCTAAACACGATGAATATGGAAAATGAAGAAAAATATAGGAAAATAAAGAATATATAAACGAATAAACAAAAATATAGAAAAATCCCTGAATATAAAGAAAAATACGATAATTATAGAAAAATATTAGGAAAATATCAGTTAAAAAAAAAGAAAAGTATAGCAAAATATCATGGAAAAATCATATTTTTCAACAAGATTTTTCAACAAAAAAATTTATTAACACGATAAATTATTAAATATTCAATTTAAACAAAATATATACGATCACTGGAGGATTATTGAGAAAAATTAATGAACAATACCCGGTCAATAAATAATAAAGAAATAATGATACCAGTAGAAGCTAATATAAAATTCGATGACGATGAGGAAAATGAAAATATACCAAACATTAATTTCGAGTTTAAAAAAATACAAGAAATTGTACATATACCAATTAATTCATTTGCAGGCAAAATAATTTTAGCAAAAAAAAAAAAAAAAAGAAAACTATTCAATAGTAATAATGACATTATTTAGATATCATCGCAATCATAATAGCAATAAATAAAGTGGAATTTATATATGCAATGTCAGGACGGTTATTAAAATAAAGAACAATAACATTAGCAGACGACAGTGATTATGAAGTAAAATAAAATTTAAATGAAAAAAAGTTTGATTAAACTAAATAAAGATAATAAATTTAC
Source organism: Aphidius gifuensis (assembly GCF_014905175.1). Taxonomy (NCBI): domain Eukaryota; kingdom Metazoa; phylum Arthropoda; class Insecta; order Hymenoptera; family Braconidae; genus Aphidius; species Aphidius gifuensis. The sequence goes on from NC_057792.1 coordinate 13,149,785, forward strand.
CAAAGAAAATATATTTTAGATTGAACTAACTATATGGAATGAAAAGGCAGAAAATTTCTAGGGAAAAAAGGGTGATGTGCTAGTATTAAAGGAATTGAAAATAAATGAATATAAAAAAATTAAAAATATAATGACGACTTCAGCAACAACTAAAACGTTAAATCCTGATCAACCGAGAGAAAAAAGTAAATAGAATAAATACAATCGAACTCGACAATTTTGTAATAAATATTTAACATTGACAGGCTAAAATCATAGTACAACAAAATGAATAAAAACAGAGAGTTTAAAAGGTTAGGAGAAAGCGATTCTGGACATGGAGATGACCCATTAGAAGGAACAAGCAAAATGAATGAAAATTAAATAAATTTTAGCTGTAACAATAATCATTGTAACAATAGAGAATGAAATAAATTTGTAGTCACGAATTTTAATATATATTAAAGAAGAAATTAAAATTCCCCCCGCAGGGAAGGCACAGTTGCTTCAGCAACTGTAATATTTAAATAGACAACGCACACTGAATACACTTTTTTTTTTGTATATTTTAAGTGCAAATTAAATAAAAAATGGATTTCACAGAGGAAAGTGAAATAATCCGAAACGAAACATTTGAGTCTTAAGATGAATATGTCCAAGAACGTGAAAAAATTGATCGAAATCAATACGTGAAATTCAATTGTGCAACAGTCAATGTGACTAATAAAAAAAGGGCTGAAGATACAAAATTGTCACCATAATACAAGTTATTGTTTCTTTTGTTTTTTTTTTTTTTCTTTTGTTCTTGCTTTTTTTTTATTGTCAATGTCAACCGGGGGAGGTAATTGAATAATTTTAGGGTTGATTCTTTCATAATCAATTTTAATAAATTGTCATTCTGAAACAAATATAAAAAAAAAATTATTTTGTTCTTTTGTTATTGCAATCTGTTTTTATATTTTAAATGTTGAGTTGATAGTAGAATTTTATTATTTTAGTGTTGAATTCCTTTTTTTTTTTATTTTCTCGTTTGTCTTTTTGGGTTTTTTATTTATAATTATAGAAAAGCATTGTAGAATAAGTATGACATTCTAATAATTTAATAATGAATAATTTTTAGATTAATTCTAATGGATCGCGGTTTTAACTTCATAGTAAATTATATTTTTTTTTTTAAATTATATGATTATTTTCAGTCTCGTACCATGGAATACTGGCTGCAAAGCGCAGCATAAAATTTTTGCTACAAAATGTGGAAAAAAATTAGAATTTGTTGAGACTTTTAATTTTAAGCACAATCACGATCAGACGTACAACGAGATATTGGCAACCAACAACGTGAAGCCAAAAAAAAAAAGACCGGCAACGTACAGAACAAACAACAGCATTAAAAGAAAAAAGACAGCTCATAAATGTACCCCAAAAGATAATGAACTTGTCAATGCTGATCTTGATAGTGGAACACCTTGTGAAACTCCACAAGCCAATGAAAAATCTCAACAAAATGTTTCAACAGCTGATGCAAAACTTGATGCACAAGAAAACATTACAATTGAAGGTAAAATATATTATTTATTATTTAAATAAAATTAAAAAAAAACTTTGTACAAAAAAAAAAAAATATATATATAAAACCATTTTAGTTTTCACTTGATACTTGGTTATTGTGGACACTTTTTTAGTGTTGAGTAACAATCAGAGTGACATCACTTTACCAAATAAAAATAACAAAAAAATTCCTCTCTGATACAAATCAATTAATTAATATTTTATATTCTTTATATTTCCGGTTTATCAATTGAAAAAAAATCAGGAGAAAATGATAATGAACTTGTCAATGCTGATCTTGATGGTGGAAAACCTTGTGAAACTCCACAAGCCAATGAAAAATCTTAACAAAATGTTTCAACAGCTGATGCAAAACAGACAACATTACAATTGAAGGTGAGATATATTATTCATTATTTAAATAAAATTTTAAAAAAACTTTGATGCAAAAAAAAAAATATATATATATAAATAAAAGTCAGTAATAGAATTGTGATTAAAACCGCGAAGTGAAAGAATTGAGAAATAGCAAACTCCATACGTTTTAACTGATTTTCTGACTTGGATGGCGAGTAGTGTACATAGGAGAGTTCTGGCCCCCCCCCCGCCGTGATCCCCTGCCGTGACACCCCTTCCCCGCGACCCCCGCTGTAATTCGCGGTTGATTTCGCCGAATCCGCAAGGCCTCACCCCAGGGGTCCTTAATTAGAGCAATTAATTAATTAATTAGGTCAAATCACCCTCGGGGGTCCTTGAATTAATAAATTAGATTAATCAATTAATTACTTGAATCAAATCACCACGGGGGGTCCTCTCATTAATTATTTAATCAAAGCAATGTCGCCATGGGGGTCCGATTTTTCTGAAGACGTCATATTGGTTTTTTCTGTAAGTCGCCATATTGGATTTTGTTGATGCCATATTGGTTTTTTCGTAAGACGCCATAGTGGATTTTTTTCTCGATGTCATCTTTGGTTTTTGAAAGACGCCATCTTGTGTTATTATTATTAATGGAAAAAAAATATTTTCCCTAACCAGGATTTGAACTCAAACCTTTGGCATAAGAGTTTGGCACGCTATCCTCTGAAACGAACAAGAGATTATGCTATTTCCTGTCGGTGAAAGAATATTCCTTCAAATATTATATAATGAAAAACTAAATCGCCTTCGATAGCTCAGTTGGTAGAAGCAATGCACTGTAATTGGTTTAATTAAAATATGAGAGATATCCAGAGGTCGCTGGTTCGAATCCGGCTCGAAAGAAAATTTTTTTTTCTATTTTATAAAGAAACACTGTTGATGGAATTAAAAAAAAAAAAAATTTGTCTTGATGATGGTTCGAACTGAGGACCAATCATTTCATAGGTTGGAACCTTAACTCTTGCATCATCAAGACAAATTACAGAAAGTATGAGTGTAGTCAAACCACCTTGTGAAAAATCACGTCTAACTGAAAAATATAAAAAAATTGTGAATAATTGTGAAAAAAATTGTGAATAATTGTGAAAAAAATTATCATGGGATATCTTGGGAAACTGGTCATGATCAATATAATAACGTATCAACAATAATCATTGAAGAATTAGTTGGAAAGTTTAATTATTTATTTGTCAAAGGTGAAGATAGAAAAAAATGGTTAACATTTATTTTACGTTTTAATCCAATGACAATTTTCAATTTGGAAGACCTGGGTTGTCCAGATATTAAAATATTAGAGACGGAACATCCAGCAATACGACAGATGAATTCACATCCCTTATGCAGTTCTAACAAATGTGCATATAAAAATGCACAAAGATACAAATATTGGTATATTTAAAAATTTTCAACAAGAGCCAACATGAAAAAATCCATTTTACATTTTTGTGCAGTGGAAAATATAACTAAATTGACACAAAAAGATATTGCTGCACTTCCAGTGATGGCTATCATAAAATTTGCATCACATCACATTGATGAAATTTGGGAAAAATTATCTGTAGAAGAACGTTTAAATCCAACAATTTCAAAATTAAAACGATGTAAAAAACATCAAATACAAAATGATTGTGAAGATGAAGTTGGGATATCTTATTATGTACTAGAAAAAGATTGTTTAAAATGTAAAGAACCAACTGACAATGGCGAATTGAATTTTATTCTTGAATAAATGATGCAAAACCAAAATTTCAAAAGTTGTTAATTTTTAGAATTATCCTTCTTTCTTTCCTTTAAATATAAGATATAAAAAAATAAAAATTTAATTTGTATGATAAAATATTAGAAACAAGTTTCAACAAGCTTTAACATGTTTAAACAGGAAAAATACAAAAAAATACCGTCTAGATTTCATTGTTATAAAAATTGATGAATCATCTTACAACAATGGATTAAAAGATTCAAAGTTAGAAAATATACTACAACATGTTCAAACAGGAATTATCAGCTTTTCTCAAAAGAATATTTTTCACATCTATTGTTATAAATTCCAGAAAGAAGATTAAAAAATTAAAGAGTTAGAATAATAGAAAATAAAAAACTATTTTTATTTTTTAAATTTTTTAGTTGGGATAAGCATCACCTGATTTTCCTCCTCCCACAAAATATCAACTAATCACGTCGTTCCCCCACTCCTAAAAAAATTTCTGGTAGGGATAAACAAAACCTGATTTTCCTTCTCCCACAAAATATTAACCAATCACAACGTTTCCCCACTCTTAGTGAAGAGAGGAAAGGGAACTTTTTCGTTGGTGGGGGACCTGAGATTTGGTATATATTCTCGTGCACAGAACATCACTCTTCATTCACTCTATCAACTGTAGTGCGCCCAGTCTCAGAAACCAACAAGTAAGTTTTATCATATATAAATTTATATTAACTTATGGATATTATCATTGTTTTTCAATTATTTTGTTAACTAAAAATCAACTTTTCCATTTATAGATTTTAAAAAATAAGTTTTGCAAAAGCAAAAAAACTTCAAAAAGCTAACGAACGCTAATCATTGAAAGATTTGAAGAGGAAAGTAGTTTATAAAATTACTAAAGTAGCGAGAATTCCAACATCAAAGTATGGTCCAGCGCTAACAGTTGAAATCAACAATAAAAGTTATGCATATCTACCAAAAAGATTTCCTACACATTTCAATCAAGATGATCAAGAATATAAGGAGCTAGAAAATGCTGTCAAGAAAGAAACACTAACCGTGGTTCTTGATGGTGAAAATAACCAAGATGTAACATTAGATGATAGTACATATAATCTACAGGATTTCGATGATGATGAGGAAATGTGAATAAATAAATACACTAAAAATCAAATTATTTTCGATTGTTTTTTTATTTAATTTAAACTATTAGTTACAATTAATTTATGTTAATTTATGTACTATTCCACTTATTGGTCTATATTCAATTATTTTATCATGTAAAATTAAGCAATATGCTGTCGTTCCTTGGGGAGTTTTCTTTTGATTCCAATTCCAAGCGTAAATCTACAGCACCAGTCTTCAAAAACTCGTTTTGTTTACTACAATCAATAACAATTAATGGAGATTTTTTAGAAAAACTATCATTTGACACTAAATCTATTTTAAAGCCATAGTAAGACTCCGCAAAATTAGCATACATATCGTATAATGAAGGAAATTGATTTTTTTCAATATCAAGATTTAAATTTCCATAAGGAAAAATATAAGAATTAAGATAAAGTTTAGCATTTGTTATTTTACAATGATCAAAATGTGTTACATCTTTTTTCCAATCATTTTTTCCATTTGATTGGAAACCAAGAATAACATAACGTGGCTTTTCCAGTTGAGTTGCAGTTTTCACTGTCCATATATGATGGGTTGTTTGTGGCAGCAATGGATATTCATATAAATCCCAACTTCTAAATCCAATAGAAATTACAGGATCTTTTTGTTTATATTTTTGTTTGATAGCATTATATACTGTACAAGCCATTCATTTTTTGTAAGTTTTAAATCAAATTCTGGCATATCGCGTCTCATTATCGCGTACGATCGCATTAATATTTGAACGTGATCGTATCATAATCAGTTCATGTTTCGCATTGACAATCATTTTTTGATAATCTTCAGCAAAGCCGAAAATCATATTTAATGGAACGCATATATCAAAATATCCATCATCATTTATTGATTTCATACCATTTTGATTTATCCACCCTGCATTTTCATAATTCATTCTTGAACTTAATGACAAATAATTTTTCATTGTAGATGTTATACCGACATTCTTTGATTTATCAATCAAAACTCCATTTAATTCATAACGCATTTCATCAAACAGAAAACACATAGCATTATTCACTAACGTTAAAGATAAAATATTAGCAATTGGATCTTCTGCATTTGCAGCAGCATGTTGTTGCGTTAATTTTCCGCTCATATGTATATAGCTTTTTGATGGTAGAACAAACAAATCTTGATTCTGTATTGATATTCTTATTTCATCACTATTATCGAAACTGTTTGATTTAAATGATTGATGAGCATGTAGCTCATAGTTGGATATTTCATTGTTAAATTGAACTGGTGCGTTTATATTGAAAATATTTTCATCACTCATTTTGATGTGTGAAACAATTAAGACAAGTTATATTTATCCAATTAAAGCTCCAAAATTTTTTTTTACTTTGAGACCTAGACTCTGCAGGTAATTTATATTCTGAGCTGTCAACTTCTTGACTGCTCGATTCAGACTGACTGAAGGTGTCCATGATGTGCTGCTTTTATACGATGACCCACGTTTTATTGCGCGTAAATTGAAGCAAATTCCCATTCCTATGATTTTATATGTAACGTAATGATTATTATTTCACCACGAAAACTCACTAATTTACAGTTTTGATCAACATATTTTAGTTGTAAATTATCAATGGTTTTAACAGTAATTGGTAAATAGATTGGATTAGCTGTTACTTCAATTATTTTATAACCAGGTGGTACAGCAAGAAAAAAGTTATATATTGTATGAACTTTTTGTTGATTCACGTAAGCTCCTGTTGTAATGTTGCACTCGATTCTCAATGTATTCACTTTTAAAATATTAATCGGGTAATTTGATTCATATTCTATATTAGCTCTCAATAGTCTCGGTGTAAATCCTAGTAAACGTGCTGGTGATTTTGGTTTCACAAAATCAATATCTCTTTCACTTGTAATATATGAATGTAAAGTATTTTTATTATATGTAATTTTGATTCGATATTTTTCTAAGTAAGCAGCTAAATCATCTATTCCATAACTTCCAGTTGGTATTCAAATTTTATCATAACTGTCAAAATATGAAATTATATTATTTTCATGATCGATATTTAGTAATGAATTAAATGATACAAATAAAATTAGTGCTAATGAATAATTTTTTTCACTTGATAAATGTATTGGTGAAAAGTAATCAGTTTCTAAGACTGAAGATATACCGGTGAGAGTTAAAGTAAATGTATCGTTCATTCTTAAGGTCGATAAATAACTAATTGGAAATTTTCTTTTCCTCTGCTATTATAGTTTTCCAGTGAGAAATGCGAGACATAAATGTCCCAAATTATACGTATTCCAATCTTGATAATGTTTATGATTATAATTGATGCTACCAACATTAAGATAACTAACATTAAGATCTTTCAGTGGTTGTAAGTTGCCAAAACTATCAAAGTATATTGCTGAATTTTTATTGAGTTTTTTATATGCTACTCAATGTGTTCCAGGATTCCTTTTATCATCTTAATCAATGATTCCACACTCTTGTTTCCATGATCCATCTTTTGTCATATCATTTCGCATAAAAACTCCACGAAAATTAGTAATTTTTGATTGTTCAGCAAATTTTAATAAATCACAGTCAGTTAAAGCTCTTTGTGGTGGCATCAGTTGAAGTTTTTTGGAGTCAGATAAAGTCCTATACCGCTTTCATGTGGTGTTAAATAAAGTCCTTTTCCGATGGCAATCGATTCTATCATTTTATTATGTCGCTTATTTTCATCTACTTAAGCATAGAGACACGCAAAAAAAAAAAAAATTGACAACAAATAACAACAATCAATATTCAATAACAAATAATATTTATTAAATTAGTTTAACAAAAATTTTAATTAAATAAAATTCATAATATTTAATATTTTAAATTGTCATTGTTATTATTATCAACATCATCAACAACAACATGTATTGATAATGAAATGAAATACAAATAGACTCAATGACGGCCGTTGAACATTTTATAAGTTTATTAATAACAGTAGCAAGTGCAAAAAAATTAGCAGCTTTACTTGTTGCTTGTTTTATATTCTATCATGGACTTATACATCTAATATATGGTAAATATAAATTAATCAATTGAATAATTAAATAACAGCAATTAATATTCAATAGATATGATTTTTTTTATACAAGAATTACTGAAAATAATAATAATAATCCTTAAGAAATTGGAGGAGATGAGGAGTAAGGAGAAGAAGAAGAAGAGGGACAACAAGAAAACAATAATTTACAAATATTACAAAATAATAATAATAAAAATAATAATGATGGTGATTTAATAATGTCAATTAATTTAAATAATTTATTACATATTTATTTTGAAAAAGTATTTGTTACTAAACCATGGAAAGCTCTTTTTGTAACAACTGATGATGATATTAGTGAATGGTGATCACGATGGACAGTTGATAGATACAGTGTTCCATATATGGAGAAAAATAATTTGTAAATTTTGCATTTTTTTTTGCGATTGAGGAATCCGACACAATTTATTTAAAAATTTACATTTTCTTTGGTAAGATTTACATTTTTAAAAACAAAACTGAAAAAACATTTTTTTTTGTAAATTTTACATTTTTATTGGGTGAAATTTAACGATAAAAATGTTAAAAATTGATTTTTTTTTTTTTTACTTAAAATGAATTTGAAATATATCTTTAAAAAATGCGAATATTAGAAATAAATGCGGTGAAAAAAACAAAAAAAATAAACATTAACGATTTTAGATATTTTTTTGGTAAAATCTGCAGCTTTTAATTGTAATTCAGAAAAAAAAAAAAGACACAAAAATAAAATGCAAATTTTACATCTAAAAACTGTAAAGTATATTGAAAAAATAAGTTTATAGAAATTAACAAATTTGAGAGGTAGATTTTACATTTTTTTATTGTAAAAAATTGAGGTTGTCTCATTTCTCGGAAGCCTGGTAAGAAACATGTGTGCGTGAGAAAGTCATTCATCTTTTCTTTAACTACTGATTTTCCTTGGATATTTTATTTATTTAATAAACAAAATACATATTATTTTATTATTAATGAATAAAAATGTCCAAGGAAAAGCAGTAGCTAAGGAAAAGATTCCATGAAACAATTCTTCGGCAACCTCAATTCCTTAGCTACATCTTTTCCTTAGCTACTGCTTTCCCTTGGACATTTGTATTTTTAAAAAATAAATTTACATGTATTTTATTTATAAAAAAAATTACAAAGGTCCAAGGAAAAGCAGTAGCTAAGGAATGAAGGTTGCCGAAAAATTATGTTTCATGGAAATAATTCCTTAGTCACATTAATTCCTTAGCTACATCTTTTCCTTAGCTACTGCTTTCCCTTGGACATTTGTATTTTTAAAAAATAAATTTACATGTATTTTATTTATAAAAAAAATTACAAAGGTCCAAGGAAAAGGAAATGAAGGTTGCCGAAGAATTATGTTTCATGGAAATAATTCCTTAGTCACATTAATTCCTTAGCTACATCTTTTCCTTAGCTACTGCTTTTCCTTGAACATTTGTATTTTTAAAAAATAAATTTACATGTATTCTATTTATAAAAAAAATTAAAAAGGTCCAAGGAAAAGCAGTAGCTAAGGAAAAGATGTAGCTAAGAAATTGATGTGACTAAGGAATTATTTCAACAAATTGACTTAACACGACTTTTTAATATTTGTAATGTGCAAATTTTTATTTTTGTTTTAATTCTTTAATGTTACTAATTCATCAATAAAAAGTTTTATTTTCGTCGTTATTGGAGGTCATTCTTAATATGGACAAAAATTTTCCACTTCAACATAAACACGCGATAGCTTAGGGGATAAGGCGCTTGCTTTTAAAAGATAGGATAAATAGGTTTAGGTAGAGTCGTTGGTTCAAATCCCGGTCAGGACACGTATCAAACAAAAAAAAAAAAAAAAACAATTTCAGTCTCTCCATTTACAAACAAAAAATTTACATTTTGCATTTTTTTTTTACTAAGCATGTCATTTATTAAAAAAAAATGTTAATTTTACATTTTTTTATGCAAACTGTATCTCTGCGATGAAAACAATTTTTAATTGTAATTTTTACATTTTTTTTTGCAGAATCCCTTATTTACTAAAAAAAAATGTAACTTTTACATTTTTTTTCAATAAGCCTGATGTTTAGTGAAAAAAAATGTAAATTTTACATTTTAATAATGTGAATTCCGGCTTTGATCTGATTACATATTTTTTTTGTAGTTTTTACACATTTTATGTTACGGATTCCCCAATCACAAAAAAAAAATGTAATTTTTACATTTTTTTTTGTTAAGTTTACAAATTATTTTTCTCCGTGTATGGTGTTACATTTGGTGCTGGACTTTTGATACTTCAACGGATTGATCATATACCTGGAAGTATATTGGCACCGTTTTTTGCTATTATTTCACTAGCAGCTTATACAATATTCACATGTGTCTACTGCTGAATGTGAAGAGATACATAATTCTTATATTGTTTTTGTACCGGTAATTAATTTAATTTTTATGCCAAGTTAATTGACAAAGCTAATTTTTAATTTATTTATTTTAGATTATCGGATATACATTGTTGTAGTGAGAAATTCAACACTTGCATTGAGAGGTATATATGTACTCAGTTTTACTTGCTGGTCTTGGTCGAATAAGTCTAGAGACAATCTATTGTCAGTCAAGGACATGTTTGCCAACAGTTGATAAATGGTATATTATCATATGTAACGGACACCCTAGGAAAATAATTTAAATATAATTAATTTTTTTTTGTTAAAAAATCATCATACAAAATCATAAGGAAAAAATATAAATGAAAACGTATATGTAATATTAAGAAAAAACAAAAAATGCCTAAAATGGACACCACTAAAGAAATAACAAAATATATTTAAAATTATATATTATAATATTATTGATAAAAAAGTAAAATGTCTGATAACAGCTGACAGTTTTTTGTTCAATTTTTTCATATTTTAAGTTTTCACACACACACACACACACGTGCGCGCGCGCGCGTCCATCGATGAAGCTATAAAAAAATTTTTATGTTTTTCATTTTTTTTAAATATTGGGATTGATGATGACTACACACACAAACTCTATTTTTTTTCTGTTTTGGTTTTGAACTGAATCCAGACTGGTCTACATACATAGACGCCATTGTATGCCGTATGCGGCTGAAGATTGAAAAAATAAATAATATACCGGTTATACATAATATTAACCGGTCTTTGTGCTTTTATTTTATCAATAAATTATAATTTTGCGTAAATATTAATTGACAATTAAGTTTATTGAATAATAATAATGTCTACATTCACACAATCTCAATCACAAGAATTAGAAAATTTCGAAGCTGATATTATGAATGTAATATCAAATAATGTGTAAGTACAAATTGTTTATATTACTCAATTATTATAAATTAAAATTTTTTATAATTACATAAATTTTTTGCTTCTAATTATTGGTTTTATCTATTATCATCTAATTTTTTTTTTTTTGTTTTTTCCATTATTTATTTATAATTATGTTTTTATTATTTCATTTTCTAGTCCTGGATGGAATGATTTAATTGATACTGTTATGATATACACACATGGTGCAATGTCAAGTTCAGTAACTACAACTAAACAATTTGCACCATTCAAGCCATATCTTAGATATATAGAAAAACACATTGAACAACTACAATAATTTCAAAATAACATTAACCAGTTTTTTTTTTTTAATTTACACTTGACATTTATTTTTATCAATATATATTTAAAAAAATTAACGTCTACTTTGCTCGTGATTTTTTTTGTTCATTCTTCATTCTTTTTTTTTTATATATGTAAAGTAAAAGTAAATGGCAATTTAATTTTTTGTGGTTTATCCAAACTGATAGATAATCAGTTAATTAGTTTTAACTTTTTTTTACCTAAAATTAAGAGATTGTAATTTTTAAAAATGAAAACAAACATTTATACATTTAATAATAATAAAAAAAAAAAAAATTAAAACAACAGAAACTAAATATATTTTCTATAAAAAAAAAAAAAAAAAATTTGAATGATCAAGTTTAAATGAAAGCAATTGTGTGTTGGTTATAAAGAAAACCAGAAAAACAATAAAAAAAAATATAGTCAGGTCCCCCAAGGTGCACCCTAAGTGTTCCGTAGGATTTTTTTTTTTTTTTTTGTTGTTTGATTTGTTTTTCCATTTTGTTGTAAAATAAATGACTATTTTTTTTGTTTTGTTTTATTTTCTAATGTTGTTTATTTCTGTTGTTTAATAAAAAAAAAAGTAAACGACTGAAAAATTTCAAAAAAATAACGTAAAGTCTACAGATGAAGCGTCATCGATTGAAACATTGCCGGAATCGATCCGTCAATATTTGAAATTGGGCCCTGTCGAAAAATGGGGATATTAAATCTAATAAGGCCCAAAAATTGAAAATAAATACGATGATTGCTTTTGGGAAAAGAAAACGTAAATTTCATTTTATATCAACTAATTCGGTTCGGCGATTCAAAAAATATCTTGCAAAAACAAATTCTGACACTACATTTTGTTTAATAAAAAAAAAAATAAACGACCAAAATATTAAAAAAAAATAACGTAAAGTCTACAGATAAAGCGTCATCGATTGAAACATTGCCGGAATCGATCTGTCAATATTTGAAATTGGGCCCTATCGAAAAATGGAAATATTAAATCTAATAAGGCCCAAAAATTGAAAATAAATATGATAATTGCTTTTGGGAAAAAAAAAAAAACATGAATTTCATTTAACATCAACTAATTCGGTTCGGCGGTTCAAAAAATATCTTGCAAAAACAAATTCTGACACTACATTTTGTTTAATAAAAAAAAAAATAAACGACCAAAAAACTTCTAAAAAATATCGTAGAGTCTACAGATGAAGCGTCGTCGATTGAATCATCGCCGGATCCGATCCGTCAATATTTGAAATTGGGCCCTGTAGAAAAATGGCACTATCACAACTGATAAGAGCGAAAAATCGAAAATAAATACGATGATTGCTTTTGGGGAAAAAAAAAACATAAATTTCATTTAACATCAACTAATTCGGTTCGGCGGTTCAAAAAATATCTTGCAAAAACAAATTCTGACACTACATTTTGATTAATAAAAAAAAAAATAAACGACCAAAAAACTTCTAAAAAATATCGTAGAGTCTACAGTGTAACCGATTTTCTGACCTGCGCAGCGAGAACTATCGGCCAAGGTTAGCAACGATATTTGATTTCATAAAATTGATTTAAATTTAATTTAGATATTGTCCAAACAAAAGTTGTCGCAAGAGTGAAGCTCCTTAATAATTAAATATAATAATTCCCATAAAAAATTATAAATTAAGAAGGGATGATCTTAGGTGGAAACATCTTTGACCAATCAAAATTGATGGTTCTCATGATAGTCAGCATTTAATATTTTACTTAAAGAATTATTTGTAACGTCAACGGATGTAAAATACACACTCCTCCCCGTGAGAGAAGTTTCTTCGACCCGAAACTGACAGAACCAACTATTCTTCTACTGACCTATGGACATTTCTAGCTTGCCCAACGATTCAATAGTTCGAATACCTTTGCTGGTGGCATTTTACGAACTTCGTTATCGTTGCGAAATCTTCTGCGAGCATCATCACGATGGTTGAGCAAATCATCGAATCGTGGATCGAGATCCTCTGAGAGCTCGTCATCTCCAGGTAGCGGAGCTGACTCAATAACCCGAAGGCTTGGAGCAGCTCTGCTTACTGATGAAGCACGACTGCCATCTTTTCTTGGCCTTCCTCGTGGACGAGGTTCCAAGTGTACAAGGCGAGTCTCCATAGTCTTGAGACTTTCAGTGAGATCATTTACGGTAACAACGAGAGCCTTCAACAAGGTGTTAGAGATATCACCACGAGAACAAGAGGGACCTTCCTGTTCGTCGCCTTCTAGAGGTTTCGAATCAGAGGTTTCTTCAGGGAATCTTTCTACAGACGTAGCCATTCTTTAAGAGATCCTTACTAGTCAAAGAGAGCCAAGATTGTGACTTACTTGAGCTCGCGACTGGACTTATATACCCGTATATCCTACTCTGAGCCAAGTGACGCACAAGACTTCTGCGCAAACTGAGTGGAAGTGGTAAAACTTCCGCGCCAAGTCTTACTTGCGGCGAGAACCAGAACTATTAGAGGTTCATTACAAGAGAACCATCAAGCTATACGACGAGAACTAAAATCAAAACAATCGAAATATCGAACGAGAACCAACATCTAAGTTTTCGATACATCGAGATACCAAACGAGAACCATTCTCAACCTCTAACCTGAGGGAGTAGAAGATAGCCAGAGAACCATTCATTCAGCTAATGAATGCTATTATTTCGAGACATAACGAGATCCATGTCAGGGAACCAAGACGATAATGTCTTTTCAAAAGAGAGATCCAACACCTAAGGTAGCCAAGACAATAATGTCTTTCAAGAAGAGATCCAAGTCGTACGGTAGCCAAGACGATAATGAGCTGCTCTGCTTGAGACAGCTCCTTATATAGGCTGTCATCCCTTCCATCGAGAACTGATAACTGCCGTCTGCGCAACTCCCAGCCCTTCTCGACCAATGAGGAGTGCCGGCCAATCACAAAAGAGAACCCAGACATCATCTGATGGCGTCAGCCAATCAGAAAATTCGCCGACAACTTATCCATTCTTCTAGGTTTTCGCACCTAGCGACATCTATTGGAATTTTCGTGAACCACTTTTGGCGGGAAAGTTTGAAAATTTTTTTAAATTTAAATTTTCGTTTTCGGTAACCATCTTGTTTTAATGTATCCGTCGGTAACTACGGTATCCAGTCACCAGTTTTATAAACAACGTAACCACTCACTATGATTTTTAAGCAGCCTCAGTAGGTAACCCCTATTTCATAATCCTTTCACGGCAGGCCCCACGTTGGGAGCCATTTTGTAACCGATTTTCTGACCTGCGCGGCGAGAACTATCGGCCAAGGTTAGCAACGAGGATTTCTCACCATCCTCCTCAAAATCACCGGGGGGAGCATGTTGGTTATCTCGGGAGCCAACAACCGTGGGAGTCACGAGAACTAATTCGGAAGCCTAACTCAGTCTTAGAAATGGTAGAGGGGTGTGGTCCACCTGATTGGATTATGAAATACGTAACCAAACCTGAGGGAACTATCGTGAACCAAGCATAGTGTATTACATACGCCTATATTACATTGCGACTATACTATAGCAACATATTGACGTCACAAGTATCATAAGTGTAGGAGCAAATATTCTACATGTGAGATATGTATTTTGTATAGGGAACCATACAGCGATCCATCCGTGACCAGGTCTTACACATACGTTGCCATTGCAATAATAATATATCTCAATATTATTATTATTATTTACAGCGATCCATTCGTGAACTCACACATACACATTTATGTGTAATGATGGTCTAACCATCACATACATATTATGTAGCGAGAATATAATAATTGTTATTATTATAATGAGAGAACCATATAGCGTGATCATTAGTATTAGTCTGTCATTGGAAATTCAAGCAGAGTTTCACCAGGACTTAACGTCTGATACCTAGAGAACCTTTACGAGAGATCCAAACGATGTCGAGAGAACCAGTAGTGAACCAAGAGAGCCAGTCAAGAGAAGAGAAGTGATCAGTTCGAGAGCCAGACAAGTTGTGTCGTCTAACGATAGCGTTCTGTGCTAAGCTACTGTGAGTCCTCTGAATCCCCACTCGCGCGCTCTCCCACCTATCGTCCCGGACATTAACGCCAGACAAGTTGTGTCGTCTAACGACGACGTTCAGTGCTTAGCTGCTGTGAGCTCTCACCCCACTCGGTAGCACTCTCCTACCTATCGCCCCCGGACATGCGCAGCACGCTTTCCTAGCCCGCAGTACGATAGGTTTACGATCGGGCTTCGTACGCAGCCTTCGGTGACTTCATCTCTTCGATGGAGGAGTGGGGCATTCGCCGCGATAAGGTTTGGTGTATCAAGACATCTTATAAACATCGAATAGGCGCCCCATTGATGTCATATATAATAGTCTTGACCCTACACAGAGCCTTGCACTAGTGATCCTTTATTTATTAATAGCCAACTCCCATTAGTTATTAATACGTAAACGTTAACAAATAAATAATCCATATCTATTTGGGTGATTATTTATTTCGAGAACCCACGAAATAATAAATTTCGTTACAACAGATAAAGCGTCATCGATTGAATCATTGCCGGATCCGATCCGTCAATATTTGAAATTGGGCCCTGTAGAAAAATGGCACTATCACAACTGATAAGGGCCAAAAATTGGAAATAAATACGATGATTGCTTTTGGGAAAAAAAAAAAACATAAATTTCATTTAACATCAACTAATTCGGTTCGGCGGTTCAAAAAATATCTTGCAAAAACAAATTCTGACACTACATTTTGATTAATAAAAAAAAAAATAAACGACCGAAAAATTTAAAAAAAATATCGGAGAGTCTACAGATGAAGCGTCGTCGATTGAATCATTGCCGGATCCGATCCGTCAATATTTGAAATTGGGCCCTGTAGAAAAAGGGCACTATCACAACTGATAAGGGCCAAAAATTGAAAATAAATACGATGATTGCTTTTGGGAAAAAAAATGGAACCTAATGGGCTTCATAGAAGCCGATTCGATTCACAACTTTTATTTTTATCGCGAAATAACAAAAAGTCACACGAAAAGTGAAAACATAAGTGTCCTACGGAACACTAAAAAAGCCATGGCCAGTTAAAAAGAGGGAGGAAAACTTTGTGTATCAGTACGTGTATAAGTGAAAACAAATCGAGTCTCAACACGACAATTGAGAGTACAAAAAAAAAAAAAAAACAAAGAAAACAAAAATATCTTTGATAATTTTTTAATATATCTATCTATCTATTATATGAATATTCATGAATTAAATTTATTGATGTTTATATTGAAGCTAGTTTTATTATAGATTTGATTATAATCTGATTTTAGTTATGACGATAAATATCGGTTGTGTATTAACGCCGGGTATTATGTCCTCAAAAGATAATATAACACATGTTCATTATATATGCGTTGATCATAGAAATGTGCTTTTAGTGGTGGTGATAATAATAATAATCATCATCATCATGACGAATCATTATAATAAAACAATATTATATATATTATTATCAATATGACACGTTGTATAAAGTAGACAAAATAATTATTCATCATTTTAAAAAAAAAAAATATTATCTATTAATATACTTGAGTGGATAACATTCAATTTTTCAATAAATATTTATATGTATTTTATGACTGCATTAAAAAGCTTATATTAATTAAATTCGAGCGATGAGTTTTCTATTTTATATATCAATATTTATTATTCCAAATGAATAAATAATATTTATCTCTTATTGATGAAATTTATCATATTTTAGTATTTATTATTACCATTTTTTTTTTTTTTTTTTTTAAATATTAAAAATTGTTGGATAAAAATAAATTGTAAATCTTGGTGTTACGTACTAGGCTAATTAATTTATATTTTCTATGAAATAACAAAAAAAAAGAAGAATGTTTAACTAGAAAAATAATATTATAATAATTTGAAAATAATACAAATCAATGAGCCTGATATTTAACTTATTTTTATAAAATCCTCTTATTTTGTTATTCCCTACAGGGTAACGGGTTAGGAGGGAATGTGTATGATTGTAGATGTACTTTGATGTAAGATCAATCCGAAACAATTGTTGAGAGCGTGTCAATCTGGATGGTCGCCTGTTAATGTTTGTAGTCTCGAGTAATCCAAACGGTGAAATAAATTCGAAGCACAGAAAACAACACCCCGGAGAAATGTCACAGTCTATAATTTTATAATATTAGGAACAGTCAATTTATAAACGAAAAATAATAATTTAAGCACAAAGATTATTTAATTTAAATTCACTTTAACATTTTATTTATTAGAAACGAAAAACTTCAATTGATTTTATTATTTATTTAATTATATTTGATTTCATAAAATTGATTTAAATTTAATTTAGATATTGTCCAAACAAAAGTTGTCGCAAGAGTGAAGCTCCTTAATAATTAAAAATAATAATTCCCATAAAAAATTATAAATTAAGAAGGGATGATCTTAGGTGGAAACATCTTTGACCAATCAAAATTGATGGTTCTCATGATAGTCAGCATTTAATATTTTACTTAAAGAATTATTTGTAACGTCAACGGATGTAAAATATCGAGTAGCTAAGGTGACTTTGAACTACGGTTTGCAAAAATAATTTAAAATAAAAAACATAATATTGTGAGAAAAAAAGGTAAAATGTTGATTTTGCTAAAATAATCAAAAAATAAAAAGGAAAAATTTTAACTGCTTACTCGGTATTTTATATGCCCTTGAATTTACTAAATATTTTATTCATTTATTTATTTATTTATAATATTGATAGCAAGACGTAACAATTCCCCCCCAAAAAAGGTCGTTGTCTGTCTGAAAAACGACAGCAGCGAATAAAAAAAAGAAAAATTTATCTATTATTGTTACAATTTGTTCACTTATTGACTCCTAAAAATATTACCCTCTTTATTCGATGAAGTATAAATTAATAACTTTTGTCTTATAATTGGTGTTAAACTATGGTGAATATTTTTTGATGTTGCATACGCTTTTTTATCACGTCTTGTTATTAGTCCTGTTATTTCTTCTGGAAATAAAATCCATACACATTTTATTCTGTTCTCATTTTTCGAATCTCTATGTATTTCATTTTGCCAATAACTCCATTCGCTAAACCATCTAATATATTAATATTTGTTGTAACTCGATAATTGAGTCCAACTACAAATACTGCCGTTTTTGGTAAACCTCTTGTTTTATGAATTGGTTTTTGACTAATCATTGTCATAAAGTTCTCCAGTTCAATACCATTTTTAGATCCAACATAGGTATCTATAGCAAATGCAGTAAATTTTTCTGTCGACTCTTCTATCAATTTTTGATTATGTTGGATAACCAATGCATTCGTCGGATGAAGATGTATAGTGCCTCTAGGCGGACATCCATTGAGATTTATTTGATAATTTATTTGATCTTTTTCTTTCGGCAATATTCTGATAACTTTTGCTATTTTGGTTAGTATATTTGAAAAATCCAAATTTTTTTGTCTCATGATTGTTGTAAGTTCGTGAATTTCAAATAAATTCCATAAAAATTTTCCTACTATACAGTCAATCAAGTTCGTTGGATTTTTGTAAATAGCAATTTCACGGACTGGTGGTAATTGATATAAATCCCCAAATAATAATACATTTATATTCCCAAACGGGAGTTGATTATTTTTTATTTGTTGTAGTCAAATTAATCCACTTAAGCGTGTAATATCCAACCAGAGATATTTCGTCAATGATTAGCCATTCTAAACATCGAAATAACTGATGTTTTTTATTTAATGTTAATCCTGTTAATTCTACATACTCTTTTGGAATGTTTAACAGTAATCCAAATGCATTATGAAGTGTTATGCCACCGATATTATGAGCAGCTTTTCCTGTAAAACTTGTCAATAAAATTTTTTTATCTGCTTCACAATCATCATAATGAGAGTAATGTTTTAAAATAATCTGCGTTATACATTTAATCAGAAATGATTTTCCACAGCCAGCTGCTCCTGTGATGAATACGGTCAACGGTTCATTATCCTCAGAATGATTTAATTGCCACATAACTTTTTGCAATAGAACCGTTTGTTCACGATTTGCTGTTCTCAAAGTTTCTAAATATTCGTTGTCATTTAATAAAATTTTACAACGAATATCGTTCATCATTTCAAATTCTTCATCTTTTATTTCATGACCTTGTAGTGTGAATTCATCATCTTCTTGTTCTTGATTACAATTTACAATGTTATTATTGTTGTTAACGAATTCTTTCTCTTCATTTTCTTGTATGATTTTATGTTCTTTTACTATTTCTTCATATTTTTCTTCAAAATTGTTGACTGTGTATTTTTCTTTAATTGTGTTTATAATTGATTCATTAACTAAAAAAATATTTTTACATTCATCCGTTTTGGGTTCCGTTCCATACCATGGAAAATATAATAAAACCTGTTCTCTGTAGAAGTTGATAGGATCGTTAGCAAGTTTATATTTTACAAATCTTATGATACGTGGTTTGTTTCGTTTTTTTTTTTCTCCACTCATATATGCAGCGTACTCTATCAACGACGATGATTTCCATTTTTCCATATCTCTATTCGCATATTTTTCAATTATATTTTTTTCAAATACGTTGGTGTTTTTTTCATCCAATTTTAACAATTCTTCTTTATGTTTCAACAATCTAGTTCTTTCATGATTTGGGAATGTTGGAATAAATATTTCACTTTCAGTAGTTACACTCATTGATAGTCCCAAAAGAGACCAAGCAGCTTCTTGAGTACTTACTTCTGTACCTTTTAAAAATGCTCCACTTATTTTTTTCATGACATCTTTAGGAAAATATTCCACATTCTTATTTACTTCTTCACATATTGATCGAAGTAATTGCGACATACCACGATTACTTTTATTCATATAATCAACACAGTATGCTGCACATGCATAATCATCTGAAATAAACTGAATGTCCATATTTGCTGTTAGCATATTTAATATTTTCTCGTTGTAATTATTGATTAAAATTTCGTTTGGAGTACGTTTTAAAAACACTTTCGTTTGTTTTAAAGTACTACGAACTGCTCTTTCATATCGAGGATAATTCATTTTCGTGTTCATTAACATTTCTTCGAAAGTTATTTTTTCGTGATTTTTACATAAACATTCTAAGTAACTTGTAATTTTGTGTACATCATTTTCAAACGATTTTTTATTTGTACTTGTTGGATATGGATTAAGTATTTTTGTTTCAGGCATCGGAAAAAATGGTATACCAAAGCGACAAATTTCATTTCCGTATTTATTTGTTCTTCGACAAGTGAAAGTATGATGGTGTTTTTGGTTGTTTACTTGATTATGATTCTCAGAGCATGATATCAATTCGTCAATGAATGCTGTTACTTTGTTTTTATTCTGCGATGAATAAGAGGGTGCATCTTTCAACCATATCAACATATGTACGTGTGGTGATCCTCGGTGTTGGAATTCGATTCTATAATAATAATGATCAATTTTATATTTACTGAACGGTCCTTCATCATAATCAGAAGTTTTGAAAATACATTGTATTTTATGTTCAAAATAACTGGCACAAATTACAGGATCATTCTGTACCAATTTTGTTTTTTGCATGTATGTCATGTTCATAAATTCATCATTAGTTAATTCTTTTCCATATGTAGCTTTATGTAGTATTTTTATCAATTCATTCCAATGTATTTCTTCGGCAGCAGACATAGTTAAAAATATTGTTGGTTTTCCAAATTGTCTAATCATTGCATTTACTTTTCTTTTTTGATTTTGCCAATAAACTGGTCCGTGAGGTAAGTGTTTTAAATAAGCTAAATCTTTATTGATATAGTCTTCAATAGTTTTAGGATTCAATGCATCCTGAGCTGATAAATTTGTTGATTTTTTCAAATGAAACATGATATTAATTGATTGCAACATTTTTTCACGTTGGACTTTTGCCCAAACATATAACAGGTGATCGTTTGATACACCGCGTCCATCAAATCTACGAATTTCAGAATTCGCTATTTTATATGTACTTGGTTGTTTTTTAGTACTAAATACACGTTTTTGTCCGTAATATATTTGAGGAAAGCTTAATTCTTCAGCATCGTCATCAAATATTGAACTTTTTGGCGTACGATTTTCTCCAGGAGCGATTGCATATGAACAATCAGGATTAAATATAACAGTTGAGGATTTATCTATCGGTATATCAGTTGTTTCCTCAAAATCATTATCATTCACATCGACATTTATGTCATTTTCAATTTTCCATTCGCGTGATATTTCAATTTTATGATGAATAAATAAATTTTGAGTTTGTAGAAACGTTAGCCAGGCTTTTAATTTACCAGTATTCACGTAATCGCTTAAATACGATGACTTAAACGCTAGCCTTTTTTTCAAATGTATATTGATTGTGCAATCATTATCCATATTTCTCGGTAAACTATAAACTGTTTGATCGACATCAATGGGTACATTGATGATATTTCCTTTCAGTCCGAATTGGCCATCTGCTCCTAGTTTACGAATTTGTAAGAATGGTAATCGTGTAGAAATTAATCGTCCCTCTACTCTATTTAAAAGTGGTAAATCAGGTTTAATTGGATAATAAAAACCATTGACTCTCGCTAATTCAGGAATTTTACCTCGCAGTAAACTCTTATTACAAGTGTAACATATTGTGTATTCATTTTGAATGTTTTCAAAGCATTGTTGAACTAATTCATGTATTTCACTAATTTTTTTTACACCATTTGAATACCACATTCGATCACAACATTGACAACGAAAGCACATTCCATCTTCAATCTTTAATTGAAACTCTTTAAATATTTCTTCCCATGATTTTTCAGAATTGACCTTTTTTTTTCTTTAGCATAATTATTTTTATTAGAATTATTTTTCTTTTTTTTACAAACAGGGTCATAATGGTATTGATTTTTCATAGAAATAGCTTTTATTTTTCGTTTACGATTTTTGTAAATTTCATCATTATTTAAACGGTCAGTTTTCCGGAGATCTTTCTTTTGCTTTTGTAATTTTCGATAATTTTCATCTTTTTCATAACGATTTTTTTTTGGTAGTTCTTGAGTCTTCCTTTTTTTTAATTTTAGATTTGGATCATTCATCAGGCGTTTTTTTATTCTAGAAGTATTGGAGATGTATGTTTTCTTTCTGAAATCTAAATCATTTTAAAGAAGTTTTTTCTTTGAAACATATTTAGCTTTATTTTTATGGATTTTGTAATTTGCATCTTCTAATAACCGTATTTTTTTGCGCTTATTTTTGTTTTCTTCTTTACGACGTTTTGCATCCTCGGATTGTGCTGGCATGTTATTAATTCTACTTAATTTATCCAATTCTAGTAATTGATTTGTGAGTAACCTGTAAAGAATTAAATTATTCAGTAAATCTATCTACATTTCAATAAATATTTACCATTTAATATTACTACAGAAAATTTAGTTTAAATTTATAACGTTGAAAATTTGCTATTTAGTTGTCGCAAATTATGTTGACTTCTCTGATATCAATTTGACATTTTATAAATAAAAAAAAATTGAAGATTTTTGTTATCGTGTTTTTCTTTATATTCAGTGATTTTCCCTTTAAAATTTCTCATATTTATTGTATTTTTCTTTATATTCAGTGGTTTTTCTCGATATTTTCATATATTTTTCTGTATTTTCCTTTATATTTACTAATATTTTCCCATTTTTATGGTATTTTCTTTTATATTCAGTGATTTTTCTTTATATTTACCAAATTTATCGTATTTAGATTAATTAAGGGACTTAGAATATTTTCGGGGGGGGGGGTTCTACCATGGTTAGGGGAGGGGGTCCAGATGAAAAGCGAAAACAATAGGAAATTAAAATTCCCTAATAAAAATTACACTTTCTTTAAAAGACCCACGTGCGCTAATTAGTTTATTTATATAACAAATTTTTATTGACGGAAAAAACCGCGAACACAACTTTTAAATAGGCCCATAATTAAAATGATAATATAAACTCTTAAATGAAATTTTAAAATTAACAATTATTCCTTTATTTAGGTTGTAAAAATTATAAACAAAAAAAAATGAAAACTACACTTTCTCTGAATGACCCACGCGCGCTAAACAGTTTATTTATTTAACAAATTTTTATTGACGAAAAAAACCGCAGATACAACTTCTAATTAGGCACATAATTTAAATAATATCAACTATTAAATGAAATTTCAAAATTAACAGTTATCTCTTTATTTAGGTTGTTAAAATTATAAACAGAAAAAAATAAAAATTACACTTTTTTTGAATGACCTGCGCGCGCTACACTTTGATTATTTATTAATTTTTTTTTAAACAACAAAAACAGTGAACACAACTTCTCATCATGCCTATAATTCAAACAATAAAATGGACTACTAATTGAAATTTCAAAATTAACAATTATTTCTCTATTTACGTCGTCAAAATTATAAAAAAAAAAAATTAGACTTCCTCGAAACTATTTTTAAGCAACTAAACAAATCGCCGGACAACTCAGAATCACGTATGAAATTAAGTAAATTAAATAAATTGTATAATTAAATCCCTAAATCAAAAAATATCTTTTTTATTTAGTGCTAAACGACCACAGGAATTATTTATCGATAATTGAAAGGTGAGACACTATCTTATGAATTTTTTTTTTTTTTTTTCAAAATTGAATCATTAACTCCATAATTAATTAAGTTTAAAAAATTTCACTTTTTTTTTCTATAATTTTTTTTTTATTAAGTTTTAAAAATTGCATGTTTTCTGGTTTTATTATTTAGAAATAAATCATCGAAAAAAAATGTGTTTCGTCAAAAACTTGATGTTTCATTTTTACGAATTCTTCTATTTAATTTAAGTTTTTTTTTTTTTTTTTTGCATATATATATATTATCTATTAATAAAATAACAACAACATTAATTAGGCCCACAATTCGAACAAAAATATAAACTATTTGATAGAATTTTAAAATTTTTATTTATCCCTTTTTTTATCTTGTAAAAATTATAAACAAAGAAAATTACACTTTCTTTGAATGACCCACGCGCGCTATATACTTGTTTTTTTTTAATAATCTATTATTAACAAAAAAAAACAGCGGACACAACTGGTAATTATGCTAAAAAATAATTCGGTTCAAACTTTTTATTTATCATAAATCATAATTTATTAATCTCATATATTTTTTTTTATATTCTAGTACATCTAAGCATCAAGCACTGCAATTTATATATCTGATTTATTATTTCTCTAACTATATTCTAACTATCTCAACTTTTTGGGTTTTTTTTTCATTTTATTGCCTTTTTTCTCTAACATCAATTTTTTTGGTTGCAAGTTTCAACATTGATAAATATGCCAATGTTTTGCAACCTTCACCCGGTGGATTGTTACTAATTTTTATTTTTTCCCCTACGTCTTCAACTTGTTGGATGGTGAACAATCTTTTTTACTATTTGTACACAGTCTTTTAAGTTTTTCATTTGCTGTGCTTGCACTTTCTGAAAACAATATTCTTTTGATTTTATTTCTTGCATTTTCCATATCTTCTTCATAACACATAACTGCTACAATTGTTTACTTGCAGATTTTGTTTAGGAATGTCTTGTGGCTAATGAACTTATCCCAATTGATAAGTTTGCTTTTATTCAATATTGTCCCCTGCATATATTTTCGGACCCCAACTATGAGATTTGCTGTTATTTTCCAACCCAGAGAATCTAAGTGAATCAAGCATTTCCCTGGAACATTGACTACCAATAAAGTCCAATGGCATTTGTCAAGGTCTACTGGTATTAACCACACGTCGTACCTTTCCAGATGAACTTTCTTGGCAAATTTGTAATATCCATCACTTGCATTGTTTTCATTACTATACAAAATATTTACACAAAAAGTGGTGTCAAATGAGATGAACATTTTTATTCGTAAGTACTTTTTGAATTAATTATATTTACATATAATACGGTATTGAAAACGATGGTACATGAATTCTTTTATCACGGTAATTTTTTTAGCATGCATTATTCCTTATTTGTTATCAGTTAAAAAGATTTGAAAAATCGTAATTTGTGAATTCAAAAATCAAAATGATAAATAATTTTTTTTTTTTTTTAATCAAAACGAACGTTGAGAAACTTACGGCAGACCCACTCCAGTGAGGGCCTCAGCTTATTGTTATGGCATTGTACACTTTTTAATTTTTCAATTTGAGGCAATGAAAATTGTTTTGTTTAATCTTACACATAAATTTTTTTTCTATTATATATTTTGTGATAAATTTATGAAGGGCGAGGGGGGGGGGTAGAAGCTCAACACTATATTCTTTTGTACTATTTTTATTTTTTTCTCAAAATCAATTCAAAGTTGCTTGATTGTTTTATAAACACATGTGACTTTATAAGATGTGTCAAAAAAATTTTTTTATGAATAATTTTTTCACGATTGGTATACCCAATGTTTTTTTTGTGTTTCCATACTTCTTGAACTTCATCCCAAGCTAGCTTGCTTGCAAAATATCAAGTTAAATCCAATTTAAAAATCGGTGACTGACGTAAAAACATTCAATTTTTTCAAGCAGACGGTCACTTCTTCTCTGAAGAAGTGCTTGATTCATGATATTTAGTTTTGAACTAGATTTTAAGGTATACTGTTTTTAAGTGCACGTTTCCATCCAAATAGATTTCAAATTCATAATAAATTTTGAAGATTACCCTACGTCAGCAGCCATCTCAAATACAAAAAATCAAGGCAAATTTAATTCAGAAATCGGCAACTGACCCCAAAAACTTATGACGTTTTCAACATGGTCACTTCTTTTCTGAAGAAGTGCTTGATTCATATGATTTAGTTTTAAACTTCATTTCAAGATTGACTGTTTTTCAGTGTACGCTTGCATTCAAATATATTTTAATTATAGCTTACGTGAATCTTTGGCTAAATTAATTCTCTATAAATTGACATATATATATGTGGTAACATACTTTCCGTAGATATTCTTCCCATAGCTTTTTATTCATTCAAATTTCATTTATATAAGTAAATAAACAGCTATGGGAGAAATGTCTATAAAATGATGTGGCCACATGTTAATTTATGGCGAATTAATTTAACCGAAGATATTATCACGTAGGCTATAAATAAAATATAGTTGAATGCAAACGTACCTTGAAGAACAGTAAATTTTGAAATGTAGTTTAAAACTGTATCCTGTGAATCTAGCACTTCTTCAAAAAAGAAGTGACCGTCTGGTTAAAAACATTAAATGTTTTCGCGTCAGTCGCCGATTTCTGAATTGAATTTGATTTCATTCTTTCCCTGGTGAAAATATTTCTCCGAATTTTTCCGTGATTACTCAGAATTTCTCCGTGGTTACTCCGAATTTCTCCCAAATTGACCCATGCGGAGAAATGAGTGGAAAAATTTCCTCCTCGTCGTCGATTTCGGAAGAATTTTTCTGCGGTAAAATTATTTTTTCCACATGTTTCTCCCCGTGTATTTTTTTCACGGAGAAATATTTCCGAAGGTTCCCTTACCCAAGTGGATTCGGAGAAACGACGGAAAAATTTCTCCTCATTGTTGATTATAGAAAAAATTCGTCAGCAGTAAAATTATTTTTTCACACGGGTGGAGAAATGGCGGACAAATCTCTTCACCCTTTCTTTAACTTTCTTCACCATTTATTCAATTTTTTTCTAACTTTTTCAATTTTTAATTTTTCCAAAAAAAAAATGACTAATTATTATTTGTTACATAAGTCAAAGCATAATGATGTTTATTTTTTTCGAAAAAAATGAAAATTCGAAGACACTTTTTTCCAAAAAAGTTGATATACCGAGGTACTTGGTCTACAAAACTCCCGTAATCGTTTCATCGAATTGATAAACGTGGGGAAATAAGTGGAAAAATTTCTCCTCGTCGCTGATTTAGGAAAAATTTCTTTGTGGTAAAACTTTTTTTTACACGTTTTTCCGCGTATTGTCATCGTGTAAAAATATTTCCGAACGTTTCTCCACCCAAGTCGATTCGGAGAAAATTCGGAAATAAAATTTGATATTTTTCTGCACATGGGTCAATTTGGGAGAAATTCGGATTAATCGCAGAGAAATTCCGAGTAAATGCCGAGAAATTCGGAGTAATCGCGGAGAAATTTAGGAGAAATCGCGGAGAAATATTTTCACCAGGGTTGTATTCGAGATGGCTGCTGACGAAGATTATTCTTTAAAATTTATCAAGAATTAGAAATATATTTGGATGCAAACGTACCCTGAAAAACGGTATATCTTGAAATCTAGTTCAAACTTGAATCTTATAAATCAAGCACTTCTTTATAGAAGAAGTGACCGTATGGTTTGAAACGTTGAATGTTTTTACGTCAGTCACCGATTTCTAAACTTAATTTTTTGTATTCAAGATGGCTGCTGACGTAGGGTATTCTATGAATTCTATTGACAATTCAAAATATGTTTTTATACGTGTGCATACGATCAGTATTTTTTAAAATACAGTTGCACTAATAATCAAATAAATCAAGCACTTCTTCAGAGAAGAAGTGACCGTCTGGATGGTAATGTTGAATGTTTTTATGTCAGTCACCGATTTCCGAATTGAATTTGATGGGGGGGGGGGGGGTAGAAGCTCAACACTATATTCTTTTGTACTATTTTTATTTTTTTCTCAAAATCAATTCAAAGTTGCTTGATTTTTTTATAAACACATGTGACTTTATAAGATGTGTCAAAAAAATTTTTTTATGAATAATTTTTTCACGATTGGTATACCCAATGTTTTTTTTGTGTTTCCATACTTCTTGAACTTCATCCCAAGCTAGCTTGCTTTGGTTTTCTGTTGATGGTAATTAATCGATGTGGGCATACAAACGTATTTCGTCTGGTTTTTGTTTTTTTTTTTCTTTTTAGCTTTTTTTTATTTTCTTGTTGTCAAGCTGTTCCAAATGTCAAGTCCTTCATTTCAAGCCTACTGTAAACAATGTCCTGCATTTTTCACATAAATCGAGGGACTGAGATGTTTTTTTGTTTTTCATATATTTGATTTTTTACTCTGCTGAACCAGCTTTCGACAGCAGCATTAGATTTCCGGCGCAATCCATACTCTTCTATGATGACTGAGGACCAGATCGGAAAGAAAGGTAAAATATATTCTAATAAGTATTCTACAAACTCTCGAAGGTAGTACTTATTAATTTTTCTTTTTCATCTTTTTCTTCTTTTTCTTCTCCGTCTTTATTTTTTTTGGTTTACAATTTTTACAACGTTGTACGTTTAGAATTTAAATCGAAAGAACACTTCTCTCAAGGAACATCAGCATATTGCTTAATTTTACATGATAAAATAATTGAATATAGACCAATGAGTGGAATAGTATATAAAGTAACATAAATTAATTGTAACTCATGATTTTAATTAAATAAAAAACAATTTAAAATAATTTGATTTTAGTGTATTCATTTATTTAATTTTTTTAATTTATTTATTTACATTTTCGCATCATCATTGAAATCATGTAGATTATATGTACTTTCATCTAATATTACGTCTTGATTATTTTCACCATCGAGAACGATGGTTAGTGTTCCTTTCTTGACAGCAATTCCTAACTCTTCAAATTCTTTATCATCTTGATTGAAATGTGTAGCAAATCTTTCTGGTAGATATGCATAGATTTTATTGTCGATCCCAACTGTTAGCGCTGGACCATACTTTGATGTTGGAAATCTCGCTACTTCAGTAATTATATAAAATACTTTCCTCTTCAAATCTTTCAATGATTTGCATTGGTTAGCTTTTTGAAGTTTTTTGGCTTTCGCAAAACCCATTTTTAATATCTGTAAATGGAGAAGTTATTTTTTAGTTAACAAAATAATCGAAAAACATCGATAATATCAATAAGCTAATATAAAGTTATAAATATATGATAAAACTTACTTGTTGGTTTCTAAGACTGGGCGCACTACAGCTGATGGACTAAACGAAGAGTGATATTTAGTCTCTATGCACGAGAATATATACTAAATCTCGAGTCCCCCACCAACGAAAAAGTTCCCTTTCCTCTCTTTACTAAAAGTTTTTAAGAGTGGGGGGAACGCTGTGAATGGTTAACATTTTGTGGAAGGAGGAAAATCAGGTTATGCCTATCTCCACTATGATTTTTTTTAAGAGTGGGGGAACGTTGTGATTGGTTGATATTTTGTGGAGGAGCACCAGGTGATGCTTTTCCCTACTAAAAATTTTTTGTTCTCAGAAAATAGTTTTTACTTTCTATTATTCTAATCTTTTGATCATTGAATCGTAAAATCTTCTTTATCGAATTTATAACAATAGATATGAAAAATATTTTTTTGATAAGAGCTAATAATTCCTGTTTGAACATGTTGTAAGATGATTCATCATTTTTTATAACAAAAAAATCTAGACAGTATTTTTTTTTATTTTCCCTGTTTACACATGTTAAAACTTGTCGAAACTTGTTTCTATTATTTTATTATACAAACTAAATCTTTATTCATTTATTTTTTTTTTTTTTTATATCTTATATTCTAAGAAAGGAAGGAAGGATTATTCTAAAAAATTCACAACTAAAAAAAAATATAGTTTTAGATCATTTATTCAATAATAAAATTCAATTCCCCATTGTCAGTTCTTTCTTTATATTTTAAACAATCTTTTTCTAGTGCATAATAAGATATTGCAACTTTATCTTCACAATCATTTTGTATTGGATGTTTTTTGCATCTTTTTAATTTTGAAATTGTTGGATTTGAACGTTGTTCTACAGATAATTTTTCCCAAATTTTATCAATAGCCATCACTGAAAGTGCAGCATTGTGTCAATTCAGTTATATTTTCAACTGCACAAAAATGTGAAATGAATTTTTTCATGTTGGCTCTCGTTGAAAATGTTTTAATATACTAATATGTTTGTCTTTGTGCATTTTCATATGCACGTTTGTAAAAACTGCATTCATATGTCGTATTGCTAGATGTTCTATCTCTAATATTTTTGTATCTGGACAACCCAGTTATTCCGAATTAAAGATTGTCATTGGATTTAAACGTAAGATAAATGTTAATCATTTTTTTCTATCTTCACCTTTGACAAATAAATAATTAAACTTTCCTACTAATTGTTGATACGTTATTATATTGATCATGACCAGCTTCCCAAGATATCCCATGGTAGTTTTTACACAATTATTCACAGTTTTTTTATATTCTTCAGTAAGATGTGATTTTTCACAAGGTGGTTTGAATATTTTTATAGTTGGTGAAAATCTTGAATTTAGAGGTTGGATAACCAACTCTTTTACGACAAATGAGGTTTTTGAAATCCCCGAAAATCAATGAATGCTGACATTTTGCCTTAATATATATTAACTCAACTCAACTCAACTCAACTCAACTCAACTCAACTCAACTGGGGGGGGGGGGCGTCGCAGAACTGTCTTATGTACACTACTTTTTTCTCTTCGCAATGTACAGATGCCCGTGCTGTGTGTCAACAATCACATACCTACACACTCGAAATGAATTATATTCATATTTTCGTACATGCCATAAATCTCCGAATCGAACGGTGTGCTGTCCTTACGATAATGTTTATGTTCATTTAGTAACGATTATCAATATTCTGCGCATATTGACAAAATCCGTGGTAATAACAATCAAGATAGAGTAACTAATGTCAATATAAAAAGAAAATGAGAAGAAGCAGAAAATAATACTGCAACAGGATCTCCAAAAAAATCTATGATACTTTAGTTTCTGCTATGAGACAAACAGGTCCTCTTCGTTATATTCAGCGATACGAGGATAAGCCATATACGCTAGCTTTGAGACATCAGTTATCTCCAGTGCAAAGGTTTTTAGAAAATAATTCGTTGACAAATAAAAATACATTTAAATATAAAGAAATTCGAAAGATCAAGTCCTTGAAACAATATGAAATGTTCAAAAACGTTCGTCCAGTAAAAGAAGATGAAGATATATCGGTGATTAAATGAGCAAATTATTTGAACCAGGAAGCGTTGTCTTTCTTGAAACAGAAAAAGATCTTCCAGTTTTTGGTGAAATTCATTGCTTCGTAGATGCAGACTGTATCATCTATTTCATAGTTAAAAAATTAAAAACGTGCTCATTCGACGAACACGTTCAAGCCTACATTGTCGAAAATAGTGAAGAGTTGTTGTTTACTAAGCACGAAAACTTACAAAGTTATATTTCGTCCGACTGTCAAGAAATCAGGTTTCTTAAAAAAAAAAAAAAAAAAATCAATTACTGAATTTTCTAATGCTATGAAAGTGATAGTGGCTACTGTTTTTTGAAAAAATTCAGTGTAAGTCTTAATGAAGTAATTTTCAACTAAAGACAATCAAAAAATTTACATAAAGATCGATTTTATTTTTTTTTAATATTCATTGCAAATTTTTAGTTATTTTGTTTTTTTATTTTATTTTTACTGTTTCAATTGAACGTAAATTTACTATATATATATGTCATTAAACGTTGTCTTTGACAATAAAAAAAATAAAACTAATAAAATGTTGATATATTTTTCTTCTTATCTCATTTTGATGTACGATATTGTAACCTGATAAATGACATTTTTCTCAAAATTCTTATGAAATAATTTATTCTACAGTTGTTAAAAATTTAAGTCATGATTATTATTAAAATAAATTTATGTTAGGTTATAAGAATAAAATTAAAAAGTGTAATTTATTTTTTAACTTAATTTTCATTACGAATTTAAAAAATTAATAATATTTTTGAAAGAACATAATAATTACAAAACGAATGAATATTCAAAGTGAAAATTATTTTCAAATCATTATATAAAAAAAAAATTTCAATTTTGGCCAAACGTATACAAAATGGCTGCTCCATTTAGAAGTCACGGAGGTGGAATTGAGAACCACTAATAGTTTGACAAAATTTTTCAGTTCCTTTTGATTAACATTTCAGTTGTTCTGTGCGTATCAGCAACAGTAGACACGTGTCTGTGGTCGCCAGATATAAAAAACATTGTTTCAAGCGTCAAAGTAAATAATAAAAATAGAAGTCATTTGTTTAATAACATAAACATGAAAAAAAAATTTATTTATTCATTGATATTTATTCATAACCAAAATTGAATATTAAATTATATAAAACCGAAAAACTTGAGTGGTAAGTTTATTTTTATATTTAATATACGTATATACTTCGATTCCTGATGATTTTTTTTTTTTTTTTCTGCATTAATAAATTAAGTATCAGTTAAGTGTTTATATGCTTCAATATAGATAATAAATAATTCAATATTCATATTCTTTTTTTTTTTTCTTTGTGTATATACGTCCTTTGTTATTGTTGTGGAATATAAAAATTTTTTTTCTCTTTCATTTGTCACGAATAAAAAAAAAATTATAATATAAAAAAATATATAACTTGAATAACAAAAAAAAAAAAAATAAATAAATAGATATATATTTCCATCATTAATTAATTTTATTCATTGTATATATTGCAATAAATGTGTATTGACAATGCACAATACTAAATAGAAAAATATCGGAGAAAAATCAAAGGAAATCGGAGAAATTATTTCCACCAGGAAAGAGTTCAAAGAAATACAGTGTAAAAATTGTTGTTGGAGCAACTCAGTGTAATTTCGATTCATTTCTATACTTAGAAGCTGTATAGATGTTTTAATTTTTATTTTAATGTTTGTTTGTAAAAATTTCAATATTTGAGCTATTTAATTATATTTTTTCATTTATTCATCATATTTTCTATCATTAATTTTTTATATAATTTCATTAGACACCTCATCGGCTGAACAAAAAGTTGAACATTTGGAATCAAATAAACATGCTTTCACTGAAAAATCAGATATTGCAGGCCAACTTGAAAATTTGAACAATGGTATGAAGCGTTTTATATTGATAGAACGATAAAAAATGATAGAAAAAAATCGAGTTTCCCATTAAATGCAGATGCCATTGTCCAATGTTGAGGTGCAGAAGTGTCATCAGTAGTTAGAGCAATTGGAATTATTTTAACTTATTTCAAATACTGCTGTGGTAGCAGGCCATAAAGAATTCCAAAAAGTAAATTGAAAACCATCCAAGAAAGTGAGATTATTTTAACAAGAAAATTATTTAAAATTACAATTATTTTAAATTTCAAATCTACAAGCACAAAAAGAAGTTTAATCTAGAATTATTTTGCAGTTGACAATAAAGCTATTTGTCAAATTTAGTGAGCCATATGAGCATTCTGGTAACACAATAATCTTAATGGCACATTCAAAGTGTAAACATCCAGAAAAGTTATCCAATTCGAATGAACGAAAAAAACTATCAAAATAAAAAATACAACGTAAGCGTCAAACTCTAGACAAATTAGTTGATAAAATCAGTTCATCCAAGGGTAAATTATTCTTTTTCATTTATTCTAGTTTGAATTTTTGACAAAATTTTTATTAAATAGATGGAGGATCTCTTGCTTTTGATGTAACGAATGGAATTTTGAGAATAATAATTGAATGTAATCCTCCAATTATGACTGTCAAAAAACCTGGATAGAAAAACATTTAAAAAACTAGATCAAAATGAATACAAAACATTAAATCGTGAATTAATTTTAAAAAAGATCAATGAAGCATTATCATACTGCGTCACTTGTGATATGTGGACTGATAAAAAATAGTATTTTAAAAACATTGGTCACAGAAACTGAATTTGCTTACTCCCAAATTAGTTCAGGATTTTCTATTTTTATGAAATTACCTGAATTAACAAAAAATCTCGTTCTTAATACTTAACCATCAAATTTTTGTGACTTGTTTACTAATAAAAAAAAAAAAATATAAGTCGTATCAAGTTTTAACTGATTTTTCAATTTTCGGTTGCTTTGAAAAAAATAATAATAACAAAACCATTATTGAACATTTTATCATCAATTTTCTCGTCAATAGAACCATCATTCAAAATTTTCCCATTATCTTCAATATCAACTTTGTTTATATTTTACATCAGGCTCTTAACAAAATTATCATTCAACATTTCATCATCAACTTGA
The DNA here is from genome assembly GCF_014905175.1 of Aphidius gifuensis. Lineage (NCBI taxonomy): Eukaryota > Metazoa > Arthropoda > Insecta > Hymenoptera > Braconidae > Aphidius > Aphidius gifuensis. The sequence continues at coordinate 13,184,381 of NC_057792.1, forward strand.
ACACAAACTGAACGTTTTAATTTATTCGAAGTTAGAAAATGCCAATATAATACAATCATAACGAAAATAAAAACCTATGATCATAACCATGCACTGAGAGAAATCTCGGATTTTGACAAGCCTTCTTCATCCAAGTAGCCTACTTAATCAAAGATAGCCTTCTTCCATGAAGAAGGTGCTAGTAAGGCAGAAGAAATTCGGCATTTAGTTGAAAAAAGTGCATCTTTAAAATAGAAGTACTTTATTGAATATTCAATAATGTATGATTAAAACTTGAGCAACTTCAATCAAGTAGGATAATGCAGTAACGGAGACCGACTAGGCAATACTGCAGTGTCATTAAAAGTAGTTCTGTATTATTTTCGATCGAATACTGATAGGATTGGAATAAAAAAAATGATCAAAGTTCAAAAGAAGAAACAAAGACTGTAAAAAAAGCTTATGGTACTCTAAATAACGTGCAAACAATTTTAAAAAAAACGGGAGTTCATCAGAAAGGTTACAACATTCAACGTTTTTCAACCAAACGGTCACTTCTTCTCTAAAGGAGTGCTTAATTCATAAGATTCAGGTCTTAACTAGATTTCAAAATATACCATTTTTTCATCTACGTTTCAATCCAAATTCATTTCTCAATTGTCATTCAATTCCGGAAAATAACTTACGTCAGCAGCCATCTCGGATACAGAAAGTCGAGTGCGATTCAATTTAAGCCTTGATTACTGTGCTAGAAATATGAAATGTTTTTTACTAGAAGAAGAAGAAGTGCTTCATTTATTTGATTGCTAGTGCAACTTGATTTTAAGAAACACCGTTTGTTCTTCTACGTGTGCATCCAATCATATTTCTAATTCTCAATAGAATCCAGGGAATACCTTACGTCAGCAGCCATCTTGAATACAAAATATCAAGTTAAATCCAATTTAAAAATCGGTGACTGACGTAAAAACATTCAATTTTTTCAAGCAGACGGTCACTTCTTCTCTGAAGAAGTGCTTGATTCATGATATTTAGTTTTGAACTAGATTTTAAGGTATACTGTTTTTAAGTGCACGTTTCCATCCAAATAGATTTCAAATTCATAATAAATTTTGAAGATTACCCTACGTCAGCAGCCATCTCGAATACAAAAAATCAAGGCAAATTTAATTCAGAAATCGGCAACTGACCCCAAAAACTTATGACGTTTTCAACATGGTCACTTCTTTTCTGAAGAAGTGCTTGATTCATATGATTTAGTTTTAAACTTCATTTCAAGATTGACTGTTTTTCAGTGTACGCTTGCATTCAAATATATTTTAATTATAGCTTACGTGATTCTTTGGCTAAATTAATTCTCTATAAATTGACATATATAAAAGTGGTAACATACTTTTCGTAGACATTCTTCCCATAGCTTTTTATTCATTCAAATTTCATTTATATGAGTAAATAAAAAGCTATGGGAGAAATGTCATTAAAATGATGTGGCTACATGTTAATTTATGGCGAATTAATTTAACTGAAGAGCAATACGTAACTGAACGAAGTATACAATAGTTGAATGCAAACGTACATTGAAGAACAGTAAATTTTGAAATGTAGTTTAAAACTGTATCCTGTGTCAGGACCTGTGAATCTAGCACTTCTTCAAAAAAGAAGTGACCGTCTGGTTAAAAACATTGAATGTTTTCACGTCAGTCGCCGATTTCTGAATTGAATTTGATTTCATTCTTTCCCTGGTGAAAATATTTCTCCGAATTTTTCCGTGATTAATCAAAATTTCTCCGTGGTTACTCCGAATTTCTCCCAAATTGACCCATGCGGAGAAATGAGTGGAAAAATTTCCTCCTCGTCGTCGATTTCGGAAGAATTTTTCTGCGGTAAAATTATTTTTTCCACATGTTTCTCCCCGTGTATTTTTTTCACGGAGAAATATTTCCGAAGGTTCCCTTACCCAAGTGGATTCGGAGAAACGACGGAAAAATTTCTCCTCATTGTTGATTATAGAAAAAATTCGTCAGCAGTAAAATTATTTTTTCACACGGTTGGAGAAATGGCGGACAAATCTCTTCACCCTTTCTTTAACTTTCTTCACCATTTATTTAATTTTTTTCTAACTTTTTCAATTTTAATTTTCCAAAAAAAATGACTAATTATTATTTATTACATAAGTCAAAGCATAATGATGTTTATTTTTTCGAAAAATGAAAATTCGAAGACACTTTTTCAAAAAGTTGATATACCGAGGTACTTGGTCTACAAAACTCCCGTAATCGTTTCATCGATTGATAAACGTGGGAAATAAGTGGAAAATTTCTCCTCGTCGCTGATTTAGGAAAAATTTCTTTGTGGTAAAACTTTACACGTTTTTCCGCGTATTGTCATCGTGTTAAAATATTTCCGAACGTTTCTCCACCCAAGTCGATTCGGAGAAAATTCGGAAATAAAATTTGATATTTTTCTGCACATGGGTCAATTTGGGAGAAATTCGGATTAATTGCAGAGAAATTCCGAGTAAATGCCGAAATTCGGGTAATTGCGGAGAAATTTAGAAGAAATCGCGGAGAAATATTTTCACCAGGGTTGTATTCGAGATGGCTGCTGACGAAGATTATTCTTTAAAATTTATCAAGAATTAGAAATATATTTGGATGCAAACGTACCCTGAAAAACGGTATATCTTGAAATCTAGTTCAAACTTGAATCTTATAAATCAAGCACTTCTTTATAGAAGAAGTGACCGTATGGTTTGAAACGTTGAATGTTTTTACGTCAGTCACCGATTTCTAAACTTAATTTTTTGTATTCAAGATGGCTGCTGACGTAGGGTATTCGATGAATTCTATTGACAATTCAAAATATGTTTTTATACGTGTGCATACGATCAGTATTTTTTAAAATACAGTTGCACTAATAACCAAATAAATCAAGCACTTCTTCAGAGAAGAAGTGACCGTCTGGATGGTAATGTTGAATGTTTTTATGTCAGTCACCGATTTCCGAATTGAATTTGACTCAATTTTTTGTATTTAAGATGGCTGCCGACGAACATTATTCTTTGAAATTTATTGAGAATTTAAAATATATTTGGATGAAAACGTGTATCAAAAGACGGTATATCTTGAAATCCAGTTCAAAACTGAATTTAATAAATCAATCAATTCTTCAGAGAAGGAGTGACCGTCTGGATGAAAACGTTGAATGTTTTTACGTCAGTCGCCGATTTCTGAATTGTATCTGACCTGATTTTTTGTATTAAACATGGCAGCTGACGTAGGGTATTCTTTGAATTCTATTGACAAATGAATATATGATTGGATGCACACGTAGAAGAACAAACCGTATTTTCTAAAATCAAGTTTCACTAACAATCAAAAAAATCGAGCGCTTCTTCAGAGAAGAAGTGACCGTATTGTTAAAAACGTTAAGTGTTTTTACGTCAGTCGCTGATTTTTTAATTGAATCTGACATGATCTTTTGTATTCAAGATGGTTGCCGACGTAAGGTATTCTCTGAATTTTATTGACAAATAAAAATATGATTGGATGCACACGTAGAAGAACAAACCGTATTTTTTAAAATCAAGTTGCACTATAACAACAATTCATTAAAACTCAATTACATTATCCTTATTGCCAAATTTATATTCTTAGGAAAAAAATTCTCCCTACTTGAGAGAAGAGGGCACTGATTTTTTACCAAACTCACCAGATAGTTATTCTAAAAATTTCGCTTTTCAAGTAATTTTTTTTAATTCCAATTGACAATTAAAAAAATAATTTAAACTTAAAAATTAAAATAAATCAATGAATTAATTCAACTATAATTCATTGTATATATAAACGCAAAAAAGGAAAAAAAACTCATTGAACTTCATGAAAAAAAAATGAAGAAAAACAACATGTGTGCATTCAACTTACTATTGCCGTTACTGGTGATAATATGCACTGGCTTGCTCCGATTGCTCCATTCCGCGAGCTTCAACAGCTGCTTATGCTTAAAGCTACATACACAATGTGACGTCACAGATTACCCTCCTTATAATACTTTTATTTTATTTTTTCAATAAAAGAATTTAACTAATAAAAGAATAGACCCTGAGTTTTCCTCCAATCATTTTTCACATAAAATCTACACCATTGCATGGCATTATCTAACTACTCCCTCTCTTCTTGTTTGTACCTTAATTTGAATAAACGAAAAAGAAAACAGAAAGCAAATACACTCGAAATCGAACAGTCATCGCTATACGACTCCATCAAACTTAATATCCATTTATTTAGTGTATGTCAAAAATGATAATCAAAATAGACAAATTTTAACTGAAACTTGTGTAATAATATACTACTTATTTCACGCTTGAACAAAATAATCTTTCGAAGATGGATCACTCTATCAACATTTCTAAACATACATATTATCATCATTAATTCAGTTAAAGTTTGTGAAACAGCCATTGATGAACAATCACCAACGTTATCGTTACATTGTGAATATTTCAATCCATTGTTAATAGATTTATCATTGTCAATTTCGTTTTCATTAATTTTATCAATATCTGTCGTTCATGTATCGAAAAAAAATGGTTTTGGTGTGTTCATAATTGTTGCATCCTTAAAATCAGGGTTTCAATTGATCAAAGAATTAATACCATTTGATTGTGGCATATTTAAAAATGCATCAAGACTTTCTTGATCATCTGATAATGACAATGATATCAATAACTTACCTCACACTGATGATCTCAACATTGCTGACACATGGTCTTTGTCTTTTTGATTTTTATTATCATTTTCATTATTTATTTTTATTGATGATTCTTGTTGGTGATGTTATTCCCATTATTAATTCCAAACTCTTTCTTCCATTTTTTTCGGACTCGTAAAAGTTCTTATATCAATTGTTTTTGTTGTATCATTTGACAAATCATTAAGTGAACTTACTGATAAATCTTTTCTTAACCAAGATTGAAGATTTCGACACTTAATGATGATAATCTGTCACTCACTGACAGTAGAAGGTGGCTCTTTTGGGCGACTTTGTGGAATGCGGTTCCCCCCTTTCCCCCCTCGTGTGTATTGTGCATGGGCCTATAGTACAGGGCCCGGGGTAAAAATAAAATAGCAAGGGTGCGAGTGAGAGGTATGTGTGTGAGGGGGTGTATAGTATAGGATGAATGAGATTGTAAGCGCACGTAGTAAAATAAAAATGCATGGGTGACGTCTGGAGTAAGGAATAACATAAGGATTCGGATAGAAAAACGTCTTATGGGAAAAGCAATGCGTGGGAGTGAGAGGGTTTTATACTTACATAGTTGGGGTCAGTTTCAGACATGATGTATAGAACTTTTCTTAAAATCTTTTTTGGCTGAAAACAAAACTTAAATATAAAATAAAAATATATAATATTATTCTTAACCTATGGAAATAAATTTCAAGACTTTTTTTTTTTTTTTTTAAATATAAATTAAATTTTTATTTTCTCAAATTTTTATTTTTTACAATTTTTATTTCAAACATCAGTTTCATCCACACCGTGTATACTTTCAGGATAATCTATTTCAGGCTCACGAGGTGTACGTAAATGTTCTGGTATAGCAACAACCTCCTCATAATTTCTTTGTTTAACAAATTCATATCTATTGTTCATCCACTTTTTTATTTGACGCGCAACTTGGAGGGCGCATCCTGTTTCTTTCTGTAACCCATGGTGAATACAGGTTGTTGACGGTGGTAATTGTTTGATAAATTCAGGCCAAAATTTCTCTTTATCAATATCTCTGATTGCCGTGCATAGTACTTTCTCGAGATATTCACAGGATTCATTGCCAGAACTCAAAATAATTCTGCTTTTTAAGGCGAGGGTCCTTAAAACTTTGATGACTTGTGCTTCCTCAGACTCACCATCGAACCAATTTATTTTTAGTCTACGGGTACGCTTCAGGTTTTCATAACGGCCATACGCTGAGAGTGTTGTAAAGTCGCAAGGTGGCGTTGAAAGCCAATGACAAGCTATTTTTTCATTTATACCAAACACAGCAATTTCTTTTGGTGAAAAAGTAAAATCTTTTTCGACAAAACCAAGAACAACAATAGCGATATCCATGACGGTCAAATAAAGACAAAAGTAGTTTTCGAAAACACAGATAAATCCAAAATTCTTATTATGATTATTATTATTATAGAGGTGGGGGGAAAAATATATACAAGTCAAATTATTTTCAAATACAAGGAATTAATTATTATTATTTTTATTTATTTACTTATATTTCAAATACAATCATTCATTATTATTATTTATTTATTTTTGTTAAATACAAGGAATTTATTATTTTTTTTTATTTATTATTATTTTTATTTTTTTTATTTCTTTAGAATACACAGTCATTTATCATTATTATTATTATTTTTTTTTAAAATACAAATCATTCATTCATTTTTTATTTAGTGGCGTTGACCATATGGCCTACATAATGAGAAGGTGTTGGTCCACGATACTCCACAGGATTTAAACTGTTTGGTGCAGTGGCAGGATAAATAAAGTCGTATAACTGATCAAAATTCTTGACTAAAATATCATTATACAATAAAGGCAAACATGGATCCATAAAACCCGATTCAAGTTTTGTATTGTTTTCAGTGGATTTCTGTATTTCCTCAAATAAATGGCTCCCAACAGTCATCTGTAAATAATGCTGAAAAGTTTCTTTATGAATACGTACACCTCCAAAGTCTTTCCGTAGATATTCTATAATTCCATCCGAGTAAATATCTGCAGGATAATGAGTCAATATTTATTGACAAGCTGCTACCCATGTTCCGAGAGAGGATAATGTCCTCAAAGTTTTTTTCATAAATAATAAACGGACATTCCCTTGTTCAAAAAGAATACCTCGCTCACGTTTATGGTCTGTGGCTAGAAAACTTATAGTTAAATCTCCAAGATGTACTGGTTGAGTGTAATTGAGTTTGAAGTCTGGTCTCGAATCGTTACTATCATAATAATATAAAAATGATCTACACATTTTCGTTAACGGTATCCATTGCGTCTCGTTATCCAAAAAAATCTTCTTTTGGTATCACTGGCTATAATTTGTATTGCAGATTTAAAATACTTGCCACTTGTCCACCCAAGACCCACACACAATGATTTTGTGTTAGATTTATTAAGAGCATTTGTATATGGTAAAACGAGAACCCTGTCGTACTGAGCCATGTTGAATAACTGATGAAATAAACTTTTTTTCAAAAGCTTTTATACTTTTTTAAAAATAAGAGTGGGAGAGCTTACAGATTTTAGTAGATGTCAGTGTTGGTTGGTCTGTCTGGGGATCATTTTCAACCTTTATGTCGTTGAATTTTTTAATTTTTTTTCTTATTGTGTAAAAACAATTCAATGTTGGTTTTTTTAAAATATGGTACAAAAGAACAAGTCCTAATAATATTTGATCCAGTAAAATTTTTAGGTGTGTATCGTGAATTTTTTATTTTTCAGTCACAGTAAATTTCACAGCATTTAATGTCTTTACAATTTTATGAGACTTAGAGGACTTGAGTTGTCAATCATTTTTTCAATCGCTGTTTCATTAGTTTCATTTATACCTTCAACTAAATTTAAAAAATCATATCCACCAATATAGGGATGGAGGACTTTATCATTATTTTGGGATATGCCAGGAACCCCGACTAATGTCACAGAGTCAATACGGGCTCTACATCCACTATTGACAGATATTATACCTGTATAATTTAGTTTGCGGGTTTTCACGTCATCACCACAAATAACTCGTAACTCAGTATTTTCAACCATGCTATATAACCATTTTTTATTATATAATTGAATAAAATTTGGTTGAGGATTTTCATAAAATTGAATATCACAATCTAACATATTATCTTGTTTGTTTGTCATTAATAAGTGGTACTGTATTCACTCTTATCTTGGGCTATAAGAATCAAAGAACTTTTAGGTTTAATGTATGCCGCAATATGTGATTGGAAAGTATGTTGTTTTATCGGTGCTGGATGGATTTCATATATTGAATAAATTTTTGGTGATAGTAGAGGTATCATAATACTCAGTAAAATTCGTCTCTCATGGTAGGCAATAGATATTTTTGCAATTTTCCGCAGACCATCAATACCCGCTTCATTTATTGATAATGGTAGTACATACTGATTATTATTATTTTGTAAAAAAAGACGCAAAGAATCTTCAATTTTTTTACTAGACATTATTCGAGGGTGGATTAATCCGAGTCTAGCAAAATAGTCGATTTGAATTACGAGTTCTAAGGAATTAATATATTCATCATAACTCAGCTCTATATTCTGAAGCCAGGTACGTCCGAGGTTTACCATAGTTTCAGAGTGAACTTTCCATAAAAGTGTATCCTTGCTTTTCCACCCAACACTTAATTCTTCCATTTGTGCACGAAAATAATTGATAAGTCCATCGTTGTTTTTTAATCGAGTCTGTACTGTATGTAGCTCGGTTTGTAATAAATGGGTTGTATTATTTAAAACAGAAATAGTTTTTTTATTATCACGTTTTAATTTATTGATTTCTTCGTTAATCATCTTGGCATCGTCTTTATTTAGAACCCCAAATAAAGAGTTCGATATTGCACCCACGATAGGGTAGATCGGTTCATTACGTTTTGTTTTTATAACGTCTTTATGAAATAATGAATTAATTTGTTCTGTATACATTGCGATTCTTTTTCGTTGCTGTTCCAAAAAAGGAAGGCGTCGTGATACAAAGTCACAATTATTTCCTACAATTTTATCTGCTTCATCGTTAATTTTAACTCCACATTCAAAACAACATACAAAGTTACCAACTCCGGTATAATAGAATCCAGCAGAAGCCAATTCAAAAATATCTAAAAGATGAGCTAACGGCCATGTTTCAAAACTTTCACGGCGATTGGTTTCTACACGATACAATAATCTTTCACCACGTTCAAACCAAGTACGTTTTTCGATATGTTCTGCCATCACCATGCTTGTTGATGAAGCCATTTTTTTAAACTAAACATCAATTTTAAAATTCTCTTTATATATATTTTTTAAAAATTAAGGAGAGGGAATAATTCAAACAAAAAACAATTTTATTTATTTTATTTATTTCTTTATTTAACGAAATTTACAATAAGAATGTTGTACAGTTGCACCACTACCTCGGAGAAAATTGAAACGCTTATTTTTGAATATATTTTTTTTTTGAATCAGTTTTTTATACATTGTCATTATAGTATTGTCGTTGAGTTTAGTATCGTCGCCAAACAGCCGTTGGAAACTCGAAAGATTTCCGCCATTGGAAAACCAATGTAGAGCAACAATGCAATAGCAACCACACACATTAGACGAAAAATCTTGAAGCCTTTTATTATTATACTCGTGACAGACAGTGTTTCCTCTGAGGACATAGCTGAAGCGAGGATCGGTAGGTCTTTGTCCAAAACTATCGAAGTATTCCATAGCCAAAATGATCGATAAATAATGCGACCCAATGAGATCCTGGTTGGTTATGATTGTCTGTATTTGTAATTATTGCACACGGCTTTGGCCAGACAAAAAGTAGTTTGTCTACAGGATAAATTCCACCAACAGAGATATCTGTATACGGTAAAGCTCTAGCTAGCTGTTGAGTATCTATGAGATGAATCACGCTATCTTGCGCTGCCGAGACTAATATATATTTTTATTTTCACTCTTTATATTTAATTACTATAATCTATCATAACTTGACGGCTGGAGTCTATTTCAATAATATTATCGTATTCGGCATAAACAAGACAATTAACGACTTGTGCCAAAGCTTCACTGGAGCGTACTTCAATACGCAGGCTACCACTCTTAATTAAGTTCCAATGACCAGCACTATGTGCGGAAAGATCTGGTGTTAAGTCAAAAGCAAATAACGTTTAACCTTTTCTATAGCTATCTCTATCTATTTGCATGCCATGGTCTCCAAAATGAATACCAGTACCAGAAAAAAGTGTGTGGTATGCCTCAGCATCAAATATATTATTGGAAAATGTAGGCTGCAACGGTTTTCCAGGTATTTGTTTACCATCGCCGTAGAGACATAGAAAATTTATATTAAAGTGTTGGAAGTGGAATGGATTATGGACCCTATTACCAGTGAAGCCCCGGTTATCAACAAATCCAATAACAACTCGCTTAGGTAAAGTACCAATAATAATATTGTCGAGACAATTTCCAAGGATTCCTGCGGTGAGTAAAAAACCCTTGACCTCTACTCTAGTAAGGGGATATTTAGCTGTCGTTTTCGCTAAGGCTTTTGCATGAGCAATCATAATATGAGGATTTAGCTTGACTCGGCGTACAATCAATGACGCTTCTAATATTTGTATTTTATAATCCTTGTCGTTTGAGGCATCCATTAAACAAAATTCTTGTTTTGACCGTGTGAGATTAATTTTCATTTCAATCCCATTCAATAAAAATTTTTCCTGGTTAAATACATCAACATGTAAATGCCCAATCATCTCAAATTGTTTTCCGGCATTTGTATGAACACATCTGGCAACTAAGCCTTCATTTTTCGCATCTGCAGCAACAACACTATTTGTATTCATACGTCCAGGAGTGTCAGGATACCATAACGCTAGTTGAAGATGACTATTTGTTGCATCATATCCATAATTAAGAATTGTTTCAATGTATGCTCTGTAAGGATATGTGCTATTTGAAGCTGATACTAATGTTTGATTGAATAATACATCAACTTTTTGAAAGAGACTGTGGAGTGTTAAATTAACTGGTCCTACTGCGTCAGTTGCCGGTGCTGCTGCCCCATTTTTATCCACAATCTTAGCACGAATTTTTAACAGTGTATGTGGTAAGTTTATATATTCCTCACTTGTTCCAGGTACATGATTATTCGGTATACACGGGTTGCCATTCGGCGTAATATAGAATAATACGGTCAAATTCAGTATCTTATAATCCCGATAATTCTTTTAAAAAACGTTTAGTCCAAACACTTTTACCAGCCCCGGACGGACCTGAAATAATAATTTTTAATGGATGTGTCATTTGCCAACCCATGATGATAACTGAAAAAAATTTGGTAGGGTGTGTATTTAATAAAAACATAAAACATTTTATTTTTATTCAAGATTTATCCATATAACATATTTAGCACGTTTATTTACAGTATTATTACATGTATTATACTCAGTCGTTAAGTCACTAGGTCTTTTTTTACTGGTATTATACGGGCTCGTATTATACTCAGTAGTTATGCCCCCATGTCTTTTTTTACCGCTATTATACATAGTATTATATCCATACGGTAATGTATTATTCATGTTAGCCGTAAATTTCCGTTTCGGCCCGGTAACACGTAGAATTTTCGATTTTGTTATTGTATGTACATCATGTTCTTTAGTTCTACGTATTGAGTCACAAGTTACAATAATTTTGTCGTTTCCACCATCAGTTAAAGTCTTAATACTATCATAATTGACTAATTTTTGGGCATTAACGTCAAGTCGTACACCTTTTAATTTACATACTTTACGTATTGTACCATCAGGTTTTTCAGCAATATAACTATAAAATTTAGGGCCCCCAGAAATAAAAGTTTTTATGTAACTGTGACTATCAAGCTCATCAGTGAGATCACCTAAATAATTACCTGATGGCAGTTTATCATTTTCATTCTCAGAAATAAAAACTATAGAGTCAGTATCAACATACAATACTCGTGACTGAACTTTATCAAGATAAATTTATAATTCTAAGAGCGCATGCGCAGTCGTGAATGCGCCTAGAACTGGATTAGTTGAGCTATCAGTTCTATCACAACTTTCAACATATTTCCAATTGACAAATAGTGTATCATCATCGATAATAGTTATGCAAGAAACTTTAATATTGGCATTTTCAATAATTTTATTGAAATCTTGAATATTTTGAATAATACTGTACATATCCGAAATATTATCCATAGCTAGCCTACCCCAAAGTGAATTTAAGTTATTTTTACTAACTTGATGTAAACCAGGATTTTTTTCGATTTTCGTAGGATCTAAATCAATTCCCTCTACTTTACTATAATCATCTATGTATGCTTGTTTTGATGCGTCATCAACGCACTCTACAGGCCAACCGCTAGCTCCTTATTTTACTTTTAAAAATTTATTTATATAACCTGTAAATAGACCCCCAGTTCTAGTTTTTGGGTCATATTGAGTTGTTTTATCCCAATGCCATATATCTTTTATTGGTAAGATTTCATACCCTTTCTCAACCGCTACTTTCAACTCCTCAGATACCCAAGTACCAATAAGTGCTCGTTCTGATTCATTATGAGTACAATTTTCTTGATTTAAAGTTAATGTACATGCGTTACAAAATGGAAAAAATAATTTTTTATGACACCTCATCGGCAATACTGGTATATATAAATTGACTGGTGGCAAAACTCGACATTTAATTAATCCTATCACATTACTTATGTTATTATCTGGACAAAGCTCACGTAGATACGTAGATATACAAAAACTTTGGGGTGGCCTAGCGGGTAAATATTTTTCTTCAAGACACTAGGATAAAGTGACGTGACGTCTACGTAGTATATCTTCTGAGAATCAGTAACACTATGTGAGACACAAAAATTTTCAGTTCGCCCACCAAATAAAGCATCACGAGGCAATATTGCTTCTTTATAAAAATTATTATCAATTGTTTTCAAGAAATTCTTTAAATCTACGTTGTTTTGACACATTAGTAGTGTATCAAGGAGAGTTCTGGATCAGAGGGAGGTCGAAAAAAGGTAGATCGGCGAGGGGACAGGGGACTGCAACTCGGTCGGTAAAACAGAGATGGTAAAGAAATTTGTCATTTGAATTCCCAGTTGTTGATAATGCAGAGATGGTAAAGAAATTTGTCATTTAAATTCCCAGTTGTTGATAATGCAGAGATGGTAAAGAAATTTGTCATTTGATGGTGTGAAATCCTCAATTGTCATACGTCGGTAATACAGATTTGGAAAATTTTTGTCATTTTAACGTAAGATTTCTCATGTCTTATGTCTTATGTCCCATATATCATTTGATGGTGAGCAATCGGGAAAAAATTAAATTTTATTATTTTAACATGCGATTTATCATGTCCCATGTCCTGGGGTATAGCACAAGTCTCAAGTCCCATGTCTCATGTCCTGTAAACATATATATTTTCAAATTGGATGTTGTTGTAACTAGGAAAAAATTAAAATGAAAATTAAAAAAATTTTATTGTATTTTCGGATGACACATGAAACTTTCATCGCGATCGATAATGAAGATCCCTTCTTTACCGACTGATGGTAAAGTAGATTTGACCAAGTTTCGGGAGTCAATCAAATATGCAATAAAATTTTTTCAGAAATTTAAAAAAAAATTTTGGAAATTTTCCAAAAACATTCTCCATTTTAGATTGACTTCTGAAAATTTTTTCTTGTCAGCAATAAATTTACTCGAAATATTAATTTTTTATTATTATTCATTCATTTTTCAATACTATCATAGGATTGTAAGCTGACGTCATCATTCAGTTTTTTAACTTGAATATCAATTCAACATGAAATTACAAAAAAAATGATTCTCGTAGAATGTATTCAAAGATAAAAAAATGGAGAGTCATCAAAAAAGTAAAGTCAACTATATTTTTATTTTTCTAAAATAATATAAATCACGTCCAACGTGAAGACAATGATTTGAACGGGGCATCGAAAGATGATCCATGACGTACAGCAAGCACGCGCGGTCATTGTAGATCCGTTGTCTTAATCATGCATCGCTTTTTATTTTTTGCCTACTTTGCACATTTTTATTTTTCTTTTCAAGACAAATGTATTGTTCTTTTTATTTATTAAATATATTTTATGTTGATTGCACGGTAAATTATTCATCTTTCATTAGTCAGTGGTCAGTTGATCTCGCGGCAACTACTTCCTCCTGATTATTAAAAAAAATTATATATTTAAAAATGTATTCTATCGAAAGGTGTGAGAAGCTTGTTAACATTTTAAGTGCGGGTTATTCATCTGCAAATACTATTGAAAATATTGATCGATGGATCAAATGGGGTAGTGTAAATGTAAAACTATTGAATAAATTTTTGAAAAATTCAGCTGATTCAGTCGGTTTAAAAAAAAGAATTCAATTAGTAGTTGTTAGACTCACAACTATAGTTGAAAAGCTGCAAATGAAAAGAGAAAAGACATTACATCATGGTGCTGGTATGAGTACTCATCATGATGAACCAACATTGCATGACAGAGTAAAATGGAATAACTTGGAGAATATTTTTAAAGGCAATATTATAACCGGAAGTGTGACAAACCTTTATCATATAGGGATTGAAAATTTTTTGAGAGATGCTCAAACTGTTGTCAGCAAAAAACTAAAAGCTTTTTTGAAAAAAAAAATTAATCTCAAGATCAATTCATGCTTACATTGTGAATATGAGGTTTTGAAAGATGACAAAGAAGTGAGAGAAATTAAGTCATTTAATACGAAAAATGCTGTTATACTACCAACAACAAATCTCGATGACTGGTTCGATGAATATTTTTATGATCCTATATTGAAAAAAATTGAGGAATTTAATCTTGGTATTTCTGGTTGGAGCTTGAAAAAAATTCAGAGCATTATCTTCACTGTATGCAAATATCAACCGTTGCGTGGTGGTGATTCTACGTTTGTTGAAATGCCTGATGACATCAAAAAAAAAAGAGCAGTTTTGAATATAGAAAATAGAGATAATTTTTGTTTTTTGTGGTGTGTGACTGCAGCTTTACATCCTGCACAAGAAAATGTGTGTCGTGTTGCATCATATCCACATTTTAGTACAGTGTTATCATATGATGGAATATCTTTTCCAATGAAGCTGCGAGACATACCAAAATTTGAAAAACTCAACAATTTGAAAATAAATGTTTACGCAATTGTTTCAAATAATCCGAAAAAAAGTATTATAGCTCCTATATTTTTGAGTGATAATATTTGTGACAGTCAAACGATTCATCTGTTGGCAGTCGATAAAAACGAAAATGATAAAAAAAAAAATGATCATACAGTTGCTGAAGCAACTGTGCCTTCCCTGCGGGGGGAATTTTAATTTCTTCTTTAATATATATCGAAATTCGTGACTACAAATTTATTTCATTCTCTATCGTTACAATGATTATTGTTACAACTAAAATTTATTTAATTTTCATTCATTTTGCTTGTTCCTTCTAATGGGTCATCTCCATGTCCAGAATCGCTTTCTTCTAACCTTTTAAACTCTCCGTTTTTATTCATTTTGTTGTACTATGATTTTAGCCTGTCAATGTTAAATATTTATTACGAAATTGTCGAGTTCGATTGTATTTATTTTATTTACTTTTTTATCTCGGTTGAATCAGGATTTAACGTTTTAGTTGTTGCTGAAGTCGTCGTTATATTTTTGATTTTTTTATATTCATTTATTTTCAATTCCTTTGATGCTATCACATCACCCTTTTTTCCCTAGAAATTTTCTGCCTCTTCATTCCATAAAGTTAGTCCAATCTAAAATATATTTCCTTTGGTAAAATTATTATCTTTGTTTAGTTTAATCAAACTTTTTTTCATTTAAATTTTATTTTACTTCATAATCACTGTCGTCTTCTAATGTTATTGTTCTTTATTTCGATAACCGTACTGACATTGCATATATAAATTCCACTTTATTTATTGCTATTATGATTGCGATGATACCTATATAATGTCATTATTACTATTGAATAGTTTTCTTTTTTTTTTTTTTTTTTTCGCTAAAATTATTTTGCCTGCAAATGATTTAATTGGTAGATGTACAATTTCTTGTATTTTTTTAATCTCGAAATTAATTTTTGGTATATTTTCATTTTCCTCATCGTCATCGAATTTTATATTAGCTTCTACTGGTATCATTATTTCTTTATTATTATTATTGATGGGTATTGTTCATTAATTTTTCTCACTAATCCTCCAGTGATCGTATATATTTTGTTTAACTTGAATATTTAATAATTTATCATGTTAATAATTTTTTTAAAAATCTTTTTGTTGAAAAATCTTGTTGTTAAATATGATTTTTCCATGATATTCAGCTATACTTTTCTTTTTTGTTTACTCATATTTTCCTAATATTTTCCTATAATTATCGTATTTTTCTTTATATTCAGTGATTTTTCTCTATTTTCATTTATTCGTTTATATATTCTTTATTTTTCTATATTTTTCTTCATTTTCCATATTCATCTTGTTTCGATTAGTTGAGGGACTTAGGAAATGTTCGGGGGGGGGGGGGCATAATTGATATGTTCCCTTATTTATCGTTTTTTTCTTTATATTCAGTCACTTTTCTATATTTCCGTTTATATTTACCGATTTTTCTTTGATATTTTCCTATATTCTCCTTTATATTTACTGATATTTTCCCATATTTATCGTTTTTTTCTTTATATTCAGTCACTTTCCTATATTCTCTTTTATATTTACTGATATTTTCCCATATTTATCGTTTTTTTCTTTATATTCAGTCACTTTTCTATATTTTCTTTTATATTTACCGAATTTTTTTTGATATTTTCCTATATTCTCCTTTATATTTACTGATATTTTCCCATATTTATCCTTTTTTTTCTTCATATTCAGTCACTTTCCTATATTCTCTTTTATATTTACTGATATTTTCCCATATTCATCGTTTTTTTCTTTATATTCAGTCACTTTTCTTTATTTTTCTTTATATTTACTGATATTTTCCCATATTTATCGTTTTTTTCTTCATATTCAGTCACTTTTTATACATATTTTTCCTTTTTCATATTTACCGATATTTTTTTTCTTTATATTCACTGAGTTTTCTATATTTTTCTTTATATTTTCCATATATATCGTATTGGTTAAGATTAAGGGACTTAGAAAATTTTTAGGGGGGGTGTCTACCATGGTTGGGGGGGGTCCAGAAGAAAAGCGAAAACAATAGGAAATTAAAATTCCCTAAAAAAAGTTACCAATACTAATGACAGTATTTTTGATGATGAATGTTTTTCGGCTGACGACGATGATGATGATGATGATGACGACGATGACGACAATAAAATGGAAGTTGATGACGAATATGAAAATTATGTTCAAAAGCAGAAAAAAGGAAAAAAAATTTTCCATTTTGCATTAATTAAAAATTTATCACGCTTGGTAGGCTCACAAGTGAATAAGAAAAATGGTCGTTTATACATATGTGACAGATGTCTAAATCATTTCTCGTCAGAGCTTTATTTGGAAAAACATTTAGCTGACTGTTGTCAAATTAATCATGCACGGATGATTATGCCAAGAAAAGATGCCAATATACTGAAATTTAAAAATCATCGATACAGAGAACTTGTACCTTTTGTCGTTTATGCTGATTTGGAGTGTATTTTAAAACCGATCGACAATACCGACTCTGAAGAGCATATTCCACACAGTGCTGCGTACTATGTTAAATGTACCTATGATAATAGATTATCATTCTACAGAATGAATCGAAGTGAGAATTGTATTGAATGGTTTATTGGAGAATTGGAAAAATTAGCTCACCAGGTCAATGATATACTTTTAAATCCAATACCAATGGAAAAATTGACTGTGCAACAGGAGCATGAATTTCAAAATGCCACAATTTGTCATATATGTGAGGAGATTTTCATGGAGCAAGACGTTAAGCACCATGATCACGATCATTTCAGCGGATCATATCGAGGTCCAGCTCATGCTAGATGTAATATTAACTATACAAAGTCTCACAACGTACCTGTCGTTATGCACAATTTATCAGGATACGACTCACACTTTTTAATACAAGAACTTTGCAAGGCATTCGATGGTCGCATACATATATTACCAATAAACAAAGAAAAATACATTTCATTCACAAAAAAAGTGGATAATACTGTTGTAAGTTTAAGATTCATCGACTCATTTAGATTTATGTCTAGTAGTATTGATAGATTATCATCTGATTTGAGCAATGATCAAAAAATTATAACACGTAGTGAATGCAATAGTGAATACTTTGATTTATTGTGTAGAAAAGGTGTATTTCCATACGAATATATTGACTCTTGGGACAAATTAACTGAAACAACTCTACCACCAAAAAAAGAATTTTTCTCAAAATTGAATAATGCTAACATCTCAGATGCAGACTATGAACATGCCAAAAATATTTGGGAAAAATTTCAAATAAATACATTAGGTGAATATTCTGATTTATATTTGAAAACTGATGTGCTTTTGTTGGCAGATATCTTTGAAAATTTTCGCTTGAGCTGTTTATCAACATACAGTCTAGATGCACTTCATTATTTTACTGCACCAGGTCTAGCATTTGATGCAATGTTAAAGTATACAGGTGTGGAACTTGAACTTTTGACAGACCCAGCAATGCATCTTTTCATTGAGAAAGGGATTCGAGGTGGTGTTGCACAATGTATGAACCGATACGCAAAAGCCAACAACCGATATATGGGTGATAAATACAATCCAAAAGAAGAAGAATCATACATCATGTATTTTGATGTAAATAATTTATATGGTGCAGGCATGAGTCAATATTTGCCTTATGGAGGTTTTCAATGGGAAGATAATTTGAATATTAATGTGACAAATATATCTGATGAGGCTGAAATTGGATATATCTTGGAAGTTGACTTGGATTATCCAAAATATTTACATGAATGGCATAAAGATTTACCATTATGTCCAGAGCAATTCACAGCACCAAATTCAAAACAATCAAAATTAATGACAACATTATATCCAAAAAAAAATTATGTCATACATTATAGAAATTTAAAACTATATTTGGGGCTTGGCATGAAGTTGAACAAAATTCATCGAGTATTAAAATTTAAACAAAGCTCATGGCTGAAAAAATATATAGATCTTAATACTGGTATGCGTCAGCAAGCAACCACTGATTTTGGTAAAAATTTTTTCAAATTAATGAACAACAGTGTGTATGGTAAAACGATGCAAAATGTAAGGAAAGAAAAAGATGTTAAAATAGTGACAAAATGGGAAGGTCGCTATGAAGCTAGATCATTGATTGCAAAACATGACATTGCAATTATTGAAATGTCACGAGTGAAAATAATTTTCAATAAGCCAATTTATTCTGGATTTACAATATTGGATCTTTCAAAAATCTGGATCTATGATTTTTATTATAATTATATCAAAGAAAAATTCAATCACAATGATGTCCAAGCACTTTACATGGATACTGACTCACTCATTTTAAATTTTAAAGTTCCTAATATTTATGAAAAAATGAAGGAAAATTTAGAAAGATTCGATACATCTGATTATCCACAAAATAATGTTTATAATATGCCAAGAGTCAACAAAAAAGTTATTGGTCTTATGAAAGACGAAAATAATGGTAAAATTATGACTGAGTTTGCTGGCTTGAGAGCCAAATTATATAGTTATAAAGTCATGAACAATGATAATGATAAAATTTACAAAAAAGCCAAAGGTGTCAAGGGTTCAGTTTTAAAAGACATAAATTTTAATAATTACATGTCATGTCTTTTTGATCATCAAATATTGAAAAAAAATCAACATTTAATCAGAAGTAAAGACCATCAAGTGAAGACAATTGTGCAGAGTAAAATTGCACTCAGCTGGGCTGATGACAAACGAGCTCTTGATCAAAATGGTGGAACTGATACCTTACCTTGGGGCTATGACCCCGAATAATCATAAATAATGAATATATTTATTATAAATAATAGTTATAATATATATATATGAAAAAGTGCTGACGTTTTATTTTTTAAATTATTTTATAAACAAAAATGGAAATTTGATACTAAGTTGAGAGTTATATTGTTTATATTTCATAGAATTTGAAGTAGAAAGTGCTGACGTTTTATTTTTTTTTAAACTATTTTATAAACAAAATTAGAAATTTGATACTAAGTTGAGAGTTATATTGTTTATATTTCATAGAATTTGAAGTAGAAAGTGCTGACGTTTTATTTTTTTTTTAAACTATTTTATAAACAAAATTAGAAATTTGATATCAAAGTGCGCGCGTCTTTACTCTTTTGTATATGAGTACCAAAGAAAAAAAATATTTCAGTCTTGAATAAGATTTCAGTCATAATGGTTGAATATATTGTTGATGTTCAAGGATTTTATGATACTAATCAAAGTTTTATTGTGAAAGAATTTGCAATAGCAAATTTGAATCAAGAAGATGATATCAAGTCGGTAGTATTCAAGCCTCCATGTGCCATGAGTACATTATCATCTGCTTGCAAACTGACAAATAATTGGTTAACAAACAATCATCATGGACTGTTATGGAACTCAGGAGATGTTGATTATGCTGAACATGGAAAAATTATAAATGATAGCCTTGAGTCTTCAATTTACGTATATGTAAGGTCATGAGAAAAAAAAATGGCTCAGCAATATTTTAAAAGACGATAAAACTATTATTGATTTGATTGATATGGATTGTCCAGCGCATGGCAAACTACCAACTAAGGTATGTCAAAAAAACTATGTTCACCATCTGAGTTATCATCTCAATTTATGGACTCTTACTTGTGCATTGGATAATGTACAAAAATTGAGAGCATGGTTCCGAACTACCTGGGGATCAGTTTCATCATTGAAAAAATCGATTCAGCTATTTTGTCATCTTGAGAGTCTGGAAAAAATGGCAACAGAAGATATTGCAAATTTACCAGAGAGATATATTTTTCTGCTTACACCAAACTCAATTGATGCTGTATGGGACAAATTGCCAGAAAAATTTAAAACAAAAAAAGATTTTCTTCAATATAAACGCTGCATTGAACATTATCATCATCAAGACGAAAAATCAGATGAATTTGACGGGCCATCACCCATGATAAAAGATTGTACATTATGTCAAAATAAAAATAAATGAAAAAAAAAATTTTTTTAACATACATTGTTGGTTCATTTATTATAATAATAATTTTTAATTTTCAGTAAGGAGACAATAATATATACAATTTTGTTTTTCATGTACATTATTTTATTTATTTATTTTTTTTTCTTTTACATATTATTATTATAAATATAGGATTGGTAAGTTTACAGACATATATTAAACGAGCTTGCGTACTGAACCACTTATTGGATTATACTCAACAATTCGATCATGTAAAATCAAACAATAAGCTGATGCTTGAGCTGGAAATTGTGTTGTTGATTCAAATTCAAGTCGAATATCTACTGGTCCAGATTTTAAAAATTCATTTTGCTTTGAACAATCTATGACAATAAGTGGAGCTTCTTCCAAAAATTTTTGTCTTGTAAATAATGGTTGTGGTGTTTCTGTGTAATAGTAGGAAGCTTGGAAATATGCAAACATATCATATAATAATGAGAATTGATTATGAGCAAAATCAATATTTAAATTTCCATAAGGATATGATTGTGAATTTAAAAACAGCTTAACATCACGCAAGTTACAATGATCAAAAACACTTGAATTGTTTGTTACAGAGTTTTTTCGTTCTGTTTGGAAGCCTAAAATTATGTATCTCGGTTTTTCCAATTGTGTTGATGTTTTCACACTCCAATTTTGTTTTGTAGTTGCAGGTAATAGTGGATACTCGTACAATTCCCATGTACGAAAACTGATTGCTATGGATGGATCCTTGGCAATGTAATTTAAAAGTTGAATTTTCTGCTTATCAGACACTTTGATATATGGAACAATCCATTCCACCTTTTGAAGTTTAATTTGTATTTTTTCGCCACTTTTTTCTTCCGCAGGTTGTTCTTGTAGACAGGCATTCACATCACTATTTGCTCTTATTAGGATGAGTTCATGTTTTGCATTGATAATTATTTTTTTATAATCTTCAGCAAATCCTAGCAGCAGGCTCAGTGGTATTGATATATCAAAATAACCACTCGAATCGAATAATGATTCTTCATCAGACATTAACCATCCAGCATTCTCCAATAATGATTTTTGATTTGGACTTAAGGAAATATATCCTTTCATAAGAGTCGTAAGACCAACATTTTTGCTCCGATCAATTTCAATTGCATTTATCTCATAGCGAATTTCTTCAAACATGTGTGCTATTGCCATTCGTACCAATGAAGTTGTTTTTGGCACAGATTTTCCGTCACTTGTAAGAAATCGAAATTTGGTACACATAAATCTTGATGTTGAATTCCAATCCGGATTTCATCGTTGTTATTGAATGTTGAAGAGCCGTAAGGCTGATGAGCATGTAACTCACAATGGGCAATCGATTCATCAAAAATGATCGGTTCTTGTATACTTAAAATTTCATCCATGGTATAATACAAAAAAAGCAACAAAATGACACTTTTATTTCCGTAGATGTTGTTGACGTGGACTGAGACCGAGACTCTTGAGAAACTGAATACTCTGATGTGTTATCGCTTTGCTTCCTTGCTTTTGACTGATTTTTTTTTGGCATAATGTCTCGCATTTATAGCTTTGTCCAATTATTTTATTATTATGTTTATTCTTTTTTTCTTTTCTTCTGAAAACGATGCCCATATTTTTTTTTCTATTTGACACTTTTAATGTGTAGTCGAATTGTAATCGTTTCTCCACGGAAATTCACAATTTCACCATCCTGATCGACAATTTTTAATTGCAATTGATGTATTGCTTGCACTGTGACTGGCAGATAAATGACATGAGATGGTACTTCAACAATCTTATATCCAGGAGGCACAACTGGGAAAAATTCATGTATTGTGTGAACTTTGTGCTGATTCATATATGCACCGGTTGTTATGTTACACTGAATTTGGAGTGTATTGACCTTTAATATGGCAACAGGCAAGTCAGATTTATGTAGAATATCAGCTTCGAGGATTCGTTTTGTAAAGCCCAACAATCTTCCAATCGAGTCTTCTATTTCAAAATGAATACGTTTGTTACATTTAACCTTACTATGTAGTTCATTGTTATTTGGTTTAATACTAATAGTAACGTCATTCTGACATATTGCTTTTTGGATATAACTTTCAATATCTTCAATTTCATAACTTCCTGTTGGAATTGTGATTAGTTTACAACCTTCAATGTAGACTTTATTGTTACCAACGTCAATATTCGGTATAGAATTAAATGTTGTAAACTCGACAAGCCCAGCAACATAATTTTTATTTGCTGACAACTCAATCGGCGGGAAGTATTGTGTTTCAAGAGTTGATGACCGGCCCGACAATGTCAACGTAAATGAATCATCCATGACTAATGATTATTTTAGCATGTGTCATGATTATTTATAGTCTCTTGCCAGCCAGAAATTTGAGACATAGATGACCGCAAACAATTGTATTATAATTTTGATATTTTTCATAATTATATTTAATGCTACCAACACCGAGATAATTAATCAGCTCTTGTGGAGGCTTCAAATCACCAAAGCTATCGAAATAAATGACATCATTTTGCCGTTTTTTGTATGCAACCCAATGTGTACCAGCACCATCTTTATCATCAAGATTTACAATTGCTGATTCATTTTTACGAGGACCAGTTATTGGTAAATCATTTCTCATGAAAACTCCTCGGAAATAAGGAATTTTAAAAGCTTTGGCGTATTTGATGATATCAATATTTGTGAGAGCTCGATGTGGTAGCATTACAAGTTTTTTTTCTTATTTACTTTTTTTGCAGGCTTTAAAAAGAGACCTAGTCCTCTTTTGTAAGGAGATAAAAATAATCCTTTGCCCAATACAATTGATTCCATTTTCTTATTATGACGTTGATTTTCTCGTAGTAATTTTTTTGCTGCATGTACAACATTTATTGTCTTTGAAATTGTTGCTGCACCACCCGTCATAGCACCAGATGCACTTAATCCAGCAAATAGTGGTATTAAAAATGGTAGTATACTACCATCACTGTTATTTTCTTTATTTAATGGAAGAGGTAAAATACGTGGTAAACGAATTTTTTTTTTTCCACCAACTTTTTTGACAGCAACACGTGCACTTTCCAGAACCGTCTTTATTGGATCAGTGATTCCAGGCTTTATAGATTGTTTTGATATATCTATAATCCTGTTGAGACTTGTTAAATACTTTTTATAGTTTTGTTTTGGGATGATTTTAACTTTTTTATCATTCTTTTCAGTTGTTTGTATTTTCTTGATTTTATGATGAATTTTTTTATTCTTTTTGCTTCTATTTAAACCCATACCAAGTTTCGTTTTCAAATTCATTGCAGTTGTCACACCCGAAGCTACGGCTCTTTCACCAAGTGACGAATCTTTGGCAAATACACGTTGCCAAGCTTTATCGGCAAGTAATCAGCTTTATGTCGTGCTTCGAGATTGTCAGGATTTTTTGAGTAGCTTATATCATGCTCACGACAATGTTCATCCAACGGATTAACACCGCGATCACCACGAGCTAATCTTTTATCGAGCTTTGTACCCGGACCACAATAATTATACTGTGGAACGTGTAATTCAAATGGCAGGCTATTGATGATACTGTTCAACAGACCCCTTCCTTTTTTTCTTATCTTTTTTTTTTTTTTATCTGCACGTTGATGCTCAATCATTGTCTTTGAAGAACCAACTGCATTCAATAAAATCCCGAGTATTTATATGGTTTTACGTTAGTACAGATTAAGCTAGCAGCTTGTTCAGTTGTAAAAAAGAAACATGGAATTTCAAGAACAACCATTAAAGTTGCCAGTCATCAATTTTGATCAAATTGTGCAAAAAACTGCTCCAAAAAAACCATCTGAAAAAAGACATGGAAGTTTATTACCGAATAGTGTGAGAGGTGTATTTTGTGGACCTTCAAATTCTGGCAAAACAAACGCTCTTTTTGCAATAATAATTCACCCAAATGGATTAAGATTTGAGAATGTTTATGTGTATTCCAAATCGCTTAATCAGCCAAAGTACAAATTTCTCGAAAAAATTATTAATAATGTTGAAGAAATTGGTTATTTTCCATTCAATGAACATGAGAAAGTTATTCAACCTGAAGAGGCTAGACCAAATTCACTGATGATTTTCGATGATATATCTACAGAAAAACAAGATAATGTTCGAGCATTTTTCTGCATGGGTAGACATCAAGCAGTTGATAGTTTTTATTTATCTCAGACCTATGCTCACATACCCAAACATTTGGTGAGAGATAATGCCAATTTTTTTGTACTTTTTCGTCAAGATGAAAGAAATTTAAAGCATATATACAATGATCATGTAAATACTGACATGGAATTTGTAAAATTCCGCAATATATGCTCGACATGTTGGAATAAAGATAAATATGGATTCCTTGTGATTGACAAAGATAGTGACATTAATAATGGCCGATACAGGAGAGGTTTTGATTGTTATATAAACATTACAAACGATTCTGCTGAAAATACAGTTTCTCCCTCTGCTACCACCACTGGTACATCTACTATCTAAAAAAAATATCAGATAATTTAGAGTAATATTATACGATATATAGTAAAAATTCCAAAATAAAAGACAGTAGGATTGTGTACTGTGAACTGTCAACAGCATCATTATCTATCATGAAGCATACAAACTTACATGCTGAAAAATCATTATTGCATGAAATTGAAAAAGCAAGTGACTCTATAAGACGTAAACATAAATTAATTAAATATGGTCGAGTTGAAAATGAAAGAATAACAAGTGAGGTGTTAGGACCTATAACTGAGCCTTTCAAAAAAATGCTAGCAGATGTATCAAAACAAAAACCAGCACCACGTTCCAGTAAAAATCAAGCAGAAAAAAAAAATAATGCTCAAAGAAAAGAAGAAGAATACACGACAGAAGAAGAAGAATACGAGACAGAAGGAGAAGACGAAAAATCAATATTGACAAATAATGACGAAAAAATTGATATTGATCCGTTAACTTTTCATAAGAATAATGTTAGTGATGCTGATGATGATGACACAGACGAAGATATAACGGAGAAAAAAAAAAAAATTTGGATGATGAAGAAGCACCTTGAAAGGCAAAAATCAATAAATTCTCATGACAAGGCTCATAATACAATGTACACCATTCAAAAATTAAAAAACAATAAATTATTGTTTGGTAATTCAATGATTGAAATAAAAAATCATCATATTTATGTGAAAGATAAAATTTATCCGGCTACACAAGGTCTCTTGGAGTTATTATTTCAACAAACACCTAATGCATCTATTATTCGGAAAGTTGATCGAGAAATTTTTATTGAAATTATAAAATTAACAAATGCACATCGTAAAAATTTCAAACCTGATGGTGCATTTCTGACAAACAGGACACAAAAATATAAAAATTATGTATCACTGTTTGTCAAGTCTTTGAGAAAACAAAAAGTAGAGAGCAAAAAAGGTTCAGCACTTGTATTACCAAAATACAAAACACTACAAAAAAATAAGAAAATAAATAATACAAATTATATATATTGGGATGATCCCAATGAGCTTGTCAATCGTCTTCAATTACTTGTAGCTTCAGAAAAAGCTGGCAATAATAGTCACGCTAATGAAATTCTTTCAATTATTGAAGAATTAAGAGAAGCTGGTATTATTTGTTAATATATATGTTCATTCAGTCTTTAATGTACAGTCATTAAAAGGACATTGGAGTGGAATAATGTCTAGTGTTGATATATTTGGACGTCAATTATCAAATAAACGAAAATATTCTATCGGAGGAAAAAGTGATGGCGATACAATAAGAGGACCACCTGGAGAAGGTTTCAAATTTACAGAAGACGGAAAATATGACATTGCAGAAAAAAAATTATGTCATATTGCCGATGCTCAAGACATGAATGATGCTGTCTCAAAAAAAGTAGCACTGATTCTGATTAAAAATGAAACTAATGATCTACTTAGAATAATGCAAGAAGATAGTCAAAAATATATCACTGAAGTCATTAGTAAACTGACAATCAAAGTGGACACATTGCAAAAAAGTGTTGAAAAATCATTAGATGAGCTGAGTACAGAAGTTGCAAGTATATCTCACTATTTGACAGAAAATTTGGGAGTACGTTTAGAAAATCAAAAATAAAAATGAATAAAACAAAAAAAAATAATAAAAAAGAAGACAATAACTATTTGAGAAGCGTTGTGGCACATGAGCTACACAAGCCTGCTCGCAGATATTATCAACGTAGACATGTTGACATTAGAGCTCTCGATGAAACATGGCAATGTGATCTTGTTGACATGAGTGCATATGCTTCCGTAAATGAAAATTACAAGTTTATACTTACAATAATTGATAATTTTTCCAAATATGCATTTGCTGTACCACTCAAGACAAAAAGTGCAAAAGATGTTACTGCAGCGATAAAATCTGTTTTCCTGAAAGGTCGATATCCAAAAAAACATTTACATGTCGATCAAGGCAAAGAATTTTACAACAGTGAATTTAAGAATCTCATGAAAAAATATAATATAAATATGTACTCAATATATAGTACTTTAAAAGCAAGTATAGTCGAAAGGTTTAATAGAACCCTGAAAAATCAAATGTGGGAAAGATTTACATTCCAAGGCAGTTATAAATGGTTGACTATACTTCCTGAATTGATTAGAAATTATAATAATACAAAGCACAGAACTATAAAATGAAACCAAAAATGTAACTAAAAACAATGAAAAGGATATATTGAGGGAAATATATCATAATCAAAATCAATGTTTTGTGTCACATCAAAGTTGAAAAAAAATTTAAAATTGGTGATAAAGTGCGAATAAGTAAATATAAAAATTTTCGAAAAGGCTACACTCCCAATTGGACAACTGAAGTTTTACAATCACAAAAGTATTGAATACAATACCGATAACTTACAAGCTTGCTGACTATCAAGATAACAATGTTGAAGGATGTTTTATCAAGAAGAACTGAGTCCAGTACGCTATCAGATATATATCTTGTTGAAAAAATTTTTAGAAAAACGTAAAATAAAGTACTTGTAAGATGGTTGGGATTCTGAACATGATACATGGGAAAATGTCATTAAATAATTATATTAATTATAACAAAATAAATTTTTCAAATGTAATTTATTTATTTAATATTGTGTGTGTATAGGCTTAGGCCAATTTTCTCTAATAATACAACTTGATTATTTTCTCCAATACATTGTAATGTTAAAACTCTTCTTTTAATACCATCCTCTAATTCAAGGAACTTTTTTTTATTATAAAAATAATATTCAGCATTATTTTTAGGTAAGAAAACAGTATATTTATTATTTATTTCGACTGATAGTCTTGCACCAGACTTTTTTTCCACAGTAACTTTTAATTTTTGTCACAGCATAGTAAGCATCTTTTGTCAAATCTTTCAATAATTTACAATTTTTTGAAAGTCGCTTAGTCTTGGTGTTTATCAGTTTTATATTATAATCATTTTTTTTGTCTAGATAATAATAATTACATTTGAAGAAGAGCTCACAAACTTTTTCTAATTTTTTTCGTTTTATGAGAAAATGAACTCACATTTGTTGTATTTTCCTCTCAAAAAAGAGGATCAAGCATCCATCGATCGCTGCTTTCTCGATTTTTGTAAAATAATCATTATTTTTCATAAACTTGGCGATTCTGCTGGGTAGAAAGACATTAAATTCATCATTTAATGTAGCCATAACTCCATTGTATTCATTATGAATCTTCTGTAGAGCTGTTACTTTGTACTCTCTATTAACCTCCAACTCAGACATTTTTTTGACATCCAATTTGCTTTCCATTTTAGCAACATTATTTAATTGTTGTTCCATTTCTATTGAATGCTGTTTTTCTACAAACATTTTAATTTCAAGCAAATAAATATGTATAAAATATAATACTAATTATCAATGTATATATGTATATTATTAAATTGCTTTCTTACCTTTCCTTACAGTCTTGATATTCGAATGATAAAATTTCAGAAAAACTTCTCGTTCATATAGGGATAAATACAATAGAATAGTAGAAGGAGTACCTATTCAAATGACACGTATTTAGAGTCAGCAAATTCTCACGTGCATATTAATTAATATTTATTTTTTATCATAAACAATTAAATACTACGACAGCATTTTATTAGTTTATATTCGAAAATTCCACGTATCAAGAGTCAGCTAATTTTTTTGCAAAGTTGTATTTATATATACATTGGTCGATTTGAAAAAAAAATAACACGTATGGAGAGTCAGCAATTTTTTTTCGCAAAATTGTATTTTAAAAATATTTATGTATGGTACATGAAACTTGAGAAGTCCTACAAATAACCTTCGATAGCTCAGTTGGCAGAGCACTGGACTGTAATTGCATATTGTTATAAACAATTTAAAAAGTTATCCATTGGTCGTTGGTTCGAACCCGGCTCGAAGAATGTTTTTTTGTTATTTAATGAGACAGGACATAAGACATGGGAACATACGAATTGGGAACATGGGACATGATAAATCGCATGTTAAAATAATAAAATTTAATTTTTTCCCGGTCAAGTCTGTAATACCGACACATGACAATTGGGAATTTACACCATCAAATGATATATGGGACATAAGACATAAGACATGAGAAATCTTACGTTAAAATGACAAAAATTTTCCAAATCTGTATTGACGACGTATGACAATTGAGGATTTCACACCATCAAATGACAAATTTCTTTACCAGTCCTGTTTTACCGACCGAGTTGCAGTCCCCTGTCCCCTCACCGATCTACCTTTTTTCGACCTCCCTCTGATCCAGAACTCTCCTTGATACACTACTCACATTCTTTTAAAATCACATTCCCAAATAATAATCAATTCATAACCTTCTTTTTTTAAAATATGCATTCATGTATTCGGTATTCTCACGCCTCGTTCTAAGTGTTGTATTATCCCCTAAATCTGCATCCACATCTTTAATCAATTCAAAACAATCTCAACCATGATAGTAACAACCTAAAAGAGAATATATGGTTTTGCCATCTTCTGAAATGCCATCGACCAGATAGGACCCTACTCTGCGCTCACGCCTTCTACCAGCATGAATCATTTTGATCCCTTAAGAATGTTCAAGCCATAATAACCATTGTATAGCTATTGTAGATTGCATATCTTCTAACATATACCCGTTTTTTGGAATCAGTGCGATCTCATTTTCTTTTAAATAATTTCTACGATAAATTAATAAACTAGTAGATGCAGCAGTTGAAGCTTCAGTGAATGGGCATACATTCCCTACTTGCATCATTAATTTTCTATATGTAATACACGCCTTCTTGAGTAATTCTACATCAGATTTACAATAAATTGCCATTTCTCGTTTAAAATCAAATGGCGGTCCCTGAAGTCGTTCATTATACCATTTATCAAATTCTTGTTGTTTTTCAATAGTCAGCGCGCGCACCCCAAAGTCTTCTTTAGGGGGTAAAGGACCAATGTAATTTTGATTTTCTGGTTTATTGAAGAAAAAAGTAAAAAAACCCTTAGTCAATTCTTTAATTCCAAAAGCTTTTGGTAACGCACTTAATGGCATGAAAAAATAATTCAGCAAGTCTATAAATTTGACGTTATCGAAAGATATTGATGTAAGTCTAGTTCCTTTAACAATTGTTTGAATATTTGTTATTGGTACTCTTTTGATTATTTCACGTAAAACAAATTGAGCATCATATCCGCCACCATTATGAGCTATACAAATTAATTTTGAGTACCTTGATTTTGACTTTAAAACTAAATCAACAAATTTTTCCATGCCATCATCGCCCTGGTGTTTAAGTCGCGCGTCTCACTACAATGACAATTTTCTGTACCGTCTGTCTCCGAACAAATTTCACACACTATTTGCGCACAAAAATAATCGACGATATGCATTTTTAATTGTTTATTATTTTTATATGATCTCAGCTCAGATCGTGTTTCAAAATCAAAAAATAAAAATCCGTTAACTTTTTCATCTTTACGAGCCCCCTGCTTTATCGGCCGAGGCTTCATATAACACAGATGGTTTGGTTGTTTATGGTCTTGACAGAGCGCACAATAATAATTACCACACAAATGTTCACTGTCACGGACGTAGACTTTACGACAAATATTACATTTTTTAATTCGATTACAGACTGAAAATTTTTTTGAATACGAGTCTGGTTGGAAATGTTTTTCATAACACTGTTCACTATAAAATACTCGATTACATATCAAACATTTTTTAAAATCATCATCATTACTGTTATTCATTTCACATGCCGGGAAATTTAAGCATTTGTCACATTTTGTCCAACATTGTTTATGATATTCGTTTTTTGTAAAGCCGATACGACACCAATCACACCAGAATTTTATATTTGTAGCCATAAATACATGCATATATTTTATAGGCGCAAAATGTTGGTCATCAGGATAATACACAATATTTAAAATTTTCATATTTTCACGCGACACTCTGCGATTAAGTAAAGTTTTTTTCCCATCAAAAAAAATTGTATGACCATCATTAGTATCGAAATTCCAGATAACCAATGCGGCAGATTCAGTAACTGAATAATTTTGAAATAAAATTATTTCATTAAGCCCGCACCCGCCAGGTAGTACACAAATGTTAGCTTTTTGACAGAGTTCAAGACCCTGCTTTTTACTAGGAACTATAGTTCTTTTCTTTATTTTTATTGATAAACATGTTACAATAGAGCGTGGTAAACATAAATATAGATCATCGTGGTTCAGTTCCAGAGCACCGCGAGCCTTTTTTGCCATGTGGTGTGGGACACTACCACCAATCGTTGATTTCAATACAACCAAGTCAATAGTAAATAGATCGTTAGCATGTACAGGATCATTACTTTGACAAATGCTACTTACAATCTCCCATAATCTTTCAAATGTAAAATTATTGGCGGGTGTCAAGTAAGTATGGGCCTCAGAGTTCATAGAAGGGGTTTTGAAACTGAGAATAACTCGATCACGCGCATTATTTGAGTAATTTTTGATCAGCTTGTATACCTCTGCAAATGCTTTTTCGATCCATGTTTCAACTACAGTATTTTGAGTTATTTCTTTCACTTTAAAATTTATCAAATGTTTATTCAAATTATATTTTGGTACAAATGTCCGTGTTTCATCAACAATATTATCTGAAAATTATTATCACTACCACCACCTGTTTGTAAAATTTCACTTAAATGATGTTGTTGTAATGGTGATTGCATGATTCAATTTATTATACCACTATCGATAAAATTATCGTCAACTTCAACATCATCCAAAAGAGGTTGTTGTGGAACTTCACATTCGTGAGGTACACGTAAATGTTGATTCAAATGCTCTCGTTGTAACCGTGAATCTATAATATTGTTCATTAAACTACCGTCGAGTAGACTATCAATAAAAAATTCACACTCCGCACTGTCATCAATGTCAACTTCAACATCATCTGAAACACGCTCCATTTTTTTAGCAACAACTTGAAAAAAAGGTCTTCACACTGCAGTGGTCACACCAGAGGGCCAGAAAAATTTTCAATTTTGTTGGGTAAAATATTTTACGAAACAGGTGAATTTAGAAAAAAAATCAAACAAGAGAAATAACGATTTTTTTTTTTCTAAACAAAATTATATTTGATACCGGTAAAAAGAAAACGAAAAATATGGTTTAACCTGAAAAATTTTTAACAATAACAAATATATCTGTAAAAAAAGACAACAGGAAAAAGGTATACAAAATTTTTATTTATTTATTTATTTATTTATTTTTTTTTATATTTTTTCGATACTTGTAAAAAAAGACATACAAACAATTTATTTATTTATTTTTTTGAAGTGAAACTTCTTTAGAATGGGCAGTAAAAAAAAAAAACAAAAGACGGATGCAACGAAAGTAACGGTATGAAGGTAAGTAATTTTATATTATTTTTTATTTTGTTTTATTTATTTATTCCCATGACAACGATACGAAAAAATTTGTTTGAAATTTGTTTTAAAATTTTAGTTTCATGAAAGATTCAAGAGACAAAGGTGAATATTAAAGTTAAAACTTTTATTATATACAATATATAATTTATTATATCATTTTTTATCAAATAATGAGTATTTAAAATTAATCTGTTAAATAAACAAATTATACACAAGATAATGGTTATTCAAGTGTTTGACATAATATGACAGCAACATCATAATCACAATACCGAACAACAATAAATAATATGTGGATGAAATGTGGTACCACGTGAACGTAAAGATAGTAAAGATGGTATTTTAGATTGTATAGGATTTCAAGAAACAATTAATGACATTGAAATATTATCAGAAAAATGTGACAAATGTACTGGTAATCCTAAATCAGTAAAAATTAAAATACGGCCAGGTGCTATACCAATGTCTGATAATTTTGATGAGACTTGTACTGGTGGTTATAATAATATTTTTAAACAAATAATGAGTATCTAAAATAAATCTGTTGAATAAACAATTAATACACAAGATTGTGGTTATTTAAGTGCTTGACATAATACGACAGCAACATCATAATCACAATACCAAACAACAATAAATAATATGTGGATAAAATGTGGTACCACGCGAACGTAAAGATAGCAAAGATGGTAATTTAGATTGTATAGGATTTCAAGAGACAATTAATGACATTGAAATATTATTAGAAACATGTGATAAATGTACTGGTAATCCTAAATCAGTAAAATTTAAAATACGACTAGATCCTATACCAATTTCTGGTAATTTTCATGAGACTTGTACTGGTAGTTGTAATAATATTTTAAATCAAATAATGAGTATATCAAATAACTTTTTTCTATTTATCACCTAGTTTTCGAGTTTTGAGCATGTAAACAGAAAAGAAAAAATGTTGCCGGGAATTGATTTCTATTCTCCGTGAATCTAGCACAAACTGCCGAACTTAACACAAAAAATGTCCAACTTTTAAATAAAATTTATAATAAAATTTAGTAAATTCTAAAACCGGTAGTGGGTAAATTCTCAGTCTGCTAGAATTTACTTGTGAGTGTCGTGAATTTAGTCATTTTTATAAACAGAAATTACAATAAAATTGTGTAAATTTTATGGCTTAGTAGTGTATATAGTCAATGGCCAGATTTTTTACATAATTTTATTGTAAAAATTATGTATCAATATACGAATAATTCTTATAAATGACGGGGGAACGCAGTTTTTTCTATTTATTTTGTAATTTTTTCTTTTTCTTTTGTAATTCTTAGTTAAAATTTCTCTCAGTGTAGCTGATTAACCCGGCTTTACTCGGGATTATTTTGACAATTTTTGAATGCTATCATTCGTTTGAATATAGCTAGCTTGAAATAATATTCCCAACTTACGGTTGAGAGTTGAATATATTTCCCGTTATTCAATTTTCGATCTTTGGTTGCAAATGAAAGCCGGAAAAATCATCTATTCCGATGAATTTTCCAGAATTTTCGTGCTCATTTTTTTTTTAGATAATTGATATCAAAACTGGAAACTTCAAAACCTAGGAATAGGTACAGAACACATATTAACGCTTGTAGTTGAAAGAATTTCTATCAATTATTGCTGGGTCAATTATCAATTTGTTCTACTTAACAATACGGATTATAAAAGCAGTTATAGATCCCTTTTCTCCGAGGGATTCAGTGGACATATAATTTTAAATGGTGCTGTTCCTTGTTTCTCTGCTGTGGTATGTCTATCCAGATAGATTACAGACACATATACTCCTAAGAACCTGATAGTATAGTGGTTATACTTTGGACAGAGGGGCATTGAGAATATTTTCTATAACCATATGTAGAATACCCCTCTCGGACCCAAACTTTGTTAGACAATGGAATTTACTTTCAACCTTAATTATTTGAATAAAATTAACTTTTTTTGAATGAAATAATACGGTATAATGATAATTATTAAATAATTTCGCGTTGCCATTTTTATTATCATTAAAGACAGAATTAATGGAAAATCTAAATCAAGGTTATCCATTAAATAAATTAGTACGTACTCACTGACTGAATTTTATTATTCTTAACGTTAAAAATATTTTTATTTTAATACACAGTTGATTTTATATTAACATAAAACATTTCCTTTGAACCGAATATTTACCAAAACTTTTAAGCTTGCCCTGGTAGAAATATTTTTCCAACTTTTTCCAACTTTCTCTACCTTTTTACGAAAATGACCCATGGTTCGAAAAAAGTTGGAAAGAAGTTGGAAAAAAATTGGAGTAAATTTTTGGTTGGAAAAAAGTTGGAGTAAATTTCAGGTTGGAGAAATGGCGGAAAAAAGTTGGAAAAAAGTTGAAGTACATTTTTGGTTGGAGAAAGGTTGGAGAAATTTGTCCAACATTTCTCCAACCATGAGTCATTTTCGTAAAGAGGTGGAGAAATGGCGGAGAAAAGTTGGAAAAAAGCTGGAAGAAAGTTGGAGAAATATTTCTACCAGGGTGCATCTATTAATCTATCGGCTTGATGATTTCTAAGCTAGTTAGTTTAAAAAAAATTATAGTTAATTTTTTTTCAATTTTTTGATTATGTTAAAACGCAAATAGATAAATCATTTGTGACTATAGGGCGTTATCTCTCTTTTTTCAACTCTGTGATTGTATCTATAAGTGCATAGCAGCCACTACCGAAGCGCCGCTTGTTGACTTGCGTGTGTAACGGGCTATAATTAATAACTCGGTTGTTTATTAAGATAGGAAATTGAATAAACGCCTATAACGATCTGGAAGATAAGCTTTTTTATTTAAAAATAAAATCATGATGATCGGTTGGGTAGTTGCTGAGATTATTTTTAATTTGGCTTTGCTTGGGATTATTTTTACAATTTCAGAGATGTTATCATTTGTTTAAAAGAATTAAAGACTTGCTAGCTCTAAATAATATTCCTATTCCAAACTTGAGGTTGAAAGTTAAATAAATTTCCCGTTATTTAATTTTCGGATTTTTGGTGGCAAATAAAAGTGTATTTTTTTTTAATTTTCCTGCTAGTTTTTTTTTTTAGATAATGAATGTCAAAGTTGACAACTTCAACACATATAAGAAAAAGGG
Source organism: Aphidius gifuensis (assembly GCF_014905175.1). Lineage (NCBI taxonomy): Eukaryota > Metazoa > Arthropoda > Insecta > Hymenoptera > Braconidae > Aphidius > Aphidius gifuensis. The sequence continues at coordinate 13,220,458 of NC_057792.1, forward strand.
CAGAATACATATTTACGCTTGTCATTAAAAAAATTTTTACTACTACTATTTTTTAATTATCAGTTTGTTTTTCTTTACAATGCGGATTACATACTATTGGATCCGAACTTTGTTTGACGGTGGGGTATACTTTCAACCTTAATTATTTGAATAGAATTTTGTTTTTCAATTTTTTGAATCAATTAATAATGTATGATGATATCTAATGAATAATTTCGCGTTGTCATTATCATTATCATTCAAAACAGAATAGGAAATCTAAACCAAGGTTATCCAACAAAGAAATTATTATGTACTGACGGACTGAATTTCATTATTTTGAACCTTAACATTTTCATTTTATTACACATTTTCTATTGATAAGACATTTCATTTAAACCGAATATTTACCAAAATTTTTAAGCTTGTTTTGACCTACACTTCTTTTTATCTATTGGCCTGATAATTCCTAAGCTAATATTATTATTTATTTTTTTTCAATTTTTCGATTATGTTTAAATGCAAATAGATGAATCATTTGGGACTGTAGCGCGTTCTCTCTCTTTTTCCACCTCCGTGATTGTATGAGTGTAAAGCACCCACTACCAAAGCGCCGCCTGTTGCCTCTGCCGCGTAACAGGCTATCATTTATAATAAATAATAACTCGGTTGTTTATTAAGATATGAAATCGAATAAACGCCTATCACGATCTCCGTTGATTTAAAGAAAAAATCACAATGATCGGTTCGGTAGTTGCTGAGAACATTAGCAACAAAGTTTTTCATTTTCACATTTATATATATAGATTATAATATTCTGTGTTAAGTTTTTGAATTAGAATTTCATTTACATAGAACCTTAATATTATAACTAATCAATAAATTTAAAAATTTCTATCATAATTGTTAATGACTGAATGAACATAATAGTTCACTCGGAAGGAGAGCGAAAAAGACAACTAGTCAAAAATATATTAATGCAACGAGAGATCTTTCAATTACTATTTATTAGAATTACTGAAGAAGTTTCACTTCCCTGTGCGTACAATAACACACATCTTTTTTTTTTTTTTTTTATTATTATATTTTTTCGATACCAGTAAAAAAGACATACAAACAATTTTATTTATTTACAAATGGCTTTATTATTTAATCTATTAATTGTGCACAGCGTTCACAATGACCAAATTCATTTACAATAGGTTCTCCAGCACAGAGTTCGCATTTTACGTGACTCAATGATTCTTTGAGCTCACGTATTTGGTCTTGCAAACATGTTATTCTTTGATTTACAAATTGCTGTCGTTTTTCAAAAATTGCATTGGGTATTTCTGTATGTAAGGGTTGTGGGTACTGCGGCAGCTCACCCATCTGCCATTTTTCATGACAGCCTTTACAGAACTGGTGGTGTGGTCTGGCTGCTTTATTCGGACATTGATATCCCGCGCAGTCAACGCAGAAATCTGTAATATATACAGACTCCTTTTTTTGTTTCTCGACACGGGGCTTTGAAGGCCCTGCTTCAGGTCGATATTGATGTTCTTCGTCATATTTTTCAGCAACATTATTCTCATTCATAATAGTGGGAGGGTCTGAAGACGAAGACGATGACCCCGATGACGATGATGATGACGAAGACGTTGACGATTGGCTCAATATAACTACGTCATCTACCATACAAAAAATATATGATTAATATTATTATCATTTTTATATTTTAAAATTTTTTTATTTATTTATAAAATATTTACCTTCATCATCATCTACGGCTATTATTTTTTTACCGTGTTTCCCGGATCGAATAGGTAATACTGGATCCTCTTTTTTTGTATTGCCATCTTTACTGCGTTCTGTAATAAAAGAAATATTTTTATCATTATTATTATTATTATAAAAAAAATTTTCTATTTATTTATTTTATAAAATATTTACTTTTTTGATTTTCAGCCAACGTAATTATTTTTTCACCAAGTTTCATGGACTCACTGACTAATTCAGGACTATGTTTTTCTCCGTTTTGATCGTTCTCCACCTCTGTAAAAAATAATATCAGTTTTATTATTATTATTATTTTTATTATTATTATTATTATTTTTACTACAAATATTTACCTTTTTGTTTTTTAGTTATTTTTCGAGAATTCATGGTAATACGTTTAGTTGGGGGTAATATTTCCACCGACGTAATTGCAGGTTTTTTATTTTCTAAATACATTTTTTCTTCAAGACCATTTTCTTCAAGAGCATTTTGTACTAGATCTGTAACATAAAATTATTATTATCATTATTATTATTCTATAACATTCTACAACGCGTAAAAATATTATGAACAAAAAATATTTCACCTTCTAAAAACTTATCCAGCTCCTCATCAATTAGTTCATTTTCTTTTACTTCCAACTGTGCATTGGCAAACATAGCCGCTGCTGTTTCATATTCTAGGTCTACGTAAGCCCTGTCATTTTTTTCACCAGACACATCTACTGGTATTTCATTGTTTACATTTTCCCGTACACACTCATCAACTGGAATTTCATTATTTACCACAACTTCGTCAGTCGGTATTTCAATGTCTTTAAAAAACAAGAGAAAATTTATTTTATTTATTTGTTAAAAAAGTATTAAAAATTTATTTATTGAAAATTTATTCGTCAAGAAAAATATTGAAAATTTATTTGTTTAAAAAAAAAAAAATTCAAAAATTTATTTGTCAAGAAAAAGTATTAAAAAAATTTTTTTATTGAAAATTTATTTGTTAAAAAAAAGTATTGAAAATTTATTTTATTTATTAGTTAAGAAAAAAGTATCATTGAAAATTTATTTACCTAAAAACATGATATTATCATTGTCAGGTTTTTCAAAATCCTTCAGCACATCTTCACACTGTGTAGAACTTTTTTCACTTGTTTCACATCTATTGTAAACTCTTTGTTTGATATTTTCATACTGTATTTCTAATTCCGGATATTTTTTTATGTCTCGTATATCTGTCGGATTCCCGAGTAATTTATCACGAATAAACTCCTCAAGCTCTCTATCTTTTTTGGGGAAATCTTTGAAAAATCCCGAGACCCAATTGCTGCGGATAATTACACTGCACTTCAAATTTTTTAGTTCAGTCAACAGTTCAGGGTATTTATATATTGCATGTACCCATTTTTTTTCTCGGCTATCTTCTACTTTTTTTTTTTTACAAGTAAATTCAACTTCGTTAGTTTCAAGTCCGCGTTTCATTTTTATTTTAGTAGTTAAGATGTGACTAAGTAAACCCGGAAAACACAACTGACACTTGTCGTGAAAATTTTCAGGGATGATAGTCAAAATAATTTGAGTCAGGCCCATTTTCCCACCACTATAAATACTTATCTTTTCTAATAGGTCCATTTTTGCTAAGATGTTACCAATAGAAAATCAGAAAAAAAAGCAAAAAAAATAACAAGTGTATCTTAAAATTTTTAGAAATTTGTCGGTAAAACTTACTTAAATACAAAAAAATAACCCACTGTTTTTATGACTCTTTTCCACGTACAAAAATCTGAAAATACCCGTCGCAAGTCGCTCGTAAAATTAGATAATAAAAATCAGGAACATTTAGAAAAAGTCTATCGAAAAAAAATTAACCCTCGGCATGGAAATCTGAAAAACATGCAAGTCGTAAAAATAGAATAACAAAAGCAGCATTTTAAACTTCAGAAAAATTTATGTCGTTCGTAAACTAAATTAACAGCGGGATGATTTTTTGGAAAAAAAAGAGAAAAGACGGGAGTGCGTGAACCTATTCTATTAAAATTCAATGTGTAAAAAATAATATTTTTGATCATCACTCGGCCATTATAAATGATTTTATTATTTATTTTCATCCAATTGTTAAAATCAAATTTTAAATTAATAATTGTATACCCAGATAAATAAATGTCTTGGAAAAAGGTCCCGATAAAGTTCCGCAAAAAGTCCCGGGGAAAGTCCTGCAAAATGACCTGCAAAATGTCCCAGAGAAAATACAATTCGATATTTATTTAAACGATGATTTCAACATTTATTTAAACGAAAATTTTAATATTTATTTAAACAAAAATTTAAACAGTAAATTCAATATTTATTTAAACGATAAATTCAACATTTATTTAAACGAAAATTTCAACAAAAATTTGAACAATAAATTCAACATTTCTTTAAACAATAAATTGAACGTTTTATTTAAACAATGAATTTAATATTAATATAATATTGTTAGAATAAAGGTTCCATTAATCGTTTAAATTAATACTAAATTCATTGTTTAAATAAACGTTCAATTTATCGTTTAAATAAATATTGAATTGTCTGTTGTATTTTCTCTAACAGAAAGTAACAGTGTTGCGAATTTTCAAATAGGTAACAAAACAATCATTATTACCGACGGAAAGTCATGCTACCTGGGCTGATTCACCCTGCTACTATGACTACTTTGTGCCTTTTTTAGTTGTAAATAATAACATAAATAACTTGCTTTATTTTTTTTTGACATTAGAAAAAATTTGGTTTTTACCAATTTTTTCCTTGGATTTAGAAATTTGCACCTAATATGCAAGTTTTTCCTTGCATCAATCTGGTAGTAGTGTACTATCTATAATCTTTCATTTTTTATGCTCCAGAATAAAATTATTCTACTGGATCTTCCAAATAATTTACATGATAGAAATTAATTTTTTTATAATTGATTTTTTCTTCATCTAGAATCAAAAAAGAAAAAGTGTGCCATTTTTTAATTTTAATGAACTAGAATATACAAACAATATTTTTTTGTTTTTCTATAATTAGAAAAAAAATTGTTTCTTCTTAAAAAATTTTTCCTTGGATTTAGGAGTTTTTTCCTTGCATAAAGTTTTTTTTCCTATCAGCCCAGGTTTGACAATACAAGACCCAATTGGTTAATACTTTTTTCTGAGAACATGCATATGTACTAAAGAATTTCAATTTTGCTTTACGACCATAAATATTGTACAAAATTTTTTATGATGTTGAATGAATGAATATAAAGTTTTATTTTCTTAACGTAAGAAAATCAACCTTCAAAAGAAAAAAATATTTTTCTTTTGAGTATTTTTTTTTGTCTGTTCAAAATATCTTTAATATTGAGAATTTTAAACTTAGATTTAGGGTATCCAACTTCACATTGAGACTTTTTATAATAAAGTGCTGAATTTTTTTTTTTTTAGGAAGCTTACAACCCAATTCAATAATAGAATTTTTTTCTTAGATTTGATGGAAAATTATGAATTTTTGACAATGCCGATTTCGTACGATAGGTGGCGATTTTGTTTCACAACTTTTCACTAGCTAAAAGTCTAACTTAAATCTTCAAGTGCCACTGTATTCTTATATATTAATCAGAGTTCGCTCATCAGCGACTCTACCCACTCAATTTTTGGACTTGCTTTGTCAGGCAACTTTAACCATGTTTTGAAGCACCTCAAATATGGGAATTTCACTAGTCGTTTCGATTGCTTTCTGCGAATTACTGTTCTCTTGGAATTCTTAATCTGCAATTCAATCGTAACGATTTTAAAATCGTAATACAGTCAAGAAAATATACTTTCAAATATAGTGTTCCTGAGAATTACGGTTTTTTTTTACTGATATTTTTTATTTGTTAATCAAATATACCTTCAGCTGTGGGGAAGCGATAAAGTTTTTGATAAAAAAAATATAATTATAAAAATAAAAATTTATTTCTACAATTCGAAAATAAGTTTCCTTGAATTTAGGGACGAGTTTCACGTAAATATGATCATTTCCATTTTACTTGAGAAAACGTTTTTTTAAATGAATTTTTGAAGATAAATTTCAGAAAGATTTTCGACTAGGATTTAGGAATTATTTTTTACTCGGTAAGTATGAAATTCCTTGGATTTGGAAAAAAATACTACTTCAACGAGCGCATTTTATTTAGCTTCATTTAAAATTTTTTCAAATGAAAATATTAATACTGTATGCTATATTCTTGCTTTTTATTTATGGAATCAAGTTTATCAATCTAAAGAAAAAAAAATAATTTATAATGTGCAAGATCCATTCATCAATGGTAATTTTTATATAAATAATATTCTGAAATCTTTGATATAAAACAAAAAAAAATTTATTACGAAAAATAAATATTTCCAAAACGCGTATTTTACTTGAATACGAATATGGATTTCCTTGGATTTAGGGAATATTTCTCAATTTTGAAAAACACATTTTTAATGTCCAGGCAAAAAATTGTTGCAACGTTTATTTATTTTTTTCAAATACAGAATGAAAAACACCAGATTATAAATTTTAGTTTTTACTTATCAATTTTTTGTACCAACTTTATTTTATTATCATTGGAAAATAAAGAAAAAATGACATTTCTGGAAACAATTTCACAATACGAAAAGAGAAAAACCTTTTTACCATAAAATGTGTATCAATCTATTTGAAACAAATATTACTCCGGATAAAAAAATCTTTTCTGTATCTGTTTTTTTTTTGTTTCATTACTGAAATGAATTTTATCAATCTGAAGAAACAAAAAATAATTTATAATGTGCAAGATCCATTCATCAATGGTAATTTTTATATAGACAATATTCTGAAATCTTTGAAATAAAACAAAAAAAACTTTATTACGAAAAATAAATATTTCCAAAACGCGTATTTTACTTGAATACGAATATGGATTTCCTTGGATTTAGGGAATATTTTTCAATTTTGAAAAACACATTTTTAATGTCCAGGCAAAAATTGTTTGAACGTTTATTATAATTCTTCGAGTTCAGAATGTAATACACAAGATTATAAGTTTGAATTTTTATTGATCAATTTTGTATATTAAATTTATTTTATTATTATTGGAAAATAAAGGAAAAATAACATTACCGGGAATGATTTTCAAAAAAAAAACAAGGAAAACCTTTTCTCCATAAAAAGTGTTTGATTCTATTTAAAAAGAATATTTCTCCGGATAGAAAAATATTTTCTGTATCTGTTTTTTTTTTTTTTTTATTACTGAAATAAATTTTATCATTTTAAAAAAATAAAAATTTAATTTCAGCACAAAAGAATAATAGTTATGGGTAGTTTTCATGGAGAAGATGAGTGAATAGTCTGTTTTACAGAACGCAATTAACTAGATTATAAAAATTTGAACTGTGGCAATAACCTTTTTTCGTTCGATTAAAGGGTAAAATTACTTGGATTTAGGTTTTAATTCTTATTTGCTAATGTTTTTCTTTTTTTCTTTCAAGTAGTCCTTCTTATGGGGCAGTACGAAAATTTTCAATAATCAGTCATTATAAACTGAAATTCAAGTTTTTTTTTTGAACTTTAGAAATTTTTTATTTATAATAAATACATCTGGGTTGAAATATAATATTTATTTTATACAAAACAGGGCCTTGAACCTTTTTCGAATTTCCTAAAACGAAGTAATTTTTTTCTTAATCAAGGAAAAAATTTTTATCAGTGTATAGCGAAAATAGAGTTATTCTATTCTTAACATTAATACTAATTTATGTACATGTAAATACACTATACATGTAATATTTGTATAGTTTGTATAGCCTTTTTTTTCAATTTATCTATAATTGTAATAAAAATAGTACAAAGTATAAACAATTCTTCGATAAAAAGTATATATAGTATAAAGAAATTAAAGAATGTATATTAATGTTAAAAATAAAATCACAATAGTACTCTCAAATTTTTTCATTACCAACTTATACCTTGATGTGATGGAATCCATGTGAGTGTCATAAAAAATTTGTGAGTAATTTTTGTCACTCGAATTTTTTGCAAAAGTGTTTGCTAGGCAGTTTGCTTCGTCAATTAAAAAGCTGATTGGAGTACCGATTTCGTGTAGTAGTATAGTCAAGGTTGTTTCGGTTTTAGGTCCTTGTATTTTATTTATATTTTTCCAGATGTTGGTTGTTGGTGTTTGAGAATTTAAAGAAGAGACGTATGTTCGCCAGGTTTCTTTCCTGCTTCGTTTCATATTTTTTTATGTATTGCCCTACATTTCTTGTACTCAGTTCTTAAGTTTGTGTCATTTTTATGTCTATTGTACCTATTATATGCGTGTTTGGCATCTGATGGAGATTTTTTACAGTTTTCATTCCACCATGAATTTTTGTTGTGTTTGTGTTTTATTCTTGATCCAGGTATTGATTTGTCAGTTTTTAACATGTTTTTATTAAATTAATGAATTCACTTATTAGTTCATCAGCAGAAGCATGTGAGGTTTAAGGATCTTTTAAGTTGTTTATTTTTTGTAGTATGTTGTGTTTGTATGATGACCAGTCAGCGTTTTTTAATATCCATGCAGGTTCTTCATGTGGATTATCTTTGCTATTAGTGGCTGTGTGTCTATACCGTCTATATGTATGTATATAGAGTAGTGATCACAAATAGTCATCAGTTTTATCTGCCGTCGTTTTTTCGTCGCTATTTTCAGATTCCAATTTCTTGATGATGCGAGTGAATTTGGATTTCAGATACTTGCTTGTGTTGTGATTATATAGGTTTCTGAGCGTTGAAGTGAGTACCATTGGGTATTGATTGAATTCTGATTTTTTAACTGTGTTATTTCCTGTTGAGCATTTTTCCCAGGAATTTTGGAATTGTTGAGGGTATCATGGGTATTGTTGTTGGTTTTGAGTAATTTCATTGGTGATTTCTTCTGGTATTTTACGCATGCGCTATCATACGATTACATTTGCTTACAGGTATCACACTGGGTATTACACTTTTTTCGATTTTATTTTTATATTATCATTATTATTATTATTTTATTATTTTTTATACATAAAACCATCTGAATTTAACAATTATTATTTTTCGATTTTTTTCAATGTTGAGTTATTTTTCAAATCTAAAAAAAAAGTAGTTAATAATGATTTTGATTTGTAAGTAATAATTTTTTATATACTTTTTGAAATTTTTTTTCTTAATTATTATTCACTAAATCAAGTAAAACGTATTGTGTATCAGTTATAAAAAAACAATCCGAATTCTGCTTAATGTTTTTGCGCATTGTGAAAGTAAATTGAAATCAAATAACACATTTTCAGACATTACATTTTTTGACATATATTTAGAAATGTCCAAAATCAACTGGTGTAAGTTCGTTAACATGAACGTAATGTTTAAGTATAATTTTCCCAGGTGTACATGATGCACCAATCATTAGTGGAAATTTGTTCGAAGCAACCAGAGCTTTGATTCTAGAAGAATTATTAATTATATGAACATTAGAAGTGATTTTTATTCAAGTAAATAATAGTTTAATTTTTATAATTCATAAAATTTTTTTTTATCTTTTTATTTTCACGATTTTTGCAGGAGTTTGTTTTTTTGTGTTTTATAATTGGTGTTGGCTTGTGCTTTGATCAAATTAGCATGAGTCGCTAATAACTTCTTTTTTTTGAACGTTTTTTTTCTGTAAAACACGTATTGTTTACACATTTACTAACTGACTGTGAAAATGGAATTGTAGCATTCTTGAGTGTATAGGCTTGATAAAAAAAAATTAGTGTGTCGCGAGTACGCGCGAGGGAAGTGACAGAGTTTTGCATGTCACGCTGACTATCTCGCTGAATAATAATAATAATAATAATAATATTAATACTGACAATAATATTCAAATATAAATATTATTAGTTAATAATAATTATTAGTATTTATATTTCGAATATTATTATTATAAATTTTATAATGAATATCGTCGCATTAATAAAAGAACAGCGTAAGTGCCTTTTTCGGGAATTTTTTTTTTATTATAAAAAAAGGGCGTAAGTAGAAATTGATAAATTTTCGGGCTTTTCATCTGATTTTAAGGCTTAAAGAAAAAAAGGAAGAAGGCGTAATCACCTTTGATGAAGAATGAAAGGCGTATGTTCAGGGACTTACGCCTTTTTTTCCATTATCAAAATGATTTTTAATAAAAGATGAAGATTTGTAATTATTCTTATGTTTTTCTTATGAATAATAAATTATTCATAATTATCAGTAAACAATCAATAATTCAAAAAATCCTGCTATTAAATAAATTACAAATAAAATTGGAAATACGCTCTTAATCATACGAATATCAGTGATAATAATATTAATAATAATACTGACAATAACATCTATATATAAATATTAATAATTATTAGTATTTATATTTAAAATATTATTATTATAGATATTATTATTAATATCAATACTATTGTGAATAATTGATGATATTATCAAAATTATTGTTGTTATAGTATCATTATTTATATATATTTATAGTATAAATTATAATAATAACAAAAATTTTATAAACAATAATATAAGTTACCATATGATATTGATAATCTTATCAATATTAGTATTTTGAATATGATCAATACTCAGTTATACTGTTTAATCATATTTAAATTAAAAAAAAAAGTTTCAAGTCGCACTAGCATACACACATACCAGATGACGCTCCGAGTTTATACGCTATCATACGCTATAGTAGTATAGTACATGTTGTATGCTCGCCAGCTTTCCTTCTCTCTATGTAATTCTCCCCTCTTTTGGTTTAACGCAGCATTGTGACCGAGCAAGTGACAGAGCGTGTGATAGAGTGTGTGATACTCAGCGTAACGCTAGCAGGACCGTGAATTTTATCGCATTCCTCCGGAAAGAAGTTTCACTTCAAAAAAATAAATATGATAAGACATATCATACACACCATATGATGCATCATAAACATCCTTAGAAATTGTTCCTGAAAATAAAATAGCCAGTTTTTCACTCAAAAAATGATGCAGTAGTTCACCAAAGAATTTTGATTGGGAATTTTTGGATGTTCCTTTTATAACATTGAGTGATGCTACATAGATCCATACCTCATATCCATCTTGTAGTTTTACCTGCAATTTGTAATAAGATTAGTTATTTACGCGAAGAAGTGGATTGTAAAGGATTAAAAATGTATAAAACACAAGGTGTTTTAATTAACAAAAATAATAACTGTTCATTGTAATTCTAAATAATGTGTGAAATAAACTCGGTGCAAAAGGTAACATACCTTTTGCAAACTCTTAAAGTTAACCTCAAAAACGACTGGGTGTTGTATGCACCAGGTGTTAATACAGTGAATTCATAATATAGACGTTGAGTCTACCGATGTACGAAGTTTGTGCATCTTACAGTCCAGTTAGCGTAGTCCAGTAGGAAAAGTAGACCAATATTCACGGATTCATCTGAGAATACACGAATCCAGCGAGCAAAGACACGCCTGCGCGTGGTGTATACAAGCGTTGGTGTGACGTCAGAAATGAATCTGGCCGGCAGGTGCTGCTATACCAACATAGCGGTCTCTCGCGTTGACATTAGTTGTCATAACATTATTTATAAAGTCATCTCATGACTGTATTGAACATTGCTTACCTTTCCCTCTGTGATATGTTGCCAATGAGGTTTATCATCCATTTTTATTCTTTCAATGATGGTAGTATTGTAAGACTGACTATTTTGTTTTTGTCGTCTTTTTAAATATGATAGTACTTTCTCAAAAGCCATGACGTAACTAAAAATCAAAAAAAATATAAAAAAGATATTTTTTAGTAAAAAATTAGCAGGTAACAATGGAAAAATGCAATAATTTGAATTCTTCAATTTACTTGGAATATCAGAGCACTCACAAGTGTTGTGACTACCATGGACTTGCTCAGCACTACTAGTATCAGTCACTGTATTATTTTTAAGAGATGCTATTCCATCATCAACCGATGTCAGCTGCTTCGAATACTCGTTACAATTGTCGTTAATTTTTTCAACATTATTTATAGTTGCAGTTGATATTTCATCAGATATTATTGTCTCAGCAAGCAGTTTTTGTTCAAAACTCATCGAGATTCACTGTCCAGCAAAAAAATTTATGCAAGAAAACGATCTATTTTTTTCATCAATATGTTTCTGATATCCAAACACCAGTTAAAAAACATTATTTCTGTCTAAATTGTTTTTGTCTTTTGGTCTTGATTACATCAGTTTTACCAAAGTTGTCTAATAAACTTGAAAGGTATCAGTTACTTCATTCAAATGCCTATTACTAATCAGCTTCATAAATCATATAATCGACCAGACTTTTATCAGGAACTACAAACAAGATTTAACAGACAAAAAACTAATGTAAATAATTACGAAAATATAAAAGATGGTAGAGTTTATCGAGAGATGTGTCAACGTGGAGGTAAACTATTGAATCCAGAAAATATATTATTCATGTGAAAAACTGATAGAGTTCGACTGTTTAAAAGTTCGAACTTTGAAATTTGGTCTTTTTTTCTCACCAAAAACGAATTGTCATTCCATTTAAGGAAAAAAAAAAAATTTCGATTCTCGGGGACTTTGGTTTGGCAATCATAAACCTGTACCCTTGTACTTTACGAATCCAATATCTCGTGAATTAAGGGTATTAGCAGACGGGGTAAACTTTCAAGTACTAAGTATTCATCAAACTATACGAGTTTAATGTCATGTGATTTGTGGTACTTGTGACTTACCAGCAAAGGCTCAGTTCATGAATATGAAACAATGAAATGCCATATGGACATATGGATGTCAAAAGTGTTTAATTCGTGTTCTACAAGATAATGCATCTGATGTACTAATTAATGAGTATACAACCGAGTTACAACTTAGTAATGAACATGATACGGTATAACATGGAAGCCAAGTTGTAGTTACTGCAAGAGAGGATGTTTATGAAAGATTTATACCTAGTTTTATCAGGTGTACTGCAATTGATATAATGCATTAGTTATTCCGAAGTGTCTATTGGCACTATTCCGCATGCTCTATAATATAGCATGCTGGTAAATATCCCGCATGCGAGATAAGTGACGGTCAGATTAAAATTTACATTATATAGCATGCGCGTACGTTCAGTATCTTTACTAAAACTTCGATACATCGATAATAATTCGAGGCTACCCAAGTAACACTGCGTCGTCTAAAAGTACGACAAAAAGATGACGCAAAAGCGCCATCGACGTCTTTTTGGCGCGTCAAAAAGATGACTTATTGGTGTATAAAAAGCTTGACTAATGTCGCACTTTTTTGGACGTTTTGAAGTACTCTTTTTGTCCACACAAAAAGTACGCCTTTTTGTACATAAAAAAAATCTTTTAAACGTCATCTAAATGACATCTTTTTGTAGTAAAAAAAGACAACTATCAACTGAATTTAAGGTGTATAAAAAGATATCTTTCAGTCATCTTTAAGTACTGCTTTTTTTGGTCCGAAATGGGTCTGCTTTTTGAAATCAATGAAAATAGAAAATAAACTATTAAACAAAAATAGGAATAAATTCAGTATATTTATTGTTTCGACTTCATGATCCATTTTTTTACACATTGTTCACAGTTAATATACTGAATTTATGCCTATTTTTGTTTAAATACTTAATTTTATAATTGAACAATTTTATTCGAGAAAACTAGATTTTTATCTTTTAACAAGTCAAATTTTTTTTTTAAAGTTGCTTACATTAAATAATATTCTTAATAATATGGCTTTGCTTTTTTTCCTTATGTATTAACATTTTAATTTAGTAATAAATTTATTTTTTAAGAAGTACTTTTTTTCTCTTATCGCTTATTTTTAATTTTTCACTTTGGATTATTCACAACCAAAAAATTGACTTAGAATCCTTACTCAGTAGTTTGACTTGTTTTAATCACGAACTAAATTGGTGGGATTGTTCTTGTTTTCAAGTCGTTTTTTTGCTGCTGCAACACGTTGACTTGACCGACGTATCCAATCCTTCATATGCTCTTGAACGTTATTTTCGCTTGCTTGTGGTTTATTTAACATAATACCACCTGTTAAAACAAAAATCCGATAAATATTAATTAATTGACTCATTTATTTATTTATTTATTTATTTATTTATAAAATGTGCTATAGATTACTTATTATAAGCTCTCCAATTTTAAGCTTTGAAATAGCCACTGTATCTTTTTTGAGACCTGCCCATGTTACCTCTGCACCAACATTATTAGTCATAACAGTGATCATAGCATGTGCAACGGATTTCTGAAGACTTTTACCTCCTAAATTAGCAATTTTAGTATCCTGAAACAATAAAAATGGACAGCATTGAAAATTTTTCAAATAGATAACTCAATAGTAAAAAAAAATAGCTTACAAATTGTTTTTGACGATCATTCGAGTCAAGTAAACTTTCGTTTAGTATTTGTAAATCTCGAACTGTTTGACCCTGCTGGAACTCAAACTTGGCATGACTTTCTACATCAAGATCATTTCGATTATCTCTCAGTATTAATAATATTTCATTGAGTTTGATCCTAATCATTCGACGACAACCTTTGAACATAAAAATACCCAGTTATTAGTTTTACTAAAATATAAAGAGAAAAACGAGTGCAGCAATTTGGCCGATGATTTTCATTATTACTTGGATTTTGTTCATATTGATTCAACGGTTGTAAATTAATAAATATAAGTGAAAATAATAGTATTAATCATAAACGAGATTTAGGTTAGGTTGTGATCCAAGATTAAAATAAATATTTATATATACTTAACTTGAATTTTTATGTTTGTCCTGAGCTCAGATAGAACTACTGTTGTTTCTTCTTTTAATAGATAATGTTTTTATAATTGATGAACGACAATTCGGATAATAATCTATGATAGAAAAAAAATATTGCACAGACGCACATCTGAACGCTGCATCTGAATGAATATGATCGGATCCGTAGCTTTGTTTATAAAACAGTCTATTTTTTACAGTACTTTTTGACTGTACAAAAAGATGACTTTAAGACATGTCTACATGAACAACATAATGTCGACGTTTTATGGACCAATGAGCGTGGGCCAATAATAGCTGACTTTTGGACATCTTTTCGATCGGTTCAAATAGTTGTGCTTTAAAATATGGTTAAAAGTAGTACTTAAAGTTGACGCATTATAGTCGCCACAAGGGTTGTCCTAAACAGGACATCTTTTTGCCATCTATTTGCAATTGCCATAAAGACATCCGAAAACGGACGTCTTAAAGACGTCATTTTGGCAAGAGTGTTACTTGGGTACTCAGTAACGTGGCGCATGCTATATGTGTATAGAGCATGCTATATATGCACCGAACAGGATTATTATCGAGCATGCTATATACATACATACTATATTATCGAGAATGATATATATAGCATACTAGATTATCGAGCATGCTATATATAGCACAATATAGCATACTAGATTATCGAGCATGCTACATGTGTACCATCGAACCACGTTACATAATTTTTATCCTTGGATTTGAATGAATGCATTATTAATTAAATAAAGAAAATTGAAAGTTTTATTATTTTATTATAAATGTACATAAAAAAAGTTATTTATTATTGTTTTCACACTTGTTGCAAAACCGGGTTTTAAGTTGCGTGCTATATTATCGAGCATGCTATATATGTATAGAACAGGCTATATTATCGAGCATGCTATATACATAGCATACTATATTTTCGAGCATGCTATATACAGGATGTCTCGTAAGTCGCGCATGCCAGGTATACCACGAGATTGAACGTGAAATTTTAAATAGTACGTGTTTTTAAATTTTGGGTCTACGACGCTTTGTGCCCGAGTTATTAAAGTTTTAAGTTGACCAATGGGAATCGAGCGTCGATAATTATCATCATTATGGCGTCTAAACCCACGTGTGTGTTTACGCGCCATGGATTAAATTGTTTTTTAAATTAATCCAAAGTTTGACCGCGAGATGTAACTAAATCATTAATACTTTAGTATTATAATCAGGGTAAGTTTAATTCAGTTTAATTATAATATCAATAATAATATTAATAAAAATAATAATAATATTATTATTATTTATACACAGAAAAATAAATAAAATTAATAATTTAAACAATTTAAAAAAACATATGGTTACATTCAAACTCGCTAAATAAATGCGCAGCTGCAAACTCACACACAGCACTCACACTAATCACGACAGCCAAGTTGACTCTCGCAGACAAGTACTCACACACATTCACGACAACCAATCACGTGCTCTCATTTTAAATCACTTTATTAATAACATTTTTTTGTCATATTTAATTTTAATTTAAAATCACATTAAAATTTTTTGTCACCTTATGTGATTTATTTATTGATCACATTTTTAAAATTAATATTAATTAATAAAAATGTGATCAATTAATAAATCACATAATGTGACAAAAAAAAAATATATATATAAATGTGATTGAAAATTGAAATTAAATATGTGATTAATAAAAATGTGATATTAATTATACTATGTCATTTCCTTTATTGATCACATTTTAATTGATTACATATTTAATTTCAATTTTCAATCACATTTATATATATTTTTTTTTTTGTCACATTATGTGATTTATTAATTGATCACATTGAAATTGAATATGTAATTAATAAAAATGTGATATTAATTATACTATGTCATTTTCTTTATTGATCACATTTGAATTGATTACATATTCAATTTAATTTTAATTTTAAATCACCTTTGAATTTTTCATTTGATCACTTTATGTGATTTGTTTTTGATCTGATTTTTAAAATTAAAATGTGATCAATAAATAAATCACATAATGTGACCTAAAAAAAATTTTAATGTGATTTATTTATTGATCATATTTTTATTGATTACATATTTAATTTTGATTACAAATTACATTCAAATTTTTTTTTAGGTCACATTATGTGATTTATTAATTGATCACACTTTTATTAATTACATATTTAATTTAATTTTGATTTAAAATCACATTAAAATTTTTTTTTTTGTCACATTATGTGATACATTTAATTTTAAATCACATTAAAATTTTTTTTTTGTCACATTTTATTTTAAATTTTAATTTTAAATTACATTAAAATTTTTTTTGATCATCGTATGTGATTTATTGATCACATTTTCAAAATTAATATTACAAAAAATCTGATCAATTAATAAATCACACAATGTGACAAAAAAAAAAAAAAAAAAAAATTTCAAATGTGATTCAAAATTGTAATTAAATATGTCATTAATAAAAATGTGATATCAATTATACTATGTCATTTTCTTTATCGATCACATTTGAATTGATTACATATTCCATTTAGTTTCAATTTTAAATCACATTTAAATTTTTTTTTATCACATTATGTGATTTATTTATTTTTCTATCAATAAATATTGTTTTAACAAAAATGCTTTATTAAATATTTTAATTTGATAATTATCAACAACATCATCATTATTTTTTTTATATCAATTAATATTGTTATTATTATTTTTTTTTTTTTTTATAATTAACGTTTTTTTTGATTGGTTCTTTTAATAGTTTTTTTGCTATTATTTCGGCCCATATTACGGCATAAAATAGTAATGCACCTGCGCTCATCAAACTGCTTGTGTGGAAATTTTTTGTTAACATACTCTGGAAATAAATAGAAAACAATGTTAATTCTTTATAAATGAATGAATGAATCAATAAATAAGTGAATAGATAAATAAATCAATCAAAAAAGATACTAACTTTTCACAGCTCCGATGACATCGATTGGCATTGGATCCTTTTCTCCTCGACCTGTCAGGCTCATTTTTTGCAAGGTATCCTTGCCCAAAACTGCTCTCATCAAAGCACTCAGAAGCTCTGATGGTTCACTAAATTTTTTAGACTTAATAAGTTCCAGCTTCTGAGTGCTAATATATACCATGAAGCCTCTGGAAAGGATGACTCGTTCCAGGCCCCCGATATTCCAAGGTTTTTGTCCAGGACCAATTTCCGTGTCATCAGTATCATTATCAGTATTATCAATAATACGTTGTATTTTTTTTTTACATGAAAGAACAACCTCATCATCATTATCCTCGCTACCAAAAGAATCATCACCATTATCATTGTTGTTGTTGTTGTTTTTCTGAATAATAATATTATTATCAACATTATCATTGATGTTGTTTTTGTTAATAATAATATCATCACCATTATCATTGTTGTTGTTGTTGTTTTTCTTAATAATAATATTATTATCAACATTATCATTGATGTTGTTTTTGTTAAAAATAATATCATCACCATTATCATTGTTGTTGTTTTTGTTAATAATAATATCATCACCATTATCATTGTTGTTGTTGTTGTTAATAATAATATCATCACCATTATCATTGTTGTTGTTGTTGTTTTTCTTAATAATAATATTATTATCAACATTATCATTGATGTTGTTTTTGTTAAAAATAATATCATAACCATTATCATTGTTAATGTTATTTTTTTTAATAATTTCAATATTATTTTTTTAAATTTTTTTTGATGAAAAAGTAACATCATCATCATCGTCAGTATTAGTACTTCCAAAAAGATCATAACCATTATAATTGTTGATGTTGTTTTTTTTAATAGCTTTAATATTATTATAATTATTTTCAATTTTTTTTGGTGGAAAATTAACATCATCACCATCGTCATTATCACCACCACCACCACCACGAGGATCACAAATATTATCATTGTTGTTATTGTTGTTATTCTCAATAACTTCAATATTATTATTATTTTCAATTTTTTCTGGTGGAAAAATAACATCATCACCATCGTCATTATCACCACCACCACGAGAATCACAAATATTATCATTGTTGTTATTGTTGCTATTCTCAATAACTTCAATATTATTATTATTTTCAATTTTTTTTTGTGGAAAAATAACATCATCACCATCGTCATTATCACCACCACCACGAGAATCACAAATATTATAATTGTTGTTATTCTCAATAACTTCAATATTATTGTTATTATTTTTGATTTTTTTTAGTGGAAAATCATCCTCATCATTATCATCGTCATTATCACCACTACCACGAGTCAAATTGAAAAAGATTGGGGCACCTCATTCATCAATTTTTACAGATTTTAAGAATTTTATATCATCTGTAATAAAAAAGTAAACAAACATTTAATCAAAGAAAGTGCATTTTCAAAATACATAAATTGAAATAATAAATAAATCACATGGTGTGATCAAAAAAATGTAAATGTGACTTAAATTTAAAATTAAATATGTAATTAATAAAAATTTGATAATAATAATTTATTTATTTATTGATTACATTTTTATTGATTACATATTCAAGTTTAATTAAAAATGACATTCAAATTTTTTTGTAGGTCACATTATGTGATTTATTAATTGATCACACTTTTATCAATTACATATATTTAATTTAATTTTAATTTAAAATTACCCTTAAATTTTTCATTTGATCACATTATGTTTAAAATTAGTCTCATTAAAATTAAAATGTGATCAATAAATAGCATAATGTGACTTAAAAAAAATTTGAATGTAATTTATTTATTGATCACATTTTTGTTGATTACATATTTAATTTTGATTAAAAACCACTCAATCATAAAATTGAAAATAAATGAAATATGTAATTCATAAAAATGTGATCAATAAATTAATCACATAATGTAGCCAAAAAAATTTAAATGTGATTTTGAAACTAAAATTAAATATGTAATTAATAGAAATGTTTTATTTTAATTTCAATTTAAGATGACAAATAATAATTATAAATTATTAAAATACTGACCACTTTTGATTAAAACTCGACCAGGATAAAATTTCTTATCCGCTGACCATTTTATCTTGGTAGCGAAGCCCTTGGCCTGACGGCAACGCTTTATAGATGTTGTAGGCACAACCTCAGGTCCGCCATTTCCTCGACTCCACTTTATGAGGGCAAATGACATCTTCTAAAACAAAAATTTTTTAATTTAAAAATTTATTTTATTTATTTAATTAAAATATACAAAAAAAAAAATAAATCAAGGGACATTTTGTTTTCTTAATAATATGGCACAAACGGGTAATTAAAAAGGAAATTATTTATCAATTAGTAATGAAAAAAAAAAAAATTTTAAGTTAATACTTTTTATTTATTTAAAAGTTAATACTGTTTATTTATTTAAAAGTTAATACTGTTTATTTATTTAAAAGTTAATTTAATTAAAAAATTTAATTTAATTTAATTAAAAGTTAATTAAATTTTTATATTGCGTACACACGTTGCTAAGGGTTATGGGTTGCTCGTCACGATTCGATGATCCTTTGTTTTATTTTTTTTTTTTTTTTGGCCGAGGCAACAGATTTTCTTACTTTAAATTTATCACACAAAAAACAAAAATAAATTTTTGTACAAAAAGGAGAGTCAAGTATTCGAAATTAATTTTTATTTTTTTTTTTTTAAACATACAAAAAAAGAGGATATCAAAAAAGTCAAGTACAAAAGTACATATTTCTTTACAAATCATTGACCCATATGAATAGTCTTAACTTTTGACAAAATTTTAAACTTGACCCCGCCCGGTTCTTCCCAAATAAAATTTTAAGCCTACACACTTTTATAATTGTTTATAATATATATTGACGACGACATTAATGATGTTGTTGCTCTACGATTTCACTGGATTTTCCCTTGTAAAGTGGTGTGTCCACAAGCTAGATTATTCATGCAAGTTCTAGTAGAAAGAATTCATATCACTAGGTAATTACTATTATATTTTACCTAGATATTACTAGGTCATATCTAGTGAATAGTGATGCTAGATTTTGCATTGAATTTAGAAGTCTAGCATGTAAACACACCGCTTTATACTGACCAGTGTTGGTAAGTATGATACTGGTGTATCATCATACATACATCTGTAGTTTCATACACATTAGAAATGCCCCCACATTTTACTTTCAGAACTATTTTACTGACGTCATTTTTTGGCTGATCATGAACAATTGGAGAAAAATTTTTTTTACACATTTCTCCGTATGGTTTAATTTGCGAGAGATTCAGACTAATTATGGAGAAAATCGAAGTATACGTGGAGAAATATTATCACCAGTAGTTAGCTAAGTATGATAGTTCAGTATTATATACATATTTTTCATATGCGTGTTAATTAATTTGATACAGTTAAATTACTTCTATCTTTCACTTTTTATTGAGCCTACATTTGTGTGAAAGACTTAAAATTTTATTTGGGAAGAACCGGACGGGGTTAAGTATAAAATTTTGTCAAAAGTTAAGACTATTCATATGGGTCAATGATTTGTAAAGAAATATGTACTTTTGTACTTGACTTTTTTGATATCCTCTTTTTTTGTATGTTTAAAAAAAAAAATTAAAATTAATTTCGAATACTTGACTCTCCTTTTTGTACAAAAATTTATTTTTGTTTTTTGTGTGATATCATATCTTTTTGTAAAGTCTTTTAATCGTTCACAAATAAAAAATAACAACCTATCATACTTCCAGATCGTGAATCGTTATTTAAAATTTATTTGGTGAGCTTTGTACCCTTTTGAGTACGTTCTAAAAATAAAATATAAGAATTTTTTGCATTTCTTGGCCAAGATTCATTGGTAACAAACTGATCATCAATTTTTATCCAACGATTTTTATTACGGATATAACTTATGAAATGTTGGTTTGATCTACCGCTATCAGTGAATATAGCGTAATTAACTTTATATATAGATTTACAAATTTCTACTTTAGATGTGGGTATCCCTTTTATCGAACAATAATTGTTTTGCAATCGACCATTTTGATTCATTGACAAAGAGTTGACCTTTAAAACAACAACATCATTTGTCTTAAGAATTTCTAATTTTCTAAAAATTTTCGTTGAAGTTAAACAATCTAGACATGTACCAGTTCCTTCGTGCCACAATGAGAACGATTGATTTATAAGTTCTTGTAATGTGAAAGTGTTATTTCCATTTGGTATTAAAAGATTTATAATGTACTGGTTTGACAATGAGACATTTACGTATGAACAGGATTCACATTTTTCTAAATACTTTTCTTCATGGCCTAAATGCTTGGTAAGAACATGATCTTTTGTACAGAGTGCTGTTAAAAATTTAGCAGGATCATCTTCGTTATTATGGTTGAACGCTTCACCAACAAATGTTTTAATTTCATCTGCTGAAGTCATTTTTGAAATGTACTCATTGAAAAATTTAGCTACTACCGAATGGTGTGAGTTGCTAATGTTTTTTAATGACTCATTTATAACTTCTGAGTGTAATATACATTGCATCACAGAGTTTACATAGCTCGATGAACCATTATCATTAGATAATCCATGTACATTAGACAGCGTGTCGATAACTTTGGATTTTTTTTCACATTCTATATCAACCAAAAAAGATTTGAAACACCACTTGGTATCAAAATTTTTCGGAAAACTTCTATTCGAAATTGGAATTTCTTTCAAATCAGGTTTATAAATTTTCCGCAAACGATTGTATTCTTCGATTGCTTGCTGACTTGCTATTGCTTTTGATGGGTCAAAATTTATTAAATGCAAACCATTTAATGTTGTAACTCGCGAAAGTGCAACGTAAGTCATAGCTTTGGCAAAAGACTTTTCACCGACGTCAACAATAGCGCACTCTAAACTAACTCCCTGAGATTTATGTATTGTCATTGCGTAACTAACACAAATAGGAAATTGTGAACGTATTACGAACACTCCATCAGACAACTGGAATTTCACATCTATTCTTTCAACTATACAATCATGGCCTCCTTTAGTTAATTTAACGACAATTGATTGCAAGTTTTTACCATCCATACTCTTTGAAACAGATACAACTGTACCAAGTGCACCATTGACCATGCCTAATGTGTAGTCAATATTTCGCCTAATCATGATTTTTGCACCGATTTTAATTGTTATATTTTTTGCTAAACCAGCTGATCGACTAGCATCATATTCATTGTTAGCTAAGTCTTTTTCTGCATTTTTTCGATAAATAGGCTTACAATCGATGGTATCATTTGCACAGAGATTATATACTTCTTGTGTTTTTATTTTGTCTAACATAGCAGAATTTATTGCATCACACATTTTATTAGTTGGTAACAAGCATACAGCAGATGAAGGCAATTTTTGTATATAATTACACAGTTCATCGAGTCTGTCACCAACAGGGAATATATCTAAATTTATATTCCGATATGATCTAATCCTTCTTGAAAATCATCTAGACGCTTGTAATAATTACACGCTTCTTGAAGTTCATCTTTTTTAGCATTAAATGAATCAGCGAATGTCTCAAAACCATCTTTCAATTCATCAGTGTTTCTCCAAGGTTTAAATAAAAATAGTAATGAAAAGTAAAAGTCTTCAGGGTGGGTTTTTATATTGTATATCCAATGATGGATTGAATAGCCTCGAGATCGTTTTTTGACCCATAATATAGGGTTCCCTTGATCATTTATTTTGAGTGTATAATACTCGACTTTATCAGACACAGGCTCAGATCTAACAACGTCCCACTCTTTGCAAAACTCATATAGACAAAGATTTTCCAAAACAACAGGACGTGAAGGATAATGGTCATCAATTATAGACGGGGCAAAAATATCTGTTGAATCTTCATCCAATGTTTTAATTTCCTCAAACGGTTTTACTTTACGCCCTCTAATTTGTCTCACATTCAACCATTTTATTGTTGTATTACTATCAGTTTCACTCAAAGAAGTTCCTAATAATGTATCTGCTGCTTCAAGAGCTCCAATTTCTCTATTATTTAAACTTTGAAAAGCAAAATTCCATAATCTGGTGAGCAATGGTGCTGTGGAGTTAATATCATTGACCATCGTTTGAGTTTTTGATCGCTCATGTTTCGTTATATATTTTGTAACATACCCTGTTAGGGCTGAGGAAGTTTCACCTACATATTGAATATCCACATTCCCTTCCCAAACTGAAAGAATAACAGGATTATAATCATTAATATTCCCTTCATCTTCGGTTCTAGGGAGATCATATAGTTTATTCTTAGACCGTGAATGTCTGTGATTTGCGATTGCGATTGCTGGATCACGTAAGACAAATGTCTCGGTAACAGGTCTAGGAAATCCAAATCGACAGCGTTTAATCGTTTTTCCGTATTTATTTTTTGATGACCTCATACAATAACCATTATGATGATGATTTTGATGAGTCGTTACCCTACGATGCAATAATGGTGCCAAATTTTTATTTGGTATTTTGCAAGTCACATATTTTTGGATAAACTCAACTATTTCTTCAATTTCGTTTGCACCTATCATAGGCGCATTATCAACCCATAATAATATATGGAAATGTTGAATACCACGGCCTTGATATTCCCGTCGCCAAAAATAATGATTAATTTTTCCAAGTGGATTACTTTCTGAGTTAAGGAAATCTAACATGGCATGAAATTTTTGATCCATGTAGCGAGAAACTGACACAGGATCTGCAGCAATTACTTGACCCGGTAACATCTTGTCTAAGAATGGAGCATTAATTTCACGAACATATTGAATCAAATCATCACATAAATACTCTGCTGGACTTAGAGTAAGAAACCATGTAGCTGGACCATATTCTCTTATCATACACCTAAGATTATTTCTTGGCTTTTTCCAAAATTGTTCTGTGTTTGGGAGACGCTCAAATATAGAGCTCAATTCACTTTCTAACAGACCCTCACTTAATTTGTTTAAATAATTTTTTACAGTATAACTGTCACGTGGATTTGTAACATTTAACATGTGATAAATTCCTGACTTTAATTTTCGAATACTATCATTTTGTAATAAATAAAATATATATTGCTGGTCTAGTCTGAATCGTGGCTTAAGGGAACAGAGTTTTTGCTTTATAAAATCATGATCGCGAACCTGCTTAGCTCGGTCTTGGCACTGTCCATTTATCCCTCGAGGATATAGGTTTGGAAAGCACTGCAAATCTAAAGTTTTTACTCGTGAATCCAATCAATCGTCTTGAATTTTCAACATTTGATAAATGTCTGTAGCTGTTTGATTTATTCGTTTATCGTACAAAGGATATATTGTATATTGTTCGTAGTTTAATTCTGAATGATCTATTTGAGTAAGCATAGCTCGTTTCTTCAAATTCTCTGTTTCATTTTTATCCTCTGCATTCAGATCTGGCTTAAAATTTTTATTTGCATACTCGGTGATAATTTTTTCAATTTTCTTACCAGAAATAAGTGCACCTAGGCTTTCATTATCAGTTTCGTCATCATTGGAACTATGTTGAGTTTTTATAGCAGTTTTATCATTCTGACCACAATCATAGGCGTTCGCTAAAAGAAGGAGTTCATCATTATCATTTTCTAAGTATTTTGTTAAACTATGATTAGAGTGTATTATTTCATCTTGTTCAGATTTTGTTTTGCTGTCATTGATATAAGCACTTTTAGAACACTGAAAAGCACCTTGTTTATCTAGACTATAATCCTGTGAAACATCACTGCTGTTTTTCCACTTTTAGAACTTTTAGAACTTTTAGAATATGTAGAACATGTAGAAGACTGGGAATTTTGTTTAGGTACACGTTGACTAGAACTATGTAAAATATCACTGACTGTTAGTGTAGTTTCTACACTGTCGAGAGATTGAGAATTTTGTTTAGGTACACGTTGACTAGAACTATGTAAAATATCACTGACAGTTAATGTAGTTTCTACACTGTCAAGAGATTGAGAATTTTGATCAGCTACATGTTGGCTAGAGCTTTGTAAAACATCACTGGCAGTTAAAGTAGTTTCTCTACTTTTAGAACTTTGAATGAGAGCATTAGCTTCAGCTGGATTTTCGATATTATTTTTTTCAGTACTAGTATTGTTTTCTAATGCTTCTTCATTATTTTCGAAGTTTTCTACGACATTCGTTTCAACAAAATATTCAACATCCTTTTTTTCTAAATATTGAATTAACTCTTCAGCAGATTCTGGCAATACAATGTCTTTATATAATAGATTGTTTAAACGTAACCATTGTAAAGCTTTGAATACTTTTTCTAAATTTACTAAATTTTGCCAAACAATTTTAGCTTTTGTAGGAATACTTCGTACTAGTATATATAGCTCATGGTTTGTATTGATTGGGTCGAATTTTGAAGCTAGTTTTCCCAAAGTTTCTGAAAGTGGTAGAGGTAAATGAAAACACTGCCCCTTAGATATTTGATATCTTGAAGAATGTGGCATATCTTTTTTTTGTACAGTCCCAGCTCTTTGAACTACTTGAAAAGCTTTTGCTTGTTGAATCAACATTACTTCATAGTTTGATAGCTCTCTAATTTCTTCGGGAACATTACCGTCCTGTAAATTGTTCAGTATACATGTTGGAGGAATATCTGATTTTCGGAAATATTTTAGACAATTATCACAAATATAAACGCTATCTTTTTCATCAGGATGATTGATGAAGAATTCTTCCATCTGATCCCAGTATGGATTTACAATTGGCAAATAAAAATTATTGATATTCTTTAAGGAACGTTCAAAAAGTAATCGTTGGCAAGATCTACAATGATTTCTAGGTAAATCCATCATTTTTTTTGTGTAAATTTTGAACGCTGCACTATTCTCTGCAATTATCGAATCTTCATTCAAGCAATCCATCTCATGACTTGTGCTAAATTCTACATTTTGTTTTTTCATTTCGTTTTCAACTTCTAATAATGATTTTATATTTGACATATCTAAATCATGGCTCAATTTCAGTAATTTTCTATAATATTCATTTAATCTGTATAAACATCGTAACATTGACCTTACTGATGAGAAATGAGGTGATAAAAGATGCAGAGAGAAGCTGATTGATTTACATGGATATTCACTGCTATAACAGCTAAATAAATGACCTAACTTATCTTCTGAATGCGTAATAAAACATTGTTGTAGAAATTTTTGACAACTTGACAACGTCTGAGTTACTAAAATTTGGAGAAAATTTTTATAGAGATTATAAAGTTTTTGGTCTTTCAATACTGTGCAAATAGAATCACAGCTCCAAAATTTTACACCCTTTTTATTTGTGTCAATTGGTAATATATTGACTGCTTGACCTTGTGGATTTATAACAAAAGTCTCTGAAAACTTTTTTTGCTTTTTGATTTCCATTATCATTTCATTTTGTTCGTTGTCTTCATGCCTTCTTTTTACTGATATAGCATTTACTTGTTTTGGTTTTTCTGATTCATAATTAAAATTGTATGATCGATCATAAAAATATGGTTCAGAAGATGAGGTATGCTCTGGGTCTCCACATAAATTCTCAATGTCAGAATCATCAATCATATTTTTTAAACGTGAATCTGCCATTTTTATCATTCTTTGAAGAGTTTTAAATTGGACAGAATAATAATTTTTCCTTGCTTGCATACACCACTTGACCATTTTTTCAGCTCTGAGCCTGGCTTCTGTTTCGTTTGTAAGATTGTCGATAGACTCAACCAGAATTTCATATGTAAGATTTTGAATATATATTTCTATTGAAGATTTAACGGAACATATGTATTATCGTCTTTTGGTAGCTCACTTTTCAAGATTTGAGGCTGTTTCGATACGTTTTTTTTTTTACTTTGAATGGTCGCTGTTTGAGCATTGTTGTCTAAGCGTGTTCGTTTTAAATATGCTGTATGTTCTTTTTTTACTATCTCTTCCAGTGGTAGTGGAAGTGGTGGATCGCTATGCTTAGTCATCGGAAAAAGAGTTATTATCTGGGTTTCGAACATATTGAGCAAATGCTTTCTCAAATTGTCATACTCATATTCAATAGTTTCAGGTTTATGACGAAATAATAAAGAAACTCCAAATGCAATAGCCAGCACACCACAATCATCAGCATTTTGTTGTTGATGAACTCTTGGAAACCGCACATTGTTTTGTTCAACTGTATAAAATGGAAATAAACGTTGTAAATACATTTGATAATCATTATGGAGTATATGAATATTTAATGAATCATAAATATGAATATTTTTACCATCGTAATAACTGCAAACCCAGTGATCAGTCATTGGGCCAGAAGCGCCTCTGCTATGGAGGATTTGTATATGTTTTTTAGTTTTTGGAATGGCTTGAATTTTATCTAAATTTTGGATATATAAAGTATCTTGCGGTACATAATCAGAACAACCAGATAGCAACTTTCCAAAGAACAGTATGTCGTCTCCGTTTAATCTTTGATTCCCTCCAATTCTGTTTTTAGATTCTTCTGAAATACTTGGAATCTGTATAATCTTTCGTTTACAAATGCGCTTTTGGCCACAATCATATCCTTTAGTATTTAACAAAACGTCACCATTAGTCGGGCATTTTCTTTTAGAAGTTTGGATATTCGGCAGAAAAGTAGGTACTTTGATATTTTTTTTCTCTAAAGTATTCTCGTCATCTCTCAGCTTATTATTAGTTGAACTATGAATATTTGATCGAGGAAAAGGTAAAATATCGCGAAGTTCAAACATTGATAATAAATGAGTACGCATGTCTCGAACTTTATATGGCTTATATGTGGTCATTTCGGGGTTTCCGCCTAATGCAAAAGTTACTGCATTTGCAATAGCAAATACTCCACAATCAGAACCGTTAGTTTGTTCCTGTACTCTGTGAAATTCTACAGTATCTTTATCAAATGCATTGCCATATAACATCCGCAACTTTTTTATAGTTTCATCGCTCAATTTTGAATTGTTTACAGAATCATAAATATGAATCGAATCTCCATCATAATAACTGCATATCCAATGACCACCAGCCATGAGATATGCGTCCTTATGAGCAATATCTAAAGCTGCTGTATGCAAAATTTGAATATGTTTTCTATTAGCCGGTATTTGTGCTACAAGATCAGGATGTTGGAGAGCCCAACAGCGTATAAACTCATAATTTAATTTTTCATGCAATAAATTGGCGAAAAAGTCAATTTCTTCATCTCTCAGCAATGAACCAGAATTTAAAATGATTCTACGATCGAATTCGACAAATTCAGACATTTTTTTTCTAGTTATAAAATCTAGTAATAAAAATTATATGTAAATAAAAAGAACCACGACTCAAAATTTTTATAAAATTGAGACGTTTTGAAATATACTCTTGCCAGGGAAATAAATCCTTCTAAAAAGAGAAAAAACTCCTGACGAGGTTATTGAGACTTTCTTGAAAGAAGAAAAAATACTCTTGTCAGGGTAATAAATCCTTCTAAAAAGAGAAAAAAACTCCTGACAAGGTCAATAAACCTTTCTCGAAAGAAGAAAAATTACTCTTATCAAGGAAATGAATTCTTCTAGAAAGAGAAAAAACTCTTGACAAGGCCAATAATACTTTCTCGAAAGAAGTAAAATCCTGAAATATAATATAAAGAAAGGAAGAAGGTAAAAGGGACAAAAAAAAGATAGGTTAGGTAAACGTCAAACAAGGAATAATTTACAAAAAAAAAATAGCGGTCATCAAAATTAAATTGAAAAGTTTTTAACATAAAATAATATTTTGATAGATGAATATGAATCACTTTAATATATTTGAACTATTTTAGAAACAATAAAACACATTAAATATCACACACAAATGTCAAAACTTTGTCCCGAGTGCGACAACATTTATGTCAATGGCGACAAGGAAAAAGGGTGTGGTCTGTCTGACAAACGTCAGGGTTGGGATTGGGAAAGTATCATACTACTGTATTATACATAAAAATCATATATCATGGCTTGTACTTAAAGAAGATCATTTGTAACACCTTATACAAGTCAACGTTTTTTTAATTCATTAAATAAATATTTTGGATCAACTTCCTGGGTGCATTTTTTTAATAAAATTTTTTTTTCACTTTGCAATTTCACCCTATAATACTGACCAAAGTTATATAGGAAAAAGCTGTTTCTTGTAGTGGTAGTACTGGCACATGACATTTTTTTCTTTTGACTCCAATTATTGACAAAATAACCTGGATAAATGTTTAATGTTTATATCATATCAATTCATCATAAACAAAAAATTGACTCAATTTGTAATTGTTTGTTATTGTCACAAAAATAGTACAAGAAGATATTATTATACATGTTAAAAGTCTGGAGAATTACATAGGGAATTTTATCACTTTCGTCGTTAGTTCTGTTTCTAGCTTTTAGTCAGTATTAAGCGGTGTCTCCACGCTATAAAAATTTTATGCAAGTTCTTGCAGCAACATCTTGCACGGAAAAATGGAACATGTTTCATTGGCTGTGATAGTCTTGCAAGGCTTTTTAAGGCCGATTTCCACCAAAATTCTAGTAATTATCTAATTCTAGTAATGATAGATCTTGCAAGCATTTCTATAGCGTGGAGACACCGCTTTACAGGGCAAAATTCCAGAGCAAAAAAAAATTTTTTAGGAATGTACCCATGGGGACGTTCCAAAAATCACTCGGAAACCCGGAAGTTCAAGATTGTGATCATAGAAAATTTTTGATATTTTGTTGTGGTAGACATGATTTTTTGTTTATGTATTTTTATAGGCACAAATCAATGAATTATTATTGTTTAATTATTAATAATAATTATAAAAATACTTTTCACACCTGTAATAAGTAACAAAAGCAAATGGCATATGCAATATGGTTGTTTTTGTTGTCTACAATATCTACAGTAACCTCTAGTTACTTTTAAGTTTATTTTATAACTATATAATCGTCTACTGCGCCGCTTCCGGGTTTCCGAGTGATTTTTGGAACCCCATAAAGTTTATGAGAGTTGAAAGTGACCTCTTTTTTCTTTGAAATGAACTAACTTTTTTTATTCAACTCACACCACTGCACAACTGTCGAAACTTTTTTTTTATTACACAACAATAAATGATAAATTAATGCATTGGCGTCTATAAAAAATTATGTTATAATTATATAATTGAATAATGAATTAATTAATTTTACAATTTTACAATCACTGATTTGATTGATTATACTGCGCCGAGTAAACGAAGCTTCTTGTTGAGAAAACTAGAGATTCTAGGGTCTCTAGTCTTTTCGCTTATTGTAAACACAGCCGTAAGCGGTTCGCAAGCATAAAGCCTTTGTTATATTGTCATATATATATAATTTTGCAGTGCATTGCAGTGGTAAATGGTAATAAAAAAAAACAAACCATGGCTCAAGAACCAAAAGTAAGTTTGATTATTAATTATTATTAACAATTACCAAATAGTTATCAATTATAATAAAATAAATAATTAACAGTCGTGAATACATGATCTTTTAGGTTAAAATAATGAATAAAATTTGTTTTTGTAAGATATCTGTAACAAAAAAATAACATAACCTTCAATTTACTTTCGTTTATAATTATAACATATATTTTCATTATAATATTCATTATTTTAACCTAAAAGTTTATTTATTCACAACTGTTAATTATTAAATACAAGATTATTATTATAATATTAACAATATTGGTACTATTATTATTATCAGGACCTCCTAAGTGCACTGACAGCTTATGAGCCTGCTCGTGAAAGAGTGGAAGCATCCCGGGCACGACGCAGAGCTGATCTTGCTCGACGTCACGAGCAAGCTCAAGCTAGTCTTTATTTGATTGAAGCAGAAGCCCTTCAAGAAGGCTACGAAATGCCAGCTTCAGCTTTTCGTGGTGTTTATTTTCATGATGCTGATAATCGTGATGATAATCGTGGTGATCTTGATGGTGCTGTGGAGCTTGATGATGTTTTAGGTGCTGATGCCACCGATTTGAGAGTTGCTCGTCGGGAAGAAATGTTGAGAGGTGTACCAGTCGGTGGTATTGCTGGTGGTGCTCATAATATTCATGGTGTTTTTGCTGCTGGTGGTGCTGGGGCTGGACGTGGTAATGGTGGTACTCTTGGAGGTCGTGCTGGAGGTGTCATTCTTGGTCAGATGCCAGTCAACGAGTTTGAAAGTTCCAGGTAAATGAATAAATAACAATAAACTACTAAATTAACAAATAAACAACAATAAACTACTAAATTAATCAACAATATAATAAAAAAAATAACAATAACAACAATAAACTATTATAATAACAACAACAATAACAACAATATAATAAAAAAATGATAACAACAATAAACTATAAATTTTTATTACACTGTTTTAGGTACTGGCGAAAGCAGTACTTCCAATCAATACTTGGTGGTGGTGGTGGTGGTAATCGAGGACCAAGGAATAACACCGGGAGACGAGGACAAGAACGAGGTAGACAAGGTGGTAGACAAGGTGGTCGAAATGCACCCGCCAATGTCTTCTATTTGGGACAATAAATAAACCAAACTATAAAAAAGTCTTAATTAAAAAAAAAAAAAAAAAGTGATAAAAAAAGGGGTGATACGAAAGTACAAATTTAATTTTAAAAAAAATATATATATTATTAATTATAATGATAAATAAAAAATAATATAATAAATATTATTGTTAAACAAAATATTATACTTAATAATAAAAATTAAAAAAAAAAACGTACTGATAAAATAACCTGATATTAAAATAATTAAGACTCAATAAAAATAACTTGAATTAAAACATTTAAAAAAAATTTGTTGTCAATTTCTTAATAATTTATTTTTCATGACAATTGGTGTTTTTATGTAATTTGTAAATTTGGCTGATTATTCAAAATTCCTTGTGCAAGATTTAATACACATATTGTTTCTGAACAATCAGCTCATTTAAATTAAAATTTATCAGTTATAATAGCAATACCATCAAATATTGTTTGTGCTATATATTAATGCTAATCTATTATATCTTAATAAATCAATAATTTTATTTTTTTTAATAAGATTCATTTGTACATGACAATACTTAGCTGGTGGTTAGCTGTTTAAACAAGTCACATTAAAGTTAATGAAATATAATTATCTATCAACCTTTAATATAACAAAAAACAAATTATTTTAAACAATTTAATTAGTTATTTTCTTGACAAATTAGTTACTTTAAAAATTTCTACATAAATTGAATTATTTTTGCAGTGACAATTTGCTTTCAAACTTTTACAACAACATTGTCAAATATTTAAATTTTTTTGATGGAGCTGATATAAAACCATTTGGTTGTAAATTAATAACTTTTTTCCATAATGCATCTGATTTATCTGTATCTTCTTGACGTCGTTGAATTGCACGATTACGTATACCATCTAATTTTGAATGACAAGCTTCACTATCTTCATCTGAACTTATTCCTATTATATTATTCAGATCATCTAATTCTTTATATTTTTTTGGACCATTACCAATACGTAATGTTTTTAGTGTTAAATTATGATTATTTGTTGATGTTATTTTACTTGTTTGTTCAGATGAAGATGATGATAAAATTTTTGTTGGTATTGTTGATGTTTGAACTGGTGATTTAATAAGACTTGGTGGCGTTTTTGGTAGTATACGACATAGTCCAGATGGTGAACGAAAACCAGGACTCATTAAAGATTCTGTTACAGGTACAAGTTTTGTTGCTGATTGTAAAATGGACTTGATGTTTCTATTTATTTATTCCAGAATCACTTTGTTGATTGTTGTTGATTGTTTTTGATGATGCTGTGCTTTGCTCAATATTAATCTTGATTTTCTATCAGTCTCATTTTCAAGTGATTCACCAGATAATGGACAAACTGATGCAAGATATTGGGCAAGTGGTGAATGTTCACCAACACGAAATTGTCTACCACGACCTTGGAAATAAAGCCACTCGGCTTTTAAACTAATCATGCCAAATTTAAATACATTATTATTATTGTATTTTTTTTTTTATCTAACTTTTTGATTTTATTTATTTTTTATAAATAATATTACCTCTCAATTGGATCCACAGCATAGCCATCAATTGATTTAAGACTTATACACCAATTTATAACAGATAGACGATAATCAAATCCACTAGATGCTATTAAGAATTATTCAACTACATTGAAATTTCTATCAACTACTATCATTTATTATTCTAATAATTATTTAAAAAAAAAACGAAACTGTTAACTGTTGCATATAGCCATAATTAATTTTTGTTGATAAAACTCAATAAGATGTTTCTTTGTTTGTTTATTTTGATACGTAATATTTATGTCATTAAATTATATATCATAAATCTTTAAGTTGTTGAATCACTTACAAAATAATATCAATTGACGGATCATATACAGGGTACGAAAGGTGATTTATTACTTGGTCAAGGACATTTTGTACAACATTTAATGCATTTATTAGAGCCAGAATTAGCTAAACTAGCAAATTCATTATATTCACATAATATATCATCAGTATTAGAAACAGCAATACATGCAACATGTACTAAAACTGAAGATATTGTTGTACAAAGACGACTTGATGTTAGATTATACCTCTTGGCATCTTTTACCAATAATTTAAAATAAAATTTTATATTAAAAAGACAACTTTATTTTTTAAATTTAAATTTTTAGTACAAACTTAAATAAACAATCTCTACTTCTAATTTTTTATAACAATTAAAAATCACTTTTAAACTTTTTTTTTCATTGGCACATGTTAAGCAAAATTTTTATGTCTCACACAAATAATTTAATATCACACTAGAAATATTTAAGAGCTGAATTAATAAAATACTTTGTGTCAATGGCTTGATTAGCAATATAACTTTTAAATCATCAGTTTTAAAATTAAATATATAATTAATAAAAATGTGATCAATAAATAAATCACATAATTTTCATTAAAATTAAATAAACAATTTCTACTTCTAATTTTTTATAACAATTAAAAATCACTTTTAAACTTTTTTTTTCATTAAAATTAAATAAACAATCTCTACTTCTAATTTTTTATAACAATTAAAAATCAATTTTAAACTTTTTTTTTCATTGGCACATGTTAAGCAAAATTTTCATGTCTCACACAAATAATTTAATATCACACTAGAAATATTTAAGAGCTGAATCAATAAAATACTTTGTGTCAATGGCTTGATTAGCAATATAACTTTAAGATCATCAGTTTTAAAATTAAATATGTAATTAATAAAAATGTGATCAATAAATAAATCACATAATTTTCATTAAAATTAAATAAACAATTCCTACTTCCAATTTTTTATAACAATTAAAAATCACTTTTAAACTTTTTTTTTCATTAAAATTAAATAAACAATCTCTACTTCTAATGTTTTATAACAATTAAAAATCAATTTTAAACTTTTTTTTTCATTGGCACATGTTAAGCAAAATTTTCATGTCTCACACAAATAATTTAATATCACACTAGAAATATTTAAGAGCTGAATTAATAAAATACTTTGTGTCAATGGCTTGATTAGCAATATAACTTTAAGATCATCAGTTTTAAAATTAAATCTGTAATTAATAAAAATGTTATCAATAAATAAATCACATGTGACCAAAAATTTAAATGTGATTTCACAATAAAATTCAATGAAATATATAATCAATAAAAATGTGATCAACAAATAAATCACATCATGTGACCAACAATTTATATTATTTATATTCAATTAAAAAATTAATTAAATAAATGGTATATTATACTTTCAAAGCAATTGTTGGAAATGATGCCCACCTTGCTCAATACACGCACGCGCACGACGAAGCACGGTATGTGTGGCTCGACGTATCATATCAGGTGGTATTTCAGCTGCTTCTTGAATTATTCTTGCCTGTAAATCCTCAACATCACGAACTCTTGTTGCGTACACTTTTGATTTTAAATATCCCCATAAAAAAAAGTCACAAGGGGTCAAATCTGGGGATCTCGGAGGCCAATTAATTGGTCCATCCCGCCCAATCCAATTGTTTCCAAATTGATTATTTAGATAATCATTGACAATGTTCGTTCTATGAGCCGGAGCACCATCTTGTTGAAACACAAAGTTAATCCTGTTTGCAAGAGGCAACTCATCAAGAATACCAGGTATTTCATTTTCCAAAAAATCAAGATATATCAATCCATTGAGCCTTGGTGGAAGAAATCTGATAAACTGGATAAATAATTTTTATTAAATAATTTTTTTATCAAAATTAGAAATAACATTTATTAAAACCATAACTAACCAAACGATCATCAATGATGCCAGCCCAGGCTTGAACACTAAACCGACGTTGATATAACCGGTCTAACGTCAGATGAGGGTTTTCCTCGCTCCAAGTGTGTTCGTTGTGGGTATTGATGACCGCATTCTGGCTAAAGATCGCCTCGTCTGTATACATTATAGAGCGTTGATGATATTCCGGGTGGGCATCATATCTATTGACGTACCATTCAGAGAACGCAAGTCTTTGTACTGGATCTACATCTTCAAGGTGTTGTACTTTCGTAAAATGGAAAGGTGTTTGCAAGTCGTTTTTCAATGTTCTCCAAACGTGGTTTTTATCCGTACCAAGAACAAGAGCACCTCTTCTTGTACTTTGAGTTGGATTGTTGTGAAAATGCTCCAATATTGCATCTTCACCACCCCTATGTGGACGACCCCGGTCGACGTTAAGTGGCTGCAGTGTGCCTTGGTTGATCAATCGGTGACGAAGTCTAACAATTACGTTTCTATCCGGAAGCCGATGACCACCGAATTCTTCAGCGTACATATCAGCTGCATGTTGTTCAACCCCATTAGCACGTCCAAGGCACATCAGCATATTGAAATACTCGATATTATCATACTGCATGTCTTTTTTTAAAATGATTTAATGGGAAAATAACATTTATAAACACGTGATCAAATAATCCAAAAACATCAATACAAATTAAATCCAACTTATAAAATGTGATCAATAAACAAATAACATAATATGATCAAAACTTGAATGGGATTTGATGGCCAGAGAAAGTGATTTTTCACAAAGCATAAATTGAAAAATAAATTAATCACAAAATAAATCACATAATGTGATTAAAAAAATAATAATATGAATACATGATCACGCCCAACATTGTAAAATGTAATCAAATAATTTTACAAATAATCAAAACATCATTACAAATTAAAATAAAAAACATATTAAAAAAAAAATTTACTGTAAATGAAAGCAAGTCAATTGAAAATATTTATTAATCTCAAACTAAGAACATCATGAAAATTGCCCAATAATTTAGAATTTAAATTGTGATCATTAAAAGAATCAATCAAAATTGAAAGTATTGAAGTAAGAGAGAAGATCAAAATGATACATATAAATGTAAAAGTACGTACCTGATGTTGATTCAGTATTTTTCTTATAATCGAGAATGAAGCTATAGCTATATAAAAATAAAAACAAATGATGAACTATAGCTATAGCTTCATTCATTTTTTTTTATTTTTCCATAGCAACATTTATTATTTATTGATGATTGTTTGTTACTTAGCAACGAGATTTTTATTATTGATCGTACATAAATAATTTCTTTTAAAATATCTCTTATTGATATTTTTCCTGAGAAACTATTAATAATACATCGGTATGTTGTCAATAATTTTATGGCGAAATAAAACGACTAGCATTGAGTCATTAAATAGAGTCAGTATAATTGGGAAGAAAATGAAAATAATTTGGAGCCACGATAATAAAGCATACGATGGCCGAGTACTTATGCAAGATGGTAAACCAAATTAATTTCTTTTCATGACCGTACAATAAAATAATTTCGTCCCTGGTTATTTATAAAAGATGATCTGCAATTTCTTCTGTCTTTCGATGTATACCGTAATGGAATCGTGACTCGGAGACAACCACAGGCACCACTTGCTTTGTCGAAGTTGGCATCATCATCCTCATTTTCAGAAGAGCATGTTCTTCCTAAAAAATTACGAGAACTAGTCGCAAGTTCTCCTGTTTTAAAGACCTTGGAACTGAAGGTACTAGAAAACATATATGTTCAATATATCGGAAGCCTTCCACAGATGGTTGAAAAGCTTTTAAAGCTCGTCATAGGACACAAAAAACTGAGAAATATGACAGCTTATGGGGTTGGACAAAGAGGGAAATATTCAATTCCAATAAGGCCATATGAAGCCATAATAAGTTCGTATTTATTATTATGAATCTAGCATCAAGTTTCATCGTTTCATTGAATGTTTTCATTGATCTAGGCTTCGTCAACACAATTCATATTCATAAAAAATTAACTGTCATAGAGTACCGCGACATTGTATCAGCATATTGCCGAAAACTACGCAATGGAGAAATAGATGAATAAATAAAAGTAAAATTTGTTTACTTATGTATAAGATGTAATCAATAAAATTGTGATCAATAAATAAATCACATAACGTGACATAAAAATTTAAATGTGATTTTAAAGCTAAAATTAAATTAAATATGTAATAAATTGAAATGTGATCAATAAAGAAAATCAGATAATGTGACAAAAAAAAAAAAAAAAAAAAAATTTAAATGTGATTTAAAATTGAAACTAAATTGAATATGTAATCAATTCAAATGTGATCAATAAAGAAAATGACATAGTATATCATTTTATCATATCACATTTTTATTAATTACATATTTAATTACAATTTTGAATCACATTTAAAATTTTTTTTTTTTTTTTTTTTGTCACCTTGTGTGATTTATCAATTGATCAGATTTTTTGTAATATTAATTTTGAAAATGTGATCAATAAATCACATACGATGATCAAAAAAAATTTTAATGTAATTTAAAATTAAAATTTAAAATAAAATGTGACAAAAAAAAAAATTTAATGTGATTTAAAATTAAATGTATCACATAATGTGACAAAAAAAAAAATTTTAATGTGATTTTAAATCAAAATTAAATTAAATATGTAATTAATAAAAGTGTGATCAATTAATAAATCACATAATGTGACCTAAAAAAAAATTTGAATGTAATTTGTAATCAAAATTAAATATGTAATCAATAAAAATATGATCAATAAATAAATCACATTAAAATTTTTTTCATTATGTGATTTATATATTGATCACAAATTTTAAAATCAGATCAAAAACAAATCACATAAAGTGATCAAATGAAAAATTCAAAGGTGATTTAAAATTAAAATTAAATTGAATATGTAATCAATTCAAATGTGATCAATAAAGAAAATGACATAGTATAATTAATATCACATTTTTATTAATTACATATTCAATTTCAATGTGATCAATTAATAAATCACATAATGTGACAAAAAAAAAAATATATATAAATGTGATTGAAAATTGAAATTAAATATGTAATCAATTAAAATGTGATCAATAAAGGAAATGACATAGTATAATTAATATCACATTTTTATTAATCACATATTTAATTTCAATTTTCAATCACATTTATATATATATTTTTTTTTTGTCACATTATGTGATTTATTAATTGATCACATTTTTATTAATTAATATTAATTTTAAAAATGTGATCAATAAATAAATCACATAAGGTGACAAAAAATTTTAATGTGATTTTAAATTAAAATTAAATATGACAAAAAAATGTTATTAATAAAGTGATTTAAAATGAGAGCACGTGATTGGTTGTCGTGAATGTGTGTGAGTACTTGTCTGCGAGAGTCAACTTGGCTGTCGTGATTAGTGTGAGTGCTGTGTGTGAGTTTGCAGCTGCGCATTTATTTAGCGAGTTTGAATGTAACCATATGTTTTTTTAAATTGTTTAAATTATTAATTTTATTTATTTTTCTGTGTATAAATAATAATAATATTATTATTATTTTTATTAATATTATTATTGATATTATAATTAAACTGAATTAAACTTACCCTGATTATAATACTAAAGTATTAATGATTTAGTTACATCTCGCGGTCAAACTTTGGATTAATTTAAAAAACAATTTAATCCATGGCGCGTAAACACACACGTGGGTTTAGACGCCATAATGATGATAATTATCGACGCTCGATTCCCATTGGTCAACTTAAAACTTTAATAACTCGGGCACAAAGCGTCGTAGACCCAAAATTTAAAAACACGTACTATTTAAAATTTCACGTTCAATCTCGTGGTATACCTGGCATGCGCGACTTACGAGACATGCTGTATAGATACTAGATTATCGAGCATGCTATATGTGTACCATTGAACCACGTTACATAATTTTTAAAAAGAAGCAAAGTTAAATGTTTAAATGACTTTTTTTTTGCTCTTGTTTTTATCCATGTAGAATCAGCATTTTGAGGACGACCAATGATTTTTTCTGTATTGGGCATTTTAATGCAAGAAAATATCAATTTTTCTTTTTTTTTTTCATCAGCAATTTTATCATTTGAGGGTGGTCTGCATAGCAATTTTCTGAGTCTTTCTTCTATTTCTAATCGCCATTCAACATACTTTTTTTCTTCATCAATATTATTATCAATATTATCAATATTATTGATTATTTTATCATTTTTAGCCTTGAAACATCGTTGGTGATCGATACAATATTCTTTTTTCCAGCGTTTGGCACACAAATTTTCATTGTATAGAGACACATCCAGTTGTTCCATTGTAAAGAATATATGTCGACAAGGTAACATGTATGATAATGAAAAAATACAATTACATGATGAAATCGATGCATTTACCTGAACACCTTTTTCTGTCATGAATGTATTTACATTTGCTTCATTATCATATTCTTCTGGAGTGAGATGTATGTGTGCTCTTAACTCTTTTAACACCAATTCAGATGCAATTCCAGTCAACAAGTTCATGTACGAATGCTCAACAGTTCCTTCAACGTACAATCTTTTTGTTGGTTTTGTAGTAAAATTTTTTGCTACTCTTACTGCAACACGATTTTTTCTCGATTCAAGAAGAAAAAAGAATTAAACAATAAAATCAGGCAACGTACTACGTTTTTTTATTAAAGCTTTTGCTTGTGCATTCAATGATTCTACTCGGTTATTTGTTCTATTACCCAAGTTACAACATTTCATACTAAATACAGTCCACTGATGAGTACAGTTGTGCCAATTAGTGTCATAGTAATTTTTGACTGATTTTGGAGCAGTTTTTGCAAACTCTTGGTACAATTCATCATACGCATCTTGGCTTTGGCTATATGCCATCATTTGAAGATATTCCAAGCACACTTCTTTGTCTTCAGCAGTAATTTTTCTTTTTGATATAGTTATCTCTCGTTTAAATGTTTGTAATGTATGAAAAAGGCATAAATACATTTGAATTTCATTTCCAAATACATGAACCATTTCTGCTCTCATGTTCCTATCTTTGTCACTCATAAAACATTTCATTTTTGTACATGCTGATTCATGATCTTTTTTAAACATGTCTAAAAACCACCTCATTGATTTGGCATCTTCATTTAAAAGTAGACCAACCCCAACTATTTCTGTCGCTCCGACTGAATCTTCAACTGCAAGGAGCATAACATTTAAATTTGATTTTAATAGCTTATAGGTGCCATCAATGAAGACGATTTCTGGCCAAGCACTCATTGAGGATTTCATGTCATGAGCATGCGGAATAGTGCCAATAGAAACGTCCTAGTTATTCTTGGGAGCGGATAAACAACTTGTTTACTCATGGTTTTCTAGAGAACACCAAAATAATCCATGGTCTTTGTATACTCACTTAAATAACGTAGATGAAATGATTCGTGAAATAAAACCACTAACGATTACTCCTCGTCTTCCAAGAACGATATCAGAATCTTTGGCACAGTGTAAAGCTCATGAATATAAAACTTAATTTTATTATCATTCTTTTTCTATATTAGAAAAAATTGATATGCCTGGAAATTACTTTGTACATTATCAATTATTGGTTAACAGGATATGCCTGCTCAAATAACCAAGTATCTCTGACGACATGAGTAATATTACTGATGATTTGTAAAAGATTATGAAGATTCAGATGGTAGAAATTCACTGTTAGCCAATTTACATCCATTACTTCATATGGCAGATAACCCACGTGTTTTTGCTTAACAATATTTTACTTCATGTTATAGCTTCGAAAGTTTAAATAATCCATTAAGTACACTGTGTTTAGGGACAAGATTTTCAGGCTTACAAATATCAACTGGTTTGTCATATTTCGTGGCTTTCCCAGGACACTCAAAAAATCTTGTTGCTGATAGTATTTTTTTCAATTTTTGTGAAAAGCTGTCAGATAGTAAAAAAATAACAAAAAATAAAACTCATAGAATTTCAACAGATCTTCTTGCTCGTAGTTCAATGGGTGAAATTTATTTATATCACGTGATGTGGTTCATAAGCAGAGATCTATATTTCAAGATATTCCCAATGTAAACCTTTTCTGGAAATGTGATAAAACTTTTTACAAAATTTATATAAAAAATATATATAATTTTATATAAACTATATAATATAATCGTTATATATATATTTTGTATGATTCCCGAGATGAAATCATTTTGTCTGTATTAAGGCTGTTTTCGGTCTTTTGTCTTCTTTCTGGCTGATTTCTGTCGGTGAAATATCTGCTGTATAATATGTCCAATATATGCGGCTGCTTCACAGCTGTTTAACGTCTTCAAAAAAAGACAATGTCTACGAATGACTGTAAAATGTCTGCCAGGGCTGTCACTATCATATATTATTATACATATTAATTACTGTCTGCTTAATGTCTGTGAAGTGGCTTCTAATGTAACAAAATATTTTTTCTAAGTTACCAAATTATTAGGACTTAGTTATATTCGTGAAATTGGAACTTAGAATTTTTTTCAAACTGAAAATCACGAAACATATTTTGAATAAAACGAAAATAAATAACTTCTTTAATCAGTAAAAAATAGAACTAAAAGTATTTTATTTTTGATTATTTATAAATATTTTTGACATCATTGGCTAATATAAATTACATTTAATTTAATCATTTTTTCTACAATCAACTAATTCAATGATATACTCAGTATTTTTTTCTCTAGAATTTATTTGTACGTGAAAGCATATATCAATTAGATTGTTGACTTCGATTATATCATAGTCATGAGGTAATAATAGTAGCTTATGTATATGAGTGGAATGATTTTCCGGTGTGATGAATTGAGGGGTAACAGCACATTTTTTGACGACTGAAAAATATTGTGCATTACATTGCGCATCACAAAACGATTGACAATTACAAAGTGGTATCTACACAAAACAATACAACATGCCATATCGTATTTCATCATGAAATGAGTATTTCACGTAAGAAGAATTAGTTTTTGTTATTCGTTTATAAAGCTTTGATGTAAACTCTTTTCCAGACTTCATAAATCTAAAAAAGATATTAATATTGGTGTAATGGCAGAACAAATAATTTATTTTATCAATCACTGTTCTCGATATTCGCACATTTTTGCCCATTAAACCAACGGCATATAAGTTATGTGCGATTTGGTGCGTTTTGTACTTCTTCATTTTGGTATTACTGATAAGTCGTTTACAAAATTCATAGGCAATACTATCTTCATTCAAATTTTCCAAGACGTTAGACAAAGACATGTAGTAAGATAGACCAGATGATATTTGTAAGCCTGAAAATCTTGTTCCAGATACAAGAGAGCATAGTTCACCATTGATATTTTCAAAGTTAAAGCATGATGAGAAATAAGGCTGGGCAAAATCTCGAGTATTTTCTGCTAAATGCAATAATAAATGTAAATTGGCTGACAAGAATCTTTTACTATATAGCTTTTCAAAGTCTCTGACGAATCTATTAAGGAGTTGGTCCGCCAAATTTATCAGATTGTCAGAGATACTTGCTTGATTGAGAATAATCATGGCATTGAGTAAAAGTGAATAATGTGATAAATAAGCTTCCGGCATATTAACTTCTTGTAATATTGGAAAAGAATAATAATAAAACCAAGTTTTATATTCATGAGCTTTCCAAAATTTCAAACAATCTGATAGTGTTCGGG
This sequence comes from Aphidius gifuensis, assembly GCF_014905175.1. Lineage (NCBI taxonomy): Eukaryota > Metazoa > Arthropoda > Insecta > Hymenoptera > Braconidae > Aphidius > Aphidius gifuensis. The sequence goes on from NC_057792.1 coordinate 13,264,162, forward strand.
GAAGCCTAGGTATGAATGTTGGGGGAGTCATACTCTTCATCAGTTCATCCACTCTATCCGAATACGTGTATAGAGACCATATTTCGTTTTTCCAATCTTTCGAGAACCAAAGGTTAGTTAAAAGTTTGACAACGCCTAAATACAGCATGTGCATAACGTCTATTGCAGTATACCGAATGAAGTAAGGAACAAATCTAGCAATAGGACATGGACCTTTGACACCATATACATTGTCTTATTTATTCTGAACCGCCAACCTTGCATACTGTATCGTTGAAGCTTCATCACGAAAAGTTAATGCTTCTTGATATTCATAAACTGGAATAGTTGTTTTCTCATACCTGGAAACTTTGATCATACATTTTTGGCATCCACATTCAGAATTAAATTGTTTCATATTTAAAAATAATGACTTTGCTGGTAAATCACAGATCCCACAAATAACATGACCTTCAACACGTATTGTGTCAGGAATACTTGGAACTTCAAGATCAACTCCTTTTTTTAATAAGTTTAATTCCTTAGAAATTGAGTATAAAAAGTATAAGGGCAAAGGTTTTTTAGATCCAAACCACAACCCACCAAGAATTAAATTTTCTTTTCTTTGCCTAATTTCAAATGGCAACTCATTTATACTCAGAAAAAAAGGCCAAACTTCGAAATTAGCACTTTTAAACAATCTCACTCCATCTGTGTTCCACATGAATGAAATATTGTTTTTGTTTTCTAAAATACCTCTAGGTTGACTTAGTTCTTTATAAACTCTGCCATCAGTTATGTCTTCATAATTATTGTCATTGATTTTTTTTCGGTTAAACCTTGATTGTAATGCATGATAAAAAGCAGAGCGTTTGTACAGTTTTTTAAGCTGGTTAATGATGGACATTCCAATAAAGTAGCTCACGCCTCGAAGGATTTCAGGACAAGTTTGACAAGTGGAAGTTGAAACACGTAATGGACAATAACAGTTTGAACAGTAAAATCGCTTTGTCACAGGGCTGGAAATACCTTGAAAATGTTGTTTAAAAAAAGAAAGAGTTGTCTTACATAGATTTTCTTCTGGACAATGAGCCTGGACGAGTTCCAGTAAATCAGTCAAAGCAATTCCAGACAAAGAATGTTTTAAAAAGAAAGTTAAAATCATCATTAAACTTTCATGTGATGTGATCCTTGCTCCTGTATATAATGGTTGTTCAGGTCCATCTCTTTAAGTCAGCAAGTGAATCTGACATAATGAGCCAATTTATAACATACAACAGATCTGGATTTTGTTGGTCTATCAATTCACGATAATTTTCTTGGTTTAATGAATGTTGATAATTGAACACTCTGTTGACATTAACATCATGCATTTGACTGTCATCATGGCCTTCTTGGTTTCGCTCTGTTGGCTGATCAGTGTTTATTGGTAAGTTTTCCTGACGAGGTTCTTCCAATGTTTGTCCAATTCGTTTTGCTAAAAGATATCTTGTTGTTCGAGATTGTTTCTCAAAAAAAGAATCAGTAAACCGTTTCTGATTCATTGTGGCTGAAACAGATTATATAAATATGTTAACAAAAATTTAGAAAAAAAAAATAATAATAAACCAACAAATCAAAAATACATAAAAAATTATTTACCTGATCAATTCTTATCGATTATCGTAGAAGATTTATATTATAACTCGGATAATGATGAAAGTACTTTTGTTTATTCATTTGTTTATTTATTGTAACTGCACCAACTACGTCATATTTTCTAGATGTCTAATGGCGGCTGAGTAACAATAGCAGCACCTTTGTTACCGACGATAGAATTTGGTGGTGTTTATAATTTTTCCTTAGTTTTCACAGGATAGAAAAACAAATATATTTTTTAAAGTGAAACTTTTTTTTGGAGGGTAGGTGATAAAAAAATTCGTCACGAAAATCGGGGACGGAAGTAGCAACGCCACATAAAACGTTGCATGCAACGTTATATGCATATAGCATAGACAGTATACATATAGCATAGCGTATACATATAGCATAGTATACATATGGCATAGGCAACGCGACATAAAACGTTGAATGCAACGCAGTATACATACAGCATATAGGTAGTATACATATAGCATATACAACTGAAAAATAAAAAAAAATTGCTTCATAGTATTGGTCTCATGGTTGTCATAGCCGACACCATAGCATTATTATTGTCGAAATTTTAGTTTGTTGGTATATAATATTATATATATATTATATTATTATATATATAATATTGCATTATCGAATTTTGTTTTAAATATTCTCAAATAGATACCTACGGAATGTTTTAACTTATAACTTATAAGGTATCTATTTTGTTAATTAATTTAAGGTGTTTACTTCAATTTCGGTTACAATAATCAAATGTCAACAAGTGTTGCCCATTCTCTTGAGGTTAGCCTTCAAAAGTGACAGTGAAAATCAACATTTGTTGTAAGTATTGATAAATAATAAAAAAAATATAATAAAATGTATGTATACATATAAATATAATATAATAATTTATGTTAATATGTGATAATTAAAAGTATAAGCACATTATGTACGCATACTTTTATATATACATACAGTGGTGGTTTCGGGGACTACTTCATATATACAATGGTGGTTTTGAGGACATTTGGTGGTTTTGAGGACGGTCCCCAAAACAACATCTCAGTTAATGGTGCTTTTGAGGATGGTCCTCAAAACCCCATTTGAAAAATATGCTTTGGTGGTTTTGAGGACTTTTTATTTTACCAGGTATAATTTTCATAAATTGAAATGTGATGTAGGTATTACGACCGATTTATCTTCAATTGATTCCATCTTAAACTATAAATAGTAATGATTCGATGAAAAAATTCAATTATTGACCAAAATAAGAATTTTTTCGTGTGTCCCTGTAACCTCCATTCCAAGAACATCATTTTTCGATCTAATGGAGGTTTCAAGGACTTTTGATAAAAAAGCAACATTACTGTGCTAAATGCATTTTTACGATTCAATTCAAACTACAAACATGTTCTCAGTGAATTTTCAGTATAAAGAAAATATCACTATGCTTTATAATAACATTTAACATAATTATATCTGTTTTGATATTGCATGTCCTCGAAACCACCAATAACTACCTTTTTTTTTCACACAGAGGCAGTTTTGAGGACTTAATTTTTTGAACCTCAATTCGATGGAACAGTCGAATTTATTAATTTCGATATGAATTTTCTGGCAGTTCTCAATGGAATTCTTCCCTTTTCATGAAATTCATCGTTGAAATTGCAGTCGACTGGATAATAACTTTCGATTCTACTTTAATCTAAATGTCCCCAAAACCACCATTTTACGGATTTCGTATCTCCAGCTATTGGCAGTTTTGAAGACATTCTGTAAAAATAGAAAATGCACAGGAATATGCAGAAATAGTGTACTTGTTTTTAAGAATCTTTACGGATATCTGTAATCTATAAGACATAACAACAAGTTTTTTCGGAAAACACAAAAAAAAAATTGTTCATCAAATAATTGTTGAAAGTCCTCGGAAGCACCGTGACATACAATTTTTATGATTGTGGAATGGTTGTTTTGAGGACATATGCTAAAATTTGAATAATAAAAAGATATTACATTTGTTACGAGTTCTACTGAAGCTTTCTTTGTGTCCACAGAACGTCGAGGTTTAAAAAATTTCATAGAACCTTTCTGATAATCTCAAATGATACTTAAATATAAACGGAATTAACGACGTAATTTTGAGACGTCCTCAAAACCACCATACTACGAAAGTTTTTTATCCGTAGAACGGTGGTTTTGAGGACTTGCAGCCTGTACCGGAAAGTATAAAATAAATATTTCAAACTTGGAATAAGGCCATTCTTCTACACTGTAATTTATTATAGTTTTAATAATTTATTGGACGAATCGAATCATAAGGACAATCACATAAAACCAAAATATAAGGAAATTCTCCGACGAAAAACACGTTGACTAGAAAGACGGTCGTTCTGTATTCTTTTAACATAGAAGGTTGAGACAATATTTTCCGGTTTTCCGAAACCTCAGAAATGATTGATCACCTTGAACCAATAGCCTGAACAACGAGATACCGCCTTGATTGAATAGCATTAAAAATTCTTAGATACCTTCGGGAAAACCGAAACTGAATTCGTGTCGATAGCAATAACTAATACTATTTGTTAGACAGTAGGTATTTAGAGAAAGACCGTTGTCTTTGTTACAAGTTCTACTTAATTTTTCTTGGTGTCCACGAAACGTGCGGATTTGGAAATTCCATAGTAAAACCTTTCTGATAATCTTAAACCATACTTGAATCAAAACGGAATTAACGACGTAATTTTGAGACGTCCTCAAAACCACCATACTGCGAGAGTTTTTTATCCGTAGAACGGTGGTTTTGAGGACTTGCAGCCTATATCGGAAAGTATAAAATAAATATTTCAAACTTGGAATAAGGCCATTCTCTTTCTATTAATTCTGAATTTATTATAGTTTTAATGATTTATTGGACGAATCGAATCATAAGGACAATCACATAAAACCAAAATATAAGGAAATTCTCCGACGAAAAATGCGTTGACTGGAAAGACGCTCGTTCCGTATTCTTTTAACATGAAAGGTTGAGACAATTTTTTCCGGTTTTCCGGAATCTTAGAAATGATTGATCACCTTGAACCAATAGCGTGAACAACGAGATACCGCCTTGATTAAATAGCATTAAAAATTCTTAGATGCCTTCGGGAAAACCGAAACTGAATTCGTGTCGATAGCAATAACTAATACTATTTGTTAGACAGTAGGTATTTAGAGAAGGACCGTTGTCTTTGTTACAAGTTCTACTTAATTTTTCTTGGTGTCCACGAAACGTGCGGATTTGGAAATTTCATAGTAGAACCTTTCTGATAATCTTAAACCATACTTGAATCAAAACGGAATTAACGACGTAATTTTGAGACGTCCTCAAAACCACCATACTGCGAAAGTTTTTTATACGTAGAACGGTGGTTTTGAGGACTTGCAGCCTATACCGGAAAGTATAAAATAAATATTTCAAACTTGGAATAAGGCCATTCTTCTACACTGTAATTTATTATAGTTTTAATAATTTATTGGACGAATCGAATCATAAGGACAATCACATAAAACCAAAATATAAGGAAATTCTCCGACGAAAAATGCGTTGACTGGAAAGACGCTCGTTCTGTATTCTTTTAACATGGAAAGTTGAGACAATTTTTTCCGGTTTTCCGGAAGCTCAGATTGATCACTTTGAACCAGTAGCCTCGAGTTATCCTAAGATGTTGTTCAGTATTCACTCATGGTTCAGGAGAAAACCCAATGTAAAAACCCTGAACGAACATCATTTACAATTCTATTTTATATCTACAGTCACTTTTTTTAGTCAAGAATATCTTCATTCAATTTATCTTCTTTTATTGATTTATTCTTCTCCTAGATACCTGACGATTTGCTGTATTTATCATTGAGATTTAATTGTTCCTCCCAGTAATAATATCAACCTAAATAAATAAATTAAGAAAACCTAAAAAAAAATTTGATTTCCAAAACGTTAATTTTCCATAGTTTCTGAATTTTTTCTCAATTATTGCTCAGGTCGGAGTCAAGAAATGTTAAGACCAGTGACTTGGAAAGAATCTCAGCAGTTTTTCAGCTGATTGACTCGATTCCTGTTTTTTCACTGTCACCAATCCAGCCACTTGACAGGATTTTTAAGTTTCGTCCAGTCGAACTAAAAGACAGAAACCACCTGATTAATAACTGTCCACGTAACATAAAGCTTCTAGACACGTTGTATTCGGATCAGGCGTATGGAATCAGACATAAAATATCTAATTCTAGTCAATGAACGTCTTGTATTCTTCGTTTTCGTCGTATGTTTTCCATAGTAACGTACGAATTTCCGAAACGTTAATTTTCCATAGTTTCGCGTTTTTTTTTCTCAATTATTGCTCAGGTCAGGGTCAAGAAATGTCAAGATCAGTGAATTAGAAAAAATCTCAGCAGTTTTTCAGCTGATTGACGCGATTCCTGTTTTTTCACTGTCACCAATTCAGCCACTTGACAGGATTTTTAAGTTTCGCCCAGTCGGACTAAAAAACAGAAACCACCTGATTACTAACTGTCCAAGTAACGTAAAGCTTCTAGACAAGTTGTTTTCGGATCAGGCGTATGGAATCAGACATAAAATAACTAATTTTAGTCAATGAACGTCTTGTATTCTTTGTTCTCGTCGTATGTTTTCCATAGTAACGTACGAATTTCCGTAACGTTAATTTTCCAGAGTTTCTGAATTTTTTTTTCAATTATTGGTCAGGTCAGGGTCAAGAAATGTTGAGACCAGTGACTTGGAAAGAATCTCAGCAGTCTTTTAGCTGATTGACGCGATTCCTGTTTTTTCACTGTCACCAATCCAGCCACTTGACAGGATTTTTAAGTTTCGTCCAGTCGAACTAAAAAACAGAAACCACCTGATTACTAACTGTCTACGTAACATAAAGCTTCTAGACAACTTGTATTCGGATCAGGCGTATGGAATCAGACATAAAATATCTAATTCTAGTCAATGAACGTCTTGTATTCTTTGTTTTCGTCGTATGTTTTCCATAGTAACGTACGAATTTCCGGAACGTTAATTTTCCAGAGTTTCTGAATTTTTTTCTCAATTATTGGTCAGGTCAGGGTCAAGAAATGTTGAGACCAGTGACTTGGAAAGAATCTCAGCAGTTTTTTAGCTGATTGACGCGATTCCTGTTTTTTCACTGTCACCAATCCAGCCACTTGACAGGATTTTTAAGTTTCGTCCAGTCGAACTAAAAAACAGAAACCACCTGATTACTAACTGTCTACGTAACATAAAGCTTCTAGACAACTTGTATCCGGATCAGGCGTATGGAATCAGACATAAAATATCTAATTCTAGTCAATGAACGTCTTGTATTCTTTGTTTTCGTCGTATGTTTTCCATAGTAACGTACGAATTTCCGGAACGTTAATTTTCCATAGTTTCGCGTTTTTTTTTCTCAATTATTGCTCAGGTCAGTGTCAAGAAATGTCAAGATTAGTGAATTAGAAAAAATCTCAGCAGTTTTTAAGCTGATTGACGCGATTCCTGTTTTTTCACTGTCACCAATCCAGCCACTTGACTGGATTTTTAAGTTTCGTCCAGTCGAACTAAAAAACAGAAACCATCTGATTACTAACTGTACAAGAAACGTAAAGCTTCTAGACAAGTCGTATTCAGATCAGGCGTATGAAATATGACATAAAATAACTAATTTTAGTCAATGAACGTCGCTTATTCTTTGTTATTGTCGTATGTTGTCCATAGTAACGTCCGAATTTCCGAAACGTTAATTTTCCATAGTTTCTGAATTTTTTCTCAATTATTGCTCAGGTCGGAGTCAAGAAATGTTAAGACCAGTGACTTGGAAAGAATCTCAGCAGTTTTTCAGCTGATTGACTCGATTCCTGTTTTTTCACTGTCACCAATCCAGCCACTTGACAGGATTTTTAAGTTTCGTCCAGTCGAACTAAAAAACAGAAACCACCTGATTACTAACTGTCCAAGAAACGTAAAGCTTCTAGACAAGTTGTATTCAGATCAGGCGTATGAAATATGACAGAAAATGTCTAGTTCTAGTCAATGAACGTCGCTTATTCTTTGTTATTGTCGTATGTTGTCCATAGTAACGTACGAATTTCCAAAACGTTAATTTTCCATAGTTTCTGAATTTTTTCTCAATTATTGCTCAGGTCGGAGTCAAGAAATGTTAAGACCAGTGACTTGGAAAGAATCTCAGCAGTTTTTCAGCTGATTGACTCGATTCCTGTCTTTTCACTGTCACTAATCCAGCCACTTGACAGGATTTTTAAGTTTCGTCCAGTCGAACTAAAAAACAGAAACCACCTGATTACTAACTGTCCAAGAAACGTCAAGCTTCTAGACAAGTTGTATTCAGATCAGGCGTATGAAATATGACAGATAATGTTTAGTCCTAGTCAATGAACGTCTTGTATTCTTTGTTCTCGTCGTATGTTTTCCATAGTAACGTACGAATTTCCGAAATGTTAATTTTCCATAGTTTCTGATTTTTTTTCTCAATTATTGCGCAGGTCAGGGTCAAGAAATGTTGAGACCTATGACTTAGAAAGAATCTAAGCAGTTTTTAAGCTGATTGACGTGATTCTTGTTTTTTCACTGTCACCAGTCTAGCCACTTGACATGATTTTTAAGTTTCGCCTAGTCAAACTGTGAAACAGAAACTCCCTAATAACGAATGGTCTAAGAAACTTAATGCTTTCAGGCAAATTATATTCGGATCTGTCGTATGATATATGAAAGAAAACATCTAGTTCTAGTCAACGAACGTCGTTTATTGTCAGTTTTTGTTGTAAGTTTTTCATAGTAACGTACGAATATCCGAAACTTCAGATTTTTATTACCGTGATTGTCATAATGTTTCTCTCATCACGATAATCATTGTTACCATTCAATACACACATCAGTAACTAAATGTTACCAAACTAGCCGGACGGTATATACTGGCTAGTTCCGTAACTGTCACCAAACAGTACAATTGGTCACGAAGTGTACAGTTTCGTGACTTACCTTGTTAACAGTGAATAATTCATAGTTATGATGTCTACATAGTGTCTTCCGATATACAATACTTCTTGATAATGTTTCCGATCGATTTAAATGACGTTATATTGTTCCAATGTGATTTAAAATCTTTTAATTCAAATTACTAAATCTTTTAGCTTTTTTACCATTATTTTGTCTTTATATTCATTTTTAATATTTCTAACTTCTTTAATTATAATCGTTATCGGTTAAATAAACTATAAAAGTCATCTTGAATGTTTGTAGTTCATTAACTACACAATTATTAAGGTTTCTCACTATTTCTGATAAAGTGGCTCTTTTCGTGACAGTCACCAAAGTAGACAAATCGTACGATGTTAGATTGGTGACGGTCACCAATCTAGCCAAGAGTCACCAAAGTAGCCACTTGACTCCTAAAATCGTCACCAAAGTAGCCACTAGACAGATATATATATATATATATATATATATTACTGGTTGTGAGGTGGCATAGCCACATCACCAATGCAAATTTACAAGTATAGTTCGGACACACCGTTTGGCTTGGTGGCCGGACTAGAAGCGAAGAGAGCGGAGTCTCAAGCAACAAGAAGAAGTGAGGGTTCTCTCGTACCCCCACATATATACACGGCTAAAACACCTCACTGACTACGTCACATGACATGTCAGTGTGGTGGGAGACATCAAATATTTCTATCTCGCTACAGTACCCTCCTATTATGTTTATTTTTTGACATACAATTAAAAAAAATAGACATAATACAATTATTCAATATTTGATGACTCCAAAACAATACTTAGTATTACTTAGTAAGTTAAAATTTCCCAACGATCATTAAATAAAATTGAATTATCTTTCCTTCAAAATTAAAATTGACCTTGAAAAATTTAACATTATAATAAGTAAAATCAAAATTTGAAAATTTATATCAGTCATCTTTCAAAATTAAAATTATCTTGTTTAAAATTTAACCTTGAGTTTTAAAAATTTAAAAACTAATATATAAATTATTAATTAAATTATTTGTAAAAAGGATATAATACATATTTTATAATTCTTTTAAAAAATTTTGATGAATTTGCGCCACTCCTTGAATATTTCCAGCATATTGCAGAAGTAGCATCCACCATAATATCATTTGGTCCTCGCATGACATATATTAAATGCGCCATTGAAGCCCACAAATTAAAATAAAAGTTAGCAAGCCACCTGGTCCTTGGCATGAGGCATAAGACAATAGCCAACTTGATTCACCATTGCCATCCTTCAATTGATAATCCAAGACTATATATATATAAGTATATGGGGCATTCCATGTCAACTCACAGGGTTTTTTCCCTCACCCTCTCAGATTTGAAAACGGATATTTTTTTTGGGTTAGTCATCGACTCAGATGTACCTCTGATTTTTTTTTTATTTTTACCATCATTAACCGCCGAGCCAGAATCAAAAAACACCTCCTGCACAAGAGTAAACTACGATTTCGCCATTTTTTAAAATTCTGATTTTTTTACTGTGAATAGTAGGGCACCAGATTAGCTCAATTTCAAAATTTCATCATGGGATAACGATGGGTTCACTATAAAAATTTTTTTTTTTCATGACAAAATCACTAAAATCAGGCAAGATCATATGCCCAAATAACAGGTTTTTTTTTTTGTTTCTTATAGGAAATTTTCTCACGATTACGGGAAAAATACGAAAAAAATTCCCACGCATGCGCAAAGTGGTTAAAAATCAAGTTCAATTATCGAAAAAACGGCTATTTATCGGTTATATATTGTACAGCTTTGAAAATAACGATTAATTCTGAAATTTAATAATGGCGATCGATAAAACTCGTCAGAGAGAAAAACATGTCCTAATAGAAATTTCGATATCTCGAATAGTTTTCGAATTATCGATATTTTTTCAAAACATGTATACGATTTACTTAGCCGTTAGATTTTTAACTATAGCTGTAATTATAGCTAAACAATCAATATTTATTCGAGATGTTAAATTTTTATTATGAAACTTTTTTTTCCTTAACGAGTTTCATCAATCACTATTATTGAATTTTGGAATCAATCGTTATTTTAATAACTGTACGATATATAACCGATAAATAGCCGTTTTTTCGATAATCGAACTTGATTTTTAACCACTTTGCGCATGCGTGGGAATTTTTTTCGTATTTTTCCCGTAATCGTGAGAAAATTTATAAAAAAAAAACCTGTTGTTTGGGCATATGATCTTGCCTGATTTTAGTAATTTTGTCATGGAAAAAAAAATTTTTTATGATGAACCCATCGTTATCCCATGATGAAATTTTGAAATTAAGCTAATCTGGTGCTCTACTATTCACAGTAAAAAAATCAGATTTTTAAAAAATGGCGAAATCGTAGTTTACTCTTGTGAAGGAGGTGTTTTTTGATTCTGGCTCGGCGGTTAATGATGGTAAAAATAAAAAAAAAAATCAGAGGTACATCTGAGTCGATGACCAACCCAAAAAAAATATCCGTTTTCAAATCTGAGAGGGTGAGGGAAAAAACCCTGTGAGTTGACATGGAATGCCCCATATATATACATATATATAATAATATATATAAATATTTATATGAATATCAATGGAAATATATGAATAAATGATACGAGAAAATTATAATTTTCTTGGTGATAATTTGATTGAATGAAATAAAACTAATTTTGAAAAGCTATACACACACATCCTAATACATTTACATTTAAATATTTGTATGTATGTGTATAATTTTTAAAAATTAATTTTGTTTTCTCTATCTTGATTATCACAAAGAAAATCATAAAAATTCCATTTTCTCGAATAATTTGTTTATATAAATATTTATACATATATTAATATATATATGCATATGTATATATTTATGTCGGTATTAATATACATGTATATATAATTATATATATATATAAATATAGGTTTATATATTAGGGTGGTCCAAAAAAAACAAATTTTTTTTTTTTCGCGTTCTTCCACTAAAATTCATGATCCTAAAGAAAGATAAAATTCTGTGAATTTTTTCAACATTTTAGAATGATTTCTAGAGGTCGTGGTCGCCGTTTCTCGAAAAAAATTTCAAAATAAATTTACAAAAAAAATAAAATATTCACGTAGGAATGTTAAAGATCATGTATTGAAGTGAAATCTATTTCTGGTTTCTTTGAAATAAAACATTTAAACGTAAAAAAAATGAATATTATTGAACAGACTGTCCTCTTTCAATCTAATAATGGATTTTTCTGGAAATATATAGCTCAAATCGAAAAATGATTCGAATGAAAGTTGTAAGGTTTGGAGGGGGACATAGAACGTAAGAAAAAAAAAATTCAAAAAATTCAAAATGGCGGAGTTTCAGGTATGAACATATAAGAGATGAGTAACTGGGTGAGCTTAGTATAGGACTCATCAGCATACATCACCAGTTTCACCTAGTTCCACTCTAGGACCCAGTCGACGTCAACGTCTGAGTCGGCTAACTCCACCAAGGAGCTATGCCATCTTCAGCAGTAATATTAACAGGAGCTAGTCACCAGCCAACTCAACCAAGCAGTCAGCTAGCTTCATCGGAAGCCAAGCACGGACTGTCACCAGTCCCGGTGCCGTCAGCCAGCTCCGAGAGCCGTAATATACCCTGTCATCAATTTTCTGACCTGCACGGCGAGAACTATCGGCTATCGGCTATCGGGGGAGCCATGTTGGTTATCTCGGAAGCCAACAACCGTGAGAGTCACGGGAATAAAACTAACGGGAGACCTAACTCAGTCTTAGAAATAGTAGAGGGGCGCGGTCCACCTGATCGGATTATGAAATACGTAACTAAACCTGGGGGAACTATCGTGATTCAAGTATAGTGTGTCGCATACGCCTTTATTACATTGCGACTATACTATAGGAAAATACTGACGTCACAAGTATTATAAGTGTGGGAGCAAATATTCTACACGTGAAATGAGTATTGTGTATAGGGAACCATACAGTGAGCCATCGTGACCTCGTTTTACCCATACGTTGCCATTGCAATAATAGTACATCTTAATATTGTTATTATTGTTATTATTTACGGCAATCCATTCGTGAACTCACACATACACAGTTTAGTGTGATGATGGTCTAAACATCACATACACATTGCGTAGTGAGAATATTATAATAATTATTATTATAATGAGAGAGCCATATAGCGTGATCATTAGTATCATGAGACCCGGTAGGGTCTCTCGTTAAAGTTGTTCAAAAACGAGAGACTGCCAGGAATATATGTCTTTTAAGTTCGTGTGTGTGACGTCATTGATTTATAGTCAAGTCCATATCTTTTGATTGACGAATCGAAAAAAAAAAATAACAACAGTTTGACTATATAAATCGAGGTTCCTCTTTCAAATGAGCCTATTATCGGATTTTTCGGTGCCTTATTTAAAAAGATATAAATATATGATAAACCGGCCCCCCGTTTTTTTGTAAAAAATAAATTTCTGTCGATTTTGTCGATATTTGAAGTTTTTACCAAGTTGGCGTCCTGTATCTGATAAATTCGCCCGAGAATATTGGTTGGTCATCCTGCTCTATCTGATTAGCAGTATGTCATATGGCAGCGAAAGTTTAAAAATAGTGTAGCGATGCTGCGCGCACCATACCTTGTTTTTTATCATTTCTTGTGATTTCTAGGGCCTCTCATTATTATTACTAATCAAAATAATAGTTGTATGAAACGACTCATGTTAAAGATTGTAAGTACATTGGTTAACAAATTAACATTGGCAAGCACAACTGTAGTTGCGTACGCTGGTTATTGCGCAGGATTGTTTTGCCAATATTTTTGAATCTTTGCTGCGATCTGCGATACTGCAAGTCAGTATTAAACGTATGACATTGTCAGACATTATCGTCAAACTATCCAACGCTGAACACTGCCTCAAAATATTGCGGTAAAACGTTTGGATATTGCTTTATATTTTATTGTTGTGTGTGTGCTACTACGAAGTTGCCATATTTTATTAAAGAAAAAAACCAATCAACGAATTTTGAACTCTTCAATTGTGAGTATTTGTAATCATTGTTGAAATAATACATATACAATAATAATACATAATACATAAATAACAGTATTTTATAAAAATATTATCGATACATAGTGTATTAGCTTTCAGTGTCTGTACTTTTTACCAAGTTAAACCCAGATGCGATCTGAAATACTTCCGCGAATCTCCAGTCAGTATTTCAGATCACAGTGTGATAAAAATTATTCATCAATCAACTAGTTATTGAATTTGTAGTTATTGTTGAAATAATATTTATAAAATAATTATAAAATAATAATATTTATTGACGATAGTAATATATAGAGCTTTTAGTGCCCCTAATTTATACAAAGTTAAATCTCGATGCGATCTGAAATACTTCTACGAATCCCCAGTCGGTATTTCAGATCATAGTGTGACAAAAATTATTCACCAATCAACTAGTTGATAAAGTTCTAGCTATTGTTGGAATAACATTGATAAAATAATTGAGAAATGATAATGTTTATTGATGATAGTAATATATAGAGCTTTTAGTGCCTCTAATTTATACAAAGTTAAGTCTCGATGCGATCTGAAATACTTCCACGAATTCCCAGTCAGTATTTTAGATCATAGTGTGACAAGAATTATTTACCAATCAACTAGTTATATTAAATTTGTAGCTATTGTTGGAATAATATTCATAAAATAATAATATTCATTGATGATAACCATATATAGAGCTTCTAGTGCCTCTAATTGATACAAAATTAAAGACCGCAGCAAAAAAAAATTGGTGTATATACCGAAAAACCTAGTTTCAGACAGTATTTTAGATCGCAGTAAAGTGACTATTGAATAATGGCGTAAGACACCTGCGTGCGCCGTTTGTTGATAAATTTTTTAGAAAGATGCCTTCGTAATGGTAAATTAACGGCCTTGCCACTAAAATCGGTATCACTCTGAACTATATAAATTTCTAATGGATTTTTTATTTTTTTATTTCACTTATATTTTTAAAATTATTTTTTTATTTTTTTTTTTTTGGTAATACAATCATTCATGAATTGATTGATTATTTTTACTTTTAAGCTGAATGTTTAAACAAAAGAAGTGAAATAATATACAAAATCAATAATATAATTTTTGTAAAAAACAAACTCGTTAAAGTTGTTCTTTACGTTAGCTTAGTACTACTGTATATACTGAATTTTTATTCAATTTAACAAAAAAAAAATAAAAATTCAAACAAACGATGATAAATAATTTAGGAGAATTAAAGCTGCCTGTGTTTGAAAAATAAAATCGAAATAAAAAAAGATCACGTTTTATCCTTATTACTCAAACAAACTTTAACGCCGCGGTTTTCTTCACAATTCCAAGATTAGGTTTTTCAGACGAAAACTTTCCAGCAAAGATGCAATTTGATGATCAACAATCTCACTATTTTGCATATATCTTGGTATTGGATTAACTTTTCAGCTTGTCTTTAGATGAGCTTGATATTAGATTTTTCGGTATTTGCAGGGTATTTCATATAAATTTTTTTGGAAACGTAAATTATATTTCTGTTTTTCTGTATTTTTTTGATAACTCCACCTTCCATTATAGTTATCACAACACTAGTACAGCTGTAATTGAGTTGCTGATGAATAACAATCAATAAATCAATCAATGCAAACGACAAATATTCTTGTTTACCTGGGATAGGCATAAAGAAAAGATTTTTTAATTTCTTCATTTTCAATTTAAAATAGGCTATTTTGGAGTTACATCACATATTTGAGTCCTCTTAAAGAAAAAATTTGTCAGCTGTACCTGATTAATAATCAAAAAAAATTTTTGTCAAATACGCCCTGGTAGAAATATTTCTCCGACGTTTCTCCAACTTTTTTCCAACTTTTCTCCGCCATTTCTCCACCTCTTTACGAAAATGACCCATAGTTGGAGAAATGGCGGACAAATTTCTCCAACCTTTTTCCAGCCAAAAATTTACTCCATTTTTTTCGTTTTTTCTCCAACTTTTTTCCGCCATTTCTTCAACCTGAAATTTACTCCAACTGTTTTTCAACTTCTTTCCAACTTTTCTCCAACCATGGGTCATTTTTGTAAAAAGGTGGAGAAAGTTGGAAAAAAGGCGGAGAAAGTTGGAAAAAGTTGGAGAAATATTTCTACCAGGGCGTGCATACGATATCTGTTTTCTAATAATTTGACGTTTCTATTGAAAAATTATTTATTCGCATGTGATACAATATCGAGTCTTAGATAAAAGTATTGTCGATTATTTTGAATGGACATATCATGAAATTATATTAAGTCTTAGCTGTCTGTCAATCTGATCGTGGAATTGTGAAGAAAACCGCGGCGTTAAAGTTTGTTTGTGTAATAAGGATAAAACGTGATCTTTTTTTATTTCGATTTTATTTTTCAAACACAGGCAGCTTTAAGTCTCCTAAATTATTTATCATCGTTTGTTTGAATTTTTATTTTTTTTTGTTAAATTGAATAAAAATTTAGTATATACAGTAGTACTAAGCTAACGTAAAGAACAACTTTAACGAGTTTGTTTTTTACAAAAATTATATTTTTGATTTTGTATATTATTAGTCTGTCATTAGAAATTCGGACAGAGTTTCATCAGGACTTGATTTCTGATACCTAGAGAGCCAGACAAGTTGTTTAGTCTCACGACGACGTTGAGTGCTAAGTTACTGCCAGTCCTCCGACTTTCCACTCGCACGCTCTCCCACCTATCGCCCCGGACATGCGCGATAATATTCTGTGTTTAACTTGAAAATATATTTTGTGTGCAAAATTGTAAGAAATATATAATCATCAAATTATCCCAGAACCCCCTGCTGGAACGTTCTGGAATAATCTCAGTTTGTGTTGCAAATAAAATAAAAACATTATTGCAATGAATGTATGTTGTTCAATAATATTATAAAACAACAATTGATCATT
This sequence comes from Aphidius gifuensis, assembly GCF_014905175.1. NCBI lineage: Eukaryota > Metazoa > Arthropoda > Insecta > Hymenoptera > Braconidae > Aphidius > Aphidius gifuensis. The sequence continues at coordinate 13,280,775 of NC_057792.1, forward strand.
AACAATTGTTATACAAGCTGATAATTAGTGCAAAAATAAGGTCTGAATAAAATACAAAGACAATTCAATTTTTACCTTATGCATTCACATATTGATGATAATCGATTTTTCATACCATTTAGAATTCCAAAATAAAAATATTCCCCAACAGTTTGACGAGTAGAAACAAGGTCTTGACATTTAACAAAATGTTCGTATCGAAGCAATTTATGAGCAGTTGAAGGTAGCTCAGTATGACCTTCACTTTTTAAAATATCTAACAATTCTTTAAATGTTATTAAATATAAATTATTAATATTATCAACTACCCATTTTTTCGATTTATCCGTCATTGTTAGTGATTCTGTTGAAGAATCATCAAGATTAACCATGACGCTCTCATGACTAATATTATAAGCACCACCAGAAACTGTTGAAGAGATTTGTGAAGATGTTGAACTATTTAATGAATCAAAATTTAATATTATCATAGGTATTACGTGCATCATCAACACCACATCATGATGCTTTACTGTTACTTGAGTTTCGTAATTTACGACTTGAATAATCATGGCTTACAGTATTTTTTTTTACATGATTATCAGATCCAGTGATCTGTGACCAGTCAGGGCCGTATAACTATTTTCACTTGCTATCGGTGACACAGCCCTCCCTTGAAAAAGGGCCACACGCCTGAAAATAATCAGTTTATCGTCACATTCAAACCACTTAATTAGAACTAATCGAGCGACTGACCCACAGTTACGATCGATTGGTACCAAACAACTGGTCTTTGAACAAAAAAATTAATTTAGTTGACTCTGCACCAGCACATAAGATTTCTGAGTCTCATTTTTATTTTTATCAATATAAAATTAATCTTATTTTCTTTCATAAAAAATTCGAGAATACTAAAGTCATTTTTCTGCAATCAATATCATTACATAAATTCAATTGAGTCCGCTTTTCACGATTTTGGTTGAGTAATACTCGAACCGATTGTAACAAGATTTTTTTTCATACAAATGTAAGTACTTAATGAATTTCTTATCTACGTGCCGTAATAATAATAATAATAATAATAATAATAATAATAATAATAATAATAATAATAATAATAATAATAATAATAATAATAATAATAATAATAATAATAATAATAATAATAATAATAATAATAATAATAATAATAATAATAATATAATAATAATAATAATAATAATAATAATAATAATAATAATAATAAATAATAATAATAATATAATAATATAATAATAATAATAATAATAATAATAATAATAATATAATAATAATAATAATAATAATAATAATAATAATAATAATAATAATAATAATAATAATAATAATAATAATAATAATAATAACATAATAATAATATAATAATATATATAATATAATAATAATAATAATAATAATAATAATAATAATAATAATAATAATAATAATAATAAAATAAAAATAATAATAATAATATAATAATAATAATAATAATAATAATAATAATAATAATAATAATATAATAATAATCTATATAATTAAATAATAATAATAATAATAATAATAATAATAATAATAATAATAATAATAATAATAATAATAATAATAATAATAATAATAAATAAAATGATAATAATAATAATGATAATAATAATAATAATAATAATAATAATAATAATAATAATAATAATAATAATAATAATAATAATAATAATAATAATAATAATAATAATAATAATAATAATAATAATAATAATAATAATAATAATAATAATAATAATAATAATAATAATAATAATAATATAACACACATAATAATAATAATAATAATAATAATAATAATAATAATAATAATAATAATAATAATAATAATAATAATAATAAATAAAATGATAATAATAATAATGATAATAATAATAATAATAATAATAATAATAAATAAAATAATAGGGGTAGTTTTTTAAGGGTAGGGCTGTACCCAAATTCAGTCCCGTGGCACCCCATAGTGCCCCCCGTGGCGGCTCATTGCGGATTATGGCCATCATGACCATCCGTAGTTATTTTTTTTTGACTCATTTCGTCTATTTTGCCAAGTTCAAAATTTTTTTTTTTTATAAAATTTAATTATATAATAAAATCGAGCTAAGTCGAAAATTTCACTGGTAAAACAATGTAAATATTGATTGTTTGGCTACGATTACAGCTAAGTAAAAAATTCAGCTGCGGGGATAATTAAGCTGGTAAAATTATGTAGATATTGATTGTTTGGCTATAATTAAAGCTAGGTAGAAAATTTAGTTAATTAAAAAATTTTTCTGGTAAAATAATGTAGATATTGATTGTGTGGCTACAATTACGCGAGCAAGCAGCCCAGAGAGAAAGGGGGCAGGTAAAAAAACGACTCCCAAAACCCGTTTTTTTGTGGATTGTATTCCATTTATCATTTATGAGAATTGTTTTGAATGATTAATAATATTTCTAACCACTTTTTCTTTTCTAATTCTCTGACACAAATAAACTCAACTTGTTCTGAAATTTCATTGATTTTTCTGAATGACTTTTCGAATGGTACATTACCTTGCCGGAATAGTGTATGACAATTGTTAATTGATATTTTGGATCTTTTCCATTCCATATTACAGGTGTTGTAATTATCATGTGATCAATTGTATCATCATTTAAACCAATGCTTGCTAATTCTTTCAGAATAAACGTATCGATTGATTAAAGACCTTGAATGTCAACGAAAATTGCCATTTTTATGCACACGAGAGGTTAAACACTTAGTTTTTATATAGATGTCACATGCACAAGAGTTCGCAATTAACTAATTTCTCGAACAAAAAACACAACGTTTTTATATAACTTGCCCCTCCAAAATGAATAATCAAGGTTATTCTGGAAGTTTTTTCGAGAATAATTTTTCTCAGAATTTTTTAATCGTTAACGTTACGTTTGAATTAACATGGTGCAGACTAAGATATCTTTTAGCACTTCTTCGAGTTTTCTAGATGCTTCTAGAACCTTCGATACCCGATCTGACCCCCCGATTTAATCCCTCGATCCTAACCCTTCTCCCTGGATCGAGCTTCACTCCCTCATCTCTGATCTGGAACCAGCCCTGTATTACTACTCAAAATACTAATGACATACATTATAAAAAATTATAAACAAAAATAAAACAAATAATATCTAATAAAGTTAAGGGTTGTTTAATCTCTTCATTTTAAAAAGGGTTGTTTTAAAATTGTCAAAAATTTTTTGCGGAGCTTAAAAATATATTAAGAATTTTAACAGAATAATTTTTTAGATTATTGTTTCGACGCCTTGTCCAGCGTTTTTTAATCTGTGTTTCAAAAATACAGTTCGGATAGCTGCTTTATCTTCAATTGGTGGTTCATCTGGTCGAGTATGAGCATTGTTAGCTCCTCAAACTGATAATTTAATTTATTTATATATAACACATTGAGTTTTTTTTGGACATTTGTTAATTTTTTTTTTATCTGATATTTCACTGTTTTGCTTTTTGATCTGTTCCTACAATGACACATCTGTTGAATTACCAGTTTCTGAGAAAATTATAAAAACATTTGATCAATAATTATTATTTAAAAGCAGAAGAAACTTCAAAAAATAATGATCATACAGTTGCTGAAGCAACTGTGCCTTCCCTGCGGGGGGAATTTTAATTTCTTCTTTAATATATATTAAAATTCGTGACTACAAATTTATGTCATTCTCTAATGTTACAATGATTATTGTTACAGCTAAAATTTATTTAATTTTCATTCATTTTGCTTGTTCCTTCTAATGGGTCATCTCCATGTCCAGAATCACTTTCTTCTAACCTTTTAAACTCTCTGTTTTTATTCATTTTGTTGTACTATGATTTTAGCCTGTCAATGTTAAATATTTATTACAAAATTGTCGAGTTCGATTGTATTTATTCTATTTACTTTTTTCTCTCGGTTGAATCAGGATTTAACGTTTTAGTTGTTGCTGAAGTCGTCATTATATTTTTAATTTTTTTATATTCATTTATTTTCAATTCCTTTGATGCTATCACATCACCCTTTTTTCCCTAGAAATTTTCTGCCTTTTCATTCTATATAGTTAGTTCAATCTACAATATATTTTCTTTAGTAAATTTATTATCTTTATTTAGTTTAATCAAACTTTTTTTTATTTGAATTTTATTTTACTTCATAATCGTCTGCTAATGTTATTGTTCGTTATTTTAATAACCGTCCTGACATTGCATATATAAATTCCACTTTATTTATTGCTATTATGATTGCGATGATATCTAAATAATGTCATTATTACTATTGAATAGTTTTCTTTTTTTTTTTTTTTTGCTAAAATTATTTTGCCTGCAAATGAATTAATTGGTAGATGTACAATTTCTTGTATTTTTTTAAACTCGAAATTAATGTTTGGTATATTTTCATTTTCCTCATCGTCATCGAATTTTATATTAGCTTCTACTGGTATCATTATTTCTTTATTATTTATTGATGGGTATTGTTCATTAATTTTTCTCACTAATCCTCCAGTGATCGTATATATTTTGTTTAAATTGAATATTTAATAATTTATCATGTTAATAATTTTTTTTAAAATCTTTTTGTTGAAAAATCTTGTTGAAAAATATGATTTTTCCATGATATTTTGCTATACTTTTCTTTTTTGTTTACTGATATTTTCCTAATATTTTCCTATAAATATCGTATTTTTCTTTATATTCAGTGATTTTTCTATATTTTTGTTTATTCGTTTATATATTCTTTATTTTCCTATATTTCTCTTCATTTTCCATATTCATCGTGTTTAGATTAATTAATGGAGTTAGAAAATTTGCGGGGGGGGGGGGGCATAAGTGATATGTTCCCTTATTTATCGTTTTTTTCTTCATATTCAGTCACTTTTCTATATTTTCCTTTATATTCACTGATATTTTCCCATATTTATCGTTTTTTTCTTCATATTCACTGATTTTTCTTCGATATTTTCCTATTTTTTTCTACATTTTTCTTTACATTTACTGATATTTTTCCATATGTATCGTATTTTTCTTCATATTCAGCGATTTTTTCTCTATATTTACTGATATTTTCCATATTTATCGTATTTTTCTTTATACTCAGTAAGTTTTCCTTGATATTTACTGATATTTCCCTGATATTTTCCCATAATTATGAGAGTTTTCTTTATATTTACCCCTTTTTTTTATATTTACTAACATTTTTCCATATTTATCGGTTTTTTCTTCATATTCAGCAAATTTTTCTTTATATTTAGTAATTTTTCCTCTATATTTGCTGATATTTTCCTATATTTATTCCCTTTTTTTTCTTTATATTCACTGATTTTTCTTTGATATTTTTTTATTTTTTTCTACATTGTTCTTTACATTTACTGATATTTTCCCATATGTATCGTATTTTTCTTCATATTCAGTGATTTTTCCTTCATATTTACTTGTATTTCCCTGATATTTTCCTATAATTATAAGAGTTTTCTTCATATTTAGTGCTTTTTTCTTTATATTTACTGATATTTTTCCATATTTACCGGTTTTTTCTTTATATTCAGTAATTTTTCCTTCATATTTACTGATATTTTCCCATATTTATCGTTTTTTTTCTTTATATTCAGTGATTTTTCTATATTTTCTTTCATATTTAATGATGTTTCCCATTTTTATCGTATTTAGATTAAGGGACTTAGAAAATTTTCGGGAAGGGGGGGGGGGGGTCCAGATGAAAAGCGAAAACAATAGGAAATTAAAATTCCGTAAAAAAAAAAACTACCAGTTATATATTAGATTCTTTTATCAACTTGAATATTATTTGGCGAGCATCTTCCGAAAAAGGAAATGCTTCTGGTTCTAGAGGGTCATCGTATTCATATTTCTTGAACTCGACTTAAGGTCGTACTTGGGCAAATTAATACATACTTTTCTTGATTTTATTTCTCCTTCATTGTCTGACAATGAGTTGTCTGGTGATAGGTCATCGGAATTCTTGTTAATTAGAGCTGCGCTCGATTTCAGAAGAGACCAACGTTTAGAATTACTCAGCTCTTCGATTGCAACACGAGAATCTTTAAATCAACAAAGATACTGATTAATAAACAGGAGGGTTCAACAAAATGTTTATGATTGAATAAAAAGATTACCTGTGATTGAGAGCACTTGAAAAAGTTTAACGGATAAGTTTGTCTTTTTGTAAGATGTATATTCTTTCAGCTTTTTATTTTCGTCACTAGAACAATAAGACTCAACTGAAATTTGTTAATGCCAATAAAGCCATTATCTAACATTTTATCATTATCTTTATTGTCAATGAAACCATTATTCAACATTTTATCATTATCTTCAATATCAACTTTGTTTATATTTTCCATTGGACTCTCAACAAAAGAATCATCACCTTGAACACAAACTGAAAACGTTTTAATTTAAGTTGGAAGATGCCGTGTTTTTTCCGAGTAGAGCTTTTCTGGTTTGAATTTTTCCTTTTCAAATCTGTCAGCATCATCAAGACAGCCTTGTTTTTGTCCCTCTTGACATCGTGTTCTTCCATTATTTCCAGCAAGATTTGCGAAATCAGATTTTATGTATGGTTCTACTTCACCTATAAAAACTTGAGCATATTGATTACGTTTAGACTACCTTTATTTCCTTCTAAATATTTCCATGAGTTTTCAACTGATCCATTCGATCCACGAATCTCACCTGCCAAGCGTTTTAAAATTATCCCCGACCACAAAGGGTACCCACACGAAAATAATTTATATAAATTGTACACATTATTTTAGTGTGGGTAATACGGTTACAAGTATTCAAACATATGTTTCATAAATTGACTTAAGTAATATTTAGTGTTTGTTGCATATAATTTAGTTTGAATTGTTTGATAAACTTTTTTTCGTATTTTGTCAAAACATGAATAAAATGGTGAAGCTTTTCTAACTCCAGGCATTCCGTTGATTGTACAGTTTGGTATAGCTTCATCAATAAAGTTATCTTCTTCACTTGATATTTTTATAGTCTTTTAAGTACTACCACTACAAAAATTTTTAACTAAATTTTTTTCATCATCATCAGGAATTATTTCTTTGTTATTCAAATAACTAAAACTCTCAGCAAATGTTTTAGTCTCATAAGCAAGATCAAGCACTACAACCATGGGTAAATAATTTCAGAAGCACCTTCAAGAGTATTCGAATGAACTAAAAGTTGAATTGCAGTTAATAAGACTTTTTTTGAATGTTTCTGAATTTTTATACTTTTTTTGTAACTGCTTTTTTTTCTCATCTTTATCAGTTTGAATTTCTTTTTCTTTTTTTTTTTTTCTTTTTTCAATTTCTTTTTTTTTTTGCTTTCGCTTCAAATTTTTCAGGTTAATTGTTTTTGGAGGATAAAATTTTTTAATATTTTTTGCAATTTGCATGTGATAAACGAGTGTGTTGAATTGTGAAATTTTCTTCAGGCTTCTGTGATGTTTCTTCCTCGAATCTATTCTTTAAATACTGATCGCATTTTATTTGATTAACTTCTGAGCTAATACTATATATTGAAGTTCACCTATAATCAGTTCTAATCAGATCAATGTCAAGTAATAAGCTCGATTTTATACGTAAAATAAACATAAATTTACTCAAAAGAGTGATATAGCATGAGTTTTATGTTCAGAGAAAATAAGTTTTTTAGATACATGTATCTAGAAAACGAATAAACACATGCAAATATATTTTTAAAAATATTAAATGAAAATATAAAAAATATAATTATAATAATATATTAAGATTCACCTCAACACTATCAGAAGTTGAACCACCACCACCACCATGGGTTTTCTCTTGTTCTTGTAATGTTGGCCCATCTTCATTAACAATCGTTTCAGTTGTGCAAGCTTTCTGAAGTTGTTTTGTTGTTTCACTACCTTTATTGATGATTAAATCAACTTTTGGTTTTGCCTATGAAGTCATAATTTTAACTGGCCCATCACCACCGCCGCTACCATCATTATCATCATCATTATCATCATCATTATCATCATCATTATCATCATCTTGTATCTTCAATAAATTCAGTAGCACTCTCAGACGATGAATGTGATTTCGCATTACTGGCATTCCAATTTTGTATAATAGAATTAAGATCTTTCAATTTTTTTTACTTTCATGATAATTCTTTTGGTTAATATGTCCTTTAATTTGAGTTACAATTTTTCTCAGAGCAACATCAATTTTTTTACTTTTCAGGGTTTCAATTAAAATATCATGATCAGAGACACAATTCGAAGTGATTACTTCGAACCACCGATTGTTTGTATTTTTTTTAGCATGAATTCATATTTTGAATAGGCACTTTTTTGCCAGATCTAAAGAAAATAACAATTAAACAAACGATTAGTAACATAAAACATTCAATGAAATATTCAAAAATAAGTTTATTCTGGTTAGTTGATATCATTTGGGTTGCAGTAAATCTGTGTTTCTTTATTTGTCAGTTCTTCATTCCAACCTTTTGTTAATGAATTTATTTTTTTTATGATTGACACTATAATTTTTTAAGCTTTTTGGCCTGATTCTTAAAAAACATAGGTTATTTTTGAACTTTAATTCTTGATAAACGTCGACAAACTCTCCATATCTTGCAAATTTATTTCCTACAGCAACGTGTCTCCTGTTGTATAAAAATATTTTAACATTAAAACAAAAGAACCTCGGCTTTTTGGATTCGTTATTACGTATAATTGGTACACTTTGTGATGTGTGGCTCCACCACTCCCACACAATTGCAATTTTATTATAATAAGGAATTTTTTATTATTTTATTATCATGGAAACTTATGAAACCAAAGTTGGCACATTCATTTCCCACAAATATTATTAATACTCATTATTTCAAGAGCATGAAAAGTTTTAATTAATAAAGTTTTGACTTCAACATAATTCATTATACCTCATTATACTAAATTAATAATGTTGGTATTTAAATACATGACCTATACAAGCAACAGCACTGGTTATATACAATAATTTATATAATATAAGTATATATAATACAATATACATGTACATTTACACAGTTAGTTGAGCTATACTCGGCATCCATGCAAGTACAGCTATCGGTGTATATTGATAAAATACAACATTCAATGAAACATTCATTTATTACAATATAATTGTTGTACATAAATTTATTTGAACACCTCCACGCATCATAATAATCCCAACAAATAATAATTATAATAAACATACTTATTATTTCAAGAACATAAAAAAATTCTAATTGATCAAGTTTTTATCATAAATAAGTATGACTTAGAGGTGGCAATAAAGTTATTTCAAAAAAAATGGTATCGGGCTACCACTGAAAGAGTCCTTGCTAGCTCGGAGTTATGGAAGATATCTTATCTATTATTTTTCAAATATTTACTGCGCATGATTAATTTTTCTTACACACACACACATAAACAAGAGATGTGGATGGTGTCTTGGGAATATTCGGTGGGTCAAGAAAAGTTAGATTTGTCAAAAAATAATTTTATAATAGCAATAACAAAAAGTAAACAAGTTTCAACATAACCTCATTTGTCATTATGGGTGTTGAGAAAAAAAATATTTTTTTGCTTATAATGATATAAATAAATAATGAAAAAAATCAGCTGGAAGGTAAAATAATGGAATATAAATTTATAAAAATATAAAACATTAAATATGTTTATATTAATTAATTGTTAATAATTTTTAGCTGAAAAATTGATTATTAAAGCACACAAAATTTTGGACTTGGACAATTACATTATGTACAATGTACCAAAGAGGACGTGATGTAGCACTTCATCATCAACGTGTAGTTGAAATATTATAAATATATTTTCAAATGGAATAAGAAAAGTATTCTATGATGTGGATGATTATTTATGACATGTGAGCTATTTTTTTATCTAAAATCAATAACTGTATGGCCATTGTCAATGATGAAGAATTGGATGGAACAAAAATAACAATACACCAGAGACACTCTCTAACCAATGAGCGTTTGATAAAACATTTTGTTAGAGTTTATGGTTCAACAGGAAAAACAGCTTAAGAAGAATTAGATAAAGCCGTTACTAATGGTCTTATTAAAAATAGGACAATCGAAAGACAATGAACAAGATAGTTAAAATATAGCAGTTAAAGCAGTTGATTATGATGATGGTTATGATTGGTATTGTTTCAAGTATCAAGACAATGGTTTTGTTGAAAAATGTGTTTTCATTCATATTTTTTCAAAACCAAGTATATGCTTTCTGGTGCTAAAAGGTAGAGGCAATGTACCATATTCGAGTGTGGGTAACACGTAAGCCCTGTACAAGACAGTTAAGGTATTAGGTTGTTTGAAATCTTTGCATACTTTAATTAAAAATCCAAGAGTACGAGTAGCTTTGGCTGAAGTATTAATAATGTGTTGGTCGAATTTGGATAAAATACCAAGGTCTAATGCGTTATCACTTCTCGAAAGCGGTCAATTGTTTAGTGTGTATTGTGTGAGTATTGGTGATTGATGTCTGTGATATGTTTCAATTTTACATTTGTTAATGTCAAGTGTCATCTTGTTCGTGGTACACCAGTTAGAGAACTCATTGATACATCGTTGTAATTTAATTGTCATTATTATTTGTAATGACATCAAATGACTTGACATTATCAGCATACAATAAAATCTAGCAGATAATTGACATTACAATGCCATTTATATGAATAAGGAACAACAGGGGTCCGAGATTAGACCCCTGAGGTACTCCAGAAAGTAGTACAAAAGGTACCGAGTGGTATCCACAGTACGATAAAAATGATTTACGATTGGTTAAGTAAGAGGTCATAAGCGTGACCAGTCTCTTAGATAGTCCAAGTGAAGCAAGTTTTTTGATAAGTATGATCAAGTTGATTTCTTCAAAAGTTTTACTAAAGTCTGTATAGACAACATCAACTTGTTTTTTAGTAGCAAGTGCTTTGTAAATGAAGCTGTTAAGTGCGGCTAAGTTGGTGGATGTAGATTCACCTTCGAGAAAGCCATGCTGGTGACAACTAACAACTGATAAAAATATACCATAAATTTTATTGTACAGCGCATCTCCATGATTTTCAAGAAACTCGAAAGCACAGAGATGGGCCTGTAATTTTTAATTATATGTTTTTTGCCTGATTTAAATACTCAAATTTAAATACTCAAATACGCAAATTTCCAAACACTTGGGTATTCACCCTTACTTAATGCTACATTAAACATATACGTTAATCGTTTAACAATAATATTTTTACTTTTCTTAACAAATGAATTCGGGTAACCATCAAGACCAACTGAGTGTTTATGTTGTAATTTATCAATTGCTTGTGTAACTGTGAACTTGTCGATATTGCCGATAAATTTGAAATGATTATTGTGTTTATTTGAATCAATGATTTTGAGTAACGTGGTGCTATCATCATATGATAAGTGCTCATAGCTACTATTAAAAAAATTGGCAAATGCATTTAGTATGTTGAGTGAATCCGATTCTTCATGACCATCAAACATAAATGAACTTGATAGTCTTAATGTTCCATTAGTACAATTTCTATAATTCCAAAGCGATGTTGGTTCATTTGTTATATTATTTTCAGTATTTTGAAGAAATATATTATGTTTAATTTTGTAAAGTGTTGAGATTTAATATTTAATAGATTTACAATTCAATTTTAGTTTACTCATGTAAGTATCAAGATCCTTAAGTGGTAGACGGTGCTTAAGTTTAAGTATTTTAGTTTTAATATTATGTTTTTGTTGAATCATTTGGATCAGTTCCCGAGAAAACCAAAGAGGCCAAGATTTATTATTCAATGTTCGATTTGAATTTTTAGAACTAATATTATTGATGGTGTTCAGTAGTATAATAGAAATACTACTACTACTACTTTTCTTGGTTAAATTGCTTTTCAATTATGATTTTATAAAAGCCATTTACCTCTCTTATGGCCAAGTTGGTCTCTCCGTTGCCCACACGACTCATTAACTCTTCTTCTGTTTTTTTGTATAAGTTGTAGCTTGGTTTTGTCTCTTGGAAAGGAGTCTGTTGTATAATATTCTTGGCATTTCGTTTTTTTAATAACTTCCACAAGCTCTGCAAAATAAGAGTACAGTCTAAATCGGTATCACAGGTGACCTTTACTGGTCTGGGATTTTTATGGTTAACTATTTTACCAATTCTATTCATTGTAACATTACCAGCTTTTTCAATAATTTTAGCTGATTCAGTTGCTTGTAAATTGTATAGTCTTTTAATTAATTCAACATGTAATTTAACAATAATACCAAGATCATTATTTATTTCCAAACAGGTTTGTTTAATTGATTTAGCTGCATTACTGAACTCTTTTTTTAATGACAAAATCGTTGCTATGATTTGGACGAAATTCGTAGATGTGCTGAAAACAAATGAAAAATTAATTGGTTTTGCAAAAAAAAAAACTTAAAGAGTTTTTTTAAAAAAAAGAATAAAAAAACATTTTATTATTGGTTGTAAAATGACGAAATATTATTTTTGTTTTTTTTTTACATGCTTTTGTTTTTTTTTCTTTCAATTCAAATGATATTTCCTCCAATAATAATTTTGATATTTTCTTAGTCTTTAATAAAATTATTTATCATATTTCCTTGATGATAGTAAACGTTTTTTTAATAATAATTTTATATAATTATTTATGATTTTATATTTGTCATTCACATAATTAAGTTCTGAAAAACAGAGTTTATTTATTACTGATCGAGCACTTGCATCTTCAATTGACCAGATGGAATCGCTTCCATCAAGTAGACCACGATATTTATCACCCAAATTAATCTTTAATAAAATATTTGGTGTTTTTTAATAGATAAATAAATTTAATAAAAATATAACAAATGGAGGTCTTAATGTTAGCCAAATAACTATATTAAATATTGTTATTAATATGTTTTTTAAATTTAGCTTATAAAATTTATAATAATTTTTATTCTGAAATAAAAATTTATTATTACTGTTTATTTAACTATTAATTCAATTTTTTATGAATTACATTTTCACCTTCAATGATAAAATTTCGAAACTATAAAACTCATTATCGGATTGTTTTTTTGATGAATTACATATTAATGATTTATTTTTTAAATTATTTAACAACTTGCTGCTGTTGTCTGGTGTATCACTTTTTAATATTCTCATCTGAACAAATTAGCAAACAACTTAATTAAAAAATAATATTATTAATAATTAAACAAACAAATTAAATAATAAACTCTCTGCAATTGTATTAAAAAAATTTAATTTATATTCTATTTTTCATGTATTGCCACATTATGAAACGTAAAAATACTAACGAATCCTTTTTTCCTTTTCTTTCTTAGCTCGTTTGGTTAAATGGGAAGATCTTCACGAGTATAATTTTTTTTTAATGAAATTTATTATTAATATAGTCTACTTTTTATTTAAATTTTAAAATTCACATCTTATTTTATTTTTTTGAATAATAATTATTTTTTTTTATTACTAAGAGACATGATTAATAAATCTTTTTTTTAATGATTTTTTAGAGTCAAGTATTTTCCGAAAATATCTTGACTTAATTCATTACGATTCATCAAAATTTTTTCAGTTTCTATTAATTTTTTTTGGAGCATGTTAATCTTAAAATAATAAAATAAATAGTATATTATCATTCGGAAATAATTAATTTCATTATCAATACATGATAATCTTTTTCTTTGATAATGGCATTTTTAGCATGGATCTAAACATGTAAGCCAATAATAATTGGAAAGGCTGATGTTCAAAATCAATACACAATATTTAAAAAAATTGAGGTCATTGAAGAATTAATGGAGATAATAGATAGAACAATAAATATTGAAAGATTCAATGAAACAATAATTGAATTTATAAAACAAGTAAAATGTGTCACAGTTTCTATAAATGGACTGGAATTAATTCACAAAATATGTTCAGAGGTCATGTTGTGGTTGCATGGAGCACATGTTGATATATCAAAATTCATGCGATGCAACATGAATTGAGAGGTATACGATGAGGAATATCACCGGATAAATGGTGGTATAGAACTCAAAAATTCAATTGATAATATTATGCAAGAATTAGAGAAAGAAGAAAGAGAAAAAATCACAAATAAAATAAATGATCAGCAGGGGGGTGATTCCTCAAAAGATGCTAATCATAGTGATAAAATAATTTGTGATCAACAAAATCAATCAATAGTTGTTGATGATCAAAATAAAAATGAATCTAAACAAAATCAGGCGGGGTCAAGTATAAAATTTTGTCAAAGATTAAGACTTAATTATATGCGTTAAATATTTCCTTCTTGACTTATTTTGGTATTATATCTTTTTGTATGTAAAAAATTAATAAATATCAATATAAAATAAAATTACTATAATCACATAATTAGTGGGGATTTCGAATACTTGACGCTCCTTTTTGTAAAAAAAACTGTGTTTCTTATTTTGTTTAGATATCACATCTTTTTGTAAAGTCCTTCAATCATTCGATAGAAAAAACTATAATATTAAGAAGTATATAAAATTACTTGGTACCATCCGTATTAATTTTTGTTCGTTCTAAAAAAAAAAATATGTAAGCTTTTATTGCATTACTTCACCAGTTTTTGCTGGCAATGAACAAATTATCAATTTTTATCCAGCTAGTATTTTTGCGGAAATAACTGACAAAATAACTAACTTTATACGTAGAACCCAATCAATAAACAAAAGGTTACGTTCATCAGGAAACATGTGTATGTTGTATATATTAGCATAATTAGCATGACAGGATTTGCAGGTATGTGAAGTTAGCACATACATTATAGCACAATCAAACCGGACTATATCAGGAGTTACGTGCGAATTATATGCGTTTTTTGTGCGGAATCCGCAATTTTTGTGCGTTTTTTTTTGTTTTTTATAGTCTGGTTTGATTGTGCTATAAATGTATGTGCTAACTTTACAGACCTGGGATTCGCGCCTATATCCCAACAACATATGGCGCACGCACCATCGATGCGATATTAAATACTATACTGACATCATGGTAGAAATACTACAGGTATGGCAGTGCGCAGCCTGGCTTGGCCGCTGTGAATCGACCAATCAAAAGATCGCCTTCTCGCCACAAAAATGGAAGACTTTATGCGCGCGCGATACAAATTTGTTAAGAAAATTTTCAAGTTTTCTTAAAATTTTTCAAAAGTTATCATATTTATTCAACTAGATTTGGTATATTTTATAATGATTCACATACATCGAAAATAAAAATTAATTATTTATATTAAATAAATAAATCCAAGTATAATAAATACAACACAACCTCTATTGTTTGTGGCATAAAAAAAATAACAATAATGAAAATATTATAATTTATTTGTTAAACTGTCTTGGTTTTTTTATTTTTCTGATTTTTTATAAACATGCTCCACATATATTTATTAGTATTTACAACAATATAAAAAATAGTTGTCAAAACAGTATGTTAGAGAGAGAGGCTCTTATAATAGAGATTGCGTGTTAGAAAAAAATGCAAAACAGCTCGATGGCGCGTTGTTGATTGGTTGAAAAAATAAGGCTGCGCAGAACGCGACGAAAAAAGCATGGACTACTGCCATACCTGTAGTACTTCTACCATGTACTGACATACAGACTATCCCATTTTAATTAGATAATGCATTTTTCTTGAAAAATTCAGCTCAAATTGAAAAATGATTCAAGTAAAAGTTGTAGGGTTTGGAGGGAGACCCATAAAAAAAAAAAAAAAAAATTCAAAAAATTCAAAATGGCGGAGTTTTAGGTATGAACATACTTTTTTAAAATGGATACTGTATTTTTTTTTTTGCACCAAAATGTTTCTTACTCCAAAACTAACAATTTTTATTTGAAAAATTTTTCGATAAAATCACTTTTTTTTCAGCCCGATTTTATCTGTTGATGGATTTTCC
The DNA here is from genome assembly GCF_014905175.1 of Aphidius gifuensis. Classification (NCBI taxonomy): domain Eukaryota; kingdom Metazoa; phylum Arthropoda; class Insecta; order Hymenoptera; family Braconidae; genus Aphidius; species Aphidius gifuensis. The sequence goes on from NC_057792.1 coordinate 13,296,792, forward strand.
TCAAAAAAAAATGGCTTTGATTTAAAAATGATATTTGAAAAAGTTGTAGCGTTTAGAAAGACAAACACGAGAAAAAAAAAAATTTGGTAAAAAATTCAAAATGGCGGAGTGAGAAGCATGGATAAAAAAAATGGACTTAGCCAAAAAATTTTATTTAGAAAAAGTGTTCATCTTGATGCGAACAATTTTTTAGTAAAAAAAAATTACACCTAACCTCAAAAAAAAAGATGTTCATACTTTAAACTCCGCCATTTTGAACTTTTTGAAAATTTTTTTTTTCTTCTCGTGTTTGTCTCCCTGAACGCTACAACTTTTCTGAATATCATTTTCAAATTTGAGCCATATTTTTTTAGGAAAATCTATCAACAGACAAAATTGGGCCGAAAAAAAAGTGATTTTATCGAAAAACTTTTTGAATGAAAAGTGTTAGTTTTGATGTAAGAAACATTCTGGTGCAAAAAAAAAATACAGTATCCATTACAAAAAACTATGTTCATACCTAAAACTCCGCCATTTTGAATTTTGTGAATTTTTTTTGTTTTTTTTTTATGGGTCCCCCTCCAAACCCTACAACTTTTACTTGAATCATTTTTCAATTTGAGCTATAATTTTCAAGAAAAATCCATTATCCTATTAAAATGGGACAGTCTGTATATAAAGGATTTTTTGCACCATCTAAATATGTTAGTTTTTTTGCTCTATAGACAGATGCTTTTAGCAGCTGATTTTGATATTGAAAAATGAATCCTTTCGTAAATAATTTCGTAAATAAAAATATTTTATATTTCTATTTACATATCCTGTAAAAAAAAAAACTCATTAAACTTGACGGAAAGAAAAATAAACAATAACAACATGAGACTTGGGAACATAGGTTGAAGTATCATTATTTGATTCGCGCCATCGATGCGATATTGAATACTATACTGACATATATAAAGGTTTTTTCACACCATCTGAATATGTTAGCTTTCTTGCTCTATAGACCGATGCTTCTGGCAGCTGATTTAGATAATCGAAAATAAATCCTTTCGTAAATAAAAATATTTTATATTTTTGTTTACACATGATGTAACAAAAAAAACTCATTAAACTTAATGGAAAAAAAAAATAAACAATAACATGTGACTTGGGAACATAGCTTAAAGTATCATTATTCAATTTGCGCCATCGATGCGATATTGGATACTGCGGTAAGAAAAACGCAATTTCTAAAAATGATTTTAAAGTTTAAAAAAAAGGTATACATCTCAAAAATCTGTTTTTATTTTTATTAAAATGATTCAATTAATTTATAAGATGATCAGAAGACAGAATATTTTTCACATCAATCAAATAATATATTCCAAAAGGCACAAGAAACAAAGGCACGATAAAGACAAAAGGATCTATAAACAAAAGGTTACGTTTATCAGCAAGCATGTGTATGTTGTATATTAGTACATTAGCACACCTGATGAGCAGGATTCGCGCCCATATCCCAACGGCATATGGCGGAGGCACCATCGCTGCGATATTGAATACTGTACTGTACTGATATAAATAAAGGTTCTCTCACACCATTCTACTATTATTGCTCAATTTTATTTTATAAGGTTGTCGAATTGCTCTGGACTTAGAAGCCATAATGCTTTGATTTAATTTTGGTTTTTAATGTTTGTCAGAGTGCCCTGAGTTTTTAAGATAATATCAAGAAAAACGCAATTTCTGAAATTGATTTTGAAGTTTAAAAAAAAAGTAAACATCTAAAAATTCTGTTTTTTTTTTTTAAAAAAAGTGTGATATTTAATAAAATGATCAGAAGACATAATATATTTATCTGATCAATCATATTTTAAAATAATTTCCCGAGGAATTGAAGGGTTAAGGTTAGCTCTATGCCGATAATATATAGGCACGGTAGTTAATCTCGTTTCTCCCACTTTTTTTTTTTTTCTCATACTTGACGCGAGGCACTACCGTGCCTCTTGATCAAATGTTGTGATGAATAACCACAATAGTCAAAATGATAAAATAAATCAACAAAATAAATTAAATTTTGTTGATAATATATGTGAAAATAAAAGTGTATTTAATGTTGTGGATAAAAATCATAACAAATACATTGATGCAACAAATGGTTGTCATGAAAATGAATTAAATTTTGTGCATAATAATCACCACAATCATGTTGATAAAGCAAATAATTATCATCAAATAATTTGTGATAATAATTTGTGTAAAAATAATATTAATAGTAATAATTTGAATGTTGTTGAAAATAAATTTCATTTCAAGGTCATGAATAATACTCATGACAATAATATTGGAAAAATAAATGCTGGTCAACAATACAAAATAGATTGTGCCAAAAATAAACATAAAAATAAAATAAAGTTGAAATTGGTAAATAATAAAATGGAGAATGATAATAAAATTAAATGCAAAATAAAATTAACTTGCTTGCATTCAATAAATAATAATAATGGGCACTCCAATAAGTCTAAACATGATGGTAACTTTGAAGGCAGAAAAAAATATTATGGTCGCTGGGACATGTGTAGTATATATATATATATATATATATATGTATAAATAAAATATATGGAAATAATAAATTTTTATAATTTTCCTGTCGATAATTTGGATTTATAATAAAATTAAATTGATTTAAATACTTCATTTAGTACAATTTCGGATTCAAGTAGAAAATAAAAATAAAATTGTTATGACAAGTTATTTATGTTAAATTGTTTTTTTTTTAATCCGTATGAAATGTTTTTACAGGCACGACATCATCATTAATGAACCATTTACGTTATAAGCATCCAAGCTTATGGATTGAGTTTAATGAAAAAAATAATCAAATTCATCAGCCTCCAAGAAAACGTCTACGTCCAAATATGTCAGCAGAAGAAAAAAGAGAAATCGACGATCTAGTCACAGCAATGATTGCTGTAGACATGCTCCCTTTTTCTTTTGTTGACAATCGTGGTTTTCGTAAATTGATGGAAAAGCTGGTACCAGATTATACATTACCAGATCGTACAACAATATCCAGAAAAATTATGCCAGATTTGTACGAAAAATGTAAAGTTTCCGTCACAGAAACAATGGAAAAAGATTTTAATGATGGTGTCAATTGTATTTCATATACATCTGATGGATGGACGTCACGAGCAGGCGATTCATATTTGTCTCTGACTGCGCATTACTTAACAGTAAATTTTGAGCCACGAAATTTTCTGTTAGGTATGCGATATACAGAAAAACAGCATACTGCTACTGAATTGAATTTATTATTAAATGAAATGACGGAAGAATGGCATTGTCTAGCAACAGCAGACGTACCTGTATATGGGGTAACAGATAATCCTCCGAATATTTGCTCTGCCATTCGTCTATCTGGTTGGAAAAATATATACTGCTTTGCTCACACATTGAACTTGTCTGTAAATGATGCAAGAAAAAACGACACTCATGATTTGAATGATATTCTCAAAAAAGTAAGAAAAATTTATATTTATTTTTACATATATTTCGTACATATTTTTTCTACTTGAAATTTAAAAAAATTTTTTTTTTTATTTGTTAAAAAATATATTTCTAGAAAATTATTTGATATTTTATTTTATATTTACATAGATGAGTTTTGTGTACTGCAATTTCTCAAATATAAAAAAGATTTTTATCAGTCATAAAATAAAATTAAATTTTATTATGAAATAATTATAATTAAATTTCATTTATATTTTATCAAATCATAAATTAAATATAGAATATATTTACATTTAAACATTTACTGATTTACATATATTTTATCAATATTTATTGATAAAAATTCTTTTTTTTAATTAATAATAAAAAAAAGTTACAAAACTTCTGCTTGTAAATATTTGAGAAATATTAATTTAATTTAAATTAAAAAACAGCAGCAAATTAAAACAATAATGTCTATTGTTTGTCGTAAAAATATTTGTTTTATTTATTTTTTTGTTAGGCTAGAAAAATTGTTGGTCACTTCAAACATTCTTCACGAGCAAGAAACATTTTACTTCAAAAACAACGCTCATCAGGTGTTGAAAAGCCACTTATGGTGATTCAAATGGTGGATACTCGTTGGAATACAGAGTATATGATGCTCAATCGTCTTGTTCGTCTCAAAAAGTATGTAAGAGAAGCTGTATATGATTTGGACTTTCATCCTGCACTCACTCGAGATGAATTTGACATTTTAAAAAAAATTGTGTTAATTTTAAAACCATTTTATGACGCAACCATGATGGCATCTGGAATAAAATATCCAACTCTTTCTATGGTCATTCCATTAATAGAGACGATTAAATTGAAACTTAAAACAGAGAGAAAACAATATCCTACTGATTCAATGCTTTATGAGCTAAGTAACAATTTAATCGACTCACTTAATACCAGAGTTTCAGAGATTCATGACGATAAGTGCCAAAAATCAACATTTCTTGACCCAAGGTACAAGACTTATTTTTTTGAATCTCTTCAAATCAATGATATAAAAAATAGCTTGTTGGATGAAATCCTTGAGTCAAGAAATGCTTCGATTCAAGGTAGTCAAGGCAGTAGACTAAGTAACCATCAATTGAGTCAGCATTCAAATCAATCATCAACTCAACAGTCTACCGAAGGTAATTGGTGGATATTTTAAATTAATTTTTTAGTGTTCCGTAGGACACTTATGTTTTCACTTTTCGTGTGACTTTTTGTTATTTCGCGATAAAAATAAAAGTTATGAATCGAATTGGCTTCTATGAAGCCCATTAGGTTCCATTTTTTTTCCCAAAAGCAATCATCGTATTTATTTTCAGTTTTTGGCCCTTATCAGTTGTGATAGTGCCATTTTTCTACAGGGTCCAATTTCAAATATTGACGGATCGGATCCGGCAATGATTCAATCGACGACGCTTCATCTGTAGACTCTCCGATATTTTTTTGAAATTTTTTGGTCGTTTATTTTTTTTTTTATTAAACAAAATGTAGTGTCAGAATTTGTTTTTGCAAGATATTTTTTGAACCACCGAACCGAATTAGTTGATGTTAAATAATATTTATGTTTTTTTTTTTCCCAAAAGCAATCATCATATTTATTTTGAATTTTCGGCCCTTATCAGTTGTGATAGTGCCATTTTTCTACAGGGCCCAATTTCAAAAACTGACGGATCGGATCCGGCAATTATTCAATCGACGACGCTTCATCTGTAGACTCTCCGATATTTTTTTGAAATTTTTTGGTCGTTTATTTTTTTTTTTATTAAACAAAATGTAGTGTCAGAATTTGTTTTTGCAAGATATTTTTTGAACCGCTGAACCGAAATAGTTATTAGTTGATGTTAAATGAAATTTATGTTTTTTTTTTTTCTCAAAAGCAATCATCATATTTATTTTCAATTTTTGGGCCTTATCAGATGTGATAGTGCCATTTTTCGACAGGGCCCAATTTCAAATATTGACGGATCGGATCCGGCAATGATTCAATCGACGACGCTTCATCTGTAGACTCTACGATAGTTTTTTTAAGTTTTTTGGTCGTTTATTTTTTTTTTTATTAAACAAAATGTAGTGTCAGAATTTGTTTTTGCAAGATATTTTTTGAACCGCCGAACCGAATTAGTTGATGTTAAATGAAATTTATGTTTTTTTTTTTCCCAAAAGCAATTATCATATTTATTTTGAATTTTTGGGCCTTATTAGATTTAATATCCGCATTTTTCGATAGGGCCCAATTCCAAATATTGACGGATCGATTCCGGCAATGTTTCAATCGACGACGCTTCATCTGTAGACTTTACGATATTTTTTTGAAATTTTTCGGTCGTTCATTTTTTTTTTATTACACAAAATGTAGTGTCAGAATTTGTTTTTGCAAGATATTTTTTGAACCGCCGAACCGAATTAGTTGATGTTAAATGAAATTTATGTTTTTTTTTTTCCCAAAAGCAATTATCATATTTATTTTCAATTTTTGGGCCTTATTAGATTTAATATTTCCATTTTTCGATAGGGCTCAATTTCAAATATTCACAGATCGATTCCGGCAATGTTTCATTCGATGACGCTTCATCTGTAGACTTTACGTTATTTTTTTGAAATTTTTCAGTCGTTTATTTTTTTTTTTTATTAAACAACAGAAATAAACAACTCTAGAAAATAAAACAAAACAAAAAAAATAGTCATTTATTTTACAACAAAATGAAAAAACAAACAACAAAAAAAAAAATAAAAATCCTACGGAACACTTAGGGTGCACCTTGGGGGACTTGACTATATTTTTTTTTTTTTGTTTTTTTTTTTAAATAATTATCTGAGTTCAAGCTCAGAGTGGAAAAATGTGTATAAAATCTCAAGTTTAAGTTCAGATATTTATTCAAGAGGAAAAAAAACTATTGTATAAATATATCAATAAGTGAATCAATAAATAACAATTACAGGTAATGCTGCAAGTGGGTTTTGGGATATTTTAACCCAGTCTGAAGGTATTCAGCGATCATTATCAGCAGTTGAAAAATCATTTGTTGAAAACGAATTATCAGGATATCTGAGTGAGTTAAAAATTCCTCCAAATGAATGTTCACTCACTTGGTGGAGAAAAAATACTCCAAGATATCCCCATTTGGCAAATATAGCCAGGCAATATCTTAGCATTCCCTGTACATCTACTGAAAGTGAGAGAGTATTTTCATCGGCTGGTGAAATAGTTGAGGATCGTCGTTGTTCGTTGCTTCCAGACAATGTCGAGCAATTGACATTTTCAGCAAAAAATGTTTAAAAATGATTATGTATTTGTGAATAAATTTAAATATTAGTATTTATATTTTATTTCATATTCTGAAATAAAAGATATTATATATATATTATATAAAATAATATAATATAAATATAATATAATATGAATATATATATATGTATATATATGTTATTTTTGTATATGTTTTATATATGTCTTCTGATTAGTTATAGCTATTAATAAATTATAAACTTGATATAAATAAAAGATAGAAATTGTTTCACTTCATAAGTTGTATTCACAACTGTAATTTATTTGTATTTTTGTAATAATTTCTTATTTGGAACCATTTTTTAATACATTGAACACTTTAATTTAAAAAATTTTTTAAAGAAGCCGAATAGCACGAATAGTCGAATTATTTGTCACTATTCGACTATTCGTCTTTATTTGAATATCCGAAAAATATCTCACTATTCGACTATTCGAATAACTCAAATAGTCGAATTATTCGTCACTATTCGACTATTTGAAATGTCGAATAATTCGATTCGATTTTCGAATCGAATAGTATTATTCGATTCGATTCGATTCGAAGACTATTCGCACACCCCTAAATTAATGATTAAAATTGCATAATAAAAGAATTCATAAAAATTGGAAAATTAATTCGCTTTTTAAAAAATATATTATTTTATTTTAGTTATGATTATTTTATTTTATGCTTCGAATTGCAGCTACTAATGATAGCACGAAAGGGAGACCGCGAATCCCTGCTTGTTGTGTCCCCATTGAGATTGGGTGTTTTAATATAAAATACTAATAACTAAAATAAAATAATATATTTTGTAAAAAGCAAATTAATTTTCCAATTCAAAAATCAAATATTTAATGAATAAAGTTGCATAATAAAAGAATTCATAAAAATTGGAAAATTAATTTGCTTTTTAAATAATTTTTTTTTTCATTTCAGTTATTATTATTTTATATTAAAGCACCAAATTTCAATGGGGAAACGACAAGCAGGGAGTCACGGTCTTCTTTTTGTGCTATCATTTGTAGCTGCAATTCAAGGTATCACACAAAAAAATAATAACTAAAATAAAAATATATATTTTATTAAAAAAAAATTAATTTTTTAATTTTGCAATATTTTTCATATATTTTTTTAAACTTCCTGTCAGGTAAAAAAAATATTGTGTTTCTTTAAAGAGCTACAATGCACAACAAGAATCAATTATTGGTAGTGATTCAATAACACTTGTTAAACATGCATCAATAAACGAAAAATATAGTCTAGTTAATGGACGTCTTATTAATAATAGTAAACGTTGATTCTCACCACAATCTGGTACATCGCAAGAATCAACTAAATTTAATTAAATTATAATCTCAGCAAAAAAAAAAAACAAAGTTTTTTTACAAAAAAAGTGTCAAGTATTTGAAATTGTCACTAATTGTGAATATATATTAATTAAGAGGTGATACCAGAAAGACAAGAAGAAAACATATTTTTGACAAACGTAATTGAGTCTCAACTATTGGAAAAAAAATTTTAAACTTGACCCCACCTGATGTAAAATATACTAAAATTTCATTTGGGAAAAACCAGGTGGGGTCAAGTTTAAAATTTTTTTTTCCATTTTTAAAAGATTAGAGACGGAAGAGGACAAAATATTAGTATTAGTAGTAATATTAGGTAGTAGTAGTTAATCTCATCTCACACATATTTTCATCAACACATATATATTCCTTTCTCATACTTGACTCGAGGCACTACCGTGCCTCTTGATCATTAAAAATTATATTTAACTATTTATTTATTCATTTTATTAACAGGAGCATTGGCATTCATCAATGGACAAGAAGATGTAAAGTCATCAGGGATTCCTAATTTAGCTGATATTGCAAAAATGCAAGGTTTAAATATATCTGATATTGAAAAAGGTACTGAAGATGCTAAAACTATATTAAGAAAAAAATGTGAAAAAAATAACAAAAAAAAAAAAAAAAAGCTAACATATTTAGATGGTGTAAAAAAACCTTTATATATATCAGTATAGTATTCAATATCGCATCGATGGGTTAATCAACAAAAATAAATAAATAAATGAATAAATAAATAAATAAATAAAATAATAAAATCAGTCAAAAAATTATACCTTAAAAATCGAAAATTCCACGACGACGACCAAAAAAACGTCTTGCGCAACGATCCCATGGCTCTGCGATGTTATTTGTGATTATACACGATCCAACGAAAACAACATGTGCTAATTGCAACCAATAATTCCTTAGATAATGACCAAATTGAAAAGCATTATTAAATTCACCAGCAATGTTATCCAACTCTTGGTGAATCAATTCTAATGCTTCGTGCCAGCGTGAAGGTGGTAGGAATGATAATATCCAAGCCATATATAAAGCTGTTCGGTTTTCTACACGATGAAGTCCAAGGCGAAGCCATCTTCTCAACAGCGCTTTTAACAAATAATACAACGGAAAAAATGCAACATTTTTCAAATTATAAACAAATTTCAAACATTGAAACAATGAACCAAAATTAAATTCTATTATAAATAATAACTTGTCCATTGTAAAAAAAACGGTGTTAAAAAAAAATTGTAATCAATTTAAATAAAAAATAAACGATGAATAATTTTTAAATTGATAAGAAAAAAATAAACTAAAGCCTACTTGTCTAAAGTGAAAGTTACACCCAGTAATGTGGCGAAACGGAAATTCTTCTCTCACTGCTGCAACTAATGCAAGCTCAAAGTCAGATAGCACTGATTGCAGTCAAACCTCTAGCCGCGCGACAAGTTGTTTTAACAATTGGAATATTGCCCTGTAGAATCCTATTGTTCTTGTCATCAGTACATATGCAACTGGGTAACCCTAGATAATGAAAAAAAATTATTAAAAATTATAAATCAATTTATTTCTTTTCTAATTTTATTAATTGATCTTGGAAAAAAATATAAAGATTTTACAAAATAAATAAAAGGAATTGATTGAATATAACAAATCATTGCATAATTTTAACTTAGGTATTAGATTATGTGTCGCTATTCAACAAATATAATAGAAAATTAATTTATAAAATCATTATGGTTAGAAGGATAAATAAAAATTTAAAACTATTTGCATTAAAAAAAAAAAAGTTGAATATTTAAATGAAAAAAAACAAAAAACGTTAAATAAAATATAGTCAAATTTTGTAATATTTTCTAACATCAACTAATAATGTAAAAAATTATTGTTGATTAACTTTCAACATCAATTAAATACAAAAGAAAAAAAATTAAAAAAAAAACACAAATTAATCAAAAGTCATTTGTTTTTTAATTTTTCAATGAAATAAGTAATTTATTCGGTGAAATGAATAGATGTAATAGGAAGCATTAAAAATTACTATATTGAATTCGATCAATCAAATAAAGTTGATATAAAAATATTTATTAAAAAGTAGACAGAAATTTTGAAAGTAAAAAAAAAAATAATGTTAGTGTACCTGCTTGGTTTATACGACTTCTAAAAATCACAAAGACTTGTGTAAATCGTGGATGCATGGCTGGGGTGATTAAAAACGTGCCATCCATCATCAGAGATGGTTGAGCATAAAGTTGCTGGTGAATACAAAAGTTGTGCCTCCTTCTGCAGCTTGCACTCTGCCACGGTATGAATTCGTACTTGCAAAATATCTACCAAGTGTGTCATGCAAGTCATCAAGTGTCCTTGGTAAAAGAGGTCGTAAACCTCGTCGAACTAAGCGGATGATACCACGTGCTTGACCAAACCTTACTCGAAGTCCAGCTATATCTTGATAACTCAAAATTTAATTTGAGCAATAACAAGATGTTTTAAATTTTTTTGAAAATTTTCAGATTTTTTTATTAATTATTTACTGAGTTATTAATTTAACAACAAATTGCGAGCTGCCGTTATGGCTATGTATGCGTGATCGTCAGCCCCTTCTCTTGCGAACGCGTATGTTCGCGCGTCTGTATATCCATATGAATACAAACAGTATACGCCCAAGTTGTTGTTGAATTAATAACTCAGTAAATAACTAATGAAAATATCTGAAAATTTGTGAAAAAATTCTTGATATACTGCTCATCAATATTGCCACTGACAAGTTACCTAATTTTTAAATTTCTCTGACTCTTTTTTCATTAAAAGTTAGACAAATTGAATTTTTCCTCGACATTAAATAATCATATAATAAAAACTAAACAATATAAATAAATGAGTTTCTTGATTATACTGTTGCAATCGGTAGCTTATGATGAAGCTACAGTCGAAATTTCAGGTCGATTTATTACTTTTTAAGGAAGTTGTTTCGAGTTACATGATTAAAAAGAAGTATTTTTTTCAAAAAAAAAGATTTCGTTTTTATTTTTCATGCCGCAAACTGATTATAAAAAAGTTTATTCGGAAAAAAACATGTATTTTTTAATTTTATCGACGACTGTATTTTTTTTTTTTAATTTTTCAATTTTAATTTTCCTTATTTTCCACCCACAGCAACATAGCATTTTCTTGTCTTCGAGCGCTCGACGTGTTATTGCATCCGGACCCTCAACTGTTTAATTAATTGATCAATTAATTTTTCTTTTATCAGTTTTATTTTTTTTTCTAATTACTGTTTTCCAAAATATGTCTGTGCTGCCACCTTTATACTATTATTATTATTAGTATCCAAACCTGCACATACCTACTTTACCAGTGTGTAACTCAATTCATATATTCAAATATCTTGTGTAACTCGAATGCATATTTTAAATAGCTTGTGTCACTCGTTGTATATTTTAAATAGCTTGTGTAACTCAAAAATATGGAATAATCATAGTGTAAAATAACGTGTGTTCAATTATGATAATTATGATTTATTTATGTGTAAGTCTTGAACGTGTAAATATTTAATGTGTGAATTAATAACGTGTATATTTAGATGTGTAAATTTATGTGTGTGAAATAACGTGTATTCAATTATGATGTGTTTAGTTATTTATGTGTAATTCTTGAACGTGTGAATAAAATATGTGTTAATTTTTTATGTGTTTAATTAATGTGTGAAATTCGACGATTGAAAAAAAAAAATTTTAAACTTGACCCCACCCGATGTAAAATATATGTCTTGAATACTGAAATTTTATTTGAGAAAAACCAGGTGGGGTCAAGTTTAAAATTTTTTTTTTTTAATAGTTCAGACTTAAATACAACGTCAAAAATATATTTCTTGTCTTTCTGGTATCACATCTTAATTAATATACACACAATTAGTGACAATTTCGAATACTTGACACTTTTTTTGTAAAAAAAACTTGTTTTTTTTTTTGTTGAGATTAAATACTCTTTGAAATTCTTCAACAATATCGGTATGTGCATCTTCTTCAATTTGATTGTTACTTGTTGAACTTTAAGATTCAGTTATACACGTTTGGATATCTGGCCACAGCTGAAATAAAATAAATTAATTATTTATATTGGTATGATTTTTCAAATTATTTTAATTGAATTAAATTAAATTGAAAATATAAGATTTATGTAAATTTGAAATATGAGAAAATATTATTTTTCAATCAACAAAATTAAATTAATGATTAAATTATCATCATCAAACAATCAATGAAATTAAAATAAACAATTAAATAAAAATATATTACATAAAATACTCACAGACTTCCAAGACTTTGTTATGGTCAATTTTGTCACCATGTCCCATGATCCAGCAAGCCAAATAATCACTTCGTGCATTGTGATGCTTTTTAAGACCTCTGGCACAGTCTTTTGTTTTGCCAGTTCTTGGACAACAAACGCCATTAATTTTTTGCGATAAATTGTTTTCAAATTTTGTAAGCACCCTTGGTCCATTGGTTGAATTATAGATGTAGTATTTGGTGGCAAAAATATTACTTCTATGTCACAACTCTTCAAGTTTGAACCATGGGCACTACAATTGTCAGCAAAAAGAATAGCTTTTATTGGTTTTTTTTGTTCTTCCAACTTTTTACTGACGAATGGCACAAACTCATCGTAAAACCAACTTGAAAATATGTCAGTGGTCATCCAAGCACTTTTTTGGCTTTTATAGCTCACTGGAAGATTGTTCAAGTGGTCTTTTATTGCACGTGGTTTTGCATATTTTCCAATGACAACTAATGGCAGTTTTATTGTACCAGATGCATTACACATCATAGCTGCCATAGCTGTTATTCGTTCTTTTTGGATTTTAAAACCAGATGTACCAACTTCTTCTTTAACAGCTAAACTTCTTCTTGGCATTTGTCGATAATTGACACCAGTCTCATCAGCATTGAATACTTGATCTGCAGTGAGACCCTGATCTTGAATTATCTGATGAAATTTATCTCGATATTCAGTCGCAGCATCATAGTCAGCTGATTTTTTTTCACCACTTAAGGTGATGTTCCTGATGTGGTGTCTTTTTTTCCATTTATCAAGCCAACCATTACTTGCCTCAAATTTTGTTGAAAAAAACCAGAAACTTAGAAAAAACAACGAAGTTCCCCCGCCGGGAATCGAACCCGGGTCTTTTGCTTTCCGGGCAAACGCCTTGACCACTAGACCACAGGGCTTCTTATTTTTTCTAAGTTTCATCAAGTTAACTCCGACGTCCTTCTCTTCGTCAATTCATTTTTTGAAAAATTTGTGCCTTTTTTTTGGCAACAGCTAGGATCGAGATTTTAAAAGAGGACCACTTAATGGTGCGCCTGATTTTCTTTGCTGTTTAAACCATGACCATGTTGCTTCATCGACCAGGGGATTTTCTAGTTGACAAAGACGTTTGGTCTTGTTGGCTTGAAGAGCATGAACCTGTTCTCTTTCAATGTTTAATGATTTTTCATCGTTTTTCCAATTGCACAAAGTTGAAAGACTTATTCCAAGACATTTGGACATTTCAGCTGGTGTTATATTTTTTGTTGTCATCTGATTTAAAACATCGAGTTTTTCCTCAACACTGTAACTTTTTCTTTTTTTTTTTTTGATAATCTGACATTATTTAATTTTAGGCTTAAAAAATGACAATGAACTTTTTTATTGCAAATTAATTTGTGTTGATAAATGAATGTTGAATATTATATATGAAGATATAAATGACAATAATTATTGAATATAATAATAGAAAAAAAATAATGTAACGGTAAATCAAAACTGTTTGCATATGTAAACAAACATCACGTGAAAATGCCTTCATTGATGGGACGTCATTGTCATGTTGATTCGTTTTATTTGTGTCAATCGTATGCTCGAATTCCAAAGCATTTGATTCGAGATAATATTAATTTCTTAGTTGTGTTCCCTTGTGATCAGCTAAATCTCAAACATATTTGGCAGGATCATGCAAATATTAATATGGAGTATAATAAATTTCTTCGGATATCTATCAAGTGTTGGGAAGAGAAATATTGTTTCCTATGTATTGACCAAGATCGCAATATGAATGATGGAAATTACAGAAAAAATTTTGATTATTTTATAAATATAAAAAACGATACAATTTGTTAAAAAAATATTAGTTCATGTTCACATCCTGTTTAATCAACATGCCTCTCAAGAAGGAAGCACTGTCAAAAGAAGCAAAATTCCTTGAAGAAATAGAAAAAGTTAGAGATGTAATAAAGAAGCATCAATTATTAAAATTAGGGAAAGAAAGCATAACTGAAACTGCTAACGAGTACTTAAAACCAGTCATCGGACCACTTGAGAATATAGGTGCTAAAATAACACCGATAATAAACAATAAAAGAAGCAAAATATGATTCTGAGAGAGAAGAAGACAGTATCATTTCTGATAGAACGCATTCAAGTAATTTTGGAAATATAAACACAGAACAAAATCTTAGTTCTAATGAGGAAACAGAGGCTTTTCATGATACTATTGAAGATCTACAACTGATAGAGCAAGAGGCTGATGAAACAGGTCTTAAAAATGATTTAACAATTCGATATTTAAATAAAATAGATACTTTACAATGGGATAAAGATTATGGGGTTAAAAGAAAAAACAGTGGATAATATAAAATTGGAAACGCTGAATTACTATTCGAAAATGATCATATGATTGTTGCTGATGAAACGTATGGAATAACCCAAGGACTACTGGAATTATTATTTATGAAATCCCCAGAAAAAACTAAAGTCACTCAAATTGATGAAAAAAATTATGCTCAAATTCTTCTCAACTCAAATGCACATTTAAGGTATCATAATTCTAAAAATACAGTGGAAAATTCAGGATCACAAAAGTATATCACATTTATATTGCCTCACATGAAGAGTACACAACATTATGGTTCCGGTTTACTACCAACAAATATGATAATTCAAAGTAAAAATCAATCTAAAGTTAATTATGTTTATTGGGATGATCCAAACGAGCTTGTTGATCGTTTGAGATTGCTGGTTGCTTCACGAACAGCTGGCAATCCAAGTCACGATAATGAAATCATGTCAATCATTGGAGAACTAAGAGAAGCCAACATTATACATTAACATTAGTTAAAATTCAGTCATCATACTACTCTCAATGAAACATGACTAAATTTAAAAGAGACATAGTATGAGAGCTTCATGCACCAGCTCGCCGAAATTTTCCAAGACGTAAAGTTGATATTCGAGATAAGGATGAAACTTGGCAAGCTGATCTTGTTGACATGATTGAACACTTATCTGTAAATTCTGGATATAAATATATTTTGACTATTCTTGATATTTTTTCAGAGTTCAGTTGGGCTGTAGAACTCAAAAGCAAGACTGGAAAAGAAGTATCAGCTGCAATGGAATCGATATTTAAAAAAGGACGAGTTCGTAAAAATCTGCATGTGGATCGAGGAACAGAATTTTATAATTCCATTTTTCAAGCGATGTTAAAAAAATACAATGTTCATATGTATTCAACTTTTACCCATATGAAAGCATCAATAGTTGAAAGATTTAATAGAACAATTTAAAATAAATTGTACTTTGAATTCAGTTTACAAGGTACTTATGAGTGGGTCAAAATATTACCAAAATTAATTGGACAATATAATAGCACGAAACATCGTACAATCAAAATGGCATCAGCAAAAGTTGTTGGTGACAATATAAAAATTTTAAAGCAAACTGTATTTAAAAATTTAAATCAATATTATCAGAAAAATGAATTTAAATTAAATGATCATGTTAGAATAAGCATATATAAACATGTCTTTGAGAAAAATTATAAACCTAATTGGACAACTGAAATATTTAAAATTATAAAAATAAATAACACATCTCCAGTAACATATAAACTTGAAGACTATCAACAGAATCCAATTGAAGGGTGTTTTTATCAACCTGAATTACAAAAGTAAAATATTCTGACGTCTATTTAATTTAAAAAATTATTAAAAAGAAAGAAAATAAAATATATGTGAAATATCTGGGATTTGATAATTTACACAACCAGTGGGTGGATTAGACAGCTTTGTAGTAAATAAATAAAGAAATAAATAAAAACTTAATTCAATAAATAAAATTTTTTTTATTTCAATCATATTACATTGTTTTATTTATTTAATTTTATTTCTAATTTTTTTTGCGTAACCCCACGGCAGAGTATAATTTTTACCTTCAATGAGTTCTCTTTTATCATCATTCCAACTTAAAGCTTACATTAAGGTTGGCGAAATAGTCATCCTGGTGGAGAAAAATGCTCCGTGTACCAGTTGGCCACTCGGACGCGTGATCGAAGTATATCCAGGAGCTGACCAAGTGGTCAGAACCGAAGTCGTGAAGACGCCCAATGGGACCTACACCAGATCCGTCACGTTGCTGTGCCCGCTTCCATTCAATGACGTCACACCAGTTCCAAACTAATAATTATCAATCTTTTGTTTTTTATTATTATGTAATCTGTTACAGGAGAAATTGGAAGCAATAGATATTAAAATTAAATTAATTGAAAAAAAGAAAAAAAAAATATATATGGGGCATTCCATGTCAACTCACATGGTTTTTTCCCTCACCCTCTCAGATTTGAAAACGGATATTTTTTTTGGGTTAGTCATCGACTCAGATGTACCTCTGATTTTTTTTTTTATTTTTACCATCATTAACCGCCGAGCCAGAATCAAAAAACACCTCATTCACAAGAGTAAACTACGATTTCGCCATTTTTTGAAATTCTGATTTTTTTACTGTGAATAGTAGAGCACCAGATTAGCTCAATTTCAAAATTTCATCATGGGATAACGATGGGTTCATCATAAAAAATTTTTTTTTCCATGACAAAATTACTAAAATCAGGCAAGATCATATGCCCAAACAACAGGTTTTTTTTTTGTTTTTTATAGGAAATTTTCTCACGATTACGGGAAAAATACGAAAAAAATTCCCGCGCATGCGCAAAGTGGTTAAAAATCAAGTTCGATTATCGAAAAACGGCTATTTATCGGTTATATATCGTACAGTTATTAAAATAACGATTGATTCCAAAATTCAATAATAGTGATTGATGAAACTCGTTAAGGAAAAAAAAGTGTTATAATAAAAATTTAACATCTCGAATAAATATTGATTGTTTAGCTATAATTACAGCTATAGTTAAAAATCTAACGGCTAAGTAAATCGTATACATGTTTTGAAAAAATATCGATAATTCGAAAACTATTCGAGATATCGAAATTTTTATTAGGACATGTTTTTCTCTGACGAGTTTTATCGATCGCCATTATTAAAATTTAGAATCAATCGTTAATTTCAAAGCTGTACGATAGATAACCGATAAATAGCCGTTTTTTCGATAATTGAAATTGATTTTTAACCACTTTGCGCATGCGTGGGAATTTTTTTCGTATTTTTCCCGTAATCGTGAGAAAATTTCCTATAAGAAACAAAAAAAAAACCTGTTATTTGGGCATATGATCTTGCCTGATTTTAGTGATTTTGTCATGAAAAAAAAAATTTTTTATAGTAAACCCATCGTTATTCCATGATGAATTTTTGAAATTAAGCTAATCTGGTGCTCTACTATTCACAGTAAAAAAATCAGAATTTTAAAAAATGGCGAAATGTACATGCGGAAAGTATTTTTTTGATTCTGGCTCGGCAGTTAATGATGGTAAAAATAAAAAAAAATTAGAGGTACATCTGAGTCGATGACTAACCCAAAAAAAATATCCGTTTTCAAATCTAAGAGGGTGAGGGAAATGTGAGTTACATGAATGCCCCATATATATACTAGTGGTCCAAAAAAACGAGTTTTTTTTTTTTTTTTTTTCGCGAAATTCATGTTTCCTATGAAAAGATGGAATTCTGTGAATTTTTTCAAAATTTTAAAATGATTTCTAGAGGTCACGGTTGTCGTTTTTCGACGAAAAATTTTAAAATACATTGTTTTTTTTTTTTCACTCATTTAAATTTACAAAAAAAAAAAATTTTTTTCTTCGGAATGTTGAAGATCATGTATTGAAGTGAAATCGATTTCTGGCTTTTTTTAAATAAAACATTTAAACGTAAAAAAGTTGAATATTATTATACAGACTGTCCCCTTTCAATCTGATAATGGATTTTTCTGGAATTATATGGCTTGAATCGAAAAATGATTCAAGTAAAAGTTGTAGGGTTTAAAGAATTACATAGATCAATAAAATAAAAAAATCGAAAAAATTCAAAATGGCGGAGTTTCAGGTACGAGCATAGCTTTTTTGAATAAATACTATATTTTTTTTTTCGTACCGAATAGTTCGTTACATTCAAACTAACACTTTTTATTTGAAAGAGTTTTCGGTCAAATCACTTTTTTTTCGGCCCGATTTTATCTGTTGATGGATTTTTCTTGAAAAATATGTCCTCAATTGAAAAATAAATCAAAGGAAAGTTGTAGGGCTTAGGAAGATAGACACGAAAACAAAAAAAAATTTTTTTTAAAGTTTAAAATGGCGGGGTTTGAAGTATAAACATAGTTTTTTTTTAGGTTAGGTGTGTTTTTTTTTGTATTAAAAAATTGTTCACATCAGGACAAACATTTTTTCTAGATAAAATTTTTTCGGAAAAATCTTTTTTTTTCTCTAAACTTTGTTCATATCTCTAACTCCGCCATTTATGAATTTTTTGAATTTTTTTTTTTTTTTTTTTTTTGTATGATTCTGTCTGACCCCGCTTTTTTTCGAATAAAATTTTTTTGATTGGAGTTATATTTTTCAAGAAAAATCCATCAACAGATAAAATCGGGCCGAAAAAAAAGTGATTTTACCGAAAACTCTTTCAAATAAAAAGTGTTAGTTTGAATGTAACGAACTATTCGGTACGAAAAAAAAAATATAGTATTTATTCAAAAAAGCTATGCTCGTACCTGAAACTCCGCCATTTTGAATTTTTTCGATTTTTTTATTTTATTGTTC
This sequence comes from Aphidius gifuensis, assembly GCF_014905175.1. Taxonomy (NCBI): domain Eukaryota; kingdom Metazoa; phylum Arthropoda; class Insecta; order Hymenoptera; family Braconidae; genus Aphidius; species Aphidius gifuensis. The sequence continues at coordinate 13,315,926 of NC_057792.1, forward strand.
TATGTACCTCTTTAAACCCTACAACTTTTACTTAAATCATTTTTCGATTCAAGCCATATAATTCCAGAAAAATCCATTATCAGATTGAAAGGGAACAGTCTGTATAATAATATTCAATTTTTTACGTTTAAATGTTTTATTAAAAAAAAAGCCAGAAATTGATTTTACTTCAATACATGATCTTCAACATTCCGAAGAAAAAAATTTTTTTTTTTTGTAAATTTAAATGAGTGAAAAAAAAAAAAACAATTTATTTTAAAATTTTTCGTTGAGAAACGACAACCGCGACCTCTAGAAATCATTTTAAAATTTTGAACAAATTCACGGAATTCCATCTTTTCATAGGAAACATGAATTTTAGTGGAAGAACGCGAAAAAAAAAAATTCGTTTTTTTTGGACCACCCTAATATATACATACATATATATTAGACTGCTTCAAAACAAAAAATTTTTTCATTTTCGGCCTTCCATGGGCTCAAATTGTTGATATTGATGATAAGAAGACACAGTTAAAATTTCAAAACGATTCATCAATTTTTGAGCCTACGAATCAGGGTTGAATTCGCCCATTTGATTAACACGTAAAAAAAACATTTGTTGGGTTATCCTAAAATATCTCTCTCAATTAACAAGATAAAAATTTAACTAATCTACCATATTAAAGCTCTTATAATGAGCTTTAAAAAATGTATAGACTCTTCTTATTTACCTTTACTTGTGTTGTCTGAAATAAGGTTACAATATAAGAAATATCAAAAATTGATTAAATTCTTTAACAAAAAAAAATTAAAAATTCATAACTTACAAAGTAATTGACCTAAACACTTCTAATTTGGCTTAAAATAAGCGTCTTAAAAAACTCAATTTTTTGTGCATAAATAATTAACTTATAAACAATAGTTTTCATGAAAAAAATAAAATTGAACTTTTTTATTTTTTTATTTTTTGGTTACCCAAAGACGAAAAGAAAAATAAAGTATGAACATTATTTAGACACCTTGGAGGGATGGAAAAATTCAAAAAACGCGTTTTTATCGGTAAATACAAAGAATATACGTCACTTTTATCAATACTCTAAATTTATTATTATTTAAAAATCCCAATATAATTAAAAATTAACAAATAATTTCGATAAAATTTACCTTCAAAGCTTAATATCTTAAAAACTATTCTAGATATGGTATTGCTGTTCAGTCCATTATATTCCTCGTCAAATTCACTATAAGAATCGATTAATAATCGATTTTTTCCTATCCATTTGTATATAACAAAAATAACAAAACGAAAAAAAATTTGATATCTTGTAACTTCGATGTCTCGAAAAGTATTCGAGATATCGATATTCTGTTGGGGCCATTATTTTTTGCTCGAAATGACATTATAACATCAGTAATTAAAATTTGTCTCCACGGATATCGTAACGTTGCCATGAATTTCAAATTTCTTAAAAAATTGAAAATTTAGTTTATCGTTTTTGCTTTTTCGTTGATTCCGTTCGTTTTATAGAGAACCCAACTTGATTTTCACATATGTTTAGTGAAATTTTCTCAGCTTTCCGAATATTTTCAAACATGTCAATTTTGGCGCAACGTGACAAAAACAGCTTTTTTTGCGAAAAACTTGATTTTAAATGTGTTATAAATGTCAAAAAAAAAAAGTAATATTTTTTTCAAAAAGCTGAGAAAATTTTACATAGAAAAAAATTTCTCTCTATATTTTCATTCGCCGAAAAAATACTAAAAAAATGAACCAAAAAAAAAAAAAATTTCAATTTTGATAAAATGCCCCATACAATAACTGCCAAAATAATCGACGAAAAAATAAAAAAAAAAATACGTAAGTGTATTTTAGCGAGGACTATAATCTGTCAAAATTTCATGAAGTTCTGAGGATGGGTTATCCAAACCGACGTCTCGAATTGGCGTTTCTGCTCATATATATTAGACCTATTCAAATAAAAAAAATATTTTTTTTTTTGGCCTCCAGTGCGTGAAAATTTTTGTTCTCAATGAAAATGACAAAATAGATTAAAAATTTTTTTTCCGATTTTTATTGAAACGTCACAAAGGCATAATTGATTTTTATCGAATAAATCACGACCAGAGCACGGTGTCAACTGAAAACAGTCACAATTTGGCCAATTTTAAAGATAGAGAGGTTTTATTATGCTTGTTTTAAAGATTAATGAAAACTCTACAACTAATTTCTAATGATTTTTTATGCTTCTATTTCCGTTTCGTTCAAAAAAGAAACAATTGTCGTTACCAGAAGCTAATTTTTCGATTCATTAGTAATTAAAATGGATATAAGTTGTTTATTTATGACGATAATGTTTTTAAAAAAAATTGCATTTTCCAGGCCTTCAAAAGAGGAACATTTTCATCTTATTACTTTTTTTGTCAGATTGATATTTAATAATGAATAAACCGTAAGTAGGCTAATATCAAATTTTTTACTCACTGAAAATTAAAAAAAAAACTGATAAATTTGTATTGTCTCTGAAAAAAATAAGTTACTTTGAAAAAAAAAAAAATTACCTTTTGTTTTGTGTTTGTATCTATCTTTATGACTTTTTTTTTTTATACATATTCATGTTTACAATCGTTGACGGTAATACGTCATTTTCTTTTGTCTATGCGTAAAGGGGGGAAATGGAAAAAGTCCTTCAATATACTATACTCACAAAAACAAAGAAAAAAAAAAAAAAAACTGAAGTTATGATTTAGTTCTTTTTGTGTACTCGACTAACGAGCACTATTTCTTTTAAGTAAAATTTTTGATTGTTAAAAATGAAAAAAGCTGTTTATCTGGTTGGTGATGAAATTGAAAAAATTCAGTGTTGCAAATTGCCCAATAATAAGCAGATATTGTGTTTATTATTTTATAAAATAAATACACTCAAGCAATCTGTTCGTCACAGTTTGGCCGATACTGTGAATGAAGTCCGCGTTTTTTGGGATATTTTACAAATACCAATGCAAAGAATTGATTATTGTATTAAAAAATTAGAAAAAGTATATGTCGAGTGGAAAAATATAAACAGTAATCGCTCAAGAGTTGATTCTCCAGCGGAAAAAAAAAAAGAAAATTTATTTGTTGGTAAATTACTAGACTTGTTTGATATAGCTCCTCTGAACGTCATGACACTTATAAGCTCTAAACAACAACAGCTTCTTCAAGCACAGCGTTCATCAAGAGGATGAAAATCTATTTCGACTAGTTCCAATATTGAAAAAGTGAAAAAACAATTAGATTTTAACGTTGAAGAAATGTGTGATGATTCTCAATACAATACAATTATCAGCAATGGTAAGTGTTTTTCTTAAATTTATTTACTGATTTTTCTAATCACCAATATATATAAATACAAAAATGAAATACGTACTTCTTTTTTTTTTATCAGATAAATAAATATAAAAAAAATGATGAAAATATACTCAATGAATACTATGTGTTACGTCTTGGTATAAATTAGAATAAATAATCAATAATAAATAATAAATTAACAAATTCAATAGATGCCGAGTAAGCAATAAAATTTTTCTTTTTTATAATAAATTATTTATTTTTATTTTCACACGGAATAAAAATCCATATTTTGCATTTTTTATAAAACAATTTATTTTTATAATTTTTATATAAATTTTGGTAAGCAGTTTTCAAAGTCACCTCTGCAACGCGAGATGCCACATCCGTTGAAGTTGCTAAATTATTATTTATTAAATGTTTGAACAATTACAATATGCTGACTACTATGGGAACCATTGTATTTCATTGGTGCAAGAAATGGCACCACTTTTCATCCCTACCTAATAATTAAATTTTATGGGAATAATTTTATCTTTAATTTTAAGGAGCGTCACTCTCGTGATAACTTTTATTCGGCCAACATCTAACTAAATTTAAAATCATTCTAATTGAATTAAATACTTAGTAAAATTTAATAAATTTATATTAAAAATTATTGATCATTTTAATTAATAAAAATATAAATAAAATAAATTTAATTCATTTAAAGAAATTAATAACAAATAAATAATATTATCAGTGCATTAAAACTTAATTAAATAACTGTGACAAATAATTATTCCTACAAATTTTACCCTTCCTAAATCCTAACATTGACTGTGAAATTTTCCGGGGTGTTATTTTTCTGTGCTACGAGTTGTGTTACCTATTGGATTATTCTAAATTATCAACATCATCAGGCGACCATCCGGATTGACACGCTCTCTATAATTTAATTTTGGATAAACCACAACAACAAGGTAGAATCTACAAAAATTACACATTCCCTCCTAACCCGTTACCCTGTAGGGAATAACAAAACAAGAGGATTATAAAAATTACGTTAAATATCAGGCTCATTAATTTGTATTATTGCTAAATTATTATATTATTATTTTTGTTGTTTAACATTCTTTCTTTTTTTTGTTATTTCATAAATAATACAAATTAATTAGCCTGGTACGTAACATATGTCTTTATATTCATTATTATATTATTTATATTCGATATTATTTAAATATTCGAAAAATTAATTAATTTATTTTATTCCAATTTTAACGAATTATCTTATTTCCTTCAATAATTTTATTTATTAATTTATACATGAAAATATTAATATATAATACATGTTAATAATTCTCAATCTCGAAATTTTATTTTATTACTAAATTTAAAACTTACTCTATTATTTTAGAAAAAGTACAGGACAAAAATAATGTGATTATTCAAGAAGACTTGCAAGACGATGAAAAAGATATAACTCAAATAGTCACTCGCCTGAGCTTAAAAAAAACCTTGCATAGAACATTTGATAATACAACTCTGAAAATAATGGACCCAGACTTTGAAACAGTTGTGCCAAAAAAAAAAATTAAAATAATGACACCAATACTTGCCAGTGCATTGGACAGGACGTGTGTTACAGATCACAATGCAACATTTATTATCGCTGCAACTGCTCGTAGTCTTGGATATAATGTGGAAGATATTGCTTTGAGTTCAAGTACGATTCATAGAGCTCAGATTAAAAATCGTGAAAAACTTGCAAGTGATATCAAACAACAACTGAGCGTTTCTTCTAATTTGATTGTTTATTTTGACGGTAAGATTTTGCAAGATTTGATCAACCGTGAAAAAGTTGATAGAATTGCAGTAGCAGTATCATATTTCGAGAGTAGTCACTTACTTGGTGCACCAAAGATTACAAATGGTACTGGTATAAATCAAGCAAAAGCTGTTGTTGAGACTCTAAGACAATGGAACTTGCTAGATCATGTAAAAGGACTTTGCTTTGACACCACAAATGCAAATACTGGTACGTCTTATCTTTGATTATGAACTTATTATTTTATTTATGCTGTTTTGTCCTCTGTTACATTTAAAATTTGAATTTCGAATGACTTATAATTGAAAAAAATATAATTTATGTCTCATGTATAAGATAATAAAATATGTACTTCTTATATGATTCTAAAGGACAACACAATGGAGCAGCAGTTTTGATAGAAAAAGAATTGCAAAAAGAATTACTTTGGTTACCTTGTCGTCACCATATTCACGAAATTTTATTAAAAAGTGTATATGAAATTGATTCTGCGAGGAAAACTGGACCCGACGTAGCACTTTTTAAAAAATTTCAGAAACAATGGAAATTTATTGACCAGTTGCAATATGAATCTGGTATGAACGACAAGAACATTGCAAGAATCTTAGAGAAAGAATTAATAGGCAGGAAATAATTAATTTTATTTTTAAACTCTTTGAGGTACGAAAAAGTATTATTTTTTTTCAATTAACTTATTATTACTATTTTTATTATTGTTAATATGATTATTGTGATTACCCCCACGGAAATAACTTATTTAATTTTTATATTTCGGATATATCCTAAAAAATATATTGTAAATAAATATATAATAGTGCAGTTATATATCTCCAATATCTAAAATATAAGAAAAATATTTATAAGATATAGTGTTTTTGGCCGGAATTAATATAATACGTATGTATATTTCTTATATTCAAATTATAATTCACATCAATCGAGGATATATACGACATAACAAACAAGGAAAGAAACTAAAATACAGGTAAGATATATGTAGGGTATATTCGAAATATATCTAATTTATATAATTTTGTATACTGTATGGTATATATACTTAAAATATATCTCAAATATATATTTATATATCTGTATAGAAAATATATTATATTAAAAATATAAAAAAATTAAAACATTAAAATTTATTTAAAATACATGACGAATATATGCAGTTTATATCTACTTTATTATTTATTTATGATCAAAAATACATTAGATTTATTTAAATTATTATTTATTTATAATATTTAGTAGTTATTGTCGATCGACTAACAGTCGAGTGTTGAAACTTCATTGAATTGGCAAAAAAAAAAATCAGAAAAAAAAATTTCAATCGGTGTAAGTCGACTACTAGTCAAGTGTTTGAACTTTATTTAATCGGAAAAGAAAAGTTCATTTATTTATTCATCAAAATTAGTCATTTCTTTTTTTCCTTAACTTAGACAACATGTTATTATATATATATCTCTATAGAAAGTATATTGTATTAAAAACATAAAAAAATTATAGAATAATAATAAATGAAAAATTTATACAAAGATTTAAGATATATGTAATATGTATACATTAAAATTTATTTAAAATACATGACGAATACATGGTTGTCGAATATATGCAGCATATATCTACTTTATTATGATCAAAAATTTATCAGATTCATTTAATCTATTATTTATTCATAAGATTTATTGATTATTATCGATCGACTAACAGTCGAGTGTTGAAACTTTATTGAATTGGCAAAAAAACAATCAGAAAAAAAAATTTTAAACTACGTATTTTCACCTTTTTTATATGTATACCCAACTGCTATCGGTCGACTACTAGTCAAGTGTTTGAACTTTCTTTAATATATATTCAATATTATCCTTTATCTATTTTAGTTGACATAAGTTCAAACATGATAATAAATAAAATTAATATTATGTCATCAGTTCATAGTGGTTTGGCAAACGATATGCGTATATTTTATTTAATTTATCGGATTCTAGTATGACAATTTTTTCGATTATTGATATAATATATACTGATTAAAATAAGTATCACCAAAAATCGACTGTTTCGATCTTGAGAAATATTTTCCTGCAGCGTAAGCCAGTTCATCCACAATTAAAAAACATTCAATTTCAAATATTTCATCATTTGTTAAAATAACTGTATAATTATTTCTTTTTTTCACTCGTTTATAATTGGAACTATGAATAATTTCTTTATTTATTATTGCTCGCGAAAAACATAATATTTTTGCACTATCAGGTATATTAAAATTCATACGTTTAAATGACAAAGAATAATTTTTTGGCAGTTCATGAATTTTATGATGGTTTACCGATCATATGAATATTTCCTCTTATAGTTATACGAATTTTTGGCCATGTTTTCTTTTCCATTACCCTATCGAGACATTTTTTTTGTTTGCGTGACATGCTACTCCAACAGAAATTTCTAAGTTGTGAGACTACAGATACCATTCTAAAAGTATCACAAATTTGTAGAGCAACTCCATTCGAACTACGAATGTAATTCAATAAAACTTGCATATAGTCCTCGTACCTAAAAGTATTGTGTGTAAATAATGGACCCCAATTTAGTACACTTTGCGGCAAATGTAATAATAAATGACAGTTGAATGATATAAATTCTTCTCCATATAATTTACTAATACCTGTTACGAATTCAGTTAAATAATTTTCTGCCTTAACGATTTCTGTTTTCAAAATATTTTTTTTTATCAAAATATAAATTGCTTTTGTCAATAAACTCCAGTGTTTCAAATATGCATTGTCGAGTTTTAGTTCTTTAAGTATTGGTAAGGAATAACACAACAACCACATAACCCATTCATGACCTTTCCAAAATTTGCATACAGATATAGATCTAGGGGTACGTGATACGTCCAGAGATGGTTTTATAGATTTCAATATTTCATCAATTTTGTCAACATGGTTTCCAATATGATATGGCTTTCTTTCAGTCCCATTTGGAACAGGACTTATCCACAAATTCGTAAATGACCTAGTCACACCTAACGCTACTGCATGCAACCAGTCAACGTCCAGATTTGATATAATATCAAAACCTGGTATATCACTTAAAATAGATTTCCCTTTTATCCCTCCTATTTTTAATTCAGCATGTATCTGTGTGCCGTTATGATTGCGCAAACCTCACCCAAAGAAACTATCGTTATCTGTTTGGGGATAAACGCGTGTATACCCTCTCCCTTTTTTTATACGTTAAAAATGAATCAAGACGCTTCAGAAAAATATGCATTTACGCCTATTGTAACACCTTTAGAAAAATTGGTGAATCAAACCACAAGTGATATAAAAAACGAAGTGAAGAATGAACTTGAAAATGATGTTGTGAAAAAAGAACGAGCAAAAGAGGAAGATGATGATGATGATAATGATGTTTTCTATGAATCTTTCGATAAGTTTGATGAGGATCCTGTAAGAAAGTCACTTGATCAAACATCTTCTACACTAGATACTTCTTTTTCGAAAAATAATGAAAAATATATGAAAAAAGTCGATGTCAGTAAAACTCGATAAACAGGATTTCTAGAACGGAAACTTGATAATAATCTTATGTTTGGAAACTCAAATATTAAATTTGAAAATAACAAAATCTTTATAGAAGATGAAACTTATCAAGAGACGCCAGGTTTATTGAAACTCCTTTTCAATTATAAAGTTGATGACTCATTAATAGATAATGATGATAAAAAAAAATTTATCATAATTATTAAATTAACAAATGCTCAGTATAGATATTTCAAACCTAATGGTGGACTGAAAAAAGAAACAAATGCCAAGTATGAAAAATATATTTTACCATACATAAAATCCTCAACAAAAACTGGTACATCGTTACCTCGTTATAAGATTACAAACAAAAGTAACAAATTGGACTACGTTTATTGGGATGATCCCAACGAACTTGTTGATCGTCTCCGATTAATATGAGCTTCTCAAGTCGCTGGTAATCTCAGTCATACAAATGAAATCATTTCTATAATTGAAGAATTAAGAGAAGATGAAATTATCTATTAATTTATATGCATATGAGGCTTGAGCTCAGTTACTCACAAGTAGTGGTCTTCGATATTCAACAAAAGTACTCGGTATAAAATGAATCGAATAGTTTCGTGGGAATACCGGGTACTCGGTATATCGGCTCAAAAAACTACCGGTATATCGACTATCGAGTACTTTATTTTTTTTTTTAAATTAAGCTAAAAAGAATTCAACTAGTATTTTTTGCTAAATAAAACAAAATATTGTAAGATATTTTTTAATTTCTTTATAATTTATTAGTCAGTACAAAATTTGCGTGTAATAACTAATTATTATTAACAATAATAATTATAATACATGCAATAAAAATAAAATTAATACATATATTTATAGTCAAGTCAAACAGATAATTTTAAATTTTTTTATATTGAAAAAATATTATAATATTTTTAATATTTAATATAATATAAATATATTAAAACTTGTTAGATAATAATTTTAATATTGCATGAATATTTCATATATTAATATCAAATTAATATTATAAAATAATTTAAACAATAAAATTTATGAAAACCACTGTTCATGTGTTAATGAACTTAAAAATATGAGCTTGTTAACCCGTTCACCCAGTAAACGAGATCTTTGGAGGGTGACGATATCCCCAGCTTTAGAGAATAATCTCTCAGATGAAACTGAATTACCTTGGATACATAGGTATCGAATTGCCACTGGGCATAATTGTGGAAATGAATATTGTAATGTTTTTCCAAGCTTCAAGTGGATTTTCTTCTGGATTAAGAAGTGGCTCTTTTAAATAATTTGAAATTTGGTTATCAAAATCATTGTAGCTAACATTTTTGGTATTTCTAGATGTTATTATTGCTGCATGGTGTGACCACAAACTCTTTTGAGTGCTTAAAGAGCATGTTTTTCCAGCATTTTGGACAATGACAGGATCAGAAGATGCTGATGTTGAATTGATGATTTTTTTTAGTTGGTTTTTGGTGTTGACAATTGTCATATTTAATTGAAAATGTGCATCTTTGAACCTTGGATCCAAGAGTGTAGCAACTGTCATTAATATGTTACACTCAATATTTTTAAAACGATGTTCCATTTGTTGCTGTAAATTTGTCTTGAATTTTTTACCACAAATTGTATGTGGTTCAATCAATGAAATTTCTTTTCTCATACAATTAATAAGTGGAATTACAAGGCTGACAGTGGGATATTTATTCCCACTAATGTCAGTTATTGCAAAGCCAACAGTCTGCATTATTAAAACAGCATCTCTTAAAATGTCCAGCTCTTCTTGAGATAACATTGATGGTTTAGATTTTGCCTCAGAGGCTTTTAATGACATTGGAAGATGTTGTTCTAATTGTAAAAATCTCTCAATCATAAATAAAGTTGAATTCCACCTTATTGCCATGTCTTTTTTTAATTTAAGACATTGACCTTCTGGTTTATCTCCTAGTAACATTTGAAGTCTCTTCAATTCACCAGAAACAAGTGTACTTTTTTTAACAAACTTTACGATTGCTCTAACTTTATCAATGGTGTCTTTTAGTTTTTTCATATCAAGATCAGTATTATTATTGAGTGCATCAGGTACAAGAAGAGAAAGACCATGAGCAAAACAACCCAGGTGTTTATTTTCTCCAACAGCTTCTCTCAATGCCTTACTTATATTTGCAGCTCGATCAGATGTTACACACATTAGTTTTGATTCTTTCAATTCAAATTCTTTTAATACATTTTGAAAAGCCAATCTTAAATTTACAGCAGTGTGACTGTCTTCCATTGGAAAACACCCAATGAAAACATCAAAATTTGGCATTAGAAAGTGGCCAGTAACACCAAGATATGTTTGGTTTTAATGTCGGTCCAGTTATCACATGTTAAAAAGCTATGCATGTACTTAATTTTAAAACCATTTTATTTTTTAACGTGTCGTAACGTTCATCCATCAGCTTTGTGAATGATTTTGCACCTCGAAGCTCATACAGTGGAGCAAGTAACTTTATCAACTGTTTGAAACCTCTATTTTCAACTATGGTAAATGGCAATTGATCTACTGCTATCATATACAATATGGAATTTGTTAAATTTCCAGCATCCTCTCCGTCTAGAATTAACAATGAGATATTAATAATCAAAAATAAAAAATATATACATAACTACTGAGCATAATAATATATTTTACTTTTGTAAGATTTTATTTTAGAAAAGGCTTCTTCAATTGGACCAAGTTTCCGCTGAAAAATAAATTATTTGTGTTTGATTATCTTGAATAAACTTCATTTATTATTTATTCACCTTTTTAAATGAACTTTTTAGTGACACACCTCTTGAATATTCCTCTTCTGATGTTCCACGTGAATCATCACAATACTCACAATCAGATGAATCATTTTTAGTATTTGGTGGAGACAATTTATGTATGCTTTTTAAATGAGACAATAAATTACATGTCCCACCACTGCTTCGAAATACCTTTTGACACCATTTACATACAGCTTCTTTATCATTTTTTTTTTCAAAATGAAGCCAAGCAAAACTTTGAAGCTTAGTTTTATTTCTAAAAAAAACAATTAATATTTTAATCATGACACTTAATTAATAAGGAAAACAAATAATTACTTGGCACATGGTGATAAATTTACTAAAATTAATGGCTGATTATTATTTGTCTCGCTGTCATCTGAACTTTGTGTAGTATTAGTATTTAAACTTGACACTGAATCGCTAAACACAAAAAAAAATATGGTTGAAAAGCTATTAGTAAAAAATAAATATTAGTAAATATCGACACGAGTAGCAACAAATAAATTACCTGGTGTTATTATCCGTCAGGCACGATTCCATTATTATGATGCCTAAATTTTTTATAAATAAAATTAATTTGAGGTTACACGTCAATACGCAATAATTATGCACATAAAAAATAAATATCGTCCCTTGGTCAAAATCCATTTTTAATGCTTATTTTATTTATTTATTATTCAATTTTTATTTTTCAGTTAGTTGTTTGGTATAAATGAAATAAATATAATTAATATTGTTATTGTCAATTTGTTGTTGTACAAAAATAGACGACATCACGTCAACTGCAAATAAATTAAGGTTGTTTTATATGTGGCAACGTAAAGCCTCTAAAAATGGCGCCATTATAAAAAAAAAAAAATAATAATAATTTATGTTCACTTTGAGGTCGCCACCGGTCAAAGTACTCGCGTTCGATATTGGCCAAAAATATACGGAGTACCGGTATATCGGAGGAAAAAAATACCGAATAGTTGGGTACTCGGTATACCGAGTAGATACTCGTGTCTCCGGTATATCGCTCAATATCGAAGACCACTACTCACAAGCTGTCAAGATGAGTATTGATATTTTTGGACGACAATCAAAAAATAAAAGTTCATTACAAAGTGTTCGAGGTCCTCCAGGTGATGGTTTCAAACGAACATCAGATGGATATTATGATATAAATAATAAACGATTGTGTAATGTTGCTGATCCATTGGAATCAAATGATGCAACATCTGTTAAAATTACCAAGACAATTATAAAAAAAGAAACACGAATTTTATATCAATTAAATAAATCTCTACGTGATGATGTTGATAATAATAATATAATAACCAATTCACTTCAGTCTCAATTTCAAGAGTTCATTAAGAATTATCGTCTTGAATTTGATACAGCGCAAAGTCTTCCACTTCAAAATATAGAATCTATTCAGACATTAGAGTCCAGATTAACTTCATCGAATAGAGCTTTTGAGAATTCTAAACTAAATTTTGAAAAATCACTCAACACATTGAGCACTGAAATTGGAAATTTGGAAATTAAAATAATAAAAAAACTGACAATCTTGGATAATCATCTCAGGATACTTGAAAATCGTTCTAATGGATCATAAAAAAGCAGTAGGCGCTCATGAACTACACAGACCTGCTCACAGAAATTATACTCGTCGTCATGTTGACATTAAAGGATTGGATGAAACTTGGCAAGCAGATCTTGTTGATATGCAAGCTTATACGTCTGTTAACCGAAACTATAGATATTTGCTTACAATTATTGATATATTTTCGAAATTTGCATGGGCTATACCAATAAAATCAAAAACTGGGAAAGATGTTACAGCAGCGATGAAATCTGTGCTGGATGAAGGACGTATACCACAAAATTTACATGTTGATCAAGGAAAAGAATTTTACAACAAGAAATTTAAAGCTCTTTTGCAAAAATATAAGATACATATGCACTCAACATACAGCAATCTCAAAGCATCAATTGTTGAACGCTTCAATAGAACATTAAAGAATAAAATGTGGGAAAAATTTACTTATCAAGGATCCTACAAGTGGTTAGAAATTTCACCACATCTGCTTGAAAATTATAATAATTCAAAACACAGAACAATAAAGATGAAACCAATAGATGTTACGAAAGAAAATGAAAAACAGCTATTGAGAAATATTTATAAAAAATTTCAACAAAATCGTGATATCAAAAATAAATTCAAGATTGGTAATAAAGTTCGAATTAGTAAATATAAAATTGTTTTTGAAAAAGGTTAAACACCAAACTTCACAACAGAAACATTTACAATCAAGGAAGTGAAATATACAGATCCAGTGACATATAAACTCATAGATTATAAAAATAATCCGATTGAAGGAGGATTCTACGAAGAAGAGTTAACTGAAGTTGAATATCCTGATATTTATTTAGTTGAAAAAATTGTGAAAAAACGTGGCGATAAGTTATATGTAAAATGGTTAGGTTTTGACGATACACATAATAGTTGGATAAATAAATCAGATCTGTAAAAAAAAAAATAAATGTTTTTTTTTTTTTTTAATAAAATAAACTCTGTGAAAAATATTTCAATTATCTTTTTATTTTATAACCCCATGGTACAGTATCCGTAGTATTTGGGAACAATGGTCTCTTATCATCTAACCAACTTAAAGCTATTTTCTTTTGTGCAATTGTATTTACTTTATGTTTTTTACTTCTAATTAGATATTGAGTTTTTGTTAATAAATTATGTTCAAAAAGACAATTTTTATAATCATCAAAGGTAATTTTTTTTAAAGTTGAACCTTTAACACCTTTGGCTTTTATAGAATCTTTTTTTTCTCCGAGTACACGGAATGTATAGAGTTTAGCTCTTAAACCAATAAATTCAGTTATAATTTTTCCACAACTTCCATCTTTCATTAATCCTAGTACTTTTTTATTTACACGAGGCATTTCAAAAATATTATTTTGAGAATAATCAGACGTATCGAATTTATCTAAATTTTTTTTTCATTTCTTCATAAATATTAAAATTAAAATCATATAACAAACTATCTGTGTCGTGGTACATTAATTTTGCATTGTTACCAAATCTAGATTTTATATAATTATAATGAAAATCATAGAGACATGTTTTTGATATATCAAGTATTGAAAATCCTACATAAACTGGTTTATTGAAATGAATTTTTGTCCGATTCATTTCAATAATAACAATGTCTTCTCCAAATACTGTGAGGCTATGGAAATTCGGTTGTTGAATGTAGTATTTAGCACAATATCTGTTTTCCCATCTGGTGACCATTTTAACATCTTTTTGCTGTCTTACATTTTCAATACATTATACAGCATTATTCAAAAGTTTATAATAATCTTTTTCAAATTGAGTTGTTGCCTCTTGTCTTTTTTTCGTATTCAAATCTATGTATTTTTTTAACCAAGATGACTGTCTAAATTTGAGAACTCGATGAATTTTTAATAATTTCATACCGAATTTAAATATTGTTTGAGATTTTTATAATGAATAATATATTTTTCTTTTGGATAAAAAGTTGTCATTAGTTTGCATTGTTTAGAATTTGGTGGTATTTTGTGCTCTGGACACAATGGAAGATCTTGATGGAGTTCATGTCATTCTTCAGGATATTCAAGATCGACTTCATAAATATAGCCTGTAGAAGAGTCGTCAGGTGTTGATAAAATGTCTTCTGAAGACCACTGATTATTATCCTACTCAAATCCACCGTATGGAAGATGTTGTGACATTGCCATTCCATATAAATTATTAACATCAAAGTACATGAGGTATGACTCATCTTTGATTGTATCATACTCCATACCCATGTATGGATTGTTGGCTTTTGCATAACGATTCGGACATACAGCTACTCCACCTCGTATTCCTTTCTCGATGAATAAGAGTTGTTCAGCATCTGTTAGTAATTCCAATTTTACACCAGTACATTTCAGCATACAATCCCATGAGAATCCTGGTGTTCTATAGTAATGAAGAGGATCCAAGTTGTATGATGATAAACAGTTTTTACGAAAATTTTCAAAAATATCAGCTAACAACAAAACATCTGTACGTAAATATAAATCTGAATAGTCACCAAGTGTTTTAATTTCAAATTTTTTCCAAACTGTTTGGGCATGTTCATAATCATCATTTGAAATATTGCTGTTATTTATTCTTGAATAAAATTGATCAATGAATGGAAGTTTCATATCTTCTAATCTATCTCAGCTATTGATGAATTCATATGGGAATACTCCTTCTCTTTTTGATAATTGAAATTTTTCTGGATCTTCACAATATTTTTTAGTAATTTTTTTATTGCAATCAGCTAAGTTTGAAGCCAGTTTGTCAAGACTAGTTGCCATAAATCTGTAGGCGTCGATAAATCTTAAATTTACTAGTCGGCTACCTCGTTTATTTAAACATGGATACTTGATTTCTTTTGTAAAAGATATATATTTTTCTTTGTTGATCGGTAAAATTCTAATTGGGCCCTTAAACATGTTTGCTAGAGTTTCCAAAAAAAAGTGTGAGTCATAACTTGAAAGATTATGAAATATTACTGGTATCGTATGTGAATCTGTACAGTTGACATTACATTCAGGATGAGCTGCTCCACGATAATGGCCTGTGTAATGGCAGTGATCGTGATGCCTGATCTGTGCAGGAGAAAATTCATTTCCACGAATATGACATATTTGAGCTGTTCGAAAATCCATGATTTGTTCTTGAGTAAGAGGCTCCATTGGTATTGGATTATTCGAAATGTCATTTACTTGTTTCGTTCTTTCTCGAAGTTCTCTGACAAACCACTCTATACAATCAGGACCACGACGTGACTTGAATTCTGACAGAGACTTGTCACATGTACAATGAAAATAATATGCAGCACTGTGCGGCACATGATTGTCTGAATCATTCTCTCCAGGTTCTAAAATACATTCAAGATCTGCATAGATGACAAATGGTGCTGGTTCTTTGAATTGGTGATTTTTAAATTTTAATATATTTTCACCTTCTTCTGGTAAAATCATTCTCACTTTATTATTATTTTCACAGTCAGTTCAATGTTTTTCATATGAATTTTGAATTTTGAAATGACAAAGACAACGATCACACAACCACTTTTTATGATAATTTTTCGAAATTTGTGAACTGACAAGGCGTGACAAATTTCGTATCCAAGCAAAATGAAATATTGGTTCATCAGTTGACAATCCACAATTCATAATGAGTAAATGAATTGTGGGTTTTAATGACTTGTGTTTACTCAAATACACTGGTGCTATTTCATATTTATCATAAATACCGTAGACATTTATTGATAAATCATTCATAATCTCAAATTTTGGAATGTCACATAAGATTATTGGAAAATTTATCCCATCATATTTTAGAACTGTCTTAAAATCAGGGTATGATGTGGTACGATAGCTGTGCGATTGAGCTGGATACAAAGCCGCTGGGATTGCATACAAAAAACAGTACTCATCATTTTTTTTAATATTCAAAACTGCTTTTTTTATTTGGATACTCTTTGGCAATTCGATAAATGTTGATAAACTACCTCTCAATGGCTCATAACGATTAATATTAATCATCAAATTAATAATTGCTCTTAATGTCCACCCAGAATCTTTTTCTTGAAAATCTTCAATTTTTGTGAGAAATTTTTTTGTTAAGTTGTCATTGAACCAATTTTTCATGTCAGTAGTTGGTAATATCACTTGATTTTTTGTATTAAAATATTTTGTCTCATCGATAGGTTCACTATTTTTTACAATTCTAAATTTACAAGCTAAAACACCATTCACTTTTAAATTTTCATGATTTTTGAGAATATTTTTTAAACGGTTAATTGTCATCTTTTTAGAATCCTTTAAAAATGAATGTATATCAGTATGTTGAAGATTAACGATAGTCCCTGATCGTATTTGACCCTGGAATGCTGAATCACCATCTAGCCACTTCACTCTATCACTCAGTTTTTTAATATGTCCAACACCAGCACCATGTTTTCGTTCACTTTTAAATTTTTCACTCAATGATCTTAGTTGGGATATTGTTGTTTGAATTCTTAATTGATCACCAATTGTTTTGGCAGCTTTTAATGCTTTATTCAAAAGCCGAATATTTTTTTTTTCGAATTTCAACCAATTTTCTATTTGATCTGGCGTACGAATTATTTTATATGCTCCATCCATAATCTTTATCAATTTGAGACACTGCTATGAACTCATGTTGTTCATTTATTTGAATGCTCACGTAATCAAAAAGATCGATAATTTGACAAAGCCTTACAGGCTCTATATAGCATGAATCAGGAATTTTCTGGAACATTTGAGAATGTTTTGGAACAGATCAAGAAACTTCGATGGATCAATGATTCAAGAATATATTGAAAGCATTATCGATATTTTTGAGAATAATCGGAAACATTAAAGAACATTCGAAAAAGATTTTAAAACACTCGGAAACATTTTGTGAACATTCGAAAACATTATACATTCGATGACATTACTCTATGGAACATTCTAGAACATTCAATGAAATTTCGAAGACTCTTCTAGAACTTTTTTTTTCACTATAAAAAGAGTGCGATCGACATCAACAGCATCAGATTAATTCAAGTATTTGAACAGTACTCATCATAATAGGAATCAAGGTATATATTTTTTTTTTAATTAATTTTTTTTATTTTTATTTTTAGAACAATTTATTTTATATAAAAAAAAATTTTTTTTTTACAGAAAATAAAATGGATTTTCTATCAGCAATCAACAAAGTTGCTTGTAGCTCCAGCAATTTACCATTGATAAAAATGTCTGAATTAACTCCTGGAGATGAATACAAGATCACTCAAATTCGAAGCGCAAATACAAAATATGGAGTGAAAAGCATTGTGACAATTCAACATGAGTTTGATATGTTTTTACCCAATAAGATATCAATATTTTTGGAGAAAGATAAAGAATTTGATGAGCTCAAAACTATGGTAGATGGTGACCATCTTGGTATGCGTACTCAACAAGTAGCACCGAACATTTTCATATGTGAATTTATCGCTGTTTAAGAATAATCGATTGAAAATGTAATTTTGAAAACGAAAAAAAAATTATCAAGGGAAATGTAATTATTTGAATAAATAAAATTATTCGAATAAATAAAATTGATAAAAAAAAAAAAATATTTAAAAAATATTAAAAAACACGAAAAGAAATAAATATATTTTTAAAAAATCTAAGATGAAAATTCAAAACGAATGCTGAAAAATATTTATAAAAAAACAATATATACTTTATTTTTTTTGTTTCAAATAGAATATGTTGATAAAATTATTGAAAACACAAAAAATTTCGTGATATGATTTTTTTTTATTCAACAAAACGAAAAAATTGATTACATTTTTTTTTTTTTTTTTGAAAGAATCATGTAAATTATTTTTTTTTTTTAAAACTGATTATGTATTTTTTTTTTTTTTTTTAAACATAATTTAATTTTTTTATTATCCTCCAATTTTTTTTTCAATATTGTGTATTTTTTGGTACTGCATACGTTCATATTCAGAGTAGTTTCGTATCCATGGTATTTTATTTATTTTTCTTCAATAAAATATAACTCGTTGTCATCTTCTTTGATCTTGAATCGGTGATTTTGGAATTCCAATTCTAACGAGCATGTTGGAGCAATCAATACTTTAGTAGTATGAATGATGAGATCAATTGTTGTAGAATTTTTCCCATTCTACTGGAATCCAAGCTTTTAATAATTGGTTGTCTCCGCAAATTTTTTAAATAAAAAGTGTTAGTTTTGATGTAGAAAATGTTTTGTTTCAAAAAAAAATGCAGTATCCATTTTAAAAAACTATTTTTATACCGGAAACTCCGCCATTTTGGATTTTTGGATTTTTTTTTTTTTTTTTTCTTCGTCCCCCTCCAAACCCTACAACTTTTACTTGAAACATTTTACAATTTGAGCTATATTTTTCGAAAAAAATCCATTGATAAATTAAAATGGGACACTCGGTATATTAATTCCTAGTCTAAATTAATTCCTTAGCAATATCTCCTATCATAAATTGAAATTATTGTCTAAAATAGCTGAAGAATTCATTTAGACTAGGAAATAATATATTTGGTTATACATTCTTTCCTCAGCAATATTTGGCAATAGCTTTTTTATTAATTAATTATGGCAAATGTTGCTAAGAAAAGGATGTGACCAAATAAATAAATTCGTAATCTGAATTAATTTCTCAGCCATTTGCCATAATCATCTGAATTTTCGTCAATTAAAAAAAGGATAGGCAAACCTTTGGCATATAGTCAATACAAGCAGAATAAAAATCGGTCCATGTTAACCGGCGTTAGTCGTTAAGTCGGTTATAGTACTATGTTAGTGATAGGTAGCATGGTAGAAGTACTACAGGTATGGCAGTAGTCCATGCTTTTTTCGTCACGTTCTGCGCAGCCTTATTTTTTTCAACCAATCAACAACGCGCCATCGAGCTGTTTTGCTTTTCTTTCTAACACGCAATCTCTATTATAAGATCCTCTCTCTCTAACATACTGTTTTGACAACTATTTTTCATATTGTTGTAAATACTAATAAATATATGTGGAGCATGTTTATAAAAATCAAAAATAAAAACCAAGACAGTTTAACACCTAAATTATAATATTTTCATTGTTGTTGTTTTTTTTGATGCCACAAACAATAGAGGTTGTGTTGTATTTATTATACTTGGATTCATTTATTTAATATAAATAATTAATTTTTATTATTGATGTATGTGAATCATTATAAAATATACCAAATCTAGTTGAATAAATATGATAACTTTTGAAAAATTTAAAAAAAACTTTCTTAACAAATTTGTATCGCGCGCGCATAAAGTCTTCCATTTTTGTGGCGAGAAGGCGACCTTTTGGGTCGATTCACAGCGGCCAAACCAGGCTGCGCACTGCCATACCTGTAGTATTTCTATCATGATGATAGAGTTAGGTAGAATTTTAGAGTATAGAGGATCGTGTCTTGGCCGTTGTCAGAAGAAACAAAAAATTTCAATTCAAATTATTAAGTATATTTTTTATTTTACGTCTTATTTTGCATTTTTAATATTGTTCCAGGACGATTGTCTCTAAACGACAAATGACAATAAAGAGGACAATTAACTTCAAAATTCAGAAAGACAATCATGTTTATGTAATATCTGAATGATAATAAAAGACAGTAGTCAATTTATTTTCTAAAAATATAATTTTTTTTTTTAATAATTGTTTTTAAAAAAAAAATTTTTTTTTATTGTGACGCGCCTCTAAGTGCGCCCCCCTCGAGGCTGCGCCCTGGGCAGTTGCCCCTCTTGCCCACCCCTAGTTACGGCTCTGTTCATTTTTTTTATTATTTCTTCTCCATCGTACAATGCTCGTTCTCCAGCAACCATGAGATGCCAGTCATTATCACTTTCCCAATCATTATCATCATCTTCAGGATTGTGGTCAGGATTTTTTATGCTCTCCATTTCCATTTGAGAGGTTAGATCCTTGAGGGTAACTTATAATTCTCATCTTTCGAAGTATTTCCTTGATATTATCACAATGATATTCAACCTTGAAAACGAAAAAAAAATTAAGAGGTTAAGACGTTTTTTTTTTTTTTTTTTTTTTTATGAAAAAATTACCTAATATTTAAATTATTTGTTTGATTGAAAAAATAAAATACTCACACCATAAACAGGAGGAATTGATAACACATCATCTTCCAATTAAAATTCACCTATCAGTGAATGATATTTACATGGAGCATTTTTTTTTCTATGCTTTGCAATCCGTTCCTCCAGAAGAGTGATTTCAGTATTCATCTGAAGCAAAAAAAAAACAAAAAAACAAAAAAAATTAATTAATTTAAACACGAAATTAATCTACTATAATCAAAGAAAATTTTCCCGTTCTTATTTTATTTTTCCGTTGATTTTTCCTCACCATATTAACAATAGATATTTACATAAACATAAAAAAGAAAAAAACTCGTTCATTTAAAGAATTTTATTTGTTTATGCAAATATTAATTATTGATTAGGCAATACACAAAAATTTATTTACTTTATAATAATCTACATATTGTTTACTATATATTACTATTTTTTTTATTGTAAATATCCCGCGATTAAATTGTTTAAACAATTTAACAACTTAAAATTATCAAATTTATACACTTTTTTCTAGTTGTTGAATTATTCAAACAATCTAATCGCGGGATATTTACAATAAAAAATAATAATAGGTAATATAAAATAAATAAATTTATGTCTAATAAATATTTTATTTGCATAAACAAATAAAAATCAGACAATTTTTCTTTTATTTGTTTATGTAAATATCTATTATTCTATTGTTAATAAAAAAAGACACCAAAATTTATTCATTTGATAATAATCTACACATTTTCTACTATATCGTATAATTTTTTTATTCGCGAAATAACCACCCCTTTTCTCCCAAAAATAATTACACGTCGCGAAAAGGATAGAAAAAAAAATATTTTTGCCGGAGAAATATCAAATAACTCTTTAAATAATTGACCGAAAAATAAAATAAGAACACGAAAATTTTCTTCGATAATAGTAGATTAATTTCGTCTTAGGGCATTTTCGCGAAATAACCACCCCTTTTCTCTCAAAAATAATTACACGTCACGAAAAGAATAAAAAAAAAAATATTTTTGCCGGAGAAATCGCGAATAATTTTTCAAATAATCAACGGAAAAATAAAATAAGAACGGGAAAATTTTCTTTGATTATAGTAGATTAATTTCGTGTTAGGGCATTTTCGCGAAAAAACCACCCCTTTCATCTTAAAATCAATTACGCGTCTCGAAAAGAATAGAAAAAAAATATTTTTGCCGGAGAAATATCAAATAACTCTTTAAATAATCAACGGAAAAATAAAATAAAAACGGGAAAATTTTCTTTGATCATAGTAGATTAATTTCGTGTTAGGGCATTTTCGCGAAAAAACCACCCCTTTCATCTCAAAAATAATTACACGTCGCGAAAAGGATAGAAAAAAAAATATTTTTGCCGGAGAAATATCAAATAACTCTTTAAATAATCAACGGAAAAATAAAATAAAAACGGGAAAATTTTCTTTGATTATAGTAGATTAATTTCGTGTTAGGGCATTTTCGCGAAAAAACCACCCCTTTCATCTTAAAATCAATTACGCGTCTCGAAAAGAATAGAAAAAAAATATTTTTGCCGGAGAAATATCAAATAACTCTTTAAATAATCAACGGAAAAATAAAATAAAAACGGGAAAATTTTCTTTGATTATAGTAGATTAATTTCGTGTTAGGGCATTTTCGCGAAAAAACCACCCCTTTCATCTCAAAAATAATTTCACGTCGCAAAAAGGATAGAAAAAAAAATATTTTTGCCGGAGAAATATCAAATAACTCTTTAAATAATCAACGGAAAAATAAAATAAGAACGGGAAAATTTTCTTCGATAATAGTAGATTAATTTCGTTTTAGGGAATTTTCGCGAAAAAACCACCCCTTTCATCTTAAAATCAATTACGCGTCGCGAAAAGAATAGAAAAAAAATATTTTTGCCGGAGAAATCGCGAATAACTTTTTAAATAATCAACGGAAAAATAAAATAAGAACGGGAAAATTTTCTTTGATTATAGTAGATTAATTTCGTGTTAGGGCATTTTCGCGAAAAAACCACCCCTTTCATCTTAAAAATAATTACGTGTCATGAGAAAATAGAAATGATAGTATTTTTATTAGCATACGATAGTGCATGTAATCATTAACACGATGAAAAAAAAATTTTCAAAATTGATGCATTTTTGAATATTGGAGCCATTTGTTAAGTTTTTTTTTTTATTAACAATTCCTGTTTGTTGTTATTCCGGGCCGACAACGCGAGAAATAAGAAAATTGCCTGAAATCGAATTTAAAAGTGTATATCACTAATACTATCACAGTGCGCGTAAATACAATAGTTGCGTGTGTGTATGTGCGTCGAGTCGGGTACAGTCGGGTAGCGTCGGGTCTAAATAACACTATCTCTTTTTTTTATATATCTATCGCTCTCGCGTATGGGAGTTTTGAGTGGGGACACGTGAGGGGTAACGATTTAATAAAAAATCACAAACTTTAAAAATTAATTACGCGTAAACGGTCGGTTAAAACAAAAAAACTTATAGGAACTACCCCCCCTAAAATCTTATTATCTACAACTTTTATTTGAAACATTTTACTCTAAGTCTAACGGGAAACGCGTAATTGACTTTTTTATATTTAATTATTTTTTTTCAACCCTTTCCCTTGTCCCTATCAAATTTTAAACCCCACCATTCGATTCGCGAGCCCCGATTACATACCCGTATATTTTTTGTTTTAAAAAACTTAAAACTTACCCAAGTTGGACAGATTTTGACCAGACTAAATGTGAAGAATAAGAATTCTAAAAAAATAAAATTCAAATTGTTTTTTGAAAATATCAAATCATAAAAAATATTTTTGAAAAAATCATCTCTCATTCATTCAATAATAAAAAAAAATTTAATTATCAACTAATAATTTAGAGCATATACTCTTATAAAAACAATTCAAAAAAAGAATCTAAATATCATTAATACTTTTTCAGAAAAAAAAATAAAAACCGGTCATTCAAAATCATTGATTCTCAAAAAAAGAAAAAAAAAAAAAAAACACTCATCATGCATTCACTTTTTAATGAAACACGAAAAAAAAAGCACAAAGTAATAATTCAAAACCTCGTTTAAAATAAAAAAATATTTTTCACCTTTATTTATTCAATAACATGAAAACACTATAAAAAAATAGAAATAAAATAATCACTAACACTTTTACACTGAAAACTAAAAATGATGAATAAAAAAAAACTAACAATTTAATTCAAAAATTCAATCACTAAAAAACAATTTAATCACCAAACAACAATTTCAAGAAAAAAATTAATAATAAACCAATTAGAATAAGAACTTACCCAGACATTTTAGTTTTTTTATTTCTTTGTAATATATATGTATATAATTTGATAGAGTCACAATGATTAATGATGACAGCAGTGAAATGTGTTGGCTTATATATATGAAGAAAGGGGGTGTAGAAGAAAGGGGTCGAATCATACGCGAATCGTTTCATAACAATATCTTATGAAAAAAAATATTCTGAGTCGATCTTTTTTTCAATTGTCATATGAGAAGGTTTTTGATAATTTCCGACGGCAAAGGCTTCTCACATGACAATCGAAATGAAAAGATCAGTTTAGAACTTTTCGAATAAAACATAACATCAAAATTATTTATTTAATATCAAAAAACAAATCATCAAGCAATAAGATTTTAAAGCGGTATATATATATTTGAAGGTATCCAGTTGTCACGGAGAAGGCTTTTCCCGTCGGAAGAAAGACTTCTTACAAGACAATTGAATAGTCCAGAAAACTTCGAATAAATACCGCTATAAAATTTGTCAACTTGATTTCCGTTTTTATTTTTATTCTCTTTTTCTATTTCGCATTCAAAAAAAAAATTAATCTCTCAAGTAATCAGATTTTATAACAGTATTTAATTTCAAGGTTTCTGGATTTATCAATTGTTATGTGAGAAAATTTCGCAGCCAAGAATTATTAGAGAGTGTCTCACATAACAATTGAATGATCCAGAAACATTTAAATAAATTCTTTGATAAAATCTGTTCACTTTATTTTATTATTCAATCTTTAATGTGTAGTCTTAACGCGGGTATCATGCATAAGGAGGAGCGGTCAAGCGTTGTGGGGCGGCGCGTGGGTGGGATATACGCGAGGGAGCGGTCACGCATATAAGTGGGTGTTGCTCGCGGCTAGAGTAAGAAACGCATGCTACCTTCGTACTCATCTCGACCCCTAATACTTCGTTTAAAATTTCTCCTATTTTAAATAGTTTTAGATACATTTTTATTATTAATTTTATTATTACTCAATATTGTTATAATTATTAATCAGTATTACTATTATTTATTATTATTTTAATAAATATTGATTAATATTATCATTATCAACTAGTATTACTATTATTCATATTATTATCATTATCAACTAGTAATATTATTATTATTATACTATTATTAATATTATTATCATTATTTATTATTAATATATAATTATTATTATTTGTTATTGAAAAAAATTAAATAATATTCTCATTCATCCCGAATCTTCTACGAACCTTCTCGAATGTTCTAGAACCGTCTCGTAGATTCTAGAAACTTCGAGATTTTTACCCCTGCCCCCGATCTGACCCCCCGATCCTGACCCCTGTCCCCTGGTCCCCTCACCATGGCCTAGAACCGGCCCTATATAACTACTACGAATAGGTATATAATCGCGCTCTCAGCCTTCGGAAAGTTCGTCTCGTCGACGGATGGAGGGGAGCCCTTCACAATGATGAGATTTTGAATATCAAGGCACGTTCGGGGACATTAAATATTCACGTATTATGTGCCGCTATCGACACTGCATGTAACGGACTTGACCCTCCACAGAGCTTTAGCAGTGATTCTTGGAATTATTAATACTGGCGAAATAATAAATTTCGTTACAAAATATATTGATATTAATAATGAAAGATATTGCATTTTTATTATCAACATTGTTTTCTTCGTAAAAAATACTACTATAATTATCATTGATATTCATTTTTTTTTATTTATTATTTTTAAAAAATATCAGAATAATATAAAATTCCGATATATTTCACATTCAAAGCTCAATATCTCGAAAACTATTGAAGATACGATATTACCGGTTAATCTATAATATTCCTCGTAGAAAATACTATTAGAATCAATCCTGAAACTTATTTTTCCAAACCATTTTTTTTTAAAGCTTCTTTTTAAGCTTCAAAATGACGATAAAACGATCGCAATATTCCAAAAATGCGCACAGATCGTCGTATGAAGTGAGTCAATTGGCAGAGGAGATGGAGGATAAAACTCGTGATCGCTGGCATCTGACCGCCAGCCGTCAGCTGTCTTTCGGAGCTGGCTGGTTGGCTTCGATGAATACCTCCTTGGTGGAGTTGGCTGGATTCTTGGTGACTTTGACATGCTCCTATGGTGGAGCTAGTTGATGTTTTTGAAGCTGGTGAAGTAAGCTGACTTAGATGCGATGTCGATAGGTTCTTAGGGTAACACCAGTTGATGTTGCTGATGAATCTAGCCAAGCTCCCGATGTAAGGTACATGCTTACAAGGGTGATTCACAATGTTGCTAAGCTACATAGGTAGGACGTTGTATATCACTTGCTCTCTTGCACTAGTGTGGTTACTTGCTGTCAGGGTAACCTATAATCGAGTAGTCAATTGCCAGAGTGGTCTGGCGTAAGTCCAATAAAGCTGCGGATAGACTTTGTGTTCGACTGCTTGGTGCACTAGAGTGGGTAGGCAACAAGAGGATATCTAGTAAAGGTGCAATATCCTTGTTCTCGTGTTGACTTAGGTTATGCAAGTGAGCTTATCGAAGGTTAATGTTTGCGGTAATCAACAAACCCCTCCCCCACCAACCAAACAAAAATCATACCATTTGCGTAGATCTTTTTAAAAATTTTTTTCTTGAGAAAATTTTCCTGAAAATCTTACATCATGTTCTAGAATATGCGCAGAACATATACAATTGTAATTTTGTGGAAAATTCCTCTCAAAAACACGATCTGCGCAGTGAACAAAAACTTACGTTTTTGAGTTGAAAATCGAGTATTCTTTTCCGAATAATTTTCTTCTCGCATTTAATATTTTATTCTTTTACAATTGTCTGTTCTTCTGTAAAGGTTGAAAAATATTGAACAAAAAAAAAAAATGGCTTCCAAAGTGAATAAAAAAATTTTATCAAGAATTGACAAAAAAAATAAAAAAATAGACAAAGTGTTATTACCACGTAAAATGTTTTTAACAAAAAAGGAAGTTATATTGTTGATAGATTATTATATAATTTAACATTGTTGAAATAAATCAAGTAATTAATTTTTTTTGTTTTTTTGTTTTTTTTTTGCTTCAGATGAATACTGAAATCACTCTTCTGGAGGAACGGATTGCAAAGCATAGAAAAAAAAATGCTTCATGTAAATATCATTCACTGATAGGTGAATTTTAATTGGAAGATGATGTGTTATCAATTCCTCCTGTTTATGGTGTGAGTATTTTATTTTTTCAATCAAACAAATAATTTAAATATTAGGTAATTTTTTCATAAAAAAAAAAAAAAAAAAAAAAAACGTCTTAACCTCTTAATTTTTTTTTCGTTTTCAAGGTTGAATATCATTGTGATAATATCAAGGAAATACTTCGAAAGATGAGAATTATAAGTTACCCTCAAGGATCTAACCTCTCAAATGGAAATGGAGAGCATAAAAAATCCTGACCACAATCCTGAAGATGATGATAATGATTGGGAAAGTGATAATGACTGGCATCTCATGGTTGCTGGAGAACGAGCATTGTACGATGGAGAAGAAATAATAAAAAAAATGAACAGTGCCGTAACAAGGGGTGGGCAAGAGGGGCAACTGCCCAGGGCGCAGTGGAAAGGGGGGCGCACTTAGAAGCGCGTCACAAGAAAAAAAAAAAATTCTTTTTTAAACAATTAAAAAAAAAATTATATTTTCAGGAAAGAAATTGACTACTGTCATTTATGGTCATTCAGATATTACATAAACATGATTGTCTTTCTGAATTTTGAAGTTAATTGTCCTCTTTATTGTCATTTGTCGTTTAGAGACAATCGTCCTGGAACAATATTAAAAATGCAAAATAAGACGTAAAATAAAAAATATACTTAATAATTTGAATTGAAATTTTTTTTTGTTTCTTCTGACAACGGCCAAGACACGATCCTCTATACTCTAAAATTCTACCTAACTCTATCATCATGATAGAAATACTACAGGTATGGCAGTGCGCAGCCTGGTTTGGCCGCTGTGAATCGACCAATCAAAAGGTCGCCTTCTCGCCACAAAAATGGAAGACTTTATGCGCGCGCGATACAAATTTGTTAAGAAAGTTTTTTTTAAATTTTTCAAAAGTTATCATATTTATTCAACTAGATTTGGTATATTTTATAATGATTCACATACATCAATAATAAAAATTAATTATTTATATTAAATAAATGAATCCAAGTATAATAAATACAACACAACCTCTATTGTTTGTGGCATCAAAAAAAACAACAACAATGAAAATATTATAATTTATTTGTTAAACTGTCTTGGTTTTTTTATTTTTTTGATTTTTTATAAACATGCTCCACATATATTTATTAGTATTTACAACAATATGAAAAATAGTTGTCAAAACAGTATGTTAGAGAGAGAGGATCTTATAATAGAGATTGCGTGTTAGAAAGAAAAGCAAAACAGCTCGATGGCGCGTTGTTGATTGGTTGAAAAAAATAAGGCTGCGCAGAACGTGACGAAAAAAGCATGGACTACTGCCATACCTGTAGTACTTCTACCATGCTACCTATCACTAACATAGTACTATAACCGACTTAACGACTAACGCCGGTTAACATGGACCGATTTTTATTCTGCTTGTATTGACTATATGCCAAAGGTTTGCCTATCCTTTTTTTAATTGACGAAAATTCAGATGATTATGGCAAATGGCTGAGAAATTAATTCAGATTACGAATTTATTTATTTGGTCACATCCTTTTCTTAGCAACATTTGCCATAATTAATTAATAAAAAAGCTATTGCCAAATATTGCTGAGGAAAGAATGTATAACCAAATATATTATTTCCTAGTCTAAATGAATTCTTCAGCTATTTTAGACAATAATTTCAATTTATGATAGGAGATATTGCTAAGGAATTAATTTAGACTAGGAATTAATATAGAGTGTCCCATTTTAATTTATCAATGGATTTTTCGAAAAATATAGCTCAAATTGTAAAATGTTTCAAGTAAAAGTTGTAGGTTTTGGAGGGGGACGAAGAAAAAAAAAAAAAAAAAATCCAAAAATCCAAAATGGCGGAGTTTCCGGTATAAAAATAGTTTTTTAAAATGGATACTGCATTTTTTTTTGAAACAAAACATTTTCTACATCAAAACTAACACTTTTATTTAAAAATTTTTCGATAAAATCACTTTTTCGGGCCGATTTTATCTGTTTATGGATTTTCCTGAAAAAATATGGCTTTTTTGCCATTCATAAACGGAGAAAATCGGGCCGAAAAAAAAGTCATTTTATCTAAAAATTTTCGAATAAAAGTGTTAGTTTTGATATAGCGTTTTGGTGAAAAAATGCAGTATCCATTTAAAAACTATGTTTATACTGGAAACTCCGCCATTTTGGCAATTTCCGTCCCCCTCCAAACAACTTTACCTGAAACATTTTACAATTTGATATTTTTAAGAAAATTCATTGATAAATTAAAATGGGACTCTCATTTATTTATTCTTTTCCTAGATACATCCCTAGATAATTTATTAATCAAAAAGCTATTGGTGACTGTTGCTAAAGATTGGATGTAACCAAATAAATTATTTCATTATCTAGATCAATTTCTCTGCAATATTTTCTATAATACAATAGAATCATTGTGCCAAATTAATTGTATCTTCAATAGACTTCGATGACACAATTTTTCAGCGACAACGCCAGAAGACAGAAACTGTTTTGATTTTGTAATGATTCATTCTTCATCTATATCACTTTCAAAATATTTTGTCTTTTATATTATTATCCACAACAATTTTTATTTTAAAAAAAAAATAATTTCAATATATTCTGGCGGTTTTGCTTGTTATATATATTATTGTTACACCTAACAAATGATTTTTTTTTTATATATTATATCGATAAAAATAGGGCGCAAAATATAATTTTGCCCAGGGCGCAAAAATTCCTTGTTACGGCACTGAAAATGAATAAATAAATAAAATGACTGAATTATAATTTTTTATGTAGTTGAATTATCAATTAATAAAATTATTTATTACTGAAATTTATTTTTTTTATTTATGACAATGTTCAATTTTTACATTAAAAAAAATATATAATAATCGATGTATTATTTTATTTTAATCAAAATTATCAATACAAAAATGATTAATACAAAAATTATCAACAAAATTTCAATACTCATTTTTGAGAAGATGTATTTCAAAGACGACTTCCATGCAAAACTCATTATGATCTTCAGGATTATGCAAACTAACCAAAAAAATTAAAAAAAATTAAAAAAACACAAATTCTTTATTTAAAAAATATTTTTTTTTTTTTATTATTCTTCATTAACATGATTATCAATGAAATCAGCATTACCAGAAGCAGCTATTTGACCAGGAAAATTAATTTCTTCGTCAGGAACGAAATCATTGGTGCTGCTTATTGCTGTAGGTCTTGTTCCAACTCTATGAATACCAGCACGGTTCCATCTAGCTAAAACTGATAAAAATGAAATCAATTAAAATTTTGAATATATTAAATTGTTTAATAACACTTTTTTTATTTTTAAATTATACATATTCAGAGATAAAAACTTACTACAAGAAGCACGTGTTAATTCATCGATGTTTATGTCAATCCTATTACAGTCATTGATGAGCTCCTGTATCTGCACACACAAAAAAAAATATATATTGAATTAATAAAAAATTAATGGAAACTTTTTTTATTTATAAATAAATCAATTTACCTGTCTTTGATATCTTACAATTGTTATATTGTATGGCCTCTCTCGTACTAGAGCAAGTGCCTGTGCATGACTAATTCTCCTTTTTAATATATCTATTGCATCCATGTTTTTTTCATTCTAAAAAAATAAAATAATAAAAAATTAAAGAAAACAATAAAGAATATAAACATTTTAAAGAAATGAGTGCAAAGAAGTGATAAAAGAAGCAAAGATTATTCAATCTATATGCAAAGTTATATTAGAGTTTATTTAACAATTTAAAACATAAGCGAAAATGCAAAAATTCAAGATGCATAAGAAAAATATAACCCATGATAAGAAAATTAAGTAACTGCATGCAGTAAAACATGTGCAAATAAATTATAACCTTCAACGGTCCAATTAAGTTACATCATACAAAAAAAGAATAGAAAAAATATAAACCATACTAATTATTAATAAAATTAAATAAAACATTGAGAAAAAAGATTGAGAAAATAGAATGATAAAACATTTAAATAATTATGATGAACCAAATAGAAGAAATAGTTTGTACTTACTCTTTTTATCAATCCTTCTCTAATTTCTGGTAAATTCCGTTGATATGCGATTTTCATGATTGATTAATTTATTTTTTAAATTTATTTAATTAAATTTTATGATAATTTACAAAAATAACACACAAAAAAACTAACAAAAAAAAAAAAATGAGGATGATGCAAGCACACTGTTTGTGAACGTAAAAAAAAAAAACGTGTCTTAAGCTTGATTCGAAAATCTGAAAGACCGAAAAATACTAGATAAGTTCCTATGGAAGTTGCGAATTTTGCTACCAATTTCTGATTGGTTGATTCATTTTGTAGTGAGAACAGACTTGAACGAGCAAGTCTACCCATCCATTAATCTATGTAAGATACACGTAACATACATGTAATATACATGGTAATGTGATAAAAATGTATTAAACTAACGCTACTGCACTCGTATTCACGGAGCATTACAATTTAGGGCTTTTTTTCTCCACCAGTGGCGCTTGTGATGCTTTCATATGTAAAATCTATATAAAAAATTTTGACAAGCGCCATCAGTGGCAAAAAAGAAGCCCTAAATTGTATAAAATTTGCCCTGTGAATACCGATGTGTAATGATCTGATTGGTTGAATTTTTTCTGCTGATCAACTTATAGCCAATGAAAACTCTGGAATAATTTATGTTTCGTAGGATTTCGAATATTTTCTCGGAATATTTTCTCCCCCACAATAATATTTATTCAGATGTCAATTTTTTTTCCATGCATTCTGCTTCTAGCACTCTACGGAGAAACAACAGGTTAGTTGAGTGTAATTTAACATTTCTTTTTTCTTAACCTAACTTTTATAAAGAAATTTTTTATTTTGCTTAATGTTAACATTTTTTTTTTTTATTTCACACAGTTAACAATAAAAAAACATAATTTTGACGGAGAAAAAAATGGATAGACGTACGACACATACAATTTTACGAGAAAATTATAATGAAATATTACGGTCAATTGAAATAAATAACGATCTATCGAAAATTCAATCAGCAATAATTGATATCCGACGGGACATTTCAAACTTTAATTCTCAGCTCCGGGATTTGCCAAGTGCGCATCGAAAATTGACACAAACAACGGTTATCATATTAACAAGAATTTTAATAAAAACTGAAAACCATCAAAGGTGTGGTGCAGGTGCAAGATCAAACACAGTTGGTAGGCAATCAATTCAGTCACAGGGGCCAAGAATTCAGTGGGTTGAACAAGAAAATGTGTTTAATAACGGTATGTCAACTGCTGCGATCATTAATATAAATCACAAAGATGTCGCTACTTTTCTACATGATGCAAAAAGTCTTCTTATTCAGAAGGTAAATGCACATTTACATAAAAAAAATTCACTTAAAATTAATACAGTATTAGCTGCTAATTTTGGGATGATAAAAGATGATGTTATTCAAACTGTCACTAAATATTTTAGTGATGGTAGTATAACGATTTTGCAGTCAACAGATTTTCTGAAAACTTTGAAATATTGAAAACTGATTTAGAAAATATGGAAGGCTCTGTTTGGACATTGAAAGAGATTATTCATTTGGAAGTACAAATTAATGAATATATTCCACTGCAGGGAGGAAATTCATCATACATTGATCTTCCACAGTGGATTATAAATACACGCTCTGTTGTTCATATTCAAAATTTAGACAATATGTGCTTCGTTTAGTCTGTATTAGCTGGATTGTACACTGTTAAAGAACATGCCAACAGGGTTAGCACATATCCGCCATATTTAAATAATTTAAATTTGACTGGACTAAATTTCCCCTTATCATGGAAACAAATTCCTCAATTTGAAAAAATGAATAACCTGAAAGTTAATATATACGGAATTGAATCCGATCTTAATATTGATGATGATGAAAATAATGAATCCGATCATAACCAAAAAAAAAAAGGATTCAAGCGAAGATCAAAAAGGATAGTACCTTTTTATATTAGTAAAAATGAATCAGATAAAAATACAATTCATTTGTTAATGATTGAACGAGTTGATTCTACTGATGAATCTGATGATGATGATGATAATGAATTATTTGAAGATAATATCAATTTAAAATCACAGATTGATTTATCTTTATATCATTTCGCATGGATCAGAAATCTTTCAAGGTTAGTTTCCACGCAAATTTCTGGTACGAAAGGAAAAAAAATAATTTGTGATCGTTGTTTGTGTTATTTTCATACAGAAAAATCACAAATAAATCATTCAGTGCAATGTAACAAGAAAAGCAGCGAAGCAATGTCATTACCATCTCAAAAAAATAAAATTTTAAAGTTTAAAAATTATAAACATCAATTAAATGTACCATTTATAGTATATGCTGACAGTGAAAGTATTCTAGAAAAAATTGATGATACAAATGGATTAGAAAAACGAAAAACACATAGTTATCAGAAGCATATTCCCAGCAGTATTGCATATTATTTAAAATGTAGCTACGATAATTCACTTACAAAGTTTGAGCTTAAACGTAGTTCAGATTGTATTGATTGCTTTTTGGAAGAGCTACAAAATATAGCCTTTACTGCTGATAAAATAATAGAAGACATCAAACCATTGTCTTTGACATATGATGAAGAACAGAAATTTTTGAATGAAACTAAATGTCATATTTGCGAGAAAACTTACGTGATTGATGACGTTAGATGTCGTGATCACTGTCATATCACCGGAAAATACAGAGGTTCTGCGCATGCGTCATGCAATATCAATTATCAGGACTCATGTACAATTCCTGTGGTATTTCATTCTTTGCGCACATATGACGGTCATCATATTATTAAACGTCTCCAGAATAAATTTCCAGGCAGAATTGATTTATTAGCTTTAAACAAAGAAAGTTACATTTCTTTTACTAAGTGGGTTGACGGAACAAGAATTAAGTTAAGATTCATCGACTTATATCGTTTTTTGGCCAGTTCCATTGATTCATTGTCAAAAAATTCAGATAATGCTAAAAAAGAAATAACAAAAAGTTTTTGTAAAAGTGAAGAAGAATTCAAATTGATAACAAAAAAAGGAGTGTTCCCCTATGACTATGTTGATAGTTGGGAAAAATTTGATGAAACAACACTGCCATCTAAGAATCACTTTTATTCGCAACTTAATGAAGAAGATATTTCAGATGAAGCATATGAGCATGCGCATAATGTTTGGCAAACGTTTCATATAAAATCATTGGGAGAGTATTCGGATTTATATTTGCAGACAGATGTCGCTCTGTTAGCAGACATATTCAAGAGTTTCAGAACCGATTGTTTACAAACATATAAGCTGGATCCTGCGCACTACTATACACTCCCAGGGTTGAGTTTCAGCGCCATGTTACGATATACACAGATTGAATTAGAATTACTAACTGATCCAGAAATGATGTTTTTTATTGAGCAAGGCATACGTGGTGAGTTATCTCAGTGCTCAAATCGTTATGGAAAAGCAAATAACCGATTTATGGGCAACGAGTATGATCCTGAAGAAGAAGAGTCATTTTTAATGTACTTTGATTTAAACAATATGTATGGAGCTGCAATGATGGAAAGTCTTCCCACACATAACTTAAAATGGGAAAGTAATTTTGACCCAGCGATCCTCGATTCAATTTCTGACGACTCAAAGATTGGTTATATTCTTGAAGTAGATTTAGAATATTCTTCATATTTACATCATCATCATAAAGATTTTCCGTTAGCACCGGTTCGTGAGAAACCACCGCTCAAAACTAGTAAAACAGAAAAATTATTAGCGACTTTGAACTCAAAAGAAAAATATGTTATACACTATCGTAATTTAAAACAATATATTTTATTGGGATCGAAATTAATAAAAAATCATAGAGTTTTGAAATTTGAGCAAAAACAATGGCTCAAACCATACATTGAATTAAATACTGAGTTAAGAAAACAAGCTCGTACTTCATTTGAAAAAGATTTTCGTAAATTATTCATCAATGCAATATATGGAAAAACACTAGAAACAGTACGAAATAGAAAACAAATAAAAATAGTATCGAAATATGGCGGCAGAGGGGGAGCTAGATCATTAATTTCCAAACCAAATTTCCATAGTGCATTAATTGTTGAAGATTTCGTTATAATTGAGATGAAACCACAATAGATAATGTTTGACAAGCCAATATATATTGGTTTTTCAATATTGGAAATTTCTAAAACTTTTATGTATGATTTTCATTATAATTTTATAAAAAAAGAATATGGTGATAAGGTCAAATATTTATATGGTGACACTGATTCAGCAATATATCATATTTTTTGTAATAATCCTTATGAATTAATTCGTAAGAACACAGCAAAATTTGATACTTCAGATTATCCTGAAAATAATATATATGGGATTCCGCTCAAAAATAAAAAAGTTATTGGCATTATGAAAGATAAAAACAATGGAAAAATAATGAAAGAATTTATTGGTCTACGAAGTAAATTATATACATATATAGTAGATAAAGAAAATAACTCTTCAACAGATGGCGTTCATAAACGAGCTAAAGGTGTCAAAAGATCAACCCTTCGACAAATTACGTTTGAAGATTATAAAAATTGTCTTGAAGATCATGTTATTCTTTCAAAAAAACAAAATACGATTAGATCAAAAAAACATGACATTTATACCATAAATACAGAAAAAATTGCATTAAGTTGGAACAATGACAAACGTCGCTTAAAAGCAGGAGAAACAGACACATTACCATGGAGTTATAAGTATAATCAACAAATGTGTCTTAGTAGTAGTATTTTCAAAACGAAATTTGTATAAAACGATCAAAACTGGTTTCTTTGTAAATAAATGAAATTTTTTTCACTAAATCGTATTTTCAGACTTATATTTTTATCCTGTCAAATAATATGTATAATATGTCTAATACGTTTATTTTCAGCAGTCCAAATTTAGAGACTTTTTTTGCCGCTGATGGCGCTTGTAAAATTTTTTTATATAGATTTCACATACAAAAGCTTCACAAGCGCCGCTAGTGGAAGAAAAAAGCCCTAAATTGTAATGCCCTGTGAATTAGTCTGCAGCATAACATGTCCACCCTGTCAAATAATACGTATAATACATATAATATGTATACTAAGTAAAATAAGTAAAATAGTTTGGAATATAAATTCCCTATATTTGCTAGTGATATCATACTTTTTTTAGTTGGTAGTTTATATTAATATTAAAATAAACAAACACAGAATATAGAATTTTTTTATAATGCTGATTTATTTAACCATTGATTATGCGTGTTATCAAATCCCAAATATTTTACATACACTTCATTACCCCTTCTTTTTAAAATTTTTTCTATCAAATAAATATCTTTGTGTCGAACTTTTTGTAACTCTTGTTGATAAAAAACAACCGTTTATTGGATTTTTTTGATAGTCTGCAAGGTTATATGTGACAGGAGATGTTTCATTAACCTTTACAATTTTAAATATTTCATTTGTCCAGTTTGGAATGTAATTTTTTTCAAAAACATGCTTATTCTAACATGATCATTCAACTAGAATTTAGGTTTGATATAACAATAATTCAAACTTTTGTACACTGTTCTTTTCAAAATTGAAATTTTTTTACCATCAACTTCTATTGGTTTTATTTTAATAGTTCTGTGTTTAGTATTATTATATTTCTTAATTAACTTTGGTAATAGTTTTAACCATTCATAATTCCCTTGCATGCTAAATTCGAAATACATTTTGTTTTTAATGGTCCTATTGAATCTTTCAACTATTGATGCTTTTAAATGAGTAAATGTTGAGTACATATGAACATTATATTTTTTTAGCATTGATTTAAATGTAGAATTATAAAACTCGGTTCCTTGATCCACATGGAGATTTTTGCAAATTCTCCCTTTTTTAAATATTGATTCCATCGCTGATGATACTTCTTTTCCAGTTTTATTTTTGAGTCGTACAGCCCAACTGAATTTTAAAAAAATGTCGATAACTGTTAAAATATATTTAAATCCTTTACGACGTAAAAAATTTTTTCTTGCTGGAGCATGTAATTCACGCACAACATCTTTTTTATAGTCTGTCATAATTCTTTGACTGATGACTACTGACTGTTTTTTTTATTTTTTTTTATATTAATATATCAATCCTCTTTCTCTTAACTTTTCGATAATTGACATGATTTCATTATCGTGATTTGGATTACCGGCTGCTCTCAATGCAATTAATAATCGTAAACGATCAACAAGCTCATTCGGATTATCCCAATATACATAATTCACTGTAGATGAGATGTCTTTGGCAACTCTCATAGCTGTCGGTAATAATCCAGTACCATAACGCTCATTATTACTTTCTGGTGATGCAATAAAATCAATATATTTTTGAGATGCTAGATTTTTCATTGGCTTATTTGATCTATGATATCGATGATGTGCATTTGTGTTATAAATAATTTCACTATAATTTTTTTCATCAATATCAGTGATGATTCTTTTATTTGGTGACTTCATGAATAATAATTCCATTAATCCAGGTGTTATCTCGTATGATGTATCAAAAATATTTATTTTATCATCATTAAATAATACTTTAGCATTTCCGATCTTGTAGTCTGATTTAACTAGTCTTATTCCGTAATCTTTATCCCACTGTATACTATTGATTTTTTTCAAGTATTCATTTATTAAATCATTATTTGATTCATCTCTCACAAATGTTATGTCACCTTCATTAGCTGTATCATATTCAGGTTCTTGATCATGTATTGTATCTTCAATATCTAAAGTACTATTATTGGACTCATAAATTGAATTATTGTTTTCATAATTTGTATTTTTTTCATTCGGAAGTATTTCATCATCAATTGTTGATGATTTAATGGTTGTTGGTATTTGTGCAGCTAATTTGTTAAGCGGTGTAACAACTGGTTTTAAATATTCATTCGCAGTTTGTGATATATTTTCTTTGTCTAATTTTAACAATTTATATTTTTTACGAATAACATTTTGTACTTTTTCAATTTCACTTAAAAATTTTGTTTCATCAACTAGTTCCTGTTCACATTTGTAACTGGAGCAATGAAAATAAAATCAAAATTTGGTATGGGTTGTGTTGAGGAGAAAAAAAAGAAATGTATAAAAAGAAAACAAACGTCTTCGCTAAAAAATAAAAAAACGAACAAGAAGACTAGTAGAAAATTAATAAAAAATAAAAAAAGCACTAATAAAAAGAAGAAAATCAAGAAAAAAAAAATATCATTTTCAAAAATTGTACAAGCAGCAAAACAAGCGATGAAAGGATCAAATAATTCAACTACTGCAATTCAATCAGCATTAAAAGGAGCGAAAGCAGCTATCAAAACAAGTGGTGGTAAAAAAGCTATTACTGTACCCACCAGTTGCTAAACATATTGGTGGTGCTTTACCGCTTTTGATTCCAATTTTCTCAGCTATATCAGCATTAGGAGGATTAGTTGGTGGAGTATCTGGTGTTGTTAAAGCAATCAATGCAGTAAAGTCAAGTAAAGAACAATTGAATGAGAATGTGAGACATAATAAAATGGTGGAGTCGATTGCCATAGGAAAAGGGCTTTATTTAACACCGCATAAAAGTGGAATGGGACTTTACCTTTCTCCAAAAAACTTCAACTGATGCTACCACAGAGAGCTTTAACTGACGGTGATTTATTATTATTTGCTAAACAATTAAAAATTACTAATTTCCGTGGAGTTTTTATGCGAAATGATATGCCAAAAGATGGACCATGGAAACAAGAGTGTGGAATCATTAATTTAGATGATAAAAAAAATCCTGGAACACATTCGGTAGCATATAAAAGACTCAATAAAAATTCTGCATTATACTTTGATAGTTTTAGCAACTTGCAACCACCAAAAGATCTCGTCAGTTATCTCAATGTTGGTAGCATCAATTATAATTATAAACGTTATCAAGATTGGAAAATATATAATTGCGGACATTTATGTCTTGCATTTCTCACAGGGAAACTATAAAAGCATAAGAAAAAAAAGTTTTACAATCAGTCATTCATCAACCTTGACAATGAATGATACTTTTACATTAACTTTAACCGGTTAATCTTCAGTCTTAGAAACTGATTATTTTCCACCAATACAATTATCAAGTGAAAAAAATTATTCTTTAGCAGCTTATTTCGTTTTTATCATTCAATTCATTACCAAATATAGATCGTGATAATAATATAATTTCATTTTTGAATAGTGATGAAATAATTGAAATACCGACTGGAAGTTATGAGATAGCTGATCTTGCTGCTTACTTAAAAGGAAATTACATCAATATTACATATAATAAAAATACACTACGTTCATATATCAAAAGTGATCAAGACATTAATTTTGAAGAATCAAAATCACCAGCGGATTTACTAGGATTTAAACCTGAAGTATTAACAGCTAATGAAATACATGAATCAGATCACCCAATTAATATTTTAAAAGTTAATTTATTAAGAATTGAGTGCAACATTACAACAGGAGCATACGTGAATCAGCAAAAAATTCATACAATATATAATTTTTTTCCTGCTGTACCACCTGGTTATAAAATAATTGAAGTACCAGCAAATCCAATTTATTTACCAATTACTGTTAAAAACATTGATCATTTACAGTTAAAAATTGTTGATCAAAACGGAAAATTAGTAAATTTCCGTGGTGAAACAATAACTATTACGTTACACATAAAATCATAGGAATGGGAATTTGCTTTAATTCACGAGCTATAAAACGTGGGGCTTCGTATAAAAGCAGCACATCATGGACACCTCCAGTCAGTCTGAATCGAGCAGTCAAGAAGTTGACACCTCAGAATATAAATCATCTGCAAAGTCTAGGTCTAAAAGTAAAAAAAAATTTTGGAACTTTAATTGGATAAATATAACTTGTCTCAATTGTTATACACGTCAAAAAGAGTGAAGAAAGTATTCTCGATATTAACGCACCAGTTCAATTTAACAATGAAATATCCAACTATGAGCTACATGCTCATCAGTCATTTGGATCAACCAGTTTCGATAATAGTGATGAAATAAGAATATCAATACAAAATCAAGATTTGTTTGTTTTACCTTCGAAAAGCTATATTCATATCAGTGGAAAATTTACCCATACACATGCTGTTGTCAACAATGGAAATAATGCAGGTAACGCTCCTGTTGATTTTTCTGTTTTGAAGCTTGCCAATAATGCTATGTGTTTTTTATTTGATGAAATGCGCTATGAATTGAATGGAGTTTTAGTTGATAAATCAAAGAATGTTGGTATAACATCAACAATAAAAAATCATTGTTTTTTATTTGATGAAATGCGCTATGAATTGAATGGAGTTTTAGTTGATAAATCAAAGAATGTTGGTATAACATCAACAATAAAAAATCATTTATCATTAAGTTTACAATTAAATTATGAAAATGCAGGATGGATAAATAATGATACTATAAAATTAGAAAATGATGATGGATATTTCGATATATGTGTTCCATTAAAAATGATTTTTGGCTTTGCTGAAGATTATCAAAAGATAATTGTCAATGCTAAACATGAACTTATTATAATACGTTCGGATACTAATGCAATTGTACAAGATGCTGTGATGGATGGTGATATGCCAGAATTCAACTCAAAAATTACAAAAATTGAATGGCTTGTACCATATGTAATGTTATCCAATAGAAATAAAATTGATATTATGAAATATATACAAAAAGATCTTGTCATTTCTATTGGATTTAGATCTTTGGATTTATATGAGTATCCATTGCTGCCACAAACAACTCATCATATATGGACAGTGAAAACTGCAACTCAACTGGAAAAGCCACGTTATGTAATTCTTGGTTTTCAATCAAATAGAAAAAATAATTGGTTAAAAGATGTAACACAATTTGATCATTGTAAAATAACAAATGTTACAATATTACATTTTTTTAAAAATCTTTTAAAGGTATGCGTTGTTTTGTTTTTTGTAGTCGTTTTGCTTTTAAAAATGCCATTTTTTTGTTTTATTTCTTTTTTTATTTGATTATTAATCTAGAATATGCATATTTATTAAATAATAGAATAAAATAAAATAAACAATGTATTTTAAAATTATTCAAATGAAGAAAAAACTTACATATCTTAATATTGGTTGGTGGCTTGTAGCTGGTTACACTTGATGAAGAAAACGAATTCTGATTCATTTTTCAGGGTTTGTAAGATCGCGCTTGTAAAACTAGAAAGCAATAAAATTTGGATAAATTCATGAATAAATAAGTGCACATACTTGCATATAGTGGAATGCGCATGTTACAATCAACAAAGCAGAGTGATATTTTTTTATGGCGTTATGGACAGCAACTTCATAATCCATGTGAGCCTCTATCTTCAAATCTTTTAGCTCCGGAGCTGATTCGTTAACGCAATAATTGAAGACTGCATCATATGCTTCAGTAATTCGTCGTTCCATTAATATGTAATTAATAGGCCACGCCTACAGAGTCCAAAAAAAAACCATAATTAATAATGCATAGAATAGGGCATTTTATTACTTTTATATGTTTTCAGTGTAAACGACGGTAACCACATTTACAGATAGAAAAGTGATAAAAATAATAAATTACATTCAGCTCGATAAGAACACTAAGTTGTAATAAAATACTAATATTTAATTAATTAAATTATCTGAGAAAAATAGCATGATCGAAATTCAAGAGAACACTCAAATTCAAAGCAATTAGATGTATAAACATAACAAAAATTTTGAAACACTAAAATTGTATTATCGAGTTAATTTAATGGATACACGAATATTAAAATTTGATGACACTGAAATTTCATGAATTATAAAATAAGACAATAATGACAACACTACTATTGACATAAGCCAAACGAGAGTTAATGCACTTACATGGTTATGTGATGCTGCTTGCATAATGTATGTCTGACATGCAGCAACTTTACTCATAGTTATGCTAAATGTCCCATCAGTAAATATATGCACACTTGGTTCTCCAAAACTGATCGAACAAATTTTTTGTCAGCAATAATAATGACCGTGCTAGTTGGTTCGGCCAGTGTATCGTCAGTAGTTTCATTTCCCTAGTAGCAAAATTATAATTATATATATAATTTTGAGTTTAAATAGTTATAATTCATGACGTGGATTTTTACCTTTGACAGTTTCGAATTTTTTGGCCAACTTTTTTCTGCAACGGTTATTACTTTTGCTGTCATTTCAGAACCTTCCTTTCTATCATCGTATTTCAGCATTGCTTTTCCTTTATCCGTTTGGAGTAACTCACCAAAATGTTTGAGTGATATTGGGCGTTCAGGATATTCTTTCGACTTTATTCTTTTAGCTTTTCGTTGGACATGCTTGAACGTTAATCCGCCAATATCTTCAGTTCTATTAAAAATTAAACTTATTTTTTCACGAATTCACGAGGGAAAATCATAAAGGTTCTGTTTATAGACGCTTATGCAATATTATCAAAAAAAAAATGACTTATAATATTCGTTTTTTATATTTCTTGATTAGAATAAATACCCAGTGACTGCAAACATTCATATCTTTATTTATCGAGATTCATAAAAGTAATTTTGAAAACTTTGAATTCTATCGAGTTATTCAATATTTAAATTTTCATCTCGGGTAACAAACACTAAATTCAAGAAATATAATCGATAATATCATCAATTTTCACTCAACACTAACTCCCAAAATATTTTAACAGTAAATGTACTTGCTCAAATAAGAAAATATGGATGATATTAACAATAAGTACAACACTAGATTTATCAGATACTGAATATAAATTATCATTAGTGATAGCTAGATCAAACACTGAATATGTGACACTAAATTTGATAATTGCAATTTTCATAATAATAGAAAGTACAACACTAAATTCATTAGACCCTAAATGAACGATATACATATATATACATATATATATAAATTATCATTAACGAATGAAAATTCTTTAAAAAAGCATTAAAAAAGTGTATTTATTGCAAAGAAATTTGAATAAAAAAAAAAATATAGTACTGACCGGGAATCGTTCCGTAATCTGTTGAACATTTGTACTGGCTTTTTAGTAGTTTTAGTTTTTATCAATGTGTCCAGGGACAACTTTATTAATTCGCTTTTGCCTGCAAGTGTTGGATCAAAAAAACATACAGCGAGATTATGTTCAGTTGCAGAATCTTTAACTACAGCTACTTGATTATCCGTTACCGATACAGTCAACCTTCCATTGCATTTTTTAGTAAAACAAGTTACACGTCTGTAAATGA
This sequence comes from Aphidius gifuensis, assembly GCF_014905175.1. Classification (NCBI taxonomy): domain Eukaryota; kingdom Metazoa; phylum Arthropoda; class Insecta; order Hymenoptera; family Braconidae; genus Aphidius; species Aphidius gifuensis. Next base: position 13,359,963 of record NC_057792.1, read on the forward strand.
GGTTTCTAATGACTTGTAAAAAATATACAAAATTAATTTTATTCTATTGATCATAAAACATCTATTTTTTTAACAGTAAGATTGAAAAAAAATTAGGATTTTTTAGTGACTTCAATTTTTTCAGTGTTCGTAATATTATTTATAAATGCATAGAAGCGTATATTTATATATTCATGTGTCATTTGACAATACATTACTTCAAAGCAATTTATAACTATCTTATCGTAAGAATTATGTTTCGTATGATTCTACTTACTAGACTATTTCGATCGATTTTTGTATTGAAATCGAAAAACGCTTTCATGTATACATAAAAATATTTCAAACACTAAAAATGTCGTGAACGGTTGAAATGTTAGAAACATTAAAAATGGACACTAAAAATATCTTGAAATATTATTTCTATTTCAAGGGGTTTATTTTCTTGTCTATTAACTTGGGATGACGACATTCAAAATGAATATTGATTCCTGTTCGATATATTTATATATATAAAATATAATTTATAAATATATATATATATATATTTTAAAAATTATAAAAATTTTATTTTCAAACTTACATTGTCCCGTTGGCATTTGTTTCTTTATGGCGATAATGACGGCCGTCATATACGAGTGATTGATGTTTTTTATATGTTTTTTTAATGTTTCCTGATTGTTGATTGACTTGAATTGTTTCACTTTAGTCTAAACTCATATTCAAATATTTTACACAAAAAAAATATCAAAATGACTTAAAATAAGAAAAAAAAAAGTACGCAGAAAAAAAATAAATATTCATAAGATAGAAAAATAATGAAATATATTAAAACTTTTCCAATTTCTAATTTTTATTTCGCGATAACAAAAAAATCTATAATGAAGCGATGCTGATTACACAACGTATTCAAAAGTAATGCAAAAGACACGACCTCATACAAGGATTGTTCTCCCACTCATATCGAATTTTTTTATTTGCTACATATATGTTTTTCTCGGAATTTGTATCATGATAGAAATTTATATTCGCGCTCTGTAATGCCTTTCCCTCTCGCATGTTCCTTCTTTCTTGCACTGATGCTTGAAAAAAAATTTTTTAGTTCTTAGAAATAACAAAAAAGAAACAAATTTATACTTACTTTAGGGTGACTACAAATTGTGGCAAGAATTCTTATTATGGCACATATCACTAACACTGAAATAACGATCACTATGTCCAACACTAAAGTTGAAATGAAAAATACTCTAAAATATTATAAGAACTGACGAATAACTTAGAAAAACTTATCTTTCGAAAACATATAGAATAACTCGACCTAGTAGAAGTGCAGTAGTTTTGTAATCGAACACGAAAAAACTGATTTTAAAAAATCTTCCGGAATTGATATTGGCAAATAATACGAGTGGGTTTTAATATATAATGGTGAAAATGGAAACCACAGTTCTTCAATATTTATCTATCGAAATCTAGATATTATTTATTAATTTATTTTGCAATTAATCAATAACAATTAATAAGATTTACAACAATTATTCCAATTTTGTATGGCAAATATCGTTAAGAAATTAATGAAGAAAAATAGTAGCTACGGAAAGGATGTTGTTTACATGGAAATTTATAAAGAATTTAGTCAAAGAAAGTAACACGTAAGCAACATCCTTTCCTTAAATAAATTTTTTTAATTTATCATCTAATTTAAATAAATTAATAAGTAAGCTACATCCATTTTTTAGCCATTAAAAAGCTTTTTATTTCGTTGAAATAATTATTTGATAATGAAATTCTTTCGTAATAACAATTTTCTTAAATATACTTATTAAATAATGTGATATAAACAATAACCTTTTTATTAATTAGTATAGATCGTCATTGTAGATAAAAAAAAATATTGAATTTTATTCTTGAATAAATGATGCAAAACCAAATTTTTAAAAGTTGTTAATTTTTAGAATTATCCTTCCTTCTTTCCTTTAAATATAAGATATGAAAAAATAAAAATTTAATTTGTATAATAAAATATTAGAAACAAGTTTCAACAAGTTTTAACATGTTTAAACAGGAAAAATACAAAAAAATACCGTCTAGATTTCATTGCTATAAAAATTGATGAATCATCTTACAACAATGGATTAAAAGATTCAAAGTTAGAAAATATACTACAACATGTTCAAACAGGAATTATTAGCTTTTCTCAAAAGAATATTTCTCACATCTATTGTTATAAATTCCAGAAAGAAGATTAAAAAATTAAAAAGTTAGAATAATAGAAAATAAAAAACTATTTTTATTTTTTAAATTTTTTAGTTGGGATAAGCATCACCTGATTTTTCTCCTCCCACAAAATATCAACCAATCACGTCGTTCCCCCACTCCTAAAAAAATTTCTGGTAGGGATAAACAAAACCTGATTTTCCTTCTCCCACAAAATATTAACCAATCACAACGTTCCCCCACTCTTAGTGAAGAGAGGAAAGGGAACTTTTTCGTTGGTGGGGGACCTGAGATTTAGTATATATTCTCGTGCACAGAACATCACTCTTCATTCACGCTATCAACTGTAGTGCGCCCAGTCTCAGAAACCAACAAGTAAGTTTTATCATATATAAATTTATATTAACTTATGGATATTATCATTGTTTTTCAATTATGTTGTTAACCAAAAATCAACTTTTCCATTTATAGATTTTACAAAATGAGTTTAGCAAAAGCAAAAAAACTTCAGAAAGCTAACGAACACTAATCATTGAAAGATTTGAAGAGGAAAGTAGTTTATAAAATTACTAAAGTAGCAAGAATTCACACATCAAAGTATGGTCCAGCGCTAACAGTTGAAATCAACAATGAAAGTTATGCATATCTACCAAAAAGATTTGCTACACATTTCAATCAAGATGATCGAGAATATAAGGAGCTAGAAAATGCTGTCAAGAAAGGAACACTAACCATGGTTCTTGATGGTGAAAATAACCAAGATGTAATATTAGATGATAGTACATATAATCTACAGGATTTCGATGATGATGAAGAAATGTGAATAAATAAATACACTAAAAATCAAATTATTTTCGATTGTTTTTTTATTTAATTGAAACTATTAGTTACAATTAATTTATGTTAATTTATGTACTATTCCACTTATTGGTCTATATCCAATTATTTTATCATGTAAAATTAGGCAATATGCTGTCGTTCCTTGGGGAAAGTTTTCTTTTGATTCCAATTCCAAGCGTAAATCTACAGCACTAGTTTTCAAAAACTCGTTTTGTTTACTACAATCAATAACAATTAATGGAGATTTTTTAATAAAACTATCATTTGACACTAAATCTATTTTAAAGCCATAGTACGACTCCGCAAAATTAGCATACATATCGTATAATAAAGAAAATTGATTTTTTTCAATATCAAGATTCAAATTTCCATAAGGAAAAATATGAGAATTAAGATAAAGTTTAACATTTGTTATTTTACAATGATCAAAATGTGTTACATCTTTTTTCCAATCATTTTTTCCATTTGATTGGAAACCAAGAATAACATAACGTGGCTTTCCCAGTTGAGTTGCAGTTTTCACTGTCCACATATGATGGGTTGTTTGTGGCAGCAATGGATATTCATATAAATCCCAACTTCTAAATCCAATAGAAATTACAGGATCTTTTTGTTTATATTTTTGTTTGATAGCATTATATACTTTACAAGCCATTCATTTTTTGTAAGTTTTAAATCAAATTCTGGCATATCAGGAACTGTCTCATTATCGCGTACGATCGCATTAATATTTGAACGTGATCGTATCATAATCAGTTCATGTTTCGCATTGACAATCATTTTTTGATAATCTTCAGCAAAGCCGAAAATCATATTTAATGGAACGCATATATCAAAATATCCATCATCATTTATTGGTTTCATACCATTTTGATTTATCCACCCTGCATTTTCATAATTCATTCTTGAACTTAATGACAAATAATTTTTCATTGTAGATGTTATACCGACATTCTTTGATTTATCAATCAAAACTCCATTTAGTTCATAACGCATTTCATCAAACAGAAAACACATAGCATTATTCACTAACGTTAAAGATAAAATATTAGCAAGTGGATCTTCTGCATTTGCAGCAGCATGTTGTTGCGTTAGTTTTCCGCTCATATGTATATAGCTTTTTGATGGTAGAACAAACAAATCCTGATTCTGTATTGATATTCTTGTTTCATCACTATTATCGAAACTGGTTGATTTAAATGATTGATGAGCATGTAGCTCATAGTTGGATATTTCATTGTTAAATTGAACTGGTGCGTTTATATTGAAAATATTTTCATCACTCATTTTGATGTATAAAACAATTAAGACAAGTTATATTTATCCAATTAAAGTTCCAAAATTTTTTTTTACTTTGAGACCTAGACTCTGCAGGTAATTTATATTCTGAGCTGTCAACTTCTTGACTGCTCGATTCAGACTGACTGAAGGTGTCCATGATGTGCTGCTTTTATACGATGACCCACGTTTTATTGCGCGTGAATTGAAGCAAATTCCCATTCCTATGATTTTATATGTAACGTAATGGTTATTATTTCACCACGAAAACTCACTAATTACAGTTTTGATCAACATATTTTAGTTGTAAATAATCAATGGTTTTAACAGTAATTGGTAAATAAATTGGATTTGCTGGTACTTCAATTATTTTATAACCAGGTGGTAACAGCAGGAAAAAAATTATATATTGTATGAACTTTTTGTTGATTCACGTAAGCTCCTGTTGTAATGTTGCATTCGATTCTCAATGTATTCACTTTTAAAATATTAATCGGGTAATTTGATTCATATTCTATATTAGCTCTCAATAGTCTCGGTGTCAATCCTAGTAAACGTGCTGGTGATTTTGGTTTCACAAAATCAATATCTCTTTCATTTGTAATATATGAATGTAAAGTATTTTTATTATATGTAATTTTGATTCGATATTTTTTTAAGTAAGCAGCTAAATCATCTATTCCATAACTTGCAGTTGGTATTTAAATTTTATCATAACTGTCAAAATATGAAATTATATTATTTTCATGATCGATATTTAGTAATGAATTAAATGATAAAAATAAAATTAGTGCTAATGAATAATTTTTTTCACTTGATAAATGTATTGGTGGAAAGTAATCAGTTTCTAAGACTGAAGATTTACCGGTGAGAGTTAAAGTAAATGTATCGTTCATTCTCAAGGTCGATAAATAACTAATTGGAAATTTTCTTTTCCTCTGCTATTATAGTTTTCCAGTGAGAAATGCGAGACATAAATGTCCACAATTATACGTATTCCAATCTTGATAATATTTATGATTATAATTGATGCTACCAACATTATGATAACTGACATTAATATCTTTCAGTGGTTGTTAGTTGCCAAAACTATCAAAGTATATTGCTGAATTTTTATTGAGTTTTTCATATGCTACTCAATGTGTTCCAGGATTCCTTTTATCATCTTAATTAATGATTCCACACTCTTGTTTCCATGGTCCATCTTTTGTCATATCATTTCGCATAAAAACTCCACGAAAATTAGTAATTTTTGATTGTTTAGCAAATTTTAATAAATCACCATCAGTTAAAGCTCTTTGTGGTGGCATCAGTTGAAGTTTTTTGGAGACAGATAAAGTCCCATACCGCTTTTATGTGGTGTTAAATAAAGTCCTTTTCCGATGGCAATCGATTCCATCATTTTATTATGTCGCTTATTTTCATCTACATAAGCATAGAGACACACAAAAAAAAAAAAAAATTGACAACAAATAACAACAATCAATATTCAATAACAAATAATATTTATTAAATTATTTTAACAAAAATTTTAATTAAATAAAATTCATAATATTTAATATTTTAAATTGTCATTATTATTATTATCAACAACAACATGTATTGATAATGAAATGAAACACAAATAGACTCAATGACGGCCGTTGAACATTTTATAAGTTTATTAATAACAGTAGCAAGTGCAAAAAAATTAGCAGCTTTACTTGTTGCTTGTTTTATATTCTATTATGGACTTATACATCTAATATATGGTAAATATAAATTAATCAATTGAATAATTAAATAACAGCAATTAATATTCAATAGATATGATTTTTTTTATACAAGAATTACTGAAAATAATAATAATAATCCTTAAGAAATTGGAGGAGATGAGGAGTAAGGAGAAGAAGAAGAAGAAGAGGGACAGCAAGAAAACACTAATTTACAAATATTACAAAATAATAATAATAAAAATAATAATGATGGTGATTTAATAATGTCAATTAATTTAAATAATCTATTACAGGTTTTTTTTGAAAAAGTATTTGTTACTAGACCATGGAAAGCTCTTTTTGTAACAACTGATGATGATATTAGTGAATAGTGATCGCGATGGACAGTTGATAGATACAGTGTTCCATATGGTGTTACATTTGGTGCTGGACTTTTGATACTTCAACGGATTGATCATATACCTGGAAGTATATTGGCACCATTTTTTGCTATTATTTCACTAGCAGCTTATACAATATTCACATTAATATGTGTGTCTACTGCTGAATGTGAAGAGATACATAATTCTTATATTGTTTTTTGAGAATGTCAAGTTAATTGACAAAGCTAATTTTTAATTTATTTATTTTAGATTATCGGATATATATTGTTGTAGTGAGAAATTCAACACTTGCATTGAGAGGTAAATATGTACTCAGTTTTACTTGGTGGTCTTGGTCGAATAAGTCTAGAGACAATTTATTGTCAGTCAAGGACATGTTTGCCAACAGTTGATAAATGGTATATTATCATATGTAACGGACACCCTAGGAAAATAATTTAAATATAGTTAATTTTTTTTTGTTAAAAAATCATCATACAAAATCATAAGGAAAAAATATAAATGAAAACGTATATGTAATATTAAGAAAAAACAAAAAATGCCAAAAATGGACATATGTCCAATGTAAAATGTCTGATAACAGCTGACAGTTTTTTGTTTAATTTTTTAAGTTTTCACACACACACACACACACACACACACACACACACACACACACACACACACACACACACACACACACACACTTTTTTTGTTTTTATCATTATTTATTTATAATTATGTTTTTATTATTTCATTTTCTAGTCCTGGATGGAATGATTTAATTGATACTGTTATGATATACACACATGGTGCAATGTCAAGTTCAGTAACTACAACTAAACAATTTGCACCATTTAAGCCATATCTTAAAGATATAGAAAAACACATTGAACAACTACAATAATTTCAAAATAACATTAACCAGATTTTTTTTTTTAATTTACACTTGACATTTATTTTTATCAATATATATTTAAAAAAATTAACGTCTACTTTGCTCGTGATTTTTTTTGTTCATTCTTCATTCTTTTTTTTTTATATATGTAAAGTAAAAGTAAATGGCAATTTATTTTTTTGTGGTTTATCCAAACTGATAGATAATCAGTTAATTAGTTTTAACTTTTTTTTACCTAAAATTAAGAGATTGTAATTTTTAAAAATGAAAACAAACATTTATACATTTAATAATAATAAAAAAAAAAAAAATTAAAACAACAGAAGCTAAATATATTTTCTATAAAAAAAAAAAAAAAAAAAATTCGAATGATCAAGTTTAATGAAAGCAATTGTGTGTTGGTTATAAAAAAAACCAGAAAAACAATAAAAAAAAATATAGTCAGGTCCCCCGAGGTGCACCCTAAGTGTTCCGTAGGATTTTTTATTTTTTTTTTGTTGTTTGATTTGTTTTTTCATTTTGTTGTAAAATAAATGACTTTTTTTTTTGTTTTGTTTTATTTTCTAATGTTGTTTATTTCTGTTGTTTAATAAAAAAAAAAAGTAAACGACTGAAAAATTTCAAAAAAATAACGTAAAGTCTACAGATAAAGCGTCATCGATTGAAACATTGCCGGAATCGATCCGTCAATATTTGAAATTGGGCCCTGTCGAAAAATGGGACTATCAAATCTCCGTATGTACGACATGAAACGTCTCGAGAGAGGGAATAAGGAGGACATTTAGCTAAGAAATTTATTTTTTAATAAGATTTTGTTCTTGGTTTTTACTGATGTTGATATCTTTTTTATTAGTTATTGTAAAAAATCGAAAGAAGGCTTATTAGAACGAGGGCTATCGATATATATAGTAAAACAATTTTTATTTGTTTTTTTCGGCCAATAGTCATCCTAAAAATTAATAAATTAGAAATTATGACGTCACAGAGCACAAACTTAAAATACTTACACCCGGTAAGAAAGTTCGCGTTCGTTCTATATATTTTTTTCTTTCTAAAATTGAGGCGAGACCCTACCGGGTCTCCTGATATTGTTTTTGGAAAAAAAATTAAATTTCATTTACTATCAACTGATTCGGTTCGGCGGTTTAAAAAATATCTTGCAAAAACAAATTCTGACACTACATTTTGTTTAATAAAAAAAAAATAAACGACCGAAAAATTTCAAAAAAATATCGTTGAGTCTACAGATGAAGCGTCGTCGATTGAAACATTGCCGGAATCGATCCGTCAATATTTGAAATTGGGCCCTATCGAAAAATGCAGATATTTAATCTAATAAGGCCCAAAAATTCAAAATAAATATGATAATTGCTTTTGGGAAAGAAAAAACATAAATGCCATTCAACATCAACTAATTCGGTTCAGCGGTTCAAAAAATATCTTGCAAAAACAAATTCTGACACTACATTTTGTTTAATAAAAAAAAAAATAAACAACCAAAAAACTTCAAAAAAATATCGTAGAGTCTACAGATGAAGCGTCGTCGATTGAATCATTGCCGGATCCGATCCGTCAGTATTTGAAATTGGGCCCTGTCGAAAAATGGCACGATCACATCTGATAAGGGCCAAAAATTGAAAATAAATATGATGATTGCTTTTGGGAAAAAAAAATGGAACCTAATGGGCTTCATAGAAGCCAATTCGATTCATAACTTTTATTTTTATCGCGAAATAACAAAATGTCACACGAAAAGTGAAAACATAAGTGTCCTACGGAACACTAAAAAAGCCATGGCCAGTTAAAAAGAGGGAGAAAAACTTTGTGTATCAGTACGTGTATAAGTGAAAACAAATCATGCAAAAACAAATTCTGACACTACATTTTGTATAATAAAAAAAAAAATAAACGACCAAAAAATTTCAAAAAAATATCGGAGAGTCTACAGATAAAGCGTCGTCGATTGAATCATTGCCGGATCCAATGCGTCAATATTTGGAATTAAGCCCTATCGAAAAATGCGGATATTAAATTTAATAAGGCCCAAAAATTCAAAATAAATATGATCATTGCTTTTGGGAAAAAAAAAACATAAATTTCTTTTAACGTCAACTAATTCGGTTCAGCGGTTCAAAAAATATCTTGCAAAAACAAATTCTGACACTACATTTTGTTTAATAAAAAAAAAAATAAACAACCAAAAAACTTCAAAAAAATATCGTAGAGTCTACAGATGAAGCGTCGTCGATTGAATCATTGCCGGATCCGATCCGTCAGTATTTGAAATTGGGCCCTGTCGAAAAATGGCACTATCACATCTGATAAGGGCCAAAAATTGAAAATAAATATGATGATATCGTAAATCGGTTCGGCGGTTCAAAAAATATCTTGCAAAAACAAATTCTGACACTACATTTTGTTTAATAAAAAAAAAAATAAACGACTAAAAAATTTCAAAAAAATATCGTAGAGTCTACAGATGAAGCGTCGTCGATTGAATCATTGCCGGATCCGATCCGTCAATATTTGGAATTGGGCCCTATCGAAAAAATGTGGATATTAAATCTAATAAGGCCCAATAATTCAAAATAAATATGATAATTGCTTTTGGGAAAGAAAAAACATAAATTCCATTCAACATCAACTAATTCGGTTCGGCGGTTCAAAAAATATCTTGCAAAAACAAATTCTGACACTACATTTTGTTTAATAAAAAAAAAAATAAACGACCAAAAAATTTCAAAAAAATATCGTAGAGTCTACAGATGAAGCGTCGTCGATTGAATCATTGCCGGATCCGATCCGTCAATATTTGGAATTGGGCCCTATCGAAAAATGTGGATATTAAATCTAATAAGGCCCAGAAATTCAAAAAAAATATGATAATTGCTTTTGGGAAAAAAAAAACATAAATTTCTTTTAACGTCAACTAATTCGGTTCGGCGGTTCAAAAAATATCTTGCAAAAACAAATTCTGACACTACATTTTGTTTAATAAAAAAAAAATAAACGACCAAAAAACTTCAAAAAAATATCGTAGAGTCTATAGATGAAGCGTCGTCGATTGAATCATTGCCGGATCCGATCCGTCAGTATTTGAAATTGGGCCCTGTAGAAAAATGGCACTATCACAACTGATAAGGGCCAAAAATTGAAAATAAATACGATGATTGCTTTTGGGAAAAAAAAAAAAAACATAAATTTCATTCAACATCAACTAATTCGGTTCGGCAGTTCAAAAAATATCTTGCAAAAACAAATTCTGACACTACATTTTGTTTAATAAAAAAAAAAATGAACGACCAACAAATTTCAAAAAAATATCGTAGAGTCTACAGATGAAGCGTCGTCGATTGAATCATTGCCGGATCCGATCCGTCAATATTTGAAATTGGGCCTGTAGAAAAATGGCACTATCACAACTGATAAGGGCCAAAAATCGAAAATAAATACGATGATTGCTTTTGGGAAAAAAAAATGGAACCTAATGGGCTTCATAGAAGCCAATTCGATTCATAACTTTTATTTTTATCGCGAAATAACGAAAAGTCACACGAAAAGTGAAAACATAAGTGTCCTACGGAACACTAAAAAAGCCATGGCCAGAAAAACTTTGTGTATCAGTACGTGTATAAGTGTGAAATATCGTAGCCGGATCATTTATTAGACAATCAATATTGCCCTGTAAAATAATCCCACTAGATATGTATTTTAATTAACCCTGTTTTTCCTGCGCAGCAATGGCGCATAAGAATGGTAGGGAGACGGAAATGCGTAATGTAGGGAGAGGTAAAAAGGAACCTGAAAAATACGCGAAAATATAACACAATAAACGCTGTAGAAATAATTTTAAATAACACTTGTAAATTCGGTAAAAATCGGAGCACAATTTATTTGTAAAATTACCCTGTTGCTATTACATGAAAATACGATACAAAAACAATTATAAAAATATGTAACCCAATTAAATATTACTCGCGCGTCGCGTCGAAAAGAGAGAACCTAAAGCCATGCGGTCGTGACGGAGTCAGAGACAGAGAAATATTAAAATCGCGAGTTACCCGATTAATATTAAAATTGTGACGGCCGAAAATCCAAGCGACGGGATTGAGAAGCAATCCAGCCGATTAATTAATCAAATCACTGACTCTACATTGACGCTACGATGACGCTTGGCTTTTACAATATTAATATTTTTACACTTGTTATAAATTCACAAAAAAAACACTGAACAAAATTTATTTAAAGAAAAGTACTTACATTGAGCGACGGTGATTTAATCTAGCAATCTAGTGATGGCGTGTACCTTGGCTTGACCTCGGAGACGCTCGCAAAATTGACAGGTTGGCTTGGTTACAATATCGCCAGTAATGATGTGCAAAAATATATATATATATATATATATATTTTATTTAATTGTAGTACAATGTAATTATACAAGTTGGTTGTATGTGATCGACGATTAAATTATGTCAAATTGTAGACATGAACGTAGCACTGACTTTACAATAAAATCACAATAAATGTTACTTTTATTTGAATTTAAAATAAAATTATTATACGAGACTTTTCACTGTATTTTATAAATTGTATCCACTGTTGAATGCCTGACCACGAGGTCGTAAATTTGTATAATTAAATATTTATTAGTTATTTATCTAGTTAGAGCTGGAAGAGCTGGTGTAGGTCAAGGAACTAACTCTGACCGAGTGACCGAGATCTAGCGATCGATCTCGCTCGATGCCCTCAGAACATAAGGGTAGGTGGGGATCCTTCGGGGATGTTCGGTTTTCCTCCTTGGTCCAATTCCACTTTCCTTCTGTCGACTATTTCCTATTGGTTGAGGAAAATCTTACGATTTTCCAACTTTAATTAAAATTACTTCTACTTGTCTAATTATGACATGAGTGGTACCGAGAGAATCCCTATATTTTTAGGCTTCTGTCGATATCACTCATTGTATTAATTTATATTTAATTTTCCAAAATAAAATTGGCGGTAGATGCGCTTGGCAATAGTGCCGGCTCAAGTGGTTTGTTGGGGGTGCAAAACCTCTAGCTCCCTTAAATATTGTAACTTGACGTCCTGTAAGATGGAGCTAGGGGTATTAAAAAGTACCCTGAATATTTAATTTATATAATAATAAAAGAAAAATAAAAAATTAGTGCGGCTTACCGCCGGACATTACAAGTGAAAACAAATCGAGTCTCAACACGACAATTGAGAGTACAAAAAAAAAAAAAAAAAATAAAGAAAACAAAAATATCTTTGATAATTTTTTAATATATCTATCTTTCTATTATATGAATATTCTCTTGAATAGACTCTTGAAGTTCTTGACGTTGAAGTTCTCGACGTTTGAAGTTCTTGAAGTTGGTTAATGTTTGACGTTCTTGAAGTTTAAAGTTCTTGAAGTTGTTTAAAGTTTAACGTTCTTGAATTTTGAAGTTCTTGAAGTTGTTTAAAGTTTAACGTTCTTGAATTTTGAAGTTCTTGAAGTTGTTTAAAGTTTAACGTTCTTGAATTTGAAGTTCTTGAAGTTTGAAGTTCTTGGAGTTGTTGAAGTTTTAAAGTTTTAGGCTGGACTCAGGCTCTTTTTTGCAGCCTTGGCTATTCTCTGGGCGTAAAGTTCCTTGAGATCCTTGAAGGTCAAGAATTCTCTAACACAATCTGCACATTTATTTGGATCGTGTGGTTCCAACAATATCTTAGTGCAGTTTGCACAGCTGAGTGGTAGTTCTGGATCGTCAGACCACATGTGAGGATGGTCTATGTAGGTGTATTGGTTGTGATACTTTATTAGTTCACTTTTGTATGTACATGTCGCACACAATAGTTCTTCTCCTTCTGCTTGACGAATAGTGACTCCGCTGATATAGGGAGCCCCTTTGAGACAGAACAGGACTCCAGCTTCCTTGAGCTCTTCTTCAACGTTGATTTGCCCTCTCTCCATTTTCCTCACTAGGTTATTGGATACGATGTCTAGTGGGCAACCGGGACGGTAACACCGTCGCAGGTATTGGAAGGTTTTCCTTGATTTTATTTGTTCTTTTGTGGTTGTTAATTCTTGAGGACAATATTTTGTATCATGACCTCCGTGGCATTGTGTGCATTTATCAGTTGAGTCTTGGAATAGTGTTTCCAAGCCTATGTTCTCTTCTGTTTCTACCCAGTCTTCTTCTGCTGCTTTTTCTAATTGCTTTTCCATGAGGGACTTGAGGAGACCTTGGTCTATTCCCCAGCCCTTATCTCCGTATGCACATTGTGCACACCAATTTACTAGGTGGAATTTTGCTATCAATAGTTTGCATCGTCCACAGTAAATATCAACCTGGTCATGGTTATTGGCCCATAGTGTTGTGTTATGGGTTACTTCATATATTTCTTCTGATGTATTATCTCGTGCTATGTCATAACAGCTTACGCAGTAAAAGGTCTCTGCGTATCTATCCTTGCTGCGGTATACCACCAAATCTTTGATCCCTGGGCTTGGTTGGATGTCATCCGCTTCCGCGTGCTTCAGTGACCTGACAGCATCGAGGTAATCTCCTTTTGGAGAGTACGAGACGTCGAACTCCTCCCACTTTGGATCTTGTGTCACGGTATATTGACATGTGACGTATTTCGCAGAAATCATGGTGGTGTGGTTGATTGGTTGATAAGCTCACAAAAATTTATAAAAATCTAAACAGATTTGCAAAATTCATTAGTTCACACATTTATTTTTATACAACATTACCCAAATTATTTCTTAATCGTTAAGTTCTAACTATATTTTATTTTAGAAGAATAAACAACTTATTGCGATTGTTCATCCTTCTATCCTAGGACATAATTATTTGTAATTATTAGAAATTAACCCAGAAAGGAAGGAAGGATTTCCTGATGTTTAATCTTTTTAAATTTATTAATAGTAAAAATTTCTTAAAGTTAATGGTCTCTACCATTTATATGATATGGTTTATTTGAAAAGAATCTAATAATTAGAGATATGAGAAAATTTTCCCCCTTTTTTTTTTTTGTTTAATTTTTTTTTTTTTTTGTTTTTTTTTTTTGTTTAATAATGTTTTTTTTTTTTTTTTATACTACTCCTCCTGTCTTTCGCTTGTCTTTCTTAGTAGAAATTTCTTATACTTCCACGATACTGGGAAGTTGTGCTAGGGTTCATATTTTTTATTGTGAAGGTTATTGGATTTGTGGAGGTAGACCTTTTTTCGAGGCTTTGGCAGTTTACTGCGATATGACCAATGTTACCACATGAATAACATCGGCGACGAGATACGGGTACAGTGGGTTTACACTTGGAACGTTTTTTTTCTAATGCTTTCTGCTGTTCCAGAATTTTCCGTTGTTGAATAACCTCTGCTTGGCTTTGATCAAGATTAATTAAAGACCACAAACTTGGACAACAGTTAGTGATGTGATATCCTGATTTACAGTATTCACAATCTCTGTCGTCTAAATTGTCAAATGTTTCCAGCTTATCTTGGATTAACTCTAACTTAATAGTAGCTAATTTTGCTGCCAACCAATTTGGACATTGTCCTGCAGAGTGGTCGTTACCACAGAGTTGACATTGAACTTTGTGATTTTTGACCGTCGCTTCTGCTTTCTGGGTTCTAATTAAATTGTAACGAAGCTCATCCTTGTGAGTGTCGTCAGGTCCCCGACTGGTAAGTTTAATTGGGGCAGTTGGGCATACATTTGTGGGTTTTGTTTTCATTTGAATAACATAATCTCTTGGTGTCAGTTTGTGTGGGGGATTTCGATTTGTTACGGTATTCGATGGGTGTAGCCAGTTCAAATTTGATGCTGGTTCCCAAGGTGTACTAATGAAACCCCGCACTATGACTGTCTTATATTCGTTTAGCAGGTTATCATGAAGGACATATTCCGCTAAACAGTCTTCACACTCTTCCGCTCGTTTTTCTATTAACAGGGTTTGTTGGCATTTACGGCAATTTAAATTGAAGTTTCTTTCTAAAGTTAACAGATGAAACCTATGTACAATTTTGTGGAAACGAGATTCTGAATTTCTGAATGTTTTTGCGTAACACGGTACACACAACAATTCTTCCCTCGGGTCGTTTGGTTTCTTTTAAATAATTACTGTGTCTACACCCTCTTTTAATTGTATGCAAGAGGCTGGACTGATACCATAGAACAAGCTGGCACAACTTGTTCTTCTGGCTAAAACCACTCTTTTCAGCTGGGCAGAAGACCATTCTATTGAACACCTTCGTAGTTGGCATTTTCGCAGGTTTTCTGCTGCTATTAAATATTGTGGCGCTGCCATTTTTCGATGGTATTATTCTGTAATAGTAGGCAGACATGCGGATTTCTTTTAGTATTTTTACCTACTCGACACGAGTTTTCTTACGTAACTTAGATCTAGCAGACGAATTATCGTAGTAGTGGCCTTCCTTGAAGGGGTAATTAATTCATGATTAATTATTCCTTCAATCGGAGAAGGGTATTTTTCAGACAAAAACATTAAAATTAGTTACTTATATGATATACGAATAATTGGTTAGGGCGTAAATTATAACAATGAAATTTAAAATAATAAAAAAAAATTATTATTTATATAAAAAAATTATTGGTGTTTTTAATTGTTAGACATCATGGTAAAGTGAGAATATAGGAGGACCACCATCCAGAGGTCCGGCATCATCGGACTTTTGTAGACACCTAGCACTGCAGTGGTGTGTATCGTCCTGATGTTCGTGGAGGAGGAACATTATCGAATAACCAGTTCCCTTCACCAACGCTGTTTTGGCCAGGTTGTGGTGGAACTGTGTTATTGTTTGTTCTAGATGAATTCTTGGCTACTCTTCTTTTTTTCCTGAGTGGTCTCCTTGGTGTCGAAGTCCTTGGATCCCAAACGTGTTCACCTAATACGTTGTCGTCATCGGAATATGGTCGATATGGGGCGGAAACAATTTTTTCCATACTACAGGAGAGAGACCATTCTATCCCCCGAATTCCGTGAGTTTGTCTTTGTGTGAGTAACCATCCCAGAGGTTGATGTTGTTTTCTCATAAAGTTCATTTCTATTGATTCGTCCATGAGCGATTCGGGTTTGGAATCCTCCGGTGATAGATCTTTATTTACAATATGCTGTGCTTCCATCTATAATCAAATTAAAACAAAGACCAACCCAACACACATATATCGTAGATTTATTACCTTTCATTGTTTACCATGATGTTTATTAAACGTAACTTAATTTTTAACTTATTATTATTATTATTATTATTACTTTTCTTGAATCTTATAAATAATTATGTGGGTTTTGGTTGGGGAATCGAGCGGTAGTCGTTATTGGCGGGAGCGGTTGGGTACAAGCCTGTTTCTACGTTTTTGGGGAGCAGTTCGATGTCAGGAGAGGTCTCTTTGAAGTATTCCCCATCGTTAGTTCGCTTAGTTTTACGCTCGTGTAAGAGCCCAGTGGCCAGAGTTGACCATAGTGCTGCTAATAGATGTACTGACCAACCGTATACAGCGTGGAGGGCGTAACCATGTAGAATGGTATCCGCTATTGTCTTAAAAATGTGCACAATAGTAAATATTCCAATAATTCCAGCGCTAATATTACCAAAGTAGGTGAATTTACCCCATGTCTTTTCCCAAACACTTTCAGATATCTTTTCAAAATCTTCATCGCTGAAGATCCCCATATAGGATCTTTTAGCGTATACAAGATTTGTACCAGAAGCTTGAGCTGCGAAGTCGCTCAATATCATGGATCTCTCGATAGGGAACATGATTCTCTCATGTTCTCTAGATCCTCTGAGGTGTAAATACCTGATGAGGCTAATTCTGTCAATGCATTGCATTTCCAGCTAGCTGTAGTGGCAGGTTTCAAGATTGAAGGTGTTTCTCCCAAAACTGGGTTAGGAATGAATTTGTACCATAGATTGTCAATTTTAAAATATTGTGGTAGGGGACCGTTACATGGTAGTTGAGTTGCCTCAGGGGTTATGATGTGTGTGCGAGGAGTCATGAACATACTTTCATTTCTACCTTTCGTGATAGGTAAATTGCTGTAGCATTTACCATCTTGTCTTATTTTCACCTCCACGGCTACACATTGGATCATATGAACTACTTCCCCTGCTACTATTGCTGTGTAACCAGGTTTACCCATATATTGGTAGGCGAATTCATCGGGGAGGTTTGCAGCGAGGGACAGGCTTGCACGCAGTTGCTTTCTTTCTAATCTACATTCATTTTCTAATAAATTATAATATAAATCGCTCATCTGATTCCTTGCCCAACGCTCTACATAAACGAACTTAGCATTTACATAACTCATTATATCGTGGGTTTCAAGATCATTTCTTTCTGTGGTCGAAAGTGATTGACCTTCTGTTATAAATAAACGGGGGTGTTCGGTAGGAATTATTTTAACGCCGCAATTTTCAAATGAGCTTTTTGTTTTAAGAGAAAAACTATAATCGTCGTGAGCTACTGTATAAACTGTACCTTCCTTGCTTTCTGCTATATCAGCCTGACCATACCATATGGTTACGTATTTTTCTGAGTCGCACCATTGGTTTGATGGTCTACTGTCCCAGAAGGCATAACCGCCGTACATGTCGATACATGTTTCAGCACTCAACTGGCAAGAAGTTCCCGAACTAAAATGGATTTTGTCTTGTTCTAACTTAACTCTAGCGTTTTGTTTTGTGTATGTGATGGTTATAGAGGCTGTTACGACAACATGGTTCCAGCTTCCATAAGCATCCGAATAACTTGCCCCTGAACAATCTCCATCTGAGTTCGCACTTCCTGCCAGTGTAACAGCTCTATAATTTACAATGTTTGGTGACAGTTGCTGTATAACCGTGTTGCCGACTGTCACCGTACCGTGATTATAAAGCGTTTTACACGCATCCCTTGAAATAGGATTTATATATTTAGCGTTGCCATTATTGGTAATGGCTACATAATCTGTGGCGGCTCCACAGTTGAAGACTATTCTAGATACTTCAACCTTACACAGCCACGCTTTCGCCTGGGTGTACGTGGCTAGCTCGCTCAGCATTTCTCTAGTCATCATAGTCTTCACTGGCTCTCGAGCGATATCACACTCGTCGACGTCCAGTAACGAAATAGTGGTGGTGTTTAGCATGGGTCCAGTGCAATCGAACCCAATGAGGGCCTCGACCGTGGCTAACGCTAGTATCAATATGGCTACGTTTTTCCTAATCATCTGTAAATTATTATTATAATACTCTGGCATCTATACAATGTTATTTACACCGGTTTCTACTCTTTTGGACTCCCGCTTCCCCCCCCACAGTAAGTTTGGACTCACTGGAGACGGAGTTGACTGTTAGTCCAAAATATCTACCTTATCTACTAAACATGCGGAACAGACTTTGTAAGTGAGTGTTTTATTTATTAGTTATATGTAATTTCCTCCTCTTGCTCTAACTCTCTTAATTTAGTTTTATTTTTATCAAGTATTTTAGCCTTTTCAGGCGAGATTTTAGATAACCTGAGACGGTTTGGGGAAACTTCTTCCCTTTTTCCACCGTCTATCAGTTCTACCTCTCCTCTATCCGTCACATTTAAAATTTCAAAAGGTCCATCCCAGTAAGGGTAAAGCTTCCCTGGTTTGGGTCCTTTTTCAATGTAGACGTAATCTCCAATCTTAAAATTTACTAGGTTTAATTTTTGGTCATAGTATTTTTTTGTTTTTTCTTTGCTTTGAATTAGGTTGCGTCTTGCGCAATCTTGAATTTCATGTATGTTCGTGACTAGGTCTTCCATGTACCCTTGAAATGTGGGTATTCTTTCCGACTCTAGTAACGGTTTACATGACGGTAGTCTGGCTCTTTTTCCATAGACTAATTCATATGGGGTGAATTTTGTGGATTCATGGACGCTCGTATTGTAAGACAAAATTGCCAACTTGAGCCATTCATCCCAATCATCCTTTTTATTATTTACATAATGTTTGAGATACTCCCCCAACGGGTGATGTGATCTCTCTAATGAGCCATTGCTCTGTGGATGAAAAGCAGTAGTTCGACATTTATCAATTTTAAATCGGCCAGCCATTGCCTTTAAGAGCTGACTCTCGAAATTTCTTCCCCTGTCACTGAGGATTGTGACTGGAGTACCGTAAAGGCTTACGAAATTATCAATGAAGGCTTTGATTATTTCTGGGGTAGTTTGGTTAGGAATGGCTACTGCCACTACAAATTTAGTCAATAAACACTGCATGGTAAGGATGCATTGATTGCCTGATTTAGTGATGGCTAAAGGGCCCACCACGTCCATGGCAATTTTTTCAAAAGCGGACCTTGGTGTATCGGTAATTACCATTGGTTGTATTGTTCTTTTACGAACTAATTTATTTTTCTGGCAGTCTAAGCAATGTTGTATTCGTGACTGGATATCTTCTTTTAAATTTTCCCAATAAAATCTTTCTTTAATTCTATTGTAAGTTTTATTTACCCCCTTATGCCCCCCTATGGGTGCCTGATGGGCCTCATTAAAAATTTGATCCCTTTCTTTTATATCCACAAATTCGATTTCATTTGTACAAATAATAATTTTAATTTGACTATTCATAAATTCTTCTTTTATTATTTCTAAAATTTCCGTCCACTCTATATTGCAAACTTTATTTGATTTTGAAATGACTACAGATTCTATTTCTTTTTCCAACATAATTTCGTGAGCATGGTTTAATGCTCCTCTTATATGTTTAATCATTGTAAGTAATGACTCCCCCTCCCTTTTTTTTATTACAAGAGGAAAATGAAGTTTCTTACCCACCACTTTACAACTTGCTTTTCCTGCTTCGACAGGGTGTTTTAAAATATTACTATGCTTTTTACATAATTCTTTGGCGCCTGAATCACAAGGTTCGCCGTTTTCTGATACGAAATACATTTTATGGTTCTTTTGAACTTGGAAGGGTTCTCTAGAAGTTATAATATTTTTCGAACTGTGTTCAATTTGAGTTTCGATCTCGTCCTCGCTCACTTCTGAGTCTTGGGAGTCTGAGTCGTCTTTATTAATTTGGTCTATATTATTTGGCAAGTCTACAGCTATTTCAACATCAATTGGATGTTTACTTGTTGTAATTTTGACTGTTTCGCCTTTTGAATCTCCCCCCTCTTGCGATTCGGAAGAAGGTAGAATCTTTTTGGGTCTGCCCCTTTTTTTCAGAGAAGTTGGGGTTCCTTTTGTTTCCAAAAGTTCCCCTTTTTTGGGCCTGCCTCTCTTTTTCAATAAGATTGGAGGCTTATTTGTTACAAAAGATTTCAACTTTTTTGGTCTACCCCTCTTTTTCTGAGTGGGTTCTGGTGTTGTCACCACCTCAAGAGGCCTTGTTTCAACAATAGGTTGAGGCTTCCTATTTTGGTTTCTTGTGACAACAAAAATATCTTTTCCGCATTCGCTTTCAGGTTCCTCTACGGGGTTCCTGGATAAAGCGTCTGCGTTCAAATTTAATTTGCCTGGTTTATAGACTACATTAAATTTATATTGGGCTAATTTTAACCTCCATTTACATATTCTATTATTATTATTTACTGGGTTACTGAACCACTTTAAAGCTTCGTGGTCAGTTACTACTGTGAATTCTGAATTATACACGTAAGTTCGGAAATTCACCACCGAGTCTAAAATGGCTCTGGCTTCTTTCTCGTACGTACTATAATTCAGCTCAGCTCCTCTAAGAGCTCTCGAGAAGTAGGCGATTGGTTTATCATTTCCAATTTCGCCTTGTGACAAAACACCACCTATTGCGTATCCGGAAGCATCCGTAGTGATGATGTACGGTTTACTCAAATCCGGATACTGTAGAATCGGTGCGTTACAAAGGAGGTTTTTTAGAGTAACAAATGCTTCCTCTTCCTCTTTTCCCCACACAAATTCTACGCCATCTTGTAGTAATTTTGTAAGAGGTTTTGCAATTTTCGAATAATTTTTTATGAATCTGCGGTAATATCCACTAAGCCCTAAGAATTGACGAACATTCTTTTGGTTTTTGAGCTTAGGGAAATTTTTAACCGCTTCGATTTTTTTTGGATCGGGTTTGACCCCGTTTTCGCCAATCACGTGGCCTAAATAATGTACTTCCGGTTTTAAGAACTCGCACTTGTCTGGTTGCAAGCGCAGGTTGGCCTTACGAAGTCTTTCCATCATTTCCATGATTTTTTCGTCATGTTCTTCAAGGGTTTTTGCAAAAATGACTATGTCGTCTAGGTAGATGAACATGGAGATTCCTTGCATACCGACAAAGACTAAATTCATTAATCGCTGGAATGTCGCGGGGGAATTTGCCAGGCCAAACGGCATGCGCGTGAACTCCCAGTGACCACGTGGAGTTGAAAAAGCAGTCTTGTGCGCATCTTTGGAATCCATTTCTATTTGATGGTATCCAGATGCTAAGTCAAATACAGAGAAATATTTTGAACCCCCCAACTGGTCTAATATATCCGTAATGTTGGGCAGCGGAAACGCATCCGGAATAGTTTTTTCATTTAATGGTCTATAATCAATTACCATTCTATGTCTGATATTGCCTTTAGAATCAGGCTTTTTAGGGACAATCCAGACAGGACAATTATAAGGGCTTTCTGAAGGTTTAATTATACCCTTCAAAACTCCCTCTTGTACCTGTCTCTCGACTTCTTCCCGCAAATTATGAGGAGGTCTATAAATTTTGTTATTTATGGGGAGTTCGTCTGTCGTAGGAATACGATGACGAACCAAATGTGTTGAACTCAGTGGTTCATCAGGTAATTGGAACCTGTCAGAATATTTTTTTATTATGTTACATACATGGTCCAACTCTTCCGCATTTAAGTGTTCGAGTCTTAATAATTCTTTAACTTTATCGTAACGTGTCATAATTTTTACTTCATTTATTGTATATATTTTATTAGTTGAGTTTATTTCCGCATATCCGGAAAAATTGGACTCTGTATTATTTGGAAAATCTAATCTATTTTTATTTACTTTAACATCAGAATTTCTTCGCCAATTTTCTTTTTTCTTTTTGATACTATTAAACGCTTTATTATTATATGGATTAAAAATTTTAGTTTCATTTTTATTTTCATTCAAAGGAATTTCATTTAAATCAATATCATTTGTTTTTAATAATTTTTCATTTGAAACCCTACTCAAAGGAATTTCGTTTAATTTTAATAATTTTTCATTTGAAAACCTACTTAAAGGAATTTCGTTTAAATCAATATCATTTATTTTTAATAATTTTTCAGTTGAGACCCTACCCAAAGAAATTTCATTTAAATCAATATCATTTATTTTTAATAATTTTTCATTTGAAACCCTACTCAAAGGAATTTCATTTAAATCAATATCATTTATTTTTAATAATTTTTCATTTGAAACCCTACTCAAAGAAA
Source organism: Aphidius gifuensis (assembly GCF_014905175.1). Classification (NCBI taxonomy): domain Eukaryota; kingdom Metazoa; phylum Arthropoda; class Insecta; order Hymenoptera; family Braconidae; genus Aphidius; species Aphidius gifuensis. Next base: position 13,382,650 of record NC_057792.1, read on the forward strand.
TTTCATTTAAATCAATATCATTTGTTTTTAATAATTTTTCAGTTGAAATCCTACCCAAAGAAATTTCATTTAAATCAATATCATTTATTTTTAATAATTTTTCATTTGAAACCCTACTCAAAGGAATTTCATTTAAATCAATATCATTTGTTTTTAATAATTTTTCATTTGAAACCCTACTCAAAGGAATTTCATTTAAATCAATATCATTTATTTTTAATAATTTTTCATTTGAAACCCTACTCAAAGGAATTTCGTTTAAATCAATATCATTTATTTTTAATGATTTTTCATTTGAAACCCTACTCAAAGGAATTTCGTTTAAATCAATATCATTTATTTTTAATAATTTTTCGGTTGAAACCCTACCCAAAGAAATTTCATTTAAATCAATATCATTTATTTTTAATAATTTTTCATTTGAAACCCTACTCAAAGGAATTTCGTTTAAATCAATATCATCTATTTTTAATAATTTTTCATTTGAAACCCTACTCAAAGGAATTTCAATTAAATCAATATCATTTGTTTTTAATAATTTTTCATTTGAAACCCTACTCAAAGGAATTTCGTTTAAATCAATATCATTTATTTTTAATAATTTTTCGGTTGAAACCCTACTCAAAGGAATTTCGTTTAAATCAATATCATTTATTTTTAATAATTTTTCATTTGAAATCAATTTGGTACTCTCCAGAGAATTTCCGGTTCCGGATTCCATCGTTCTCTCGAGCATGTCGTTTACCGTTTTGAAATCGACCATATTTATTTCTGGTCCTATAATAAACCCTTCTATTTTTGGGTTTTCAAAGACAATAGATTTTTCATTAATTTCCAATATATGTTTATCGAAGTTTATAATTGCGCCTGTTGATTCGAAAAATTCCGAACCCAAAATACCTGCGCAATTAATAGGTACTTCATCGGGAATGATTAGGCAGATTATTTCTTTGCCCAAAATGTTTATTTTAGCTTTTCCCAATGTATTTATAAGGCCCTCCGATATGCCTTGCAAGGTTTCTATTTCACCTTCATTTATCTCAAGGCCTGATGCTTGAGATTTTTTTAATAAATTCGGGGTTGCTCCCGAATCTAACATCATTTTTACCGTTTCATTACCGTTATTTAGCTTGATCTCTATATAGGGAATAGTGTTAAAATTTGTTGCATTTATGGTGATAACTGGTTTATTTATTTTAATTGACTCTACTTTCTTATTTATTTTTAACATTTCATTATTTAAATCATTATCTATTTCTTTAAAAATTACGCAATCATTATCGGATCTAAAACCAGTTGCCTCCATAGCCGCAATATTTTTACTATTAATTTCTTTAATTATTAGTTTACGCCGTCCCTCCTCGCTTAGAGGGACGGTTGCAAGTTTCCCTGCACTCTTTGTTGGAATTTTTTCTTAACACAATTCATTTCTATATGATCATCACCCTTGCAGAAATCGCACCCTCGAATTGAACCGTCTTTTCTATTATCCGCATATTTATTACCAATCATGTTACCATTATTATTACCTATATTATTACCATTATTATAACCGTTCGTGTAATTATTATTGTAGCCATTTTTATTACCATTATAATAGCTACCATTATTACCATTATTGTAACCATTATTATAACCATTATTATAACCATTGTTCGACCGTCGTCGCTGATTGCAATCTTTTGCTTGGTGACCAATTATATTACATAGTTGGCAAGTAGGGCGTTGATTCCACATTGGTGTTGGTTTTTCATTGAATCTTACTTGCGGACGCTGTTGATTTTCTCGTTGCATTCCGCAATTTCTTGCAGCATGCCCCCTTATTCCGCATAATTGGCATGTTGGTGATGCGTAGTTTTGTTGTGGTCGGACATAATTTCCAATCTTATAGCAGGTTTTTGCGTCATGACCTTTAATGTCGCAAATCTGACATACTTTGTCATTTTCTAGTTTTGACGCGATTGTTGGGCAATTTTTTGCTATGTGTTCCGTACTGTCACACAATTGGCATTTTTGTTGATTCTTATTTTTCCAACAATCTTGTTCTGAATGGTTTTTACATTTTGTGCATTGTTTCAAAGTGATAAACTCTTGAGTACATTCGCTTGCAAAATGTCCCTTTTGTCTACACTTGAAGCATACCTTCATTTCTTTAAATGACGTAGGTTTTTCGTCCCCTGCTATTTGAGGCTTAGCTAATTTACATTGTGGTGCTACGTGGTCTTTTTCTTGACATAATTGGCAAAAGGTAACTTTGAAAGTTCTTTTCTTAGTTTCTTCTCTGCCTAATGTTGCCCTTCTGGCTAATTCTTCCTCTCTCTCTGCTGCTTGTTGTATAATCTTTTCATAATCTTCAGACCAGTTTATGTAATCACCAAGTTCAGGCTTGATTCCCGACCTTAGTACGTCTTTTGCTAGTTCTTTCATTTCATTTTTGATTTGCTTTGGTCTTTCATTTTCTGCGGGTATATGCATTTCTTCAATAAAATTTGTGCATTCGCGAATTCTTTTGACGAAGTTTCTTATGGGTTCATTATTTCTCTGAACGAGTTTGAAAGCTTCCCCGATTAACACTTTTTCGTTTTTGGTTTTGCTTATCAATTCCCTGAGTGACTTCATCAAATCTTCAATGCTTTCAAATTTCTTTTTAGTCATATCATCACGTACTTCTCTACTTACTTTGGTACGTACTATCATTTCAACTAAATTCTTTTCTAGGTCCTTACCCACATAGTCTCGACTTTCCTCACATTCTATTCTGAATCTTGTGAGTTCTTGTGATTTACCTGTATAATTGGAAATACTTTTACATAATTTGTTCATAAGAGTCATGAGATGTGTTGTTTCTTGGATCTCTGCCAATCTTTTTGCTGTTGCGTCCGCCATTTTGTTATTTATTGGAATTCTTTGTTCGGGCTCGATATTAAGATTACCTTTATTTTTATTATCGTTGTTCTTATTTCCCTTATTTAAATTATTAGTTGCGACTGGACTTGTTCTTAACTCTTTTTCTTTTTGCTTTGTATTTTCGAGATCAATTTTAGCTATCAGATTTTGTGCTTGTAAAACTTGTTGAGTAAGCTCGTCTTCCCAATATTGTTCTTCCAAGTTTTCTATCAATATTTCTTGTTCTTGTTCAATTGATGCTTCACTCTTGCTGTCACTGCTGTTGCTGTCTGGCAAAGTTGTATTTCTTGCAATATAATTACTGTAGTTGTCGTTATAATTATCGTCGTCGTTGGTTATAATGGAATCGTTATGATGATGTATATTTATTGCGGGCGAATTAATATGGACTTTTATTGGGGTGTTAATTATAACTTTGGTTAATTCTGGTTCATGCGTTTTAGTTACGTTTTCTAATGGTGATGGTCTTTTTTCTAGAATTTCTTTGTCAATTTGATTTTTGATTTCTTGGCTTTGTCTACTGCTAAAAAACGATTTAGCTAATGAACCAAAACTTTGCCAACTCGAATTGGTCTTAACGTTCTCGCGGAAAACTTTAATTTCTTGACTTTTTTCAAATTTTTCTTTTGCAAGACGATCCACTCCGAGTTTTTGGCTCCAAAAATCGTTTAAGTCTTTGTTTTTGCGTTCTAAATCGGATTTCTCTGATTCTAGACGCTCTATTTCAATTTTTTGTTTAAATTCGGAAATTTCTTTATTTTTCCTTTCTTCTTCAAGCTCAAATCTTAATTTTTCTGATTCTTCTTGATATAATCTTGTCTCGAAATTCGGATTACATGGATTTAATGGTGTATTCAAGTTTATTAAATTGAAACTTTCGTTTACCTTGCTTTTGAATTGATTTTTCCGTAATACCAAATTTTTTAAGCTATTTCTCTTTTTAATTGATCGTGCTTCTGCCCCTGACAATTTTTTTCTGTCTGGGCCGTAATACAAATCCCCTCTTTGTCTAAGATTATATCTTTTTACAGGTTGGCTTATTTCCGTGTTTTCACTCGACATTAGAGATTATTACAATTTTTATTCTATGCTAAAATTTATGTGGCTGAATAAGGGTCACCATCCATTAAATCCGATAAAGGGAATTTCGTTGCAAGATTATTGTTGTTTGTCAATGTTTTTATTATTTATTCCCCCCCAAATTTGTAATTAGTTTATAATTAAAAATTGTTATAAACTCAAACTATTATTTATAAAATTTTGTACAGTAATAAAAAAACAAAAATTCAAGAAGGGTAAAAATAAAAAAAATTTATTATTTATATTCAAAAATTTCTGAGAATACTCTGATTCTGTATCGATAGGTGATTGGAAATGTTCATTAATTGTACAAGAAATGATTCCAACCTAGACGTAGGTTCGAATCCCAGTAACGGCAATGTTTTTTTTTTTTTTTTTTTTTTTTTTTTTAAAAAAAATTCAAACAAGTCAAATTTTAATTAATTAATTTTAATTTTCAAATTTATGAAAATAGTATTAATTCTGTATCCATAAACTATTTGAATGATCCATTAGTTGCCGAAGAAAATGATTTTAACAGAAATGTGGGTTCAAATCCCAATAAGGCGATGTTTGTTTTTGTTTTTTTTTTTTTTTTTTTTTTGTAAGTAGGTAAAATTTAAAGTGTTTAAATTTTTATCAATTAAATTTAATTTTAGAATTTATAAAAGTAATATTAATTCTATATCTATAGTTCATTAATTGTGAAGGAAAATGATTTTAAGATAGACGTGGGTTCAAATCCCAGTAAACACAATGGGTTTTTTTTTTGTAAATAATTAAAAATTTAAATTGTTTAAATTTTAATTAATTAAATTTTATTTTAAAATTCATAAGAATAATATTAATTGTTATATTCATAAGCTATTTGAATAGTTTGTTACTTGTAAAAGCAAATGATTTTAACGTAGACGTGAGTTCGAGTCCCAGTAAAAGCAATGTTTTTTTTTTTTTTTTTTTTTTGTAAATAATTAAAAATTTAAATTGTTTAAATTTTAATTAATTAACTTTTATTTTTAAAATTCATAAGAATAATATTAATTTTATATTCATAGACTATTTGAATAGTTCCTTTCTTGTAAAAGTAACTGATTTTAACATAAACGTGGGTTCGAGTCCCAGTAAAAGTAATGTTTTTTTTTTTTTTTTTTTGTAAATAATTAAAAATTTAAATTGTTTAAATTTTAATTAATTAAATTTTACTTTAAAATTCATAAGAATAATATTAACTTTATATTCATAGACTATTTGAATAGTTCCTTTCTTGTAAAAGTAACTGATTTTAACATAAACGTGGGTTCGAGTCCCAGTAAAAGTAATGTTTTTTTTTTTTTTTTTTTGTAAATAATTAAAAATTTAAATTGTTTAAATTTTAATTAATTAAATTTTACTTTAAAATTCATAAAAGTGATATTAATTGTTATATTCATAAACTATTTGAATAGTTTGTTACTTGTTAAAGCAAATGATTTTAACGTAGGCGTGGGTTCAAGTCCCAGTGAAAGCAATGTTTTTTTTTTTTTTTTTTTTGTAAATAATTAAAAATTTAAATTATTAAAATTTTAATTAATTAAATTTTATTTTAAAATTTATAAGGGTAATCTTAATTTTTATATTCCTAAAAGAAATTAATTTTCCGTTATGGTTAAAAAATTTTTTTTTTTTTTTATTTATACTTTTTGTATTCCAAAAAAAAGAGAAAGAAAAAAATTTGTAATTTAAATTAATTTGATATTATTACTAATTGTTATAGTGTAGGTGGTATATATTTAAAGGGGTGATATTAGCCTATCGATCATTTGGACACAACCGATGTACTATTGATAGTTAATGTATCGATTAATCAAGAATAAACCGACTGTTTATTATTTGATAACGTAAAATTGTTGAATATTGAAAAGGAAGTAATAATATATCGATTATTGAGAATAAACTCGGTTGTTTAGTTAAAAAAAATTGTTAAAATGTTAAGATATTAAAAAGGGAGTGATAGTATATCGATTATTTAAAATAACTCAATCGTTTATTTATTAAAAATGTTTAAATGTAAAAGGTATTAAAATCGAAATAATAATATATCGATTATATATAAAAAAAATAAAACTCGGTTGTTTATTTATTTAAAATGTTTAAATGTAAAAGGGTATTAAAATCGAAATAATAATATATCGATTATATAAAAAAAATAAATTCGGTTGTTTATTTATTTAAAATGTTTAAATGTAAAAGGGTATTAAAATCGAAATAATAATATATCGATTATATAAAAAAAATAAACTCGATTGTTTATTTATTTTAAAATGTTTAAATATAAAAAGGTATTAAAATCGAAATAATAATATATCGATTATATATAACAAAAAAAAAATAATAAACTCGATTTAAAATGTTTAAATATTGAGGTATCAAAATCGAATTAACAATATATCGATTATATAAAACAACTCGGTTGTTTATTTATTTAAAATGTTTAAATATAAAAATATTAAAATCGAAATAATAATATATCGATTATATAAAAAAATAAACTCGATTGTTTATTTATTTTAAAATGTTTAAATATAAAAAGGTATTAAAATCGAAATAATAATATATCGATTATATAGAAAAATATAAACTCGGTTGTTTATTTATTTAAAATGTTTAAATGTAAAAAGGTAATAAAATCGAAATAATAATATATCGATTATATATAAAAAAAAATAAACTCGATTGTTTATTTATTTTAAAATGTTTAAATATAAAAAGGTATTAAAATCGAAATAATAATATATCGATTATATAGAAAAATATAAACTCGGTTGTTTATTTATTTAAAATGTTTAAATGTAAAAAGGTAATAAAATCGAAATAATAATATATCGATTATATAAAAAAAATAAACTCGATTGTTTATTTATTTTAAAATGTTTAAATATAAAAAGGTATTAAAATCGAAATAATAATATATCGATTATATAAAAAAAATAATAAACTCGGTTGTTTATTTATTTAAAATGTTTAAATGTAAAAAGGTAATAAAATCGAAATAATAATATATCGATTATATAAAAAAAAATATAATCTCGATTGTTTATTTATTTTAAAATGTTTAAATATAAAAAGGTATTAAAATCGAAATAATAATATATCGATTATATAAAAAAATAAATTCGGTTGTTTATTTATTTAAAATGTTTAGATGTAAAAGGTATTAAAATCGAAATAATAATATATCGATTTATATAAAAAAATAAATTCGGTTGTTTATTTATTTAAAATGTTTAAATGTATTAAGGTATTAAAATCGAAATAATAATATATCGATTATATATATAAAAAAAAAATAATAAACTCGATTTAAAATGTTTAAATATTGAGGTATCAAAATCGAATCAACAATATATCGATTATATAAAAAAAATTAACCTCGGTTGTTTATTTATTTAAAATGTTTAAATGTAAAAGGGTATTAAAATCGAAATAAAAATATATCGATTATAAAAAAAAATAAATTCGGTTGTTTATTTATTTGAAATGTTTAGATGTAAAAAGGTATTAAAATCGAAATCATAATATATCGATTATATAAAAAAAAATAATAAGCTTGATTTAAAATGTTTAAATATTGAGGTATCAAAATCGAATTAACAATATATCGATTATATAAAAAAACTCGGTTGTTTATTTATTTAAAATGTTCAAATGTAAAAGGTATTAAAATCGAAATAATAATATATCGATTATATAAAAAAAAATTAACTCGATTGTTTATTTACTTTAAAATGTTTAAATATAAAAAGGTATTAAAATCGAAATAATAATATATCGATTATATAAAAAAAAATAATAAACTCGGTTGTTTATTTATTTAAAATGTTTAAATGTAAAAAAGGTATCGAAATAATAATATATCGATTATAAAAAAATTAAACTCGATTGTTTATTTACTTTAAAATGTTTAAATATAAAAATATTAAAACTCAAAACAATACTGTCTCGATTATATAAACAAAATATTAACTCGATTGTTTATTTATTACAATTGTTTAAATAAATGAATATTCAAAAAGGGAATTTTAATATAATGGTTATAAAAAAAAATATGAGGTCGGGTTTCGTATTAATTTACTATATGTAAATGTCAAATAATACTAAAATCGGTTTTTATTTATTTATTATGTATAAATAAATAAATATTTCAAAAAGGAATAATAATATATTAATTATTTAAATATAATTGATTTTTTTATTTATTAAAAATGATTTAATAAAGGTTGTTTTTAATTAATAGGGGGACTTGACAGCCGACATTGATGGGTTGTAACGCCATTGCATTTTGTAATGGTGGCTAAGGGTTGTTGGGACCCGCCCTTCGGTGTTGGCTAGGCCCGCTCGTCTAGCTTTCCTCGTGCGCCTATTTGGGGGAGGAGTTTGGGCCTTAGGGGTGTTTTCAGTTTTTCCGCGATGGCCGAACTTCTTCCCTCTAGTTCCGTTTCTCCCCGCTTGTCGTGTTTTCCTTTTTTTTTTATTTATTTGTGTGGTATTGTATAGTAATTATTGAAATAAGAGAATAAATTCCAAATGTTTAAAATGAATTTATTTGTTATTATTCATTGCTTAAAACAGACAATAAATCACACGTGTTTAAAATTCATTAATTTTAGTATTAGTGTATACGCAATAATTAGCGTAACATTAAAATAGCTTTCAAATATTTAACTAAATTCATTTACTATTAAATTACGCGTATTAATTGTTGAAAAAGGACGATAAATCCCGCCTGTTTAAATTCATTAGTTTAGTATTAATGTGTGTACAATAATTATTGGGATAGGAGAATAAATTCCAAACATTTAATTAAATTTATTTCCTATTAAATTACGCATATTAATTGTTGAAAAAGGATTATACGTCTTATTTATTTTCATCCGTTAATTTGATATTAATATGTGTGTAATAATTGTTGAAATAAGAGGATAATTTCCGAATATTTAAATGAATTTATTCATTATTTAATTATGCGTCTTTAATTGTTGTAAAAGGGCAATATTAAAGTCCATTGATTTGATATTAATGTGTGCATAATAATTGTTGAAATAAGAGAATAAATTCCAAATATTTAAATGAATTTATTTACTCTTTATGTATGCGTATTTAATTGTTGCAAAAGGGCAATAAGTCTCGCTTATTAAAGTTCATTAATTTGGTATTAATGTTTGCGTAATAATCGTTGAAATAAAATAATAATTTCCAAAGATTTAAATGAATTTATTTATTATCTAATTATGCGTATTTAGTTTTTGTAAAAGGGCAATAATCGTCGAAATAAAAGAATAAATTCCAAATATTTAAATGAATTTATTTATTATCTAATTATGCGTATTTTAATTTTTGCAAAAGGGCAATAAACCTCATTTATTAAAATTCATTAATTTGGTATTAATGTTTGCGTAATAATCGTTGAAATAAAATAATAATTTCCAAAGATTTAAATGAATTTATTTATTATCTAATTATGCGTATTTAGTTTTTGTAAAAGGGCAATAATCGTCGAAATAAAAGAATAAATTCCAAATATTTAAATGAATTTATTTATTATCTAATTATGCGTATTTTAATTTTTGCAAAAGGGCAATAAACCTCATTTATTAAAATTCATTAATTTGGTATTAATGTTTGCGTAATAATCGTTGAAATAAAAGAATAAATTCCAAATATTTAAATGAATTTATTTATTATCTGATTATGCGTAATTAATTTTTGCAAAAAGGCAATAAATCTCGTTTATTAAAATCCATTAATTTGATATTAATGTTTGCGTAATAATTGTTGAAATAAGAGAATAAATTCCAACTATTTCAATGAATTTATTTATTATCTGATTATGCGTAATTAATTTTTGCAAAAAGGCAATAAAGCTCGTTTATTAAAATCCATTAATTTGATATTAATGTTTGCGTAATAATCGTTGAAATAAAATAATAATTTCCAAAGATTTAAATGAATTTATTTATTATCTAATTATGCATAATTAATTTTTGCAAAAGGGCAATAAATCTCGTTTATTGAAGTTCATTAATTTAATATTAATGTTTGCGTAATAATCGTTGAAATAAAAGAATAAATTCCAAATATTCAAATGAATTTATTTATTATCTAATTATGCGTATTTAATTTTTGCAAAAGGGCAATGAATCTCATTTATTAAAATTCATTAATTTGGTATTAATGTTTGCGTAATCATCGTTAAAATAAAAGAATAAATTCCAAATATTTAAATGAATTTATTTATTATCTAATTATGCGTAATTAATTTTTGCAAAAAGACAATAAATCTCGTTTATTAAAATCCATTAATTTGATATTAATATTTGCGTAATAATTGTTGAAATAAAAGAATAAATTCCAAGTATTTAAATGAATTTATTTATTATTTATGTATGCGTAATTAATTTTTGCAAAAAGGCAATAAATCTCGTTTATTAAAATCGATTAATTTGATATTAATAGTGTGTAATAATTGTTGAAATAAGAGAATAAATTCCAACTATTTCAATGAATTTATTTATTATCTAATTATGCGTATTTAATTTTTGCTAAAAGGGCAATAAATCTCGTTTATTACAATCCATTAATTTATTATTAATGTTTGCGTAATAATTGTTGAAATAAAAGAATAGATTCTAAATATTTAAATGAATTTATTTATTATCTAATTATGCGTATTTGATTTTTGCTAAAAGGGTAATAAATCTCATTTATTAAAATTCATTAATTTGGTATTAATGTATGCGTATTAATTGTTAAAAAGGGCGATAAATCTCGCGTATTTAAATCCATTAATTTGATATTAATGTGTGCGTAATAATTTATTGAAACAGGGGAATAAATTCCAAATATTTACATGAATTTATTTATTATTTATGTATAAAATAATAACTGTCGCCAAGGGCTAATCAATTTACTATTAATTTACGCATAATAATTGTCGAAAAAGGACATCAAATCCTAAATGTTCAAATCACTAATTTATTGTTAATGTATGCGTGATAATTATCAAAAAAAAAATTGGCATATCTTTCAAACAATTAAATTATTATTTATTTGTAATAAACTATTGTTGAAAAGGGAATTTCAATCCCAATCATTTAGACCAATTCAATTATTATTTAATTGTTGTTGAAAAAGGACGTTAAATCCCCAAATATTCAATTAGAGTAAATTATTATTTATTTATAGTAATTATCGTTGAAAAGGAAATTTAACCCTTCAACTAATTTAAATTATTATGTATTTATTATAATTATTATTGAAAAGGAATTTTAATCTAAATGTTTAAATTAATTATTATTTATTTATAATAATTATTGGGAAAAAAAAAGGGAATTTAATCCAAATATTTAAATTAATTATTATTTATTTATAATAATTATTGTGAAAAAGGAATTTTAATCCAAATGTTTAAATTGATTAATTTATAATTAACATGAAATCAAATTTCAATTTGATTACAATAATGTCTGTCCGCACTCACTTACGTAGTTTGTTTGTTATTTATTATAATTATTATTGGTTTTAATATTCCTACAAGTATTATTTTAATTTGTTAGGTGAAGATTAATTGATTTATTTGGTACAGGCATATTTAAACAACTATAGCCTACAATTAGTCATGCACTTTTTTTTTCATGCTGTTATTTTATTTTATTTTTTTTTTTTCTCTCTTTTCTTTTATTTGTTCTTTTTCGCGCCCGGATGTCGGCTATCTTAACTATTACAAAAGGGGGTACTTTGACCGTGAGAAAAAAAAAATTTTAAAATTTGGGAAAACTCAAACAAACCCTAGGTAGTGAAATAAAAGATAAGAAGGGACCGGAAACATTAAAATAAAATTTTAATGTTTTTCCGAAGAAGAAAGAAAAAGAAAAAAAAACTATTAAATTTTATTGCTCAGGGTCGTGTAGGTTTGTGCAATTTTATCTGCCGACCATGGCAACTTTTATTTAGTTTTATTTTATTTATTTTATTTTATGTATTTTTTTCTCTCTTCTTTTTTTTTTTTTTTTTTTGTGTAACTAATTTACCCCGGGAAAACAATTTTATTTGCCGCCCTTAGTCCTTTTTTTTTTTTTTTTATTTATTTTATTTTATCTCTCTTTTTTTTTTTTTTTTTTTAAACAAAACGTGTTAAATTTTACTCTAGGAACGCGATAAAAACTTTACATTTCCCTTCTTTTAACAAAATTATTTATTTCGCCGACAAAAGAGACGCCGCGTTAGATTTTATCCCCCTAAAAAAAAATTTTAAACTTATCTATTTTATTTTTCGCGCAACAACAAAAAAAATTTCTTCTCCGAATTTTCCCGCGCGCGTAATTAATTTTCTCGGCCTAATTCTACCCCTCGCGTACGCGTTTTATCGTCTTGAAACCGGACGAGCCCCCATGAAATATCGTAGCCGGATCATTTATTAGACAATCAATATTGCCCTGTAAAATAATCCAACTAGATATGTATTTTAATTAACCCTGTTTTTCCTGCGCAGCAATGGCGCATAAGAATGGTAGGGAGACGGAAATGCGTAATGTAGGGAGAGGTAAAAAGGAACCTGAAAAATACGCGAAAATATAACACAATAAACGCTGTAGAAATAATTTTAAATAACACTTGTAAATTCGGTAAAAATCGGAGCACAATTTATTTGTAAAATTACCCTGTTGCTATTACATGAAAATACGATACAAAAACAATTATAAAAATATGTAACCCAATTAAATATTACTCGCGCGTCGCGTCGAAAAGAGAGAACCTAAAGCCATGCGGTCGTGACGGAGTCAGAGACAGAGAAATATTAAAATCGCGAGTTACCCGATTAATATTAAAATTGTGACGGCCGAAAATCCAAGCGACGGGATTGAGAAGCAATCCAGCCGATTAATTAATCAAATCACTGACTCTACATTGACGCTACGATGACGCTTGGCTTTTACAATATTAATATTTTTACACTTGTTATAAATTCACAAAAAAAACACTGAACAAAATTTATTTAAAGAAAAGTACTTACATTGAGCGACGGTGATTTAATCTAGCAATCTAGTGATGGCGTGTACCTTGGCTTGACCTCGGAGACGCTCGCAAAATTGACAGGTTGGCTTGGTTACAATATCGCCAGTGATGATGTGCAAAAATATATATATATATATATATATTTTATTTAATTGTAGTACAATGTAATTATACAAGTTGGTTGTATGTGATCGACGATTAAATTATGTCAAATTGTAGACATGAACGTAGCACTGACTTTACAATAAAATCACAATAAATGTTACTTTTATTTGAATTTAAAATAAAATTATTATACGAGACTTTTCACTGTATTTTATAAATTGTATCCACTGTTGAATGCCTGACCACGAGGTCGTAAATTTGTATAATTAAATATTTAATTATTTTAAATAAATAATTGATTATTTATTATCGCAAAAATGTAATTTATTCTATTCAATATTTATTTGATTAGAAAATGCACCACAATACGTGCTTTAAATTTAATTTACTCAAGCAAGAAAATTTTAGACCATGCGGTCGTAATTTATTTCAAGTTAAATTTGTAAGTGATTTAATGAATTTAAATTACTGATTTAAGTAACCAAATGTTACTTAAATATTATTGAAGTAATAAATTGATAAAATAATCAATGCAATATTGAATAAGTATAACTTACAGTTGTGCTGATTCGTAGAAAATATTCTAAGTTTTTAGAGCAATTAAAATGCGACGAGGCAAAGTGCCTATGCTAGTTAGAGCTGGAAGAGCTGGTGTAGGTCAAGGAACTAACTCTGACCGAGTGACCGAGATCTAGCGATCGATCTCGCTCGATGCCCTCAGAACATAAGGGTAGGTGGGGATCCTTCGGGGATGTTCGGTTTTCCTCCTTGGTCCAATTCCACTTTCCTTCTGTCGACTATTTCCTATTGGTTGAGGAAAATCTTACGATTTTCCAACTTTAATTAAAATTACTTCTACTTGTCTAATTATGACATGAGTGGTACCGAGAGAATCCCTATATTTTTAGGCTTCTGTCGATATCACTCATTGTATTAATTTATATTTAATTTTCCAAAATAAAATTGGCGGTAGATGCGCTTGGCAATAGTGCCGGCTCAAGTGGTTTGTTGGGGGTGCAAAACCTCTAGCTCCCTTAAATATTGTAACTTGACGTCCTGTAAGATGGAGCTAGGGGTATTAAAAAGTACCCTGAATATTTAATTTATATAATAATAAAAGAAAAATAAAAAATTAGTGCGGCTTACCGCCGGACATTACAAGTGAAAACAAATCGAGTCTCAACACGACAATTGAGAGTACAAAAAAAAAAAAAAAAAATAAAGAAAACAAAAATATCTTTGATAATTTTTTAATATATCTATCTTTCTATTATATGAATATTCATGAATTAAATTCATTGATGTTTATATTGAAGCTAGTTTTATTATAGATTTGATTATAATCTGATTATAGTTATGACGATAAATATCGGTTGTGTATTAGCGCCGGGTATTATGTCCTCAAAAGATAATATAACACATGTTCATTATATATGCGTTGATCATAGAAATGTGCTTTTAGTGGTGGTGATAATAATAATAATCATCATCATCATGACGAATCATTATAATAAAACAATATAATATATATTATTATCAATATGACACGTTCTATAAAGTAGACAAAATAATCATTCATCATTTTTAAAAAAAACAATATTATCTATTAATATACTTGAGTGGTTATATAGTGGTTAACATTTAATTTTTCAATAAATATTTATATGTATTTTATGACTAAATTGAAAAGCTTATATTATTTAAATTCGAGCGATGAGTTTTCTATTTTATATATCAATATTAATTATTCCAAATGAATAAATAATATTTATCTTTTATTGATGAAATTTATCATATTTTAATATTTATTATTACCATTTTTTTTTTTTTTTCTTTAAATATTAAAAATCGTTGGATAAAAATAAATTGTAAATCTTGGTTTTTTTATTTTATATTTAAAATCAAAAATTCAGTTTATTTTGAATTTAAAAATTATTTATATAGTACTTGTATAAATTTCATCTATAAATTCGCTCATCTCAACTTGACTCTATATTAATACATGATTTACCAAGAGAAAATTAAGAAACATTACAACATCATTCATTATCACCACTTAAAAATAATAATTTACGTAATCAAAACAAATGACACGTAGTATTTCATCAAGTGGTGTTGTTAATACTTATCAATCACTAAATTCACCGCGTAATCGTTGTGCTATTAATCATAATAAAAATAATCAAGATAATAATAATAATAATATTAATTTACGTACATTTAGAACAACAAATAATTCAGCATTTCGTGTAGCAAGTCCATCAAGATCAGTACATCCAACACTTGCTGATTTAGAATTTCCATCACCTCCACAATTATAAACTTATAATGTTGATATTTTTTTTACTCAAAAATAATAATGATTTTGTACTTGTATAAATAAACATCTCGTGCCGATAAAATAAATCGACTGAATGTACAATTTTTTGAGTTAATAAATTATCTAATTATTTGTGCTTAAATAAACAGAACAAAATTAAATTAATTTGTCTAAAAAATTGTGAATATAGTTATTATGTAATTATAATTAATTATTGAATAGATTATTTTTATTTATTTATTTTTAAACAAATTAGTCTGCAGTCGGAATTTTTTCAATAACTCTTAAAATTAATTATACTCAACACACAAGCTCATTTCGTGACTCATTTATGACAATTTTTTTTTTGAATGAATCATGCTCAAGTGAAAAAAAAAATAACCACAACATAATAATAATAATAATAATAATAATAATAAAAATAATATGTAAACTGAATAATGAATGAATGATTGATTATTGATTTCACTGCCTATACTCCATGTAATAAACCAAAGGAATGAAAAAAAAATGTAATTGGCTTTTTTTTAGCCTTTTTACAACAATCAACAAATGAATATTATATGATTTTTTAATTTTGTGATAATTGCAAAGATTTTTAATTGAAAAAAAATATACTCAATATTATTTTTTATTTTACAATAAATACATGTAGTTATATGTATTTACAAGTAATATTTAAGTATTATTAAGTGCTATTGCTGTGAACAGCTGTGAATTGACATTTGTCAAATGTCAATAATAAAACAACCCTGCCACAAATATTTACACACAATTACAATTGCAACCAACTGGTTAAATCCAATTAAATCTATGAAAATTGAAAAGTCCCAATTGGAATCATGCACGTAGATAATTAACCAACTGAAAAATGATTTGAAAATTTAGAAAATTTTTTCCGAATTTTTTTAGAATTAGAAATCGTAAAAATAAAAAAAGATATATAAAATTACGTCTTTCATTTAATTGAATTTATTAGTCAATCATTAATATTATTAATAGGTATATATTTTTAAATTTAAAAAAATATCAATTACCTTGGTGGCACCAGTACTCGGACGGTAGAGGCGTAATTTAAACTATTTAAACTATAAAAAATATATTTAAAAAAAAAAAAAAAATTCATTATTATTTTTAAACTCTTTATAATAATACCTTTATTTAATAAATAAAATACATGTGATTGATTATTTCAAAAACAAAAATGTCCGAAGAAAAACGGTAGCTACAGAAAAGCTGTGGCCAAGGAATTAATAATGCTACAACATCCTTTTCTTGGCTTTATTAATCCCTTAGCTACATCTTTTTCTTAGCTACTGCTTGTCTTTTGACATTTGTTTTTTTCAAAAATAAAATTACATGTATTTTATTTATTTAATATATAAAAATCTCAAGGACAAGCAGGAGCTAGGAAAAAATCGAGCTAAGGAATTAATGTAGCTAAAATAATTATGTTTGTTGCAACATTAATTTCTTAGAAACATGTTTTTCTTAGCTACTGCTATTCTTTTGATATTTTTGCTGTTAAAATAATGAATCACAATTTTTTCTGTAGAATGTTTTACGGAATATTACTTTTACCATAATTAGGAGTAGTTTATTTTAAATTAATAGAAAAAACGTGATTACTGTTCGTATAAACCATTTTAATGGAAAAAAACCGTCATTTTTGTGTGAAATCAGAAAAAATCACTGGATAACGTCTATGGGCAAGCGCAAAATATACGATCCAGCAGTTTGAGAATTCCTAGTTTAAAGTGCATTAATTCTTAAATTCAACACCGCAAATTTCATATTTTTCCAATTTTTTTTACGACCTCCAGAAAAAAAAAATTCAAAATCACAAGAATGTAATGTTATTTCAAATGCAAAAATCAATATTCCAGCGGCACGAGTTAGAGTTGAGATAAAGCTTTAAAATTTTGCCAATATTTTTTTTTCACGGATTGAAAAAAAAAAACCCCTAGGAGCAGAATTTTCCAAAAAAAAAAAAAATAACGGCCACCCTATTGTAGATGTACCTTGATGTTAGAATAATCCGAAACTTTTGTTGAGAGCGTGTCAATCTTGATTGTCGCCTGTTGATGTTGGTAGTCTCGAATAATCCAAACGGTAAAATAAACTCGAAGCACAGTAAAATAACACCCCGAAAAAATGGCACAGTCAATTATTTATTAGTATTAGGAACAGTCAATTTATAAAGGAAAAATAATATTTTTATCACACAGATTATTTAATTTAAATTCACTTTTAAAAATTTATTTATTAGCACGTAAAGGTTAAATTGACTTTATTATTTAATATTATTTATACAATTCAAATTTAATAATTATTTTAGATATTGTCCATACGAAAGTTGTCGCAAGAGTGAAGCTCCTTAAATGATAAAAATAAAAATTCCCATAAAAATTAATAAAATAGAGAAGGGATCATTAAAAGTGTGCTGACACGTTCATCAGCATTTACTATTGTCCTAAGAGAATTATTTGTAACGTCAACGGATGTAAAATATCGAGTAGCTAAGGTGACTTTGAACTACGGTTTGCAAAAATAATCAAAATTAAAAAATAAAATATTGTGAGAGAAAAGGTAAAATGTTGATTTTGCTAAAATAAATAAAAATAATTTAAAAAATAAAAAGGAAAGAATTTAATTGCTTACTCGGTAAGCAATATGCCCTTGAATTTACTAAATATTTAATTTATTTACTATTTATTGATAATGTTGATACCAAGACGTAACAAATTATTTTTTTATTTTAAACTATTTTTTGCCAAGAAGTTTTCTTCTAAAGTTAAGAACAATTCCATTTATTTTTAATCAAAAATTTTCACAGTGTATTATTAAAATCCCTATTCATAAAAAGTAGAGAATAACTTAAAGTCAAGGCTGCCACTAATGAAAACGCATGAGAGTGATATCTGTATAAAATGCGAAATGAAGACACCAACCATTCGATGCGAACCACCGCCATCTTAGAATACCGAGTGAAAACACAATCTTACCTGAAAACCACAAAATTTTCGAGCTTACTTTCGCACCAAAAAAAGTAGCAGTGCTTTCTTATCTTCATATATTTTATGTGCTTTCATTTCATTTAGTACTGGCCTCTAATTCACTGTACGTTTGCGAGTGTGCATTATCGTTATTACACAAGTTAACAATTTATTTTTGGAACTTCACAATGTCAAAGTTTATTGGTTTGTAGTTCAAAACAATTCCTAATATATCAGATATTCATTAAATTATTTTGACGTCACTGTTTGTAGTGTTACCACTTATAGAATTTAACATTATCAAGTATAAAAAAAGTTCTGGTGTTCTTGATAACAGTGTCCTTCTGAAAAATTTAATTATCAAATAACGTACAAAACAATTATCAGTTATATCTTTTATCATTCCAGGGAAAACAGTTACAGTAACGGTCGTCTTAATGACCTCATTTGGATCACTGTTAAGTTTTTAGTGTTCCGTAGGACACTTATGTTTTCACTTTTCGTGTGACTTTTTGTTATTTCGCGATAAAAATAAAAGTTATGAATCAAGTTGGCTTCTATGAAGCCCATTAGGTTCCATTTTTTTTCCCAAAAGCAATCATCTTATTTATTTTCAATTTTTGGGCCTTATCAGTTGTAATAGTGCCATTTTTCTACAGGGTCCAATTTCAAATATTGACGGATCGGATCCGGCAATTATTCAATCGACGACGCTTCATCTGTAGACTCTACGATATTTTTTTGAAATTTTTTGGTCGTTCATTTTTTTTTTATTAAACAAAATGTAGTGTCAGAATTTGTTTTTGCAAGATATTTTTCGAACCGCCGAACCGAATTAGTTGTTAAATGAAATTTATGTTTTTTTTCCCCCAAAAGCAATCATCATATTTATTTTTAATTTTTGGGCCTTACCAGTTGTAATAGTGCCATTTTTCTACAGGGCCCAATTTCAAATATTGACGGATCGGATCCGGCAATGATTCAATCGACGACGCTCCATCTGTAGACTTTACGTTGTTTTTTTGGAATTTTTGGTCGTTCATTTTTTTTTTTTATTAAACAACAGAAATAAACGACATTAGAAAATAAAACAAAACAAAAAAAATAGTCATTTATTTTACAATAAAATAAAAAAACAAATCAAACAACAAGAAAAAAAATAAAAAATCCTACGGAACACTTAGTGTGCACCTTGGGGGACTTGACTATATTTTTCATCTTTGTTGATACATTTGTAGAAAGTCTGTGACGATTTTAATTGACACTTCCGCAATTTGGGTATGGGGCTGAAACTGACAACTACGGGCTAGCAACCACGAGTGAGCATGAATAGGGTAAAGCCAGCTTGCGCGATAGCATAACGAAGAGTAGCGCGCATTATGTAGTTTTATTACTTATTGACAAAAAAAACCGCGGACACAATTTCTAATTAGGCCCATAATTTAAATGAAAATATAAACTATTTAATAAAATTTTAAAATTAACAATTATCCCTTCTTTTTATTGTTAAAATAATAAACAAAAAAAAATAAAAATTATACTTTCTTTGAAAGACCCACGCGCGCTAAACAGTTTATTTATTTAACAAATTTTTATTGACGAAAAAAACCGCGGACACAACTTCTAATTAGGCCCGTAATTTAAATAATAATATCAACTATTAAATGAAATTTTAAAATTAACAGTTATCTCTTTATTTAGGTTGTAAAAATTATAAACAAAAAAAAACGAAAATTACACTTTTTCTGAATGACCCGCGCGCGCTACGTACTTTATTTATTTAACAATTTTTTATTGACAAAAAAAACCGCGGACACAATTTCTAATTAGGCCCATAATTTAAATGAAAATATAAACTATTTAATAGAATTTTAAAACTAAAGTATCATAGATTTTTTTGGAGATCCTGTTGCAGTATAATTTTCTGCTTCTTCTCATTTTCTTTTTATATTGACATTAGTTACTCTATCTTGATTGTTATTACCACGGATTTTGTCAATATGCGCAGAATATTGATAATCGTTACTAAATGAACATAAACATTATCGAAACAGCAGTAGTTGAGTTGAGTTGAGTTGATTGAGTTGAGTTGAGTTGATTGAGTTGAAGTAATATATATTGACAAATGTCAGCATTCATATTTTCAATTTCAAAAACTCATTTGTCGTAAGATTGGTTATCAACTCTAAATTCAAAGATTTTCATTTAAAATATTAAAACCACCTTGTGAAAAATTACATCTTACTGAAGAATATAAAAACTGTGAATAATTGTGTAAAAACTACAATATCTTGGGAACTTCATGATCAATATACGTATCAACAATTAGTAATTTAATTATTTATTTGTCAATAAATAGAAAAAAATGATTGACATTTATCTTACGTTTAAATCAATCGATCTTCAATTTGGAATAACTTTAGATACAAAAATATTAGAGATAGAACATCTAGCAATACGACATAATTTACATCTTATTTTTACGAACGTCATATGAAAATCAAAACAAACATATAGTAATTAAAACATTTTCAACGACCAACATGAAAGAATTCATTGCACATTTTTGTGCAGTTGAAAAGCTAACTGAATTGACACAATGCTGCACTTTCAGTGATGGCTATTGATAAAATTTGCTGTAGAACGTTCAAATCAACAATTTCAAAATTGAAACGATGCAAACAACATCAATACAAAATGATTGTGATAAAGTTGCAATATCTTATTATCACACTAGAAAAAGATTAAAATATAAAGAAACTGACAATGTAATTTTATTATTGAATAAATGATCTAAAACTATATTTTTTTATTTGTGAATTTTTAGAATAATCCTTCCTTCAGAATATAAGATATAAAAATAATAATAAATGAATAAAGATTTAGTTTGTATAATAAAATAGAAACAAGTTTCAAGTTTTAACATGTGTAAACAAAAATATAAAAAAATACTTCTAGATTTTATTGTTATAAAATATGATGAATCATCTTACAACATAAGATTAATAAATTTTAGAAAATATTATGAAACATGTTCAAACAGGATTATTACTTATCAAAAAAATATTTTTCATATCTATTGTTATAAATTGATAAATTTTACGATTAAATGATCAAAAGATTAGAATAATAGAAAGTAAAACTATGTTCTAGAACAAAAATTTTAGTAAAAAAGCATCATTTCACAAAATATCAACCAATACAACGTTCATCTTAAAACTTGAAGTAAAAAAGTGAACTTTTTCGTTGCAATCGAGATTTAGTATATATTCTCGTGCATAGAGACTAAAATATCACTCTTCGTTCAGTCCATCAGCTGTAGTGCAGTCTTAGAAACCAACAATAATTTTATCTTATATTTTATAAATTTATATTAGCTTATTGATTTAGATGTTTTTCGATTATTTTGTTAACTAAAAAATAACTTTTCCATTTACAGATATTAAAAATGGGTTTTGCGAAAGCCAAAAAACTTCAAAAAGCTAACCAATGCAAATCATTGAAAGATTTGAAGAGGAAAGTAGTTTATATAATTACTAAAGTAGCGAGATTTCCAACATCAAATATGGTCATAACATTTCGACAATAAAATCTATGCATATCTACCAAAAGATTTGCTAACATTTCAATAAAGATGATAAAGAATTTGAAGAGTTAGGAATTACTGTCAAGAAAGGAACACTAACCATCGTTCTCGATGGTGAAAATAATCAAGATGTAATATGAGATGAAAGTACATATAATCTACATGATTTCAATGATGATGAGAAAATGTGAATAAATAAATTAAATAAATTAAATAAATGAATACACTAAAATCAAATTATTAGTGTTCCGTAGGACACTTATGTTTTCACTTTTCGTGTGACTTTTTGTTATTTCGCGATAAAAATAAAAGTTATGAATCGAATTGGCTTCTATGAAGCCCATTAGGTTCCATTTTTTTTCCCAAAAGCAATCATCGTATTTATTTTTAATTTTCGGCCCTTATCAGTTGTGATAGTGCCATTTTTCTACAGGGCCCAATTTCAAATATTGACGGATCGGATCCGGCAATGATTCAATCGACGACGCTTCATCTGTAGACTCTACGATATTTTTTTGAAATTTTTTGGTCGTTTATTTTTTTTTTTATTAAACAAAATGTAGTGTCAGAATTTGTTTTTGCAAGATATTTTTTGAACCGCCGAACCGAATTAGTTGATGTTAAATGAAATTTATGTTTTTTTTTCTTCCCAAAAGCAATTATCATATTTATTTTCAATTTTCGGGCCTTATTAGATTTAATATTTCCATTTTTCGATAGGGCCCAATTTCAAATATTGACGGATCGGATCCGGCAATGATTCAATCGACGACGCTTCATCTGTAGACTCTACGATATTTTTTTGAAGTTTTTCGGTCGTTTATTTTTTTTTTTATTAAACAAAATGTAGTGTCAGAATTTGTTTTTGCCAGATATTTTTTGAACCGCCGAACCGAATTAGTTGTTAAATGAAATTTATGTTTTTTTTCCCCCAAAAGCAATCATCATATTTATTTTCAATTTTTGGGCCTTACCAGTTGTAGTAGTGCCATTTTTCTACAGGGCCCAATTTCAAATATTGACGGATCGGATCCGGCAATGATTCAATTGACGACGCTCCATCTGTAGACTTTTCGTTGTTTTTTTGGAATTTTTGGTCGTTCATTTTTTTTTTTATTAAACAACAGAAATAAACGACATTAGAAAATAAAACAAAACAAAAAAAATAGTCATTTATTTTACAGTAAAATAAAAAAACAAATCAAACAACAAGAAAAAAAATAAAAAATCCTACGGAACACTTAGGGTGCACCTTGGGGGACTTGACTATATTTTTTTTTTATTAAGTTTTAAAAAATGCATGTTTTTTGGTTTTATTATTTAAAAAAGAATCATCGAAAAAAAATGTGTTTCGTCAAAAACTTTTGTTTCATTTTTACGAATTCTTTTATTTAATTTACGTTTTTTTTTTTTTTTTTTTGCATATATATATATTATCTATTAATAAAATAACAACAACATTAATTAGGCCCACAATTCAAACAAAAATATAAACTATTTGATAGAATTTTAAAATTTTTATTTATCCCTTTTTTTATGTTGTAAAAATTATAAACAAAGAAAATTACACTTTCTTTGAATGACCCACGCGCGCTATATACTTGTTTTTTTTAAATAATTTATTATTAACAAAAAAAAACAGCGGACACAACTGGTAATTATGCTAAAAAATAATTCGGTTCAAACTTTTTATTTATCCTAAATCATAATTTATTAATCTCATATATTTTTTTTTATATTCTAGTACATCTAAGCATCAAGCACTGCAATTTATATATCTGATTTATTATTTCTTTAACTATATTCTAACTATCTCAATTTTTTGGGTTTTTTTTTCATTTTATTGCCTTTTTTCTCTAACATCAATTTTTTTGGTTGCAAGTTTCAACATCGATAAATATGCCAATGTTGTGCAACCTTCACCCGGTGGATTGTTACTAATTTTTATTTTTTCCCCTACGTCTTCAACTTGTTGGATGGTGAACATCCAACAAGTTGAACATCTTTTTTACTATTTGTACACAGTCTTTTAAGTTTTTCATTTGCTGTGCTTGCACTTCCTGGAAACAATATTCTGTTGATTTTATTCCTTACATTTTCCATATCTTCTTCATGGAATTGAGTGTAGGAGCTCGTTGCAATAGCGTATCCCCATGTGAGCACATAACTGCTACAATTGTTTACTTGCAGATTTTGTTTAGGAATGTCTTGTGGCTAATGAACTCATTCCAATTGATATGTTTGCTTTTATTCAATATTGCCCCCTGCATATATTTTTGGACCCCAACTATGAGATTTGCTGTTATTTTCCAACCCAGAGAATCTAAGTGAATCAAGCATTTCCCTGGAACATTGACTACCAATAAAGTCCAATGGCATTTGTCAAGGTCTACTGGTATTAACCACACGTCGTACCTTTCCAGATGAACTTTCTTGGCAAATTTGTAATATCCATCACTTGCATTGTTTTCATTACTATACAAAATATTTACACAAAAAGTGGTGTCAAATGAGATGAACATTTTTATTCGTAAGTATTTTTTGAATTAATTATATTTACATATAATACGGTATTGAAAACCATGGTACATGAATTCTTTTATCACGGTAATTTTTTTAGCATGCATCACAAAATTTTTGCATTATTCCTTATTTTTTATCGGTAAAAAAATTTTGGAAAATCGTAATTAGTGAATTTAAAAATCAAGATGATAAATAATTTTTTTTTTTTTTGAATCAAAACGAACGTTGAGAAACTTAAGGCAGACCCACCCCAGTGAGGGCCCCAGCTTATTGTTATGGCATTGTACACTTTTTAATTTTTCAATTTGAGGCAATGAAAATTGTTTTGTTTAATCTTACACATAAATTTTTTTTCTATTATATATTTTGTGATAAATTTATGAAGGGCGAGGGGGGGAATTTAGAAGCTCAACACTATATTGTTTTGTACTATTTTTATTTTTTTCTCAAAATCAATTCAAAGTTGCTTGATTTTTTTATAAACACATGTGACTTTATAAGATGTGTCAAAAAAATTTTTTTATGAATAATTTTTTCACGATTGGTATACCCAATGTTTTTAGATCTTGGGTAAACGATCGATTTTCTCGTTTATCCAATTGAATTTTTTTGTGTTTCCATACTTCTTGAACTTCATCCCAAGCTAGCTCGCTTTGGTTTTCTGTTGATGGTAATTAATCGATGTGGGCATACAAACGTATTTCGTCTGGTTTTTGTTTTTTTTTTCTTTTTAGCTTTTTTTTATTTTCTTGCTGTCGAGCTGTTCCAAATGTCAAGTCCTTCATTTCAAGCGTACTGTAAACAATGACCTGCATTTTTCTTATAAATCGAGGGACTGAGATGTTTTTTTGTTTTTCATATATTTGATTTTTTGACTGTGCTGAACCAGCTTTCGACAGCAGCATTAGATTTTTGGCGCAATCCATACTCTTTTATGATGACTGAGGACCAGATCGGGAAGAAAGGTAAAATATATTCTAATAAGTATTCTACAAACTCTCGAAGGTAAAACTTATCAATTTTTCTCTTTCATCTTTTTCTTCTTCTTCTTCTCCGTCTTTATTTTTTTTTTGTTTATAATTTTTACAACGTTGTACGTTTAGAATTTAAATCGAAAGAACACTTCTCTCAAGGAACATCAGCATATTGCTTAATTTTACATGATAAAATAATTGAATATAGACCAATAGTATATAAAGTAACATAGATTAATTGTAACTCATGATTTTAATTAAATAAAAAACAATTTAAAAAAAAATATAGTCAAGTCCCCCAAGGTGCACCCTAAGTGTTCCGTAGGATTTTTTATTTTTTTTCTTGTTGTTTGATTTGTTTTTTTATTTTACTGTAAAATAAATGACTATTTTTTTTGTTTTGTTTTATTTTCTAATGTCGTTTATTTCTGTTGTTTAATAAAAAAAAAAATGAACGACCAAAAATTCCAAAAAAACAACGAAAAGTCTACAGATGGAGCGTCGTCAATTGAATCATTGCCGGATCCGATCCGTCAATATTTGAAATTGGGCCCTGTAGAAAAATGGCACTACTACAACTGGTAAGGCCCAAAAATTGAAAATAAATATGATGATTGCTTTTGGGGGAAAAAAAACATAAATTTCATTTAACAACTAATTCGGTTCGGCGGTTCAAAAAATATCTGGCAAAAACAAATTCTGACACTACATTTTGTTTAATAAAAAAAAAAATAAACGACCGAAAAACTTCAAAAAAATATCGTAGAGTCTACAGATGAAGCGTCGTCGATTGAATCATTGCCGGATCCGATCCGTCAATATTTGAAATGGGCCCTATCGAAAATGGAAATATTAAATCTAATAAGGCCCGAAATTGAAAATAAATATGATAATTGCTTTTGGGAAGAAAAAAACATAAATTTCATTTAACATCAACTAATTCGGTTCGGCGGTTCAAAAATATCTTGCAAAACAAATTCTGACACTACATTTTGTTTAATAAAAAATAAACGACCAAAAAACAAAAATATCGTAGAGTCTACAGATGAAGCGTCGTCGATTGAATCATTGCCGGATCCGATCCGTCAATATTTGAAATTGGGCCCTGTAGAAAAATGGCACTATCACAACTGATAAGGGCCGAAAATTAAAAATAAATACGATGATTGCTTTTGGGAAAAAAAATGGAACCTAATGGGCTTCATAGAAGCCAATTCGATTCATAACTTTTATTTTTATCGCGAAATAACAAAAAGTCACACGAAAAGTGAAAACATAAGTGTCCTACGGAACACTAATAATTTGATTTTAGTGTATTCATTTATTTAATTTATTTAATTTATTTATTCACATTTTCTCATCATCATTGAAATCATGTAGATTATATGTACTTTCATCTCATATTACATCTTGATTATTTTCACCATCGAGAACGATGGTTAGTGTTCCTTTCTTGACAGTAATTCCTAACTCTTCAAATTCTTTATCATCTTTATTGAAATGTGTAGCAAATCTTTTTGGTAGATATGCATAGATTTTATTGTCGATCCCAACTGTTAGCGCCGGACCATACTTTGATGTTGGAAATCTCGCTACTTTAGTAATTATATAAACTACTTTCCTCTTCAAATCTTTCAATGATTTGCATTGGTTAGCTTTTTGAAGTTTTTTGGCTTTCGCAAAACCCATTTTTAATATCTGTAAATGGAAAAGTTATTTTTTAGTTAACAAAATAATTGAAAAACATCTATAATATCAATAAGCTAATATAAATTTATAAATATATGATAAAACTTACTTGTTGGTTTCTAAGACTGGGCGCACTACAGCTGATGGACTGAACGAAGAGTGATATTTAGTCTCTATGCACGAGAATATATACTAAATCTCGATTCCCCCAGCAACGAAAAAGTTCACTTTCCTCTCTTTACTTCAAGTTTTTAAGAGTGGGGGAACGTTGTGATTGGTTGATATTTTGTGGAGGAGAACCAGGTGATGCTTTTCCCTACTAAAAATTTTTTGTTCTCAGAACATAGTTTTTACTTTCTATTATTCTAATCTTTTGATCATTTAATCGTAAAATCTTCTTTATCGAATTTATAACAATAGATATGAAAAATATTTTTTTGATAAAAGCTAATAACTCCTGTTTGAACATGTTTCATAATATTTTCTAAAATTTAATCTTTTAATCTTATGTTGTAAGATGATTCATCATTTTTTATAACAATAAAATCTAGACAGTATTTTTTTATTTTTTTTTATTTTCCCTGTTTACACATGTTAAAACTTGTCGAAACTTGTTTCTATTATTTTATTATACAAACTAAATCTTTATTCATTTATTATTATTTTTTTTTATATCTTATATTCTAAGAAAGGAAGGAAGGATTATTCTAAAAAATTCACAAATAAAAAAAAATATAGTTTTAGATCATTTATTCAATAATAAAATTCAATTCCCCATTGTCAGTTTTTTCTTTATATTTTAAACAATCTTTTTCTAGTGCATAATAAGATATTGCAACTTTATCTTCACAATCATTTTGTATTGGATGTTGTTTGCATCGTTTCAATTTTGAAATTGTTGGATTTGAACGTTGTTCTACAGATAAAATTTTTTCCAAATTTTATCAATAGCCATCACTGAAAGTGCAGCATTGTGTCAATTCAGTTATATTTTCAACTGCACAAAAATGTGCAATGAATTCTTTCATGTTGGCTCTCGTTGAAAATGTTTTAATATACTAATATGTTTGTCTTTGTGCATTTTCATATGCACGTTCGTAAAAACTGCATAAGGGATGTAAATTCATATGTCGTATTGCTAGATGTTCTATCTCTAATATTTTTGTATCTGGACAACCCAGTTATTCCAAATTGAAGATTGTCATTGGATTTAAACGTAAGATAAATGTCAATCATTTTTTTCTATCTTCACCTTTGACAAATAAATAATTAAACTTTCTTACTAATTGTTGATACGTATATTGATCATGACCAGCTTCCCAAGATATCCCATGGTAGTTTTTACACAATTATTCACAGTTTTTTTATATTCTTCAGTAAGATGTAATTTTTCACAAGGTGGTTTGAATATTTTTAAAGTTGGTGAAAATCTTGAATTTAGAGGTTGGATAACCAACTCTCTTACGACAAATGAGGTTTTTGAAATCCCCGAAAATCAATGAATGCTGACATTTTGCCTCAATATATATTACTCAACTCAACTCAACTCAACTCAACTCAACTCAACTCAACTGGGGGGGACTGCTGTCCTTACGATAATGTTTATGTTCATTTAGTAACGATTATCAATATTCTGCGCATATTGACAAAATCCGTGGTAATAACAATCAAGATAGAGTAACTAATGTCAATATAAAAAGAAAATGAGAAGAAGCAGAAAATTATACTGCAACAGGATCTCCAAAAAAATCTATGATACTTTAGTTTCTGCTATGAGACAAACAGGTCCTCTTCGTTATATTCAGCGATACGAGAAAAAGCCATATACGCTAGCTTTGAAACATCAGTTATCTCCAGTGCAAAGGTTTTTAGAAAATAATTCGTTGACAAATAAAAATACATTTAAATATAAAGAAATTCGAAAGATCAAGTCCTTGAAACAATATGAAATGTTCAAAAACGTTCGTCCAGTAAAAAAAGATGAAGATATATCGGTGATTAAATGGGCAAATTATTTGAACCAGGAAGCGTTGTCTTTCGTGAAACAGAAAAAGATCTTTCAGTTTTTGGTGAAATTCATTGAATCGTAGATGCAGACTGTATCATCTATTTCATAGTTAAAAAATTAAAAACGTGCTCATTCGACGAACACGTTCAAGCATACATTGTCGAAAATAGTGAAGAGTAGTTGTTTACTATGCATGAAAACTTACAAAGTTATATTTCGTCCGACTATCAAGAAATCAGGTTTCTTAAAAAAAAAAAAAAAAAAACTCAATTACTGAATTTTCTAATGCTATGAAAGTGATAGAGGCTACTGTTTTTTGAAAAAATTCAGTGTAAGTCTTAATGAAGTAATTTTCAACTAAAGACAATCAAAAAATTTACATAAAGATCGATTTTATTTTTTTTTAATATTCATTGCAAATTTTTAGTTATTTTGTTTTTTTTTATTTTTACTGTTTCAATTGAATGTAAATTTACTATATATATATGTAATTAAACGTTGTCTTTGACAATAAAAAAAAGATCTAGTAACGTTTGTTGGGGCGTGTGGCCCGCGTTACCCGTTGAAAATTAAAAATTTTCAATACTCCGGCTAGGGCCATTGTTGTTTTTATTGCTTAGATATAATTTAATTGTTAAGTAACGATAACATTAAGTATATTTAAAAGAAAGATACCCAAGTGGAAAAAATATATTTATTGGAAATGTGAAATATATTTATTTTATATTTAGAAAAAATTTAGAAAAAATATGAATTAAATTTAAAATATATACAGTTTTGGACATACTAAAATTAAATTTAGAAAAAATTCAGAAAAGATTTAGAAAAAATATAAACTAAATTTAAAATATATACAGTTTTGAACATACGAAAATTAAATTAAAAAAAAATTTACAAAAAATAAAAAAAAATCAAGAAAAAATTTAGAAAAAGCTTAATTTTAGTATGTCCAAACTTGACCATTTTCTGAATTTAATTTATATTTGTTTTAAATCTTTTCTAAATTTTTTCTAAATTTACTTTTAGTATGTCCAAAACTATATATCCATTAAATTCAATTTATATTTCCATTAAATATAAATTAAATATATTTTTTCCACTTGGGTATTTTAATTTTAGTTAAATATTTAGATGATCATTAAAACGAAATTTACCGTAAGATAGATCATATACTAAAATAAAAAAGGGATTTCATTTTTCATGGTTCCAGATATGTTCAATTAATTGATCAATAAAAATTATAAACATTTAATTATATTTAGAGATGCCGCGATAATCGATAATATCGCGACAAGGCGATACGATAATGACGACAACGATACGATAATGCCATTTTTTATCGTATCGTCGTCACGACACGATACGATATTTGACTGACGATAACCGATAAAATTATCGTGTCATCGCGATAATGTCGGAAAAAATATACATTTAAATCAAAGCAATATTTTCATATTGTTAAACTCCAGAAAATATTAAATTAAAGAAAAAATAGATTACTGCAACATATAATATTAGATACATATTAATCTAACAATATGAAAGTAATATAAATTATAATAATATGATAACTAATAATAATTTTATATAAATTATATAAACCGTTGTTGCATGTGTTATAATATTTTTTTTTTAATTTGGTTTTCAAGTTTTTTTTCAATATTATTTGCCAATGAACTTTTAAACCATGAATTTAAACATAATAAATTTTGACTATAATAATTTTTACTTAGATAATTCATGTAATTTACTTATTGTCCTTAAGATAATTCTTCCTGCTTTTATAATGTTTTTGTATGCAAAAAATATTTTAAAATTTCCCTGTAAATTATACTCAAACAAAAAAATTATCGTCGATCATGTCAATAATACCCGATACGATACGACAACACCTATGACCAGAGTTGCCAGATGCTCGCGCAGTGAAAGCGCCACCGAGTGGCGCTGAAGGGGCCAACAAGGGCCATCTTGAAAATCAAAAGAGCCATAAAAAGAGCCAAAATTCAAATTTCAAGAAATAATTTAGAAGAAATATTTTTTTGGTTTTATTTTTATTATAATTAATGACAATCTTTAATATATTTATTTATATAATATTCAAGCTAATTTGTTGATCTTTTTCATTATAAAAAACTTTTAATATTAATATAGAATATATATATTTTTTTAACTTTTAATATTTATATAAATTTATCACATGGATATATTTTTCTCATCAGCCTCATCATTATTTGTCTATCATAAGTTAACTGTGGACTCTGCCCTCTAGTGGACTCGAAAACCGGCCCCTAATGTTTACATTGTACCCTCTTAATGTATGTATGGAGAAACCGGCCAAAGAACCCGGCAACAATTCTCAAAAACAGCCTTAATACGTATCTAATGCTGTATTTCTCTTGAAAACTCAAAACTGTCGCCGGGTTCTTTGGCTGGTTTCCCCATATTGTATCGACTACCGGTCAAAGAGTCACATGGCCCCTTGGGGCCAAACAGAAAATAGAGAGGGCCAAAATGGTTCTCAAGGGGCCAATTTGGCTCTAAAGAGCCACATCTGGCAACTCTGCCTATGACGATACGATAATAAGACGACACGATAATCCGATTTTTGTCGAATTTTTAGACGACACGATACGATATCGACAATCATCTTTCGCGACACGATACGATAATCAGCCAATTATCGTATCGTATCGTATCGCGGCATCTCTCATTTATATTTTCTTTTATTTTTACAAATATTTCAATCGTTTTTTTATAATTTTACAATTAATTTCGGATTTATAATAAAAAATACAACTCTTTAATAATATTAGGATACAAAGATATTTTACTAACAATTATTTGAATTTCTTATAAAATATATTACAATAAGTAGTAATAAAATATCTTCGTTTCTTAAGGTGACTGTATTTTTTATTTTAATTTTTAGATTCAAAAAAAGGTTAAATAATTTATTCCAAACTTTTGCATTTAAAAATTTATTCTGATTATAGAAAAGAAACAAAGAAGGTGTAACTAATCGTTTCGATATTATAAGTACACATTGGTAAGAATCAGCTTACATATAATAATTCAATGTATCTGAATATTACTGAATATAATCGATGCATATTTTCTGAGTATTGCTTTCAGAGTGGATTTTATTCTGCCCAAGTGAAAAAAAATATGTTTATTTTATATTTAGAAAAAATTTAGAAAAAATATGAATTAAATTTAAAATATATACAGTTTTGGACATACTAAAATTAAATTTAGAAAAAATTCAGAAAAAATTTAGAAAAGATTTAGAATAAATATATAAGTATTGCTTTAAATTTATTCTGAAATGAAAAAAATATGTTTATTTTATATTTAGAAAAAATTTAGAAAAAATATGAATTAAATTTAAAATATATACAGTTTTGGACATACTAAAATTAAATTTAGAAAAAATTCAGAAAAAATTTAGAAAAGATTTAGAAAAAATATAAACTAAATTTAAAATATATACAGTTTTGAACATACGAAAATTCAATTTAAAAAAAATTTACAAAAAATAAAAAAAAAATTAAGAAAAAATTTAAAAAAGGTTTAATTTTAGTATGTCCAAACTTGAACATATTCTAAATTTAATTTATATTTGTTCTAAATTTTTTCTAAATTTACTTTTAGTATGTCCAAAACTGTATATCCATAAAATTTAATTTATATTTCCATTAAATATAAATTAAATATATTTTTTCCACTTGGGTGGTTTCAATTTTTTGAAATCTACCTTCGATTAGTAATTTCATGAATAATTTTCTCGATGCTTGTTGACTGAACAATATTTTTTTGCATAATATGTTTGTCTGTGTTATAATTTTTTTCACATTCCTGTTTTGTTCAGAGATTCCATAGATAATTTTGTGAATGTTTGTTGACCGAAAAGCTTTTTGTATTTATGTTTTTATATCATAATTTTCATGGAAATTTTTTATTTTATTAAAAGACTTGTCATGAATAACTTCTCAATGCTTGTTGATCCCAATCGATAATTTCTTCAAAATCTACCTTCAGTTTTTTAAAATCTACCTTCGATTAGTAATTTCATAAATAATTTTCTCGATGCTCGTTGACTGAATACTATTTTTCTGTATAATATGTTTGTCTGTGTTATAATTTTTTTCACATTCCTGTTTTGTTCAGAGATTCTATAGATAACTTTGTGAATGTTTGTTGACCGAAAAGCTTTTTGTATTTATGTTTTTATATCATAATTTTTATGGAAATTTTTTATTTTATTAAAAGACTTGTCATTAATAACTTCTTCAATGCTTGTTGATTCCAATCGATAATTTTTTTAATTCAGTTTTACATTTCATAAATTTAACTGTGATATATTCTCAACTTTCTCGTGAAAAAACTTGGTGATGGATAAAAACATTTTAAAAACTGAGTGTTATTCGAATTACTCCATCTTTCAAGTATTATGTAAAGACCATATTGCTGATATCGTGATCAATAGTATTTTACAAATATTCTAATTTCTTGGTAGTTATTGTCTTGTGGCATGATGTAAATTTTCGTAGTGTTGATATATGTAAGACAGATTACCATGTTATGAACTTAAAAATAAAAAAACAATTAATTACCTTAATGATTTCAAAAATTGCATAATTAATATTATTTTTTAGAGTCTTTTTACGAATCAATAAATTTTAAAAAATACAGTCACCTAATCTTTTATTCTAGGTCAATATTGCAATTTTTTTTTTACTAACTCAATAAAATTTCTAAAATAAAACAAAAAAAAAAAATATGGTTATTTTGGAATTATTCTATAATTAATAAAAAACAAATATATAGTTCTGAATATAATTTAAATAATTGAATCTAAAAAAAAAAATACATAGTTATACGAGTTACAATTAATAAAAAACTAAACATTTGTAGATATTTTTAAACTATAAACCAAAAATACATGTTCGATTTAGAAAAAAAATAATAATAAAAATTCATCAAAGAATATTAAAGAAAAAAAAAAAATTGACCGTGAAACGACGAACAAGCAATACTACCAATGGTAAAAAAAATGAAAAGAAAAATAACCATGGATGTTATTGAGCCTGCAGTCCAATTCACAGGGCATTACAATTTTAGGCTTTTTTCCTCCACTGGCGGCGCTTGTGAAGCTTTTGTATGTAAAATCTATATAAAAAAAATTTTACAAGCGCCATCAGCGGCAAAAAATAGCCCTAAATTGTAAAAAATTTGCCCTGTGAATTGGACTGCTGATATACACTGTCCGTTTGTACGATTTAATGTAAGACCAATTATTACTAGATTTAAATTATAACTAGCTATACACAGTCGATAAAGAAGATTTCTTTTTCAAGGTTTTTCTTTTTTCCTCGATATTTTTTACAACCGAAAAAGAATAAAAAAAAACGGGCAATAGAGTTTTTCAAAACTTTTTTTGGAGCCTTATAAACATTTTATTTCAACTCGATGATGACATTTTTTGGTCCGTTTTTTCGATTTTATTTTCGGCGAGCCAAAACTTTTGTTATAATCAAGATAGTGAGTTCGTATTAGGCTCAAATTATGCGCCTCAAAAAAATCTAGTGACGGCATTAGGGGTTTTTTTTTCTCTCGATAACGGTTTTCGAGCAAAAAAATTAAATATCCGAATTTTTTGTCAAATTTTGAAGTTTTTTTTTTTTTCTCAAAAACTATTATAGATAGGGGAAAAAACCCATTATGCGGGCGATAGAGTTTTTTCAGACGCATAAAATAAGCCTTATACGAAGTCTCTCTTTTGATTTTGCGTTGAGTTATTCATTGCGCCGTTTTTCAGTTTTTTTTCGGCGAGCCATAACTTTTGTTATAATTAAGACAGGGAGTTCGTATTAGGCTCAAATTATGCGCCTCGAAAAAATCTAGTGACGGCATAGAAGGTTTTTTTCTCTCTTAATAACGGTTTTCGAGAAAAAAAATTAAATATCAGAATTTTTTTTTTCAATTTTATAGTTTTTTTTTTTTTTCTCAAAAACTATTTCAAATGGAAAAGAATTTCGCAAAGCGGGCGATAGAGTTTTCTGAGATACATAAATTGAGCCTAATACGAAGTCTCTACTATGATTTTGCGTCGAGTTATTTATTGCGCAATTTTTATAACTAGTAAAATTTTCACATAAAAACGTATGTACTATTTTAAGTTACGTAATTAATAATTTAAAAATAATGAAATATAAAACAGAAAAGATTTACGAACAAAAAACCTCTGGTGATGAATACTCTCCGATGGATAGTTTAGACACCACAAATTTTTAAGTAAGAAAAAAATTTTTTTCAAAATTTACATTTTAATTTTTTGACTAAAAACTATTATCAATAGAGCAAAAAACCTATTACGCGGGCGATAGAGTTTTTTAATGCGCTCCTTTTGAGCCTAGTACAAAGTCTCTCGGTTACTTAGTTCGTAAGTTATGAGCTTTTTTTTTTTTTCGCCGATGAATTCAAGACTGCGGCTGAGCCTATGGCTCCTAGCCTCCGTAAAAAATAAAACTAATAAAATGTTGATATATTTTTCTTCTTACCTCATTTTGATGTACGATATTGTAACCTGATAAATGACATTTTTCTCAAAATTCTTATGAAATAATTTATTCTACAGTTGTTAAAAATTTAAGTCATGATTAGTATTGAAATAAATTTATGTTAGGTTATAAGAATAAAATTAAAAAGTGTAATTTATTTTTTAACTTAATTTTCATTACGAATTTAAAAAATTAATAATATTTTTGAAAGAACATAATAATTACAAAACGAATGAATATTCAAAGTGAAAATTATTTTCAAATCATTATATAAAAAAAAAATTTCAATTTTGGTCAAACGTATACAAAATGGCTGCTTCATTTAGAAGTCACGGAGGTGGAATTGAGAACCACTAATAGTTTGACAAAATTTTTCAGTTCCTTTTGATTAACATTTCACTTGTTCTGTGCGTATCACGTGTCTGTGGTCGCCAGATATAAAAAACATTGTTTCAAGCGTCAAAGTAAATAATAAAAATAGAAGTAATTTGTTTGATAACATAAACATGAAAAAAGAACTTATTTATTCATTGATATTTATTCATAACCAAAATTGAATATTGAATTATATAAAACCGAAAACTTGAGTGTTAAGTTTATTTTTATACTTAATATACGTATATACTTCAATTCCTGATGATTTTTTTCTTTTTTTTTCTGCATTAATAAATTAAGTATCAGTTAAGTGTTTATATGCTTCAATATAAATAATAAATAATTAAATATTTATATTCTTTTTTTTTTTCCTTTGTGTATATACGTCCTTTGTTATTGTTGTGGAATATAAAAAGTTTTTTTCTCTTTCATTTGTCACGAATAAAAAAAAAAATTATAATATAAAAAAATATATAACTCGAATAACAAAAAAAAAAAAAATAAATAGATATATATTTCCATCATTAATTAATTTTAATTATTGTATATATTGCAATAAATGTGTATTGACAATGCACAATACTAAATAGAAAAATATCGGAGAAAAATCAAAGGAAATCGGGGAAATTATTTCCACCAGGAAAGAGTTCAAAGAAATACAGTGCAAAAATTTTTGTTGGAGCAACTCAGTGTAATTTCGATTCATTTCTTTACTTAGAAGCTGTATAGATGTTTTAATTTTTATTTTAATGTTTGTTTGTAAAAATTTCAATATTTGAGCTATTTAATTATATTTTTTCATTTATTCATCATATTTTCTATCATTAATTTTTTATATATTTTCATTACACACCTCATCGGCTAAACAAAAAGTTGAACATTTGGAATCAAATAAACATGCTTTCACTGAAAAATCAGATATTGCAGGCCAACTTGAAAATTTGAACAATGGTATGAAGCGTTTTATATTGATAGAACGAAAAAAAATGATAGAAAAAAATCGAGTTTCCCATTAAATGCAGATACTATTGTCCAATGTTGAGGTGCAGAAGTGTCATCAGTAGTTAGAGCAATTGGAATTATTTTAACTTACTTCAAATACTGGTGTGGTAGCAGGCCATAAAGAATTCCAAAAAATAAATTGAAAACCATCCTTTAAGAAAGTGAGATTATTTTAACAAGAAAATTCTTTAAAATTACAATTATTTTAAATTTCAAATCTACAAGCACAAAAAGAAGTTTAATCTAGAATTATTTTCCAGTTGACAATAAAGCTATTTGTCAAATTTAGTGAGCCATATGAGCATTCTGGTAACACAATAAACTTAATGGCACATTCAAAGTGTAAACATCCAGAAAAGTTATCCAATTCGAATGAACGAAAAAAACTATCAAAATAAAAAATACAACGTAAGCGCCAAACTCTAGACAAATTAGTTGATAAAATCAGCTCATCCAAGGGTAAATTATTTTTTTTCATTTATTCTAGTTCGAATTTCTAATAAAATTTTTATTAAATAGATGGAGGATCTCTTGCTTTTGATGTAACGAATGGAATTTTGAGAATGATAATTGAATGTAAACCTCCTGGATAGAAAAACATTTAAAAAACTAGATCAAAATGAATACAAAACATTAAATCGTAAATTAATTTTAAAAAAGATCAATGAAGCATTATCATACTGCGTCACTTGTGATATGTGGACTGATAAAAAATAGTATTTTAAAAACATTGGTCACAGGAACTGAATTTGCTTACTCACAAATTTGTTCAGGATTTTCTATTTTTATGAAATTACCTGAATTAACAAAAAATCTCGTTCTTAATACTTAACCATCAAATTTTTGTGACTTGTTTACTGATAAAAAAAAAAATATATAAGTCGTATCAAGTTTCAACTGATTTTTCAATTTTCGGTTGCTTTGAAAAAAATAATAATAACAAAACCATTATTGAACATTTTATCATCAATTTTCTCGTCAATAGAACCATCATTCAAAATTTTCCCATTATCTTCAATATCAACTTTGTTTATATTTTTCATCAGGCTCTCAACAAAAGCATCATTCAACATTTCATCATCAACTTGAACACAAAGTGAACGTTTTGATTTATTCGAAGTTAGAAAATGCCAATATAATACAATCATAACGAAAAAAAAAACCTATGACCATAACCATGCGCTGAGAGAAATCTCGGATTTTGACAAGCCTTCTTCATCCAAGTAGCCTACTTAATCAAAGATAGCCTTCTTCCATGAAGAAGGCGCTAGTAAGGCAGAAAAAATTCGGCATTTAGTTGAAAAAAGTGCATCTTTAAAATAGAAGTACTTTATTGAATATTCAATAATGTATGATTAAAACTTGAGCAACTTCAATCAAGTAGGATAATACAGTAACGGAGACCCACTAGGCAATACTGCAGTGTCATTAAAAGTAGTTCTGTATTATTCTCGATCGAATACTGATAGGATTGAAATAAAAAAAATGATCAAAGTTCAAAAGAAGAAGCAAAGACTGTAAAAAAAGCTTATGGTACTCTAAATAACGTGCAAACAATTAAAAAAAAACGGGAGTTCATCAGAAAGGTTACAACATTCAACGTTTTTTACCCAAACGGTCACTTCTTCTCTAAAGGAGTGCTTAATTCATAAGATTCAGGTCTTAACTAGATTTCAAAATATACCATTTTTTCGTCTACGTTTCAATCCAAATTCATTTCTCAATTGTCATTCAATTCCGGAAAATAACTTACGTCAGCAGCCATCTCGGATACAGAAAGTCGAGTGCGATTCAATTTAAGCCTTGATTACTGTGCTAGAAATATGAAATGTTTTTTACTAGAAGGTCACTTCTTTTGTGAAGAAGTGCTTCATTTATTTGATTGCTAGTGCAACTTGATTTCAAGAAATACCGTTTGTTCTTCTACGTGTGCATCCAATCATATTTCTAATTCTCAATAGAATCCAGAGAATACCTTACGCCAGCAGCCATCTTGAATACAAAATATCAAGTTAAATCCAATTTAAAAATCGGTGACTGACGTAAAAACATTCAATTTTTTCAAACAGACGGTCACTTCTTTTCTGAAGAAGTGCTTGATTCATAATATTTAGTTTTGAACTAGATTTTAAGGTATACTGTTTTTGAGTGTACGCTTGCATTCAAATATATTTTAATTATAGCTTACGTGATTCTTTGGCTAAATTAATTCTCTATAAATTGACATATATAAAAGTGGTAACATACTTTTCGTAGACATTCTTCCCATAGCTTTTTATTCATTCAAATTTCATTTATATGAGTAAGCTATGGGAAAATATTGGGCTGGTGGCATGAATTCGTAGGCACAGGCACGTGAAGAGGGTAGTTTAAAACTGTATCTGTGTCAGGACCTGTGAATCTAGCACTTCTTCAAAATGACAAATCTGGTCGCTTTAATTGAATGTTTTCACGTCAGTCGCCGATTTCTGAATTGAATTTGATTTCATTCTTTCCCTGGTGAAAATATTTCTCCGAATTTTTCCGTGATTAATCAAAATTTCTCCGTGGTTACTCCGAATTTCTCCCAAATTGACCCATGCGGAGAAATGAGTGGAAAAATTTCCTCCTCGTCGTCGATTTTGGAAGAATTTTTCTGCGATAAAATTATTTTTTCCACATGTTTCTCCCCGTGTGTTTTTTTTAGGGAGAAATATTTCCGAAGGTTCCCTTACCCAAGTGGATTCGGAGAAACGACGGAAAAATTTCTCCTCATTGTTGATTATAGAAAAAATTCGTCAGCAGTAAAATTATTTTTTCACACGGTTGGAGAAATGGCGGACAAATCTCTTCACCCTTTCTTTAACTTTCTTCACCATTTATTTAATTTTTTTCTAACTTTTTCAATTTTCAATTTTTCCAAAAAAAAAATGACTAATTATTATTTGTTACATAAGTCAAAGCATAATGATGTTTATTTTTTTCGAAAAAAATGAAAATTCGAAGTCACTTTTTTCTAAAAAAGTTGATATACCGAGGTAC
Source organism: Aphidius gifuensis (assembly GCF_014905175.1). Taxonomy (NCBI): domain Eukaryota; kingdom Metazoa; phylum Arthropoda; class Insecta; order Hymenoptera; family Braconidae; genus Aphidius; species Aphidius gifuensis. The sequence goes on from NC_057792.1 coordinate 13,422,826, forward strand.
TTGGTCTACAAAACTCCCGTGATCGTTTCATCGAATTGATAAACGTGGGAAATAAGTGGAAAAATTTCTCCTCGTCGCTGATTTAGGAAAAATTTCTCTGTGGTAAAACTTTTTTTTACACATTTTTCCGCGTATTGTCATCGTGGAAAAATATTTCCGAACGTTTCTCCACCCAAGTCGATTCGGAGAAAATTCGGAAAAAAAATTTGATATTTTTCTGCACATGGGTCAATTTGGGAGAAATTCGGATTAATCGCAGAGAAATTCCGAGTAAATGCGGAGAAATTCAGAGTAATCGCGGAGAAATATTTTCACCAGGGTTGTATTCGAGATGGCTGCTGACGAAGATTATTCTTTAAAATTTATCAAGAATTAGGAATATACTTGGATGCAAACGTACCCTGAAAAACGGTATATCTTGAAATCTAGTTTAAACTTGAATCTTATAAATCAAGCACTTCTTTATAGAAGAAGTGACCGTATGGTTTGAAACGTTGAATGTTTTTACGTCAGTCACCGATTTCTGAACTTAATTTTTTGTATTCAAGATGGCTGCTGACGTAGGGTATTCTATGAATTCTATTGACAATTCAAAATATGATTGTTTTTATACGTGTGCATCCGATCGGTATTTTTTAAATACAGTTGCACTACTAATCAAATAAATCAAGCACTTCTTCAGGGAAGAAGTGACCGTCTGGATGGTAATGTTGAATGTTTTTATGTCAGTCACCGATTTCCGAATTGAATTTGACTCAATTTTTTGTATTCAAGATGGCTGCCGACGAACATTATTCTTCGAAATTTCTTGAGAATTTAAAATATATTTGGATGAAAACGTGTACTAAAAGACGGTATATCTTGAAATCCAGTTCAAAACTGAATTTAATAAATCAATCAATTCTTCAGAGAAGGAGTGACCGTCTGGATGAAAACGTTGAATGTTTTTACGTCAGTCGCCGATTTCTGAATTGTATCTGACCTGATTTTTTGTATTAAACATGGCAGCTGACGTAGGGTATTCTTTGAATTCTATTGACAAATGAAAATATGATTGGATGCACACGTAGAAGAACAAACCGTATTTTCTAAAATCAAGTTTTACTAACAATCAAAAAAATCGAGCGCTTCTTCAGAGAAGAAGTGACCTTATTGTTAAAAACGTTAAGTGTTTTTACGTCAGTCGCTGATTTTTTAATTAAATCTGACATGATCTTTTGTATTCAAGATGGTTGCCGACGTAAGGTATTCTCTGAATTTTATTGACAAATAAAAATATGATTGGATGCACACGTAGAAGAACAAACCGTATTTTTTAAAATCAAGTTGCACTATAACAACAATTCATTAAAACTCAATTACATTATCCTTATTGCCAAATTTATATTCTTAGGAAAAAAATTCTCCCTACTTGAGAGAAGAGGGCACTGATTTTTTACCAAACTCACCAGATAGTTATTTTAAAAATTTTGCTTTTCAAGTAATTTTTTTTCTAATTCCAATTGACAATTAAAAAAATAATTTAAACTTAAAAATTAAAATGAATCAATGAATTAATTCAACTATAATTTATTGTATATATAAACGCAAAAAAGAAAAAAAAACTCATTGAACTTCATGAAAAAAAAATGAAGAAAAACAACAAGTGACTTTGTGCATTCAACTTACTATTGCCGTTACTGGTGATAATATGCACTGGCTTGCTCCGATTGCTCCATTCCGCGAGCTTCAACAGCTGCCTATGCTAAAAGCTAATACACAATGTGACGTCACAGATTACCCTCCTTATAATACTTCATGAGAATAAATAATAAATTAATTTGTCAACTTATAAAAAAAATTATATTATAATTAAAACTTCACAAAAAGAGGTTATATCATAACAAAAAAAAAGCCAATGACCAGCTATTTTTTCATTTATACCAAACACAGCAATTTCTTTTGGTGAAAAAGTAAAATCTTTTTCTATAAAACCAAGAACAACAATAGCGATATCCATGACGGTCAAATAAAGACTAAAGTAGTTTTCGAAAACACAGATAAATCCAAAATTCTTATTATGATTATTATTATTATAGAGGTAGGGGAAAAAAATATACAAGTCAAATTATTTTCAAATACAAGGAATTAATTATTATTATTTTTATTTATTTATTTATATTCCAAATACAATCATTCATTATTATTATTTATTTATTTTTTTTAAATACAAGGAATTTATTATTTTTTTTTATTTATTATTTTTTTTTTTTTTCAGAATACACAGTCATTTATAATAATTATTATTATTTTTTTTTTAAATACAAATCATTCATTCATTTTTTATTTAGTGGCGTTGACCATATGGTCTACATAATGGGAAGGTGTTGGTCCACGATACTCCACAGGATTTAAACTGTTTGGTGCAGTGGCAGGATAAATAAAGTCGTATAACTGATCAAAATTCTTGACTAAAATATCATTATACAATAAAGGCAAACATGGATCCATGAAACCCGGTTCAAGTTTTGTGTTGTCTTCAGTGGATTTCTGTATTTCCTCAAATAAATAGTCCCCAACAATCATCTGTAAATTATGCTGAAGAGTTTCTTTATGAATACGTACACCTCCAAGTTTTTTCGTAGATATTCTATAATGCCATCCGAGTAAATATCTGCAAGATAATGAGTCAATATTTTTTGACAAGCTGCTACCCATGTTCCGAGAGAGGATAATGTCCTCAAAGTTTTTTTCAGAAATAATAAACGGACATTCCCTTGTTCAAAAAGAATACCTCGTTCACGTTTATGGTCTGTGGCTGGAAAACTTATAGTTAAATCTCCAAGATGTACTGGTTGAGTGCAATTGAGTTTGAAGTCCAGTCTCGAATCGTCACCATCATAACAATATAAAAATGATATACACATTTTCGTCAACGGTATCCATTGCGTCTCGTTATCCAAAAAAATACTTCTTTTAGTATCACTGGCTATAATTTGTATTGCAGATTTGAAATACTCGCCACTTGTCCACTTAAGACCCACACACAATGATTTTGTATTAGATTTATTAAGAGCAGTTGTATATGGTAAAACGAGAACCCTGTCGTACTGAGCCATGTTGAATAAACGATGAAATAAACTTTTTTTCGAAAGCTTTTATACTTTTTTAAAAATAAGAGTGGGAGAGCTTACAGATTTTAGTAGATGTTAGTGTTGGTTGGTCTGTCTGGGGATCCAACATCATTTTCAACCTTTATGTCGTTGAATTTTTTAATTTTTTTTCTTATTGTGTAAAAACAATTCAATGTTGGTTTTTTCAAAATATGGTACAAAAGAACAAGTCCTAATAATATTTGACCCAGTAAAATTTTTAGGCGTGTATCGTGAATTTTTTCTTTCTCAGTCACAGTAAATTTCACAGCATTTAATGTTTTTACAATTTCTTTAAGACTTAAAGAAGACTTAGAGGACTTGAGTTGACATCATTTTTTCAATCGCTGTTTTATTAGTTTCATTTATACCTTCAACTAAATTTGAAAAATCATATCCACCAATATAGGGAGATTATCATTACTTTGGGATATGCCAGGAACCCCAACTAATGTCACAGAGTCGATACGGGCTCTACATCTCCTATTGACAGTTATTATACCTGTATAATTTAGTTTGCGGGTTTTCACGTCATCACCACAAATAACTCGTAACTCAGTATTTTCAACCATGCTATATAACCATTTTTTATTATATAATTGAATAAAATTTGGTTGAGGATTTTCATAAAATTGAATATCACAATCTAACATATTATCTTGTTTGTTTGTCATTAATAAATTAATTTCACATGAATTTATATTTCTTGTATCTTGTAAAGAAAAAGAGTGAGTACAAAAAGATGTTGGTACGTCTGGAGAAAACTGACATGCCTGGATATTAACGTTGGTACTGTATTCACTTTTATCTTGGGCTATAAGAATCAAAGAACTTTTAGGTTTAATGTATGCCGCAATATGTGATTGGAAAGTATGTTGTTTTATCGGTGCTGGATGGATTTCATATATTGAATAAATTTTTGGTGATAGTAGAGGTATCATAATACTCAGTAAAATTCGTCTTTCATGGTAGGCAATAGATATTTTTGCAATTTTCCGCAGACCATCAATACCCGCTTCATTTATTGATAATGGAATACTGATTATTATTATTTTGTAAAAAAAGACGCAAGTAATCTTTAATTTTCTTACTAGACATCATTCGAGGGTGGATTAATCCGAGTCTAGCAAAATAGTCGATTTGAATTACGAGTTCTAAGGAATTAATATATTCATCATAACTCAGCTCTATATTCTGAAGCCAGGTACGTCCGAGGTTTACCATAGTTTCAGAGTGAACTTTCCATAAAAGTGTATCCTTGCTTTTCCATCCAACACTAAATTCTTCCATTTGTGCACGAAAATAATTGATAAGTCCGTCATTGTTTTTTAATCGAGTCTGCACTGTATGTAGCTCTGTTTGTAATAAATGGGAGTATTATTTAAAACAGAAATTGTTTTTTTATTATCACGTTTTAATTCTTTTTTCTTCGTTAATCATCTTGGCATCGTCTTTATTCAGAATCTCAAATAAAGAGCTTGATATCGCACCCACGATAGGGTAGATCGGTTCATTACGTTTTGTTTTTATAACGTCTTTGTGAAATAATGAATTAATTTGTTCTGTATACATTGCGTTTTTTTTTCGTTGCTGTTCCAAAAAAGGAAGGCGTCGTGATACAAAGTCACAATTATTTTCTACAATTTTATCTGCTTCATACTTTTGACATATTTTATGTAGACTAGCCAATCCTGGGTCTTCTTTAGTATAATTACCACCTCCGCCCAAATCAGCATCGAAGTAACGCAAAGGTAAAATATTCGGTAAAAAATTGAGAAGATCGTCAACATCCATATACGTTGTAAGTTGTAGACTATTACTCGTTAGACGCACGTTTTCGATATGATCATAATACAAACCCGGTGTTTGTATTCTCGATTCAATTATCATCACAACTACAGAAAAAATCAAAAATGCTGTAAACGCCATGGTATTGACTCAATCGCGGCTTATGATTGACTAAGTCGATTAATTTACAACATGGGTATATGAATAGGTAATATAATTTATAAAACAGGTTATATTTGTTTAAAAAATTATTTTTATTTTTTTTGTCAAATAATAAATATCAGTTGAAAATATCTGCTCTACATATAACACATTTTTTTGTATCAGTTGAACAATTCCCACAAGAAACAAAATGTCTACATGGTAAAAATAATATACCTAAATTTTTTTCGAAACAAATTTTACATTTGAATTCAATATCTTCATCTATACTGTGGTAATCCGTAGGTATATTTCTCATAATGACTATTGAGTTCGATTCGACTGTCAAACTTTCTGCTTCTTCCTCATCGTCTGATGGTTGATCATCGGTTTGAGGTATTTTATCAATGGAAAGGATCAATCAATTCTTGTCCTTTGATAACACGTACAAAATAACATTCATTAAAATAACGTGCATGTTCTTCTCATGGATCTTCTGGGAGCCAATCATTTATACCATTACCACAGTGATAACACTGAACGTAGTCACCAATACCAGTGTAGAAAAATCCGGCTTCAGCTAGCTTTTTTTTTGTCTGGCTCATGTGTCTAGGCCAATATCTATATGATTTCAGGCGTAAGTCATAGGTCAAGTATTGTCGAACCTCGGCAGTTTTAACATCAATCTCAGGCTGTGGATCAGGGTACGGTGGTGGTACATAATCAAAAAGACTCAAAAATTTTCGATGTTCAAGTCTTGATACAGCAGCTGAATAATATGAATAACGGAATGACGGTGAAATTACAGAAGAAATATTTTTCCGATAAGGGTAGTAAGTAGGTACAGCCACGGTGTCAGGGTGGATGCCCACAGGGACATTTCCACATGGTATTCGGCGTACAAATCTACAGCTTAGTTTGTTTCGATGATGTTCAAGCCAAGGATTATCACCCAAAGTCCAATCGTTAATTTTAACTCCACATTCAAAACAACATACAAAGTTACCAACTCCGGTATAATAGAATCCAGCAGAAGCCAATTCGAAAATATCTAAAAGATGAGCTAACAACCATGTTTCAAAACTTTCACGGCGATTCTACACGATACAACAATCTTTCACCACGTTCAAACCAAGTACGTTTTTCGATATGTTCTGCCATCACCATGCTTGTTGGTGAAGCCATTTATTTAAACTAAACATCTATTTTAGAATTCCCTTTATATATATTTTTTAAAAATTAAGGAGAGGGAATAATCCAAACAAAAAAAAATTTTATTTATTTTATTTTATTTATTCCTTTATTCAACGAAATTTACAATAAGAATGTTGTACAGTTGCACCACTACCTCGGAGAAAATGGAAACGCTTATTTTTTAATATATTTTTTTTTTGAATCAGTTTTTTATACATTGTCATTATAGTATTGTCGTTGAGTTTAGTATCGTCGCCAAACAGCCGTTGAAAACTAGAAAGATTTCCGCCATTGGAAAACCAATGTAGAGCAACAATGTAATAGCAACCATACACATTAAACGAAAAATCTTAAAGCCTTTTATTATTATACTCGTAACAGACAGTGTTTCTTCTAAGGACATAGCTGAAGCGAGGATCGGTAGGTCTTTGTCCAAAACTATCGAAGTATATTACATAGCCAAAATGATCGATAAATAATGCGACTGTTCACGCGAGCTCCTCTAATGTGTGTCGTCACAGAGATGACCAGTAACCACTGCGCATCTCTGTTATTCACTGTCCAATCAGCGCACACTAGAGAAACTCTCATGTCGTCACAACAACGCTCGGCTTACACCGTACGTTGCCGTAACTATTCGAGTCTCTCGTTCATCATCGAGGATCTCCGGCCAACTTCGAGTTCAACATCAAGCAAGTCTCCAAGCAGCGTTCTGGAGTCACTTGCGTTTTGGTTATTCTACATTACACACCACATTGTTTTTCATCCATTTATACCTGGTGATACACACCAAGTATAATTACTTTTGAGTTATTTTCACGTTGGGCAAAAGGTATACAACCTTTTGCAGAGTATATTTATTGAGTAATATCACCCTTTTGTACATATTTTTCCCTATTAAATAAACACTAATATTTAACCACAAGTTCATCGTTTCCTGTCACATTTATTTCATCCCTTTATACAGTCCACATCCTGGCGCAAACATTCGGTCCTTCTCGAGCAAAAGTAAATTCAATGTGTTCCCAAAATGGTGATATAAAACAAGTGAAAATTGAGTGTGTAATTTTTGAGTTATTGTGAGTGTAAATCGGAGCATCACGAGGTAAAATTTGAGAGTGTTGAGTGACCTCATGGGGAATGAAAAAAAAAAAAAGCACATCAACACGAGGTGGTGATGAAATGATATCTTATCTTGTTGCTAAAGAAAGGAACAAGTATCCAGGGTGGATAGATATCATCTTTTATAATCGAGAGATTTTTTTTTCATTCTCCACGCGACAACTTCCGGTGTGGTTTTAGCTTAGCGAGACCGCATGGTCAAAACTTGAAAAAAAAAAATATTAATCATGCTGCTTGGAAAAAAAAAAAGAGAGTGTGAGACAATGAGAGAGAGAGAAAAGCTTAGTTATTTTTTTTCTTCCACACGGTCGTTTTGTCTAGTCTTTTTCGAGGTTAAACGTGATGCTCACGATGTGTGTTAAAAATCCAACTCATGTCATCCAGTTAAATATCCAACATCCAACTATTTTTGTCATTTGTTCTGTGTGATCCTGAATGATAAGAGTATGAGTGGTTGGGATGTAGTAATATATTGGTCGAAAAATTAAGGGTTACTGTAAAATAATGTATAGTATCAAATGAGTAATTTTTTTTTCAATATATTTAAGGTTATGGCGCAGCAAGGTCCAGAAGGTCAACCAGGGCCATCAACGGACGACACTGGTGACGTGAAATCACCTCTATTTGAGGCAGCTTTGTCGCCGGAGGAACTTCTGGCTAATCAACGGGCAGCCGCTATAAGAAACTGCCTCAGTGACGCCTATGTTTCCCAGCAGATCTTGAGCGAGCGTTTGATTCGAATTTACAACTGGGTAACAAATGGCGTGAAGGAAAACAAAGTCTTCTCAGCCAGTGAGCTGTCGGTCAGAGACTCCGAGACTGACCGAATTTATCAGCAGTACAGCGACGCCCACAAATTGATACAACAGCAGCTGTTACACCTCCCAAGAGAGCATCGTGAAGCTGAGCAGTCTGCCAGGACTTATTGGTTGAATAACAAATACGTCACGGTGGAAGAGGGATACTTTGAGACCTCAGCTTTGCTCAAAGACAAGTTGTTTCTCTTAAGACCACCACCCAGTGCCGCAGTAGTTCAGAACATGAATGAACTACCACCACTTGATGTACCAACTTTTGATGGTGATTACACCACGTGGTTAGGCTTCGCGGACATGTTTGATCAGGTCGTAATACAAAGACCTGGTCTATCAGACATTTCCAAATTCAGGCATTTGCTATCGGCACTGGATGAGAGGACTAAGGAGAAGATCAGTAGCATCGCAGTTACTGGTGACAACTTCTCCTTAGCCTGGGACAAACTAAAAAGAGATTATGGTAATCCAAGGAGGTTGGTAACAGCAGAATTGTCGAATATGTTTGACCACTTAAAGATGTCAGCACCATGTGCTCAAGAGTTGTCACGAATAATCTCTCGTGTAGACCATTCATCAGCGGCACTACGCAAATTGGGTCGTCCTGTTGATTATTGGGACGACATTATTGTATATAGAGTTAGCAGGTTATTGCACAACTCCTTGGCAGCCTCCTGGGAGAAGAAGATAGCACCACTGAACCTCCATCCTGGTTGGAGTTTCGAAGCTATCTGACTTCTCAGGAAAGAGCCTTGGAGTTGGTGGAGCAGTTAAATACATCTCCGAGTCCACAGAGTTCATTGCGAACTCATCATGGTGCAACAACATCACCATCAGCTAACACATACTATTGTGAACTCTGCAAGAGCAACTCACACAACTTGGTGAGGTGCCAAAAATTCATTGACATGTCACCTGTCGCCAGAGATGAATTTGTTAAAACAAAAAGGGCAAAATTCATCTGTTTCAACTGCCTGGGCTCTCATGCAGTTGCACACTGCAAGATATCACAGACGTGCAGGAGATGTCTTGGGCAGAGGCACCACACCATGTTGTGCTACAAGAGCAGGTCCAAGAGGGCCACAGAGCCAACACCATCATCAACATCAAAGCCAACTACAGCTCCAGCACCAACATCGACATCAGCAGCAGCAGAAAAAAAAGTAAAAACAACATAAATATTTGGGTTTTTTTGCTGTTGTTGATTGAGCCAACAGTTGGCATTGTTATTAGAGCCTCTACTGTCTCGAGATGGTCTCGAAGCAATAGTTCATCGTTTTTTTTGTGCCTGAACAAAAAAAGACACACAAAGCACCAGAGCAACAATGACTTTTGTGATTTTGTACAACATTCTCTATACTTGCTATCTTTGATATATTCAGTATTTTTTTTTTTTTTTTTTTTCTAATTAAAATCATTTTTTTTTATATACACGTAAAATCATGTATTATTATCAAACTTAAAGTCATTACATATGTATATATTTAAAACCATTTTGATACGTTATTATTATTTTTTTTCTACATAAAATTCGAGCCAATAATTTATCAGTTAAATATTTAATTTAACATTGTTTTTTTACATTATATTTTGCAAAAATATTACTTGTTCGTGTGGTCAATATTCATCATTTATTTTTCTTTTTTTTTTTACACATATATTGACGCATACTTGATTAAAAAAAAAAAACAACAAAACTAAACATGCTGTTGTTTAATAAAATAAATATAAATTAAATGTACTTGATATTATCACGTTTCCACTTCTCCTTTCATCTCCATCTGCATCAAACTAGACGTAGTTTTTTTATTGAGTAAATGTATATGCATATATATTGTAACCGATTTTCTGACCTGCACGGCGAGAACTATCGGCCAAGGTTAACAACGAGGATTTCTCACCATCCTCCTCTAAATCACCGGGGCGAGCCATGTTGGTTATCTCGGAAGCCAACAGCCGTAGGAGTAACGAGAACGAAATACGAAAACCTAACTCAGTCTTAGAAATGGTAGAGGGGCGCGGTCCACCTGATCGGAAAAAAATTTGGTAGGGTGTGTATTCAATAAAAACATAAAACATTTTATTTTTATTCAAGATTTATTCATATAACATATTTAGCACGTTTATTTACAGTATTATTACATATATTATACTCAGTCGTTAAGTCCCTAGGTCTTTTTTTACTGGTATTATACGGGCTAGTATTATACTCAGAGGTCAAGCCCCCATGTCTTTTTTTACCGCTATTATACATAGTATTATATCAATACGGTAATGTATTATTCATGTTAGCCGTAAATTTCCGTTTCGGCCCGGTAACACGTACAATTTTCGATTCTGTTATTGTATGTACATCATGTTCTTTAGTTCTACGTATTGAGTCACAAGTTACAATAATTTTGTCGTTTTCACCATCAGTTGAAGTCTTAATACTATCATAATTGACTAATTTTTGAGCATTAACGTCAAGTTACCTTTTAATTTACATACTTTACTTATTGTACCATCAGGTTTTTCAGCAATATAACTATAAAATTTAGGGCCCCCAGAAATAAAAGTTTTTATGTAACCACCATCAAGCCCATCAGTGAGATCACCTAAATAATTACCTAATGGAAGTTTATCATTTTAATTCTCAGAAATAAAAACTATAGAGTCAGTATCAACATACAATACTCGTGACTGAACTTTATCAAGATATTTGTATAATTCTAAGCGCGCATGCTCAGTCGTGAATGCGCCTAGAACTGGATTAGTTGAGCTATCAGTTCTATCACAACTTTCAACATATTTCCAATTGACAAATAGTGTATCACCATCGATAATAGTTATGCAAGAAACTTTAATATTGGCATTTTCATCAATTTTATTAAAATCTTGAATATTTTGAATAATACTGTACATATCCGAAATATTATCCATAGCTAGCCTACCCCAAAGTGAATTTAAGTTATTTTTACTAACTTGACGTAAACCAGGATTTTTTTCAATTTTCGTAGGATCTAAATCAATTCCCTCTACTTTACTATAATTATCTATGTATGCTTGTTTTGATGCGTCATCAACGCACTCTACAGGCCAACCGCTAGCTTCTTGTTTTATTTTTTAAAATTTATTTATATAACCTGTAAATAGACCCCCAGTTCTAGTTTTTGGGTCATATTGAGTTGTTTTATCTCAATGCCATATTTCTTTTATTTGTAAAATTTTATACCCTTTCTCAACCGCTACTTTCAACTCCTCAGATACCCAAGTACCAATAAGTGCTCGTTCTGATTCATTATGAGTACAATTTTCTTGATTTAAAGTTAATGTACATGCGTTACAAAGTGGAAAAATCAATTTTTTATGACACCTCATCGGCAATACTGGTATATATAAATTGACTGGTGGCAAAACTCGACATTTAATTAATCCTATCACATTACTTATGTTATTATCTGGACAAAGCTCACGTATATCATCCAGAGCAAAAACTTTGGGGTGGCCTAGCGGGTAAATATTTTTCTTCAAGACACTGGGATAAGGTGACGTGACGTCCACGTAGTATATCTTCTGAGAATCAGTAACAGTATGTGAGACACAAAAATTTTCAGTTCGCCCACCAAATAAAGCATCACGAGGCAATATTGCTTCTTTATAAAAATTATTATCAATTGTTTTCAAGAAATTCTTTAAATCTACGTTGTTTTGACACATTCTTTTAAAATCACATTCCCAAACAATAATCAATTCATAACCTTCTTTTTTAAAATATGCATTTATGTATTCGGTATTCTCACGCCTCGTTCTAAGTGTTGTATTATCCCCTAAATCCGGATCCACATCTTTAATCAATTCGAAACAATCACAACCATGATAGTAACAACCTAAAAAAGAATATATGGTTTTGCCATCTTCTGAAATGCCATCGACCAGATAGGGCCCTACTCTACGCTCACGCCCTCTACCAGCATGAATTATTTTGATCCCCTGAGAATGTTCAAGCCATAATAACCATTGTATAGCTATTGTAGATTGCATATCTCCTAACCTATACCCGTTTTTTGGAATCAGTGCGATCTCATTTTCTTTTAAATAATTGCTACGATAAATTAATAAACTAGTCGATGCAGCAGTTAAAGCTTCAGTGAATGGGCATACATTCCCTTCTTGCATCATTAATTTTCTATATGTAATACACGCCTTCTTGAGTAATTCTACATCAGATTTACAATAAATTGCCATTTCTCGTTTAAAATCAAATGGCAGTCCCTGAAGTCGTTCATTATACCATTTATCAAATTCTTGTTGTTTTTCAATAGTCAGCGCGCGCATCCCAAAGTCTTCTTTAGGGGGTAAAGGACCAATGTAATTTTGATTTTCTGGTTTATTGAAGAAAAAAGGAAAAAAACCCTTAGTCAATTCTTTGATTCCAAAAGCTTTTGGTAGCGCACTTAATGGCATGAAAAAATAATTTAGCGAGTCTATAAATTTGACATTATCGAAAGATATCAATGTAAGCCTAGTTCCTTTTACAATTGTTTGAATATTTGTTATAGGCACTCTTTTGATTATTTCACGTAAAACAAATTGGGCATCATAGCCCCCACCATTATGAGCTATACAAATTAATTTTGAGTATCTTGATTTTGACTTTAAAACTAAATCAACAAATTTTTCCATGGCGTCATCACCCTGATGTGTAAATTCGCGCGTCTCACTGCAATGACAATTTTCTGTACCGTCTGACTCCGAACAAATTTCACACACTATTTGCGCACAAAAATAATTGACGATATGCATTTTTAATTGTTTATTATTTTTATATGATCTCAGCTCAGACCGTGTTTTAAAATCAAGAAATAAAAATCCGTTAACTTTTTTTTCTTTACGAGCACTCTGCTTTATCGGCCGTGGCTTCATATAACACAGATGGTTTGGTTGTTTGTGGTCTTGACAGGGCGCACAATAATAATAACGACACAAATGTTCACTGTCACGGACGTAGACTTTACGACAAATATTACATTTTTTAATTCGATTACAAACGGAAAAATTTTTTGAATACGAGTCTGGTTGTAAATGTTTTTCATAACACTGTTCACTATAAAATACTCGATTACATATCAAACATTTTTTAAAATCATCATCATTACTGTTATTGATTTCACATGTCGGGAAATTTAAGCATTTGTCACATTTTGTCCATCATTGTTTATGATATTCATTTTTTGTAAACCCGATACGACACCAATCACACCAGAATTTTATATTTGTAGCCATAAACACATGCATATATTTTATAGGTGCAAAATGTTGGTCATCAGGATAATACACAATATTTAAAATTTTCATATTTTCACGCGAAACTCCGCGATTGAGTAAAGTTTTTTTACCATCAAAAAAAATTGTATGGCCGTCATTAATATCAAAATTCCAAATAACTAATGCGGCAGATTCAGTTATTAAATAATTCTGAAATAAAATTATTTCATTAAGCCCGCACCCGCCAGGTGGTACACAAATGTTAGCTTTTTGACAGAGTTCAAGACCCTGCTTTTTACTAGCAACTATAGTTCTTTTCTTTTTTTTTATAGATAAACATGTTACAATAGAGCGTGGCAAACATAAATATAGATCATCGTGGTTCAGTTCCAGAGCACCGCGAGCCTTTTTTGCCATGTGGTGCGGGACACTACCACCAGTCGTTGATTTCAATACAACCAAGTCAGTAGTAAATAGATCGTTGGCTTGCACTGGATCATTACTTTGACAAATGCTACTTACAATCTCCCATAACCGTTCAAATGTAAAATTATTGGCAGGTGTCAAGTGAGTATGCGCCTCAGAGTTCATAGAAGGGGTTTTGAAACTGAGAATAACTCGATCACGCGCATTATTTGAGTAATTTTTGATCAGCTTGTATACCTCTGCAAATGCTTCTTCGATCCATGTTTCAACTACAGTATTTTGGGGTATTTCTTTCACTTTAAAATTTATCAAATGTTTATTCAAATTATATTTTGGTACAAATGTCTGTGTTTCAATAACAATATCTATACGCTGAAAATTATTATCACTACCACCACCTGTTTGTAAAATTTCACTTAAATGATGTTGTTGTAATGGTGATTGCATGATTCGATTTTTTATACCACTATCGATAAAATTATCGTCAACTTCAACATCATCCAAAAGAGGTTGTTGTGGAACTTCACATTGGTGAGGTACACGTAAATGTTGATCCAAATGCTCTTGTTGTAACCGTGGATCTATAAGATTGTTCGTTAAACTACCGTCGAGTAGACGATCAATAAAAAATTCACACTCCGCACTGTCATCAATGTCAACTTCAACATCATCTAAAACACGCTCCATTTTTTTAGCAACAACTTGAAAAAAAGATCTTCACACTGCAGTGGTCACACCAGAGGGCCAGAAAAATTTTCAATTTTGTCGAGTAAAATATTTTACGAAACAGGTGAATTTAGAAAAAAAATCAAACAAGAGAAATAATGATTTTTTTTTTTTCTAAACAAAATTATATTTGATACCGGTAAAAAGAAAACGAAAAATATGGTGTAACCTGAAAAATTTTTAACAATAACAAATATTCCTTATATAAAAAGAACAGTTGTCATCGATCTTCCGAATCGTTGATTGGTTATTCATTTTCTCTGTCACTCTCATTTCATTTATTATTTTTTCTTTGTCTGTCGTTATTTGAAATAAATAAATGAACTTTCAATTTCTTTATCTCTCTCACTCCCATGTCTTTTTTAATGTTTTTTTGTTGTTAATGAAATCAACAAATTACTTTGTTTGTTTTTCAAATTTTTTTCATTTTATAATTTAATTTGACATAGAAAAGACCTATTTATAAGCGAATACGTCAATCGAATACAATAAATAAATTATTGATTAAATAATTAAATAAACTATTGGTGGCATAATTATAATTTAAACATTTATAATGAGTGATTTAACAGATTTTACAGCAGACGAAGAAATCGATGGATTTCAACATTTAGAAAAAAATCTGTAAGTACATATATGAGTATAAATATAATAGAATATATATATATATATTTGCAATTCATTAAGCAACTTTACAATTATACAATCATTTATATACAACTTTAATTACACAAAAATCGTATAAATATATATATATATATATTAGGGTGTTTTTTTTTTTTTCGATATTTTTCAATTCATTTTATGTTAAACATATTAAATTTGAACAATTTCAATATTGAAGTCATTGTGAATATTTATTTCCTATTCATGGGGTTATATTCACTATCATGGAGGCTTTTATTTTCGACCGTTCTTCTTCATTTGGTCTCATTTGATAGAGTATTTAATTCTATAGCATATAATATTCATATAATATTCAGTTTTGATCATTTACAATTAAAAAAAATAGTGAAATAATGCTTCAAAAAGGTAGCATTTACAATTTTTCTGAAAAACAAAATTGTAAATGATCAAAACTATGAATATTATATGCTATAAAATTCAATACTCTATAAAATAAGACCAACGCGAACTTGAACGGTCGAAAATTAAAGCCTCCATGATCAAAATGGTGAATGAAGTGTATTAAACCCATGTTAATCAAATGGAAAAAACAAATGACCCCTGAACCACCTCTAAATATTTTTCAATTGAGTTCAAATTTTTTCTGGGCATGATTTAGAGCTGTATAAACTTGTATGAAGATGGGTGAACAGAAAAAAAAATATCGAAAAAAAAAAAAACACCCTAATATATATATATACATATTTATTTTTAAGAAATTGATTGATCATTACTATGTATTAGAACTATTATTTCTGTTTATTATTTACAAGACATTATTATTTTAAGTTATTTAAAATTATTTGCAATTTTGATAATTCATTTAATTTACAAAAAATTTCACAAAACAGAATATTATATTTACAATTTCACTATAGACGCTGTCATTTATAAAAATAATATATATATATATAAATACATTAAAATATAACACAAAACACTATAATTTTTATAATAAAAATAATTGAGATACACTTGTTGATGCAATTGAGGGTATAAAATCAGTAAATTTGAATCAAAATAAAGTTTTTAAGTTCGATTTAAACAATAATAATACAAGGATAAAAATACTGATGTGGGGTACAATGGCTGAAAGTTGGGAACCGAAAATTAAAAAAAACAACATCATAGAAATAATTGGTGGAATTGCAAAAACATCCAATCCTACCTATCGTGATTCAGCTGTTCATATTATGGAATTTCATGTTCAGACGACGAGTCAAATAACGATTTTGGGTAATCATACTCCAGATAATTGTGAGAATGGTTTATCAATGACAGTATATCGTTTGATAAACCTCTCACAAGTCACGTTTCAAGATGGGAACGTCGGTAATATAAATAATATATAATAATAATAATATAAATAATAATAATAAATACTATTATAATATATATTATTTCGTTTAGAATTTGAATGCTATATAAGACAGCCATTCAGAGAAGTACAATTTAATCATTCAAAGTGTGGTCAAGTGACAGATGGATTTTATCGCTTAGCTGTTAACATTACTGACTATATCGCAAATGAAAATTTAAAATCTGGTACTTTATTGAAAATACATGGAAAAATGGACAAAAAAAATTTATATTTTGTTGTAAAAAAAATGGAAGACATAAACATTATTGAAAATGATCCTACATCAGAAAAAGATGAAATAAAAAAAGGATACCATCCAATAATTCAAGTTCTAAACGAAAAATTGATGAAATTGATGGTCTTAAAATCAATAATAATAATAATAATAATGATAATAATAATAAGAATAATAATAACGATTTATTTCTAGAAATCAATGAGTTTGAAGTTGGTGAATCATCCAATTCAGGTGTGCAAATGGAAGTTGAAGGAGAGCCCTCAAAAATAAATGTTGCAAAGAAAAATTTATCAAAAAAAAAAAAATGCTAAATAAAATTTTAATTACGTGACTTGAAAATTATATAATTTCCATACGAATTTGTTTTGTTTAATAAATAAATATTATCTTGAAAATATATGTTGTGTTTAATTTTTGAGTACTTCATATTAAACTTTTTTTGTTTTTAATTTATAATGAATAATAAAAATATAAACATTATATTGATTGTGTCATCAACAAGATTTAATTTGTGAATTGATATAATAATATATTACTTGATAAAAAGTAAAGAGTAAAAGGATATAGTCAATTACTATTTTCTAAGATTGAAAAGTAAAAAAAAAATAGATTTTAAATTGTGATCTAAAAGTCTGGATTTATCATCAAAAGTTATTTAACTTTTATAATATTTTTTTGATTGACAAATTGTGTCATTAATTTGTGAGTTAATATAATAATATATTATTTGATAGAAAGTAAATAGTAAAAGTATATAGTCAAGATTTGGGAATAGTCAAGAATCTGGATATATAATTAAGAGTTATCTAACCTCATTGAAGTAAAGTAAGTAGTGTTACTCATCTTTAAAATAATTTTTTTATATTTTAAGTATATATTTTACACAAATAATAATAGTGAAAAATTTATTCATATAAAGATTTTACTTTGAATGTATAGTCAGATTTTTCACATATAATTCTCTGGCTCAAAGGGGGTGTAAGACAAAGATGTATTTTCTTTTATTTGAAATAGATAGGGATAAATTTGACTGATTTTTCATACCTACCTCCCCCTTTGGGGGTTGATATTTTTTTTATGCCTTTTAATTAGTACACTTTTAATTCGGAAAATATTTTCATGCCCCAATTTTCATTCTAAAGTTAGTAAAAAAAATAATTGAAGTTTTCACCCCCTATCACCCCCTAAAACGCTATGTTAAGGGTTGATATTTTTTCTATTGCTTTTAATTAGTACACTTTTAGATTAGAAAATATTTTCATGCCCCAATTTTCATTTTAAAGTTAGTAAAAATAATAATTAAAGTTTCCGTCCCCCCTGGCCCCCCCTAAAACGCTATGTTGGGGGTTGATTTTTTTTTTATTGCTTTTAATTAGTCAATTATTAATTTACATAATATTTTTATGCCCCAATTTTGATTTTAAAATAAAAAAAAATATTAAATTGTCTAGAAACCGCGTTTTCATCCCTTTTCACCCCCTAAAACACTATGTGAAGGGTCGTAATTATTTTTTTAGGTTTTTATTAGTTGACTTTTAATTTAGAAAATATTTTCATGCCCCAATTTTCATTCTAAAGTTAGTAAAAAAAATAATTAAAGTTTTCACCCCCCTGCCACCCCCTTAAACGCTATGTTAAGGGTTGATATTTTTTCTATTGCTTTTAATTAGTACACTTTTAATTTAGAATATATTTTCATGCCCCAATTTTCATTTTAAAGTTAGTAAAAAAAATAATTAAAGTTTCCATCCCCCATGGCCCCCCCTAAAACGCTATGTTGGGGGTTGATTTTTTTTTTTGGCTTTTAATTAGTCAATTATTAATTTACAAAATAATTTTATGCCCCAATTTTGATTTTAAAATAGGAAAAATATTAAATTGTCTAGAAACCACGTTTTCACCCCTTTTCACCCCCTAAAACGCTATGTCAAGGATCGTAATTTTTTTTTTAGGTTATTATTAGTTGACTCTTAATTTAGAAAATATTTTCATGCCCCAATTTTCATTTTAAAGTTAGTAAAAAATCAATATTACAGTTGCTGAAGCAACTGTGCCTTCCCTTCGGGGGGAATTTTAATTTCAATTTTTAGTCTATTGAAAATTGAGGTAATGAATAAAAATGATTCGTGAATAGAAATATTTATTTTTTATTGTTATAATGCGTAAAGTTTATTTAATTTTCGTTCATTTTGATTGTTCCTTCTAATGGGTCATCTTCATTTCCGGAATCGCTTTCTTCTACCTTTTTAAATTCTTTGTTTTTATTTATTTTATTGTACCATGATTTTACTCTGTGAATGTTTAGAATCTATTTATAAATTTCCATATTATATTTTATTTCTTTTACTTTACTTTTTTCCCTCTGTTGAATTAGAATTTAGTGTTTTTGTCGTTGTCAAAGTCGTTGTTAAGTTTTTAATCTTTTTATATTCATTTATTTTCAATTCTTTCAGCGTATCACGTCACCCTTTTTTCCCTCAAAACTTTCTGCCTCTTCATTCCACATATTTAATTCAATCTGAAATATATATTTTTTATTTTGGTCATCTTTTATTCTTTTTTTTTTTTAAATAAATATTTTCAGGGAAGGGAGGGTGAAGGGGTAGGAGGAGAGTGGGGAGGGAAAGGGGGGGGGGGGTAATTTATATGTTCCCATATTTATCGTGTTTTTCTTTATGTTCAGTGATTTTTCCTTTTAAAATTTCTCATATTTATCGTATTTTTCTTTATATTTAGTGATCTTCCCATGAAATTTTCGTATATTTTTTGTTATATTTACTGATATTTATGTGATATTTTCCAATATTTATCGTATTTTTATGTATTTTCCTTTATATTTACTGGTATTTACTAGATATCTTCCCATTTTTATCGTATTTTTCTTTATATTCAATGATTTTTTCTTTAAAATTTCTTATAAATAATTTATATGTTCCCATATTTATCGTGTTTTTCTTTATATTCAGTGATTTTTCCTTTAAATTTTTCATATATATCGTATTTTACTTTATATTTAGTAATCTTCCTATGAAATTTTCGTATATTTTCCTTCATATTTACGTGATATTTTCCCATATTTATCGTGTTTTTCTTTATATTCAGTGATTTTCCTTTTAAAATTTCTCATATTTATCGTATTTTTCTTTATATTCGGTGGTTTTTCTCGATATTTTCATATATTTTTCTGTATTTTCCTTTATATTTACTGATATTTTCCCATTTTTATGGTATTTTCTTTTATATTCAGTGATTTTTCTTTATATTTACCAAATTTATCGTATTTAGATTAATTAAGGGACTTAGTATATTTTCGGGGGGGGGGGTCTACCATGGTTGGGGGGGGGGGGGTCCAGCTGAAAAGCGAAAACAATAGGAAATTAAAATTCCCTAAAAAAAAAAATAATGTGATAGTTTGTACCTGATCCAATCTGGATCCAGATGTCCCTGTTAAGGATAAGTTAAGAGTATCCTGATCTAGAATAGATCAGGCAAATAGTATTGAAAAAAATAAATTGTGTGGTAATTTTTACTTGATCAAATCTGGATCCAGATTGGATCAAGATGTCCCTATTAAGGATAAGTTAAGGATATCCTGATGTTATCTTGATCAGGTAATTGGTATTTAAAAAATAATTCATTTATTAATTTTTACTTGATCAAGTCTGGATCCAGATTGGATCAAGATGTCCCTATTAAGGATAAGTTAAGGTTATCCTGATTCTATCCGGATCAGGCAAATTGTATTCTAAAAAATAAATTACGTTTTAATTTTTACCTGATCAAATCTGGATCCAGATTGGATCAAGATATCCCTGTTAAGGATAAGTTAAGGTTATCCTGATCTAGAATGGATCAGTTTGTAATGGAGATACCTGAAAAGGGAAAGCCTTATCATATCCTTATCCAGATTGGATCAGGATGTGGTAAGGATACCTGAACAAGGATAACCTTACGATTTCCTGATCCGATCCGGATCAGGGTTCAGACTATCCTGAACACATTTCTACTCGGGAACCTTAGAAATTCCGGCATTTTCCGACAAATTCTGAAAAGTAATAATGACAGAAGATGTCAGATATGCTCAGAGGTCTTCGAATAAATGAATTATCGTTTGTTTAGAAATAAACGTTTACGTAGTTTTCTAGCCGCGAAACAGATGATTAAAAATTTTTTTTTCAATATGTATTTCAAAGCTTTTTTTTTAAGCTTTCGAATGGTCGTATTACCAAGTCTCTAGCTTAAAAATTGATGAAGTTATGAACAAAAGTATAAAATAAACACTTTGCTTACATGTATTTTAAATGGAAAATATTCAAAGTCGATGAGCGACATTAAAAAAAAAAAAAAAAAAAAAATTGAAAATAGTAGATTGTTTGTCTTGTTGAATACTAAGATTTTAGGGGGTGGGAGAGAAGAAAAAAAATTTTTTTTTTTTTTTGAAACGGTCTAATATTCATGTTTCCTATCGTTTTCATACATAAATTCCCGAACGTCACGCTTACTGTGGGGGGGGGGGGGGCACCGTAACAATCTAACAAGTGGCAAATCATCCAATGAAAAAAAAAAAAAACATAAATAAAAAGAAAACACGTACAAACACAAAGTGTCATCATCACATGTGTAAACAGCATAATACAACAAATTAATTACGGGTGAAGTACAGGAAAATGTTAATAATAACACTAATGCTGGCATCAGCTGAAGCATTAGTGGGATTTGACTGTAGCAGTCCAATGCTGAACACCACCACAATTTCACTATTAGATATAGATGATTGTAAAATCAAAAGGGAACTGATCAACATGACAACCAGGGAAATAAAACTCCTGGAAAGAACCGATTTTATTCAAAACAAAGTATCCCAATGTAAAGTCGAAGTGACCAGTTTCATTTTTAATTGTCGTTCCATGACTGATTATGTCTCAATGGTTAACAACGCGTTTGCTAAATATGTTCATCCAATCAGTCGAGACGCGTGTTTAACTTTATATTGATTAAATTCAATTGCATGCTTCAGTGTTTTTTAAAGAATAACCCGAAAATTTTATACTGTTTTTACTAATAATACGATAGTTCAAAATCTGTTGGACTTGATACCCTAACCTTAAAATCTTGAGTTTTGTTTTTAATTTGTTGATACTTTTATTGCTTTCAATAATTATTACTTTAATAGTTGATACCTTAATAATTGAAATAGATAGATAATTGTGTTAAGTAGTGATACATTAAAGTTCTACGATTAATTATTCTTTTTTGTTTTCTACTGAAAAAATCCAAAAAATATTTCCTAACGTAGCTTTTGTTTTTTTTTTTTTTTATTATTATTTTAATCTTAATATTTTTGTTCTTTTACTAAGTTGTAGGTTTTATTTTAGATTATAATAATCTGTGGTTATATCTGTGGTATTTATTGTAAACTCCACGATGCCAAGAATCTGCAATATAAAAACATGTGGGTGCAAAGAAAAGTGTCTTCCATTATTTCCAATTCCTGTTGGTAATCAATTGCGGTAAGTAAAATCAAAACTTTTTAAATCTATTCATACAATTTTGTTTATTAATTATTGCAGCATAATTAAAATTAATTTAGTGGATAAATTGAAGAAATGCAGGCAAGTTTAGCTCGAAAAAAAACAAATCGCCTGAATAATTATGGCAGATATTGCTAAGGAAAGGATGTAGCCAAATGAATTAATTCTACATTAAATAGATTAATTCTACAGCAATATTTCCTATAAAAGAATAAAATAATTGTGTCAAATGGCTGAGGAATTAATTGAAATTCATCTAGACTACAAATTACTTAATTTGACTACATCCATTCTTTAGACATTTATTCTGTAACTTTTTATTTATTTGAATAAATAAAAAAGTTATCAACAAATGGCTATGGAAAAGATGTAGCTAAATGTTAATTTCTTTGGCTAAATTGATTCTCTAAAAATATAGAAGAGAAACACATCCATTCCTCAGCCACTTGCCATCAAAAAATAATTTTCTTTAATAAAGAAAAGCTATCAACGAATGGCTATGGAATGGGTGTGAATAAATGTTAGTTTATCTGGCCAAATTAATTGTCTAAATATCCACAAGTAAATCACATCTATTCCTCAGCCATTTAAAATCAATGAATAATTTTTTTTGATAAATAAAAAGCTATCATTAAATGGCTATGGAATAGATGTAAATAAATGTTAGTTTCTCTGGCCAAATTAATTGTCTAAATATCCACAAGTAAATCACATCCATTCCTTAGCCATTAAAAATCAATAAATAATTTTTTTTATCTAATAAAGGTATCATCAAATAGCTATGGAATGATTGTGAATAAATAATAGTAAAACATTCAATGTTAGGTATTTTTCCGATTTGGCCCTTTTCTTTCCCTACAGTACATAAACTCAAAGAAAAAAATAAAAAAAAATTCCGATTAAAAAATTCAAAAACTAATAACTTTTTCAATAATTTTTTTTCCGAATCATAGGGCTTTGCAATGGCTGCGGGCTACCAGGAACACGGATCTTCTACATTTATCCTCTGCCGTACTCAAAAGTCGATATGTTTGCAAATGCCATTTCGAGCCAGATATTAATGCTACGGAAAGAAAATTGCCTCGCGATGCAATCCCTACTCTTCTATTGCCAGAGCCATCATCAAACCAAGATCTTCGAGCCTTTTGCACCAAAGAACATCAAACTGCGATTTATGACCTGTTCGAAAAAGAAACTGCGGATGAGGACATTGATAGGGTTAATGGAAAAGATGGAATAAATGATGCACCCGACTTGAACCAGAATGGCTTCCCTGTGACGCTTGCAGTTCAACTTGATGAAACGATGGATGTTGGGGTGAATGATTATGATTGTGAAACGATAGAGGACACAAATCCGACTCCGAGCGGTTCGTCTGCAAAAAGAGTTCGAAAACAACGTTTCGGTAAGTTTTACATATATTTTTATTAACAGTTCGAAAGTTTCCGATAGTAGTTAGGAATAGTCAGTCTCACCTGATTTATTTGTATATCAGTAGGGACCGAAAAAAGTCGGCCAGATGTGGGAAAAATTATATTTCGTACATGTTATCTCAGACCTATGGATTCAGTGATTTTTAGAAGCTGTTATTTTTTTATTTTAGGGTTTTTCTATTCAATTATTAGGTAGCGGGAAAGAAAAAGATGTCCCCAACGTCCTGTGTTCCTTACGTGATTTGCTGCCTTAGAAAATATTAATAAATAAAATAAAATAATATATTTTTTAAAAAGCAAATTAATTTTCCAATTTAAAAATAAAATTATTACCCGGGAAAAAATGAAAAGATCTTCTTAGATATAATAATATATCAAGAGATCTCAGGATATCTTGATATTAAAACATATCGAGAGATAACTAAATATATCGATTATGGCGCTATTTTTTAATATCAAAGAAGATATCATAATATATTCAGATATATCACAATATATTCAGATATATTATAATATATTTCAATATATCATAATATATTTAGATGTATCATAATATATTCAGATATCATAGTATATTTAGATATATCATCAGGAGAAAAATTTATGCAAAAAAAATACTATCTGTAATTGTTTAAAACAATTCATTTTTATTATTTATATATTTGTAATGATTTATTCGATTATTATTGACCGAAAAAGTACACCATAAATACTTGACATCACCAGGACTTGAACACGGTATCTTCTAGTTGAAACTCCAGAGTCTTACTTACTTAACCATAGCAGCAACAATTGGAGGTGACGAAAAAATGTTTTACTTCAATATACATTATAATCATGGCAATCCAAGAATTAACCAACACCAATATATAAATTTTATTTGTTTCATATACCCCGGAATGTATTTTCCCAATTTATGACGAAAAAAATTCACGGAGACTGGGAGCCGAAAAGGCTTAGCCGTAGATCATATAACTTTGGAACTAATTGTCGTAATGACTCCGGATTTCGCCTAAAAGAAGCGTCTCTGAAAATTCTATCGCCTCTAATAGAAAAAAGCATGATCTAATCAGTCAATTTTTTATATTCTCCAAAAAATGAAAAAAAAAATTTTTTTTTTTTTTTTTTTCACGAAAAATACTGTTCGTACCAAAATAGTATATGATATAACTAGTACGTGAAGTAGGTGATTCTTGCACGAGTATTGACACCTTCAAAGTCTTGGAGGATCACCTTCTTCACGGACGAGTTATACATATAGAATATTTTTTGACACGAGTTTTGTAATATGGACGCCATTTTGCCCGAATAAAGTGCGTAAGAATACTTTTACGGACAATTTCTTGTTAAAAAATTGTGCATAAAAGTATTTCTTTACAAGTTATACAATAAGGAGTTATAGATTTTTAAAAAATTATTATTTTAAACCTAATATGAAACCTCTGTGACTACTCTATTTTGAGTTATAGCTTGTGCCGTTTTCATTTTTTAGAAAAGGTATAACTCGTGATAAAATGGTGTTATAGACTTCGTATTAGGCGTCAAACATGCGTACTCCAAAAATCTATCACCTTTCCAAAACAATTTTGATCTATGAAACACATTTTTTATAAAAAATAAAAAAACACCGATTTTTTTTTTTTTAAATTTAGTTGTTAGAAAAAAAAAAAAGTGACTGAACAGACAATGCCCTTTCCTATGATGGGCGATGGAGTTTTAAAAGATAGGTTGTTTATGTCTGATACGAAGTCTCTTTATTACAATTTTCTCAAAAGTTAATGCTTGTCTAGTTTTTTAGTAATTTTTAAAAAACGCCCTAACTTTTGCGAAAATCGTCATAGATACTTTGTACGAGATTTAAAAAGAGTGCGTGGTAAAATTCTTCAATTTTTATTTAAAACTTTTTCAAGATAAATTATAGTTTTCAGAAAATAATAAAAAATAGAATTTTTGTCATTTTTATTTCAAGGATCGATTATTCAAAATCATTAAAATAAATAAAAAGACTTGGTAACGTTTGTTGGGGCGTGTAGCCCGCGTTACCCGTTGAAAATTAAAAATTTTCAATACTCCGGCTAGGGCCATGGTTATCTTAATTTTTTAGATATAATAAAATTATGGTTTTTAAATAATTTTATGGTTTATTGATAATAAAATTATGCAAAAATAAATTTTTATGTTTATTTTTTTTTTTCCTCAAAAAATATTGGAGATAGCAGAAAGAACCCACAATGCGGGCGATAGAGTTTTTTGAGACGCAAAATAAGGGCCGATTACGAAGTTTTTAATCCAATTCTACGTTGAGTTATTTATTGCCTAATTTTTCAAAATTGTTAAAAAATTGATTAAAAATGCTATAACTTTCAGGATACTGAAGATAGAAACATTGTATTAGGCTCAATTGAAAGTTATTACTGCTGGCGAATGGCTAAGGAATCGGTGTGTTTTACCTGTTAATTTCTGAGCAATTAATGTAGCCAAAGAAATTAACAGGTCAGTCACATATTTTTTTCAGCCATTGGTCGTATATATATCTTTTATAATTTATATATCTTTTTTTTTTTTCAAATTTCAAGGTTTTTATTTTCTGCCACAAAAACTATTGTTTAGAGTAGAAAAAGTCCATGTTGCGGGCGATAGAGTTTGCAAAAACGCATTTTTTAAGCCTACAACGTAGTCTCTAGCTTAATTTTTTAGGCGTTATTGATGGCGCCATTTAGTCATTTTTTCGGACCACCATATTTGGAGTTATTATTAACATGGAGACTTCGTATTAGGCTTAAAAGAAGCGTCTTCAAAAGATCTAGTGCTTTTTTAAAAATTTTTGCTCTATGATGAATACTTTTTAAGAAAAAAAAAAAAAAATGTCTTTTTTTTTTTTAAATTTTAAGGTTTTTTTTTTGGTTCAAAAACTATTGTTTGGAGCAGAAAAAGTCCATGATGCGGGCGATAGAGTTTTCAAAAACGCATTTTTTAAGGCGAAGCAATACCTTTGGTTTCAAGTGAACCCTAACCTATATTTATCGATAGAGCGAATTCCCGCCCCATCTATGAGTCCCAAAGTACATTGGGCCCATACTTCGGCATAGCCGGGACACTTTTTACCCTAAATCTATATAACCATGCTTTACAACAAATGAGGTTTCATATACTTCAACTTGTTAAACAATATAATATTGTCATATTGAAACCTTGTCCTAAAATAATTATTAATATATTATAATTATCTTTTATGTATATTGAAATAAGTATTCATAATTTTCTCAATACATAAATACAAAAATATATTACTAATATTGACAAGACGGGATGCAAAAAAAAATAATGATCTCAATATTATAAAATGTACTTTACATATTTATTTTGAATCCAATCAAAACATTATTTTTTCAATCATGCAATAAAGCGTAGTTCTATTTTAAAAACAAAATAGATTATACGTGCATACAATAATGAATTCTGGTGACGTCTAAAACTTGAAAAATATTGAGACTTATTACGTGTCATTATTATAATTTATAATAATTATTCAGTACCATGCACTTTGATTTGACATATATATTAAATCATATATCAATCATGAAATAACTGGTCACCAAAATTTTACATTATTTATAATCTTTTCTTTAAGATTTGAGGTTCATGCTTAATATAAAAAACCATGCAAAATTCATAACATATCTGTTTTTGATAATACGGTTCTGGCATTGCTGGTATTATTATAATATTGTCATTATTATAATCACAGAAATGTTTAAGAATACTTGCAAGCAAATCTATTATGAACTACTAGAATATAAAAAACCATGCTAAATATAAAACACCATGCAAAATTCATAACAAATATGTAATTGTTGTAATTTTTTTTTTTGTCAACTTGATGTTACAAAATGTAAACAAACTAGTATTTTCTTCTAACTACTTACATACAAAGCAAAACCAAAATCCGATTTTTTACTGTTTGGCACAACACGGACTCTTAAAATTGTTTTTAAAAACTTTTTTCTTAATAATAATAATCGATTCTTTACTGTAATTGATTTTTATAATTATAATCTCTACAAGCACTTACAATTCACATCATGGGCATTGGGCCCCCAACCTAAATTTCATCCCCCAAGTTGCAGAAGCGTTCTCAGTGCCATCTAGTTTTTACAAATTTTGAAGAATGACGTGGTGATTGATGATAAAAAAGGTCATAATTATTAAAAAAAAACAATGAAAATTTTTTTTATAATTTACAATTTTTAAGATAATCAGCCCATCGGCCATATTATTCTAAGTTCTCCTGCAAATTCTGGAAACTGAGAATGCATTTTTAAATGAAAACGGGTCAATCGCGTTTTTATAGAAAACTGTAATTTATTAATAATTTTTTTTTGTTATTAACAATTTTTGAGACAATCAGCCCATCGGCCATGCAATTTTATATTGACCTTCAAAATTTCATGCCTCTAAGTTCAATATTAAAAGAGTTTGGGCGATTCTTGTGAAACGCTTTTTTCAAAGGTATTGCTTCGCCTTAAGCTTAACAGGAAGTCTCTATTTTGATTTTTTTACGAGTTATTGTTAGCGCCGTTTTTCGTTTTTTTTCGAACGACCATATTTGGAGTTATTATCATCATAGAGACTTTGTATTAGGCTCAAAAGTAGCTCCTTCGAAAGATCTAGTGCTTTTCAAAAAATGTTTGCTCTATGATGCATACTTTTTGAGGAAAAAAAAAAAAATGTCTTTTTTTTTTTTTTCAATTTCAAGGTTTTTTTTTTTGGTTCAAAAACTATTGCTTGTAGCAGAAAAAGTCCTATATGCGGGCGATAGAGTTTTTGTAGACGCATTATTTGAGCCTAAAACGAAGTCTCTATTTTGATTTTTTAACGAGTTATTGTTGGCGCCGTTTTTCGTTGTTTTTTTTTGGACCACCATATTTGGAATTATTACATGATAGAGACTTCGTATTAGGGTCAAAAGTAGCTTCTCCAAAAGATATTGTGCTATTCAAAAAATTTTTGCTCCATGATGCATACTTTTTGTCTTTTTTTTTTTTTTTAATTTTGAGGTTTTTTTTTTTTGGTTCAAAAACCATTGCTTGTAGCAGAAAAAGTCCATTATGTGAGCGATAGAGTTTTTGAAGACGCATTTTTTGAGCTTAAAACGAAGTCTCTATTTTGATTTTTTTACGAGTTATTGTTAGCGCCGTTTTTCGTTTTTTTTCGAACCACCATATTTGGAGTTATTATCATCATAGAGACTTTGTATTAGGCTCAAAAGTAGCTCCTTCGAAAGATCTAGTGCTTTTCAAAAAATTTGTGCTCTATGTTGCATACTTTTTGAGAAAAAAAAAAAAATGTCTTTTTTTTTTTTTTAATTTCAAGGTTTTTCTTTTTTGGTTCGAAAACTATCGCTCATGGCGGAAAAAGTCCATAATGCGGGCTCTAGAGTTTTTGTAGACGCATTTTTTGAGCCGAAAACGAAGTCTCTATCTTGATTTTTTTTATAAGTTATTGCTGGCGCCATTTTTTGCACAATTGAAAAAATTTTTGTATAAACGTTTGTCTTTTTTTAATTTGAATGCTTATCCATTTTAAAGAAATAAAACATGATAGAGAAATATCTAAAGATCATATCAACCCTCGTAACTTATGCTCTCAGATTCATAGTTTAGATGGCATTAAATTTAGAACAAAGAACAAACATTTTCCAAAAATCGATTTTTCCATTTTTTTTTCTAAAACTTTTAGTCACAGGGAAAAAGTTTATGATGGTTTTCGAAGAGTTTTTCGAGGCGCTTCTTTTGAGCTACGAACGAACTTTCTAAGTTCAGTGGTTCAAAAGTTATAGACTTTTTTTTTTTTCGTTGATAAATCCAATACTGCGGCTGAGCCTATGGCTCCTAGCCTCCGTAAAATTTAACACAGCCCTATCCGGTGTATTGAAAATTTTCTATTTTTAACGGTAACGCGAGACACATGCCCCAACAAACGTTTCCAGATCTTTTTTCTTTTTTTTGAAATTTTCGTTATGTAAAAAAAACAAATAAGTAACTATTATATATACAGTATATAATAATTATATACAATTTTATACAATTACTGAACAAAAAACTTTCAATATCAACTACATAACAACGACAGTAGAAGGGCGACTTTGTGGAATGCGGTTCCCCCCCTTCCCCCCTCGTGTGTGTTGTGCTGGGGTGCATGGGCCGATAGTACAGGGTTGCATGGAATTGTATAGGAATAGAGGCGCCTGGGTCCGTATAGGGTAAAAATGCATGGGTGACGTCACGGGGCAACGGTAAAAATATATAATATTATTCTTATCCTATGGAAATAAATTTTAAGACTTTTTTTTTTAAATATAAATTAAATTTTTATTTTCTCAAATTTTTATTTTTTACAATTTTTATTTCAAACATCAGTTTCATCCACACTGTGTATACTTCCAGGATAATCTATTTCAGGCCCACGAGGTGTACGTAAATGTTCTTGTATAGCAACAGCCTCTTCATAATTTCTTTGTTTAACAAATTCATATCTATTCTTCATCCACTTTTTTATTTGACGCGCAACTTGGAGGGCGCATCCTGTTTCTTTCTGTAACCCATGGTGAGTACAGGTTGTTGACGGTGGTAATTGTTTGATAAATTCCGGCCGAAATTTCTCTTTATCAACATCTCTGATTGCCGCGCATAGTACTTTCTCGAGATATTCACAGGATTCTTGCCAGAACTCAAAATAAGTCTGCTTTTTGATGCGAGGGTCCCTAAAACGTTGATGACTTGTGCTTCCTCAGACTCACCATCGAACCAATTTATTTTTAGTCTACGGGTACGCTTCAGGTTTTCATAACGGCCATACGCTGAGAGTGTTGTAAAGTCACAAGGTGACGTTAAAAGCCAATGACCAGCTATTTTTTTATTTATACCAAACACAGCAATTTCTTTTGGTGAAAAAGTAAAATCTTTTTCTACAAAACCAAGAACAACAATAGCGATATCCATGACGGTCAAATAAAGACTAAAGTAGTTTTCGAAAACACAGATAAATCCAAAATTCTTATTATGATTATTATTATAGAGGTAGGGGAAAAAAATATACAAGTCAAATTATTTTCAAATACAGGGAATTAATTATTATTATCTTTATTCATTTATTTATATTTCAAATACAATCATTCATTATTATTATTTATTTATTTATTTTTTTTTTAAATACAAGGAATTTATTATTTTTTTTTTTATTTATTATTATTATTATTATTTTTATTTATTTTTCTTAAAATACAAACCATTCATTTATTCAAAATTATTTTTTATTTAGTGTCGCTGGCCATACACGGAGAGAAATCCCAGCAAATATTACTGTAGTGGTATCGTAAAAATCATAGCTGACGTCATCAAAGCGACTAATTCCCACTTATTATAATGATTATTATTATATTTCATCTAAATTTTTTACTGTAGTGTACCGGAATTTTTGGGAGTCTCGAGTTAATGGTATACTTTATGCCAGAAATTACTGTAGTGTACAGCAGGTTTTCCCGCCAGATGGCACGAATATTTATTGAAAATCAAGTGTGTTCCTAATCTCTTCTAAAAAAGTTTATTGTTTTTATTTTATTCATGAATTTAAATTATAATACGGTGAAACACATGAAAATTATAAAATGGTTTATTTTTTTTAAATTAATAAACACGTTACATTTTTATTCTGATGTTTAAATAATAAGGTTTTATTTAATTTTTTGTGACGTTTTTTTGTTTTGTTTTGATTAAGATTACCGTAGTGTAGTAGGAAATTCTAGTCGATCCTGGTGGCCTTCCCACGCAACTTCTCAATTTCCAGTAGACTACAGTAAAATTTGTTTGATACGGATTATTTGCTGCGGATTTCTCTCTGTGTATGGTCTACATAATGAGAAGGTGTTGGTCCACGATACCCCACAGGATTTAAACTGTTTGGTGCAGTGGCAGGATAAATAAAGTCGTATAACTGATCAAAATTCTTGACTAAAATATTATACAATAAAGGCAAACATGGATCCATAAAACCCGGTTCAAGTTTTGTGTTGTCTTCAGTGGATTTCTGTATTTCCTCAAATAAATAGTCCCCAACAATCATCTGTAAATTATGCTGAAGAGTTTCTTTATGAATACGTACACCTCCAAAGTTTTTTCGTAGATATTCTATAATGCCATCCGAGTAAATATCTGCAG
This sequence comes from Aphidius gifuensis, assembly GCF_014905175.1. Classification (NCBI taxonomy): domain Eukaryota; kingdom Metazoa; phylum Arthropoda; class Insecta; order Hymenoptera; family Braconidae; genus Aphidius; species Aphidius gifuensis. The sequence continues at coordinate 13,454,857 of NC_057792.1, forward strand.
GATAATGAGTCAATATTTTTTGACAAGCTGCTACCCATGTTCCGAGAGAGGATAATGTCCTCAAAGTTTTTTTCAGAAATAATAAACGGACATTCCCTTGTTCAAAAAGAATACCTCGTTCACGTTTATGGTCTGTGGCTGGAAAACTTATAGTTAAATCTCCAAGATGTACTGGTTGAGTGCAATTGAGTTTGAAGTCCAGTCTCGAATCGTCACCATCATAACAATATAAAAATGATATACACATTTTCGTCAACGGTATCCATTGCGTCTCGTTATCCAAAAAAATAGTTCTTTTAGTATCACTAACTATAATTTGTATTGCAGATTTGAAATACTCGCCACTTGTCCACTCAAGACCAACACACAATGATTTTGTTGTATAAAATGAATTGACGCATAGAAGGACGTCGGAGTTAACTTGATGAAACTTAGAAAAAATAAGAAGCCCTGTGGTCTAGTGGTCAAGGCGTTTGCCCGGAAAGCAAAAGACCCGGGTTCGATTCCCGGCGGGGGAACTTCGTTATTTTTCTAAGTTTCTGGTTTTTTTCAATCAGTTGTATATGGTAAAACGAGAACCCTGTCGTACTGAGCCATGTTGAATAACTGATGAAATAAACTTTTTTTCAAATGCTTTTATACTTTTTCAAAATAAGAGTGGGAGAGCTGTAGATTTTAGTAGATGTCGGTGTTGCTTGGTCTGTCTGGGGCTACAACATCGTTTTCAACCTTTATTTCGTTGAATTTTTTAATTTTTTTCTTTATTGTGTAAAAACAATTCAATGTTGGTTTTTTTAAAATATGGTACAAAAGAACAAGGCCTAATAATATTTGACCCAGTAAAATTTTTAGGTGTGTATCGTGAATTTTTTCTTTTTCAGTCACAGTAAATTTCACAGCATTTAATGTCTTTACAATTTCTTTAAGACTTAGAGGACTTGAGTTGACAATCATTTTTTCAATCGCTGTTTTATTAGTTTCATTTATACCTTCAACTAAATTTAAAAATTCATATTTACCAATATATGGGTGGAGGACTTTATCATTATTTTGGGATATGCTAGGAACCCCGACTAATGTCACAGAGTCGATACGAGCTCTACATCCACTATTGACAGTTATTATACCTGTATAAATTAGTTTGCGGGTTTTCACGTCATCACCACAAATAACTCGTAACTCAGTATTTTCAACCATGCTATATAACCATTTTTATTGTATAATTGATTAAAATGCGGTTGCGGATTTTCATAAAATTGAATATCACAATCTAACATATTATCTTGTTTGTTTGTCATCAATACATTAATTTCACATGAATTTATATTTCTTGTATCTTGTAAAGAAAAAAAGTGAGTACAAAAAGATGTTGGTACTACTGGGGAAAATTGACATGTCTGGATATTAACGTCGGTACTGTATTCACTTTTATCTTGGGCTATAAGAATCAAAGAACCTTCAGGTTTAATGTATGCCGCAATATGTGATTGGAAAGTGTGTTGTTTTACACGTAGCAAAAAAATTTATAAACATTTCTATAAAACGTTTTTATAAAAATTTTTATACAAATTTCTATACAAATTCTTATATAGATTTGGCGCTTTTTTTTATAGGATAAATTCTATAAAGTTTGTGGTTGATTTTTATAGAATGACTTGATTAATTTTTTATAAAATTTGGTTTATAGGATTTTTTTTATAAAAATAATCCTATAAAACATTTTTATATAAGGTTAACGCTTTTTTTATAGGATAAATTCTATAAAGTTTGTGGTTGATTTTTATAGAATGACTTTATTAATTTTCTTTAAAATTTGGTTTATAGGATTTTTTTTATGAAAATAATCCTATAAAACATTTTTATATAAATTTAACGCTTTTTTTTATAAGATAAATTCTATAAAGTTTGTGGTTGATTTTTATAGAATGACTTTATTGATTTTCTATAAAATTTGGTTTATAGGATTTATTTCATAAAAATAATCCTATAAAACATTTTTATATAAATTTAACGCTTTTTTTATAGAATAAATTCTATAAAATTTGTTGTTTATATTTTTATAGAATGAATTTATTAATTTTTTATAGAGGTTGGTTCATAGGATTATTTTTATAAAAAAAAAATGTTTTCTAAATGTTATAATTATTATTAAACGCTGTTCTATAGAAATAGTTTTTTATAGAATTTTGAACGATTTTCATAAAATATTCGAAGCGGAATGTTTTATAAAACCTTTTCTGTAGAATAGTTTCTATACAAAAATTTTATAAACTCTATAGAATAGTTCTGTATAGATTTAATAATTATTCAAAATATAAAAGATAATTAGAATATATGATCAACATATGAACAAAGTAAGTGAGTATATAATTGCAATTATTCCATTTATTTATTGCTGTAACGAGTTTTTTTATTTATCGTACAATAATATTCATTTACTCAACAAAGATTTAAACCAAGACAATGAAATTACATAAAATAATAATGATAATAATAAATGAATAAATTATTCAATGGACTTAATATATTTTTTTAAATACATTTTTTTTTAAAGTTTGTTATTCTTTTTGAGATTAGAAGCATGCAGTTACATGCATTTGTAATACCTGAATTTATCTTGGTGTAATTTTTTCGGCTATGATCACCTCCACAACATATTTGAACCGTGTATTCTGTAAAATTTAAAAATATTTTTTTAATTTTGTTAATTTTTAAATTATGGTAAAATAATTATTATGAAAAAAACATTTAAAAGATGTGCTAAAAAGTGATCATAATTACTAACCCTGGATGACTTTTAATTTAATTTTATCAAGACCTGGCTTAGCTTCTCTATTTAAATGACCAAAAGCATTGGATAGCCTTCCTGTTAATGAACACGTAGCTAATTTTGATGAGGTAAATACTATTCTTGCTAGTTCTTTAGCATAAGTGTTGGGGTTTCTACTTTTTATATTAAAAATTTTTTTTGCTGGTACAGACACATCTTCATATAGTTTTATCATTTTTGACTGCAATAGAAATAAAATTTATTATATATTTATTACATCGTGTGTTCGTTGAACAGTAATTAAATTAATAAAATCATATCATAGATAAATATGATAAAAATTAAAGAAAATAAATATACTTTTTTTTGTTAATGAAAGCGATAAATATAACTGTAAAAAATATAATATAATCATAGTGAAAAATTATTTAATATATGTTTTACCTGAGAAATTTGTTTTTCAATAATATTATCTATTTTTTTGTCATTTTCTTTGTCAATATTGTGGACAGGTGCTGGTATTTGAATCTTTGGAGTAACATTTTTTGGCACTGGAATGATTTTTTAAATTTGCTGTTGCTTATCAAACTGTTGATCTTAAATGCATGGACGAAAAAAAACCATTAAGCATTTTAAAATTATAAATATCAATTCAATGATTGATATGAATGAAAATGATTTTTAATCATCATAAAAAATTATATTGACTTAAATAAGAAAAAAAATAGATTATATCTTTATTTACAGTTTAGATATTTACCTGGTTATCAATTGTTACATCACTATCTACCATCAGACTATCATCACTAGTTACACTTGATTGAATAGCATGATCAGTTAGTTGATTTTGATCTACATTATTATCTTGTATAGCTTCATTGACCAATGGAACATTTGAATAAATATTATTTGGATCTATTACATTTATTAAAATTTTACGTGTGTCACGAATTTGTTGAACCTAAACACACAAAGTAAAAAACACTTTCAGTCTGTGATAAAGAAAATCAACAATAATTTATTGATTATTAAAAAAAAAAATCAATCAATTTTGAAGAGTTACCTCAGTGTTAATAAGAGATAATTTCGAGTCCATTAAATATTCAATAAATTCATTTTGATCTTGCTGGTTTTTGATTGTTTGAACTTTGTTGAATGATGGTAATATACGTTGTGAGTCCATGTCTAAATATACATTCTCCTCCTGTTGAGGTTCCTGATTTTCAATGCAAAAGAAATAATTTTAGTTCAGCAAAAAATTTATATTTTCATTATGAATATAAGTATATATTTGATCTAAGTTTTCCATACTTACTATTGGTAACTTCAAGTCAAAATTTTTAAATGGCTTTTTTGCTGGATTTTCAAATTTTTGAACAACATCTGCAACAAGTGGACGCTTTTTTATATCATGAAGTTCTTTTAATAACTTTTTATTTTGTTCTTTCAGATATTTTATTTCTTTTTCCTTATTATAATCCATTGACAATATTTCATTCATTAGTACTTGTTCGTTAACAGCAGCATCTGTTTTTTTTTTTCTTTTTTCTTTAATTCAACTTTATTATTGTTATTATCAGTTTCATTAGCCATCAAGTGACTTAATTGTTTTTCTTTTTTATTTGTATGATCAATGCTTTCAGTTTTTTGTTTAGATATTGTACTTGATTTTTCTATTACTTCGTCTTCACTCTCGCTATCGTATGACTTCTTGCAATAATTTTTTCGGCCACTTTTTGAAGTATTCAATTTATCACATTTCTCGAGAGTATTTCGTTTAATCGCCATGCTTGTCCAATAACCAAAAGCTAAAATTTTAGCTGGTAATTCATTCCATATGACATCTTTAGAATTTTTTATTAAACTTTTCATAGATCGTTTACCACAATCCACAGGCCACTTTACAACCACTGTTTCGTTTTTTTCAATCAACTTTATCAGATCATCATCCGATGGATCATCCTTGATCCATTGACGAACAGTTAGGGCCACTTCTGAATCATCAGCATCTGTCTCATTAATAAACTCGACTAAAACACTTTTTTCCATAGTTGAGTTTTACTAAAGAAAAAAAAAAAAATTATATATGTATTTATTATTATTTATCTTGTTCAATTAAATATGTTGACCAATAATATATAACTGAAAGAAGTTATCGAAACATAAAAAAAAAAATTTATTTCCTATTGAGTTTATAGAAGTATAGAATGAATTAAGTAATTTTTTTTTCTATAGAGAAAATTCGATAACTTCTATAGAACAATATAATTATAGAACCGTATATTCAGTAAAAAATATTCTATAAAATAAATTTCATAAACAGTCTTTAAACAATAACGGTTTTAAGGGATTCCCCGAAATCCTTTGTTCACTGTATTTTTTTTTCAGTCACACAAAAAAAAAATATGACAAAAAAAAAAAAAAAAAAAAACTGCCACTGAAGCTTTTCTAAGTTTTTTTATTTAGTGTCGATTTATTTTGTGTTAATCTATGTAAATAACTCTATACTAAAAGTTAACTTATTTTTACATTGAAAAAAAATTGGATTAAGACAAGTGAATACATTGCCATTGTAGTAACAACTCACCTGGGAGGCTATTCTCGAATTCATACGAGTCGACTCGTTCACATCTCTACTCAAGGCAAGATCCGTCCACGATCCGTGTGAACGAGTCGACTCGTATGAATTCGAGAATAGCCCCCCTGTTATTAATGTTTATATAAACTTTCTTTGTTCACTTTAAGGCAGTATGTAAATCCCAAGGTAGGATAATTCTTTGGGTTCAAAGAGGCACCCTTGTAACCATAGCTTAAAAAAATAATAAGTGCCCTCTAATGTCTAAAATTTGTATACTTTACTGACGCGTCTTTAGAAGTATGAGTGAGGGCGCCTCGTATTTACACACACTAATACTACTTCAGCAGATTTTTAATGCTTCGCCTGGTACTTTTTGACTGTTTTTGACCCTAAATTTTCGTCTTAAATAATTAATAACTTTTAAAATTCGTGGTAGAAATCGATGATTTTTTTAAAATTATTTTTGTTATTAAAAGAAGTATAAGCTGTAATAAAATAAAGGTTTTCTGTGAGAGCGTTTTTTACATAGAAGTGAAAAAGTGCCGATGCTTCCTATGCTTGTGTGTTAAAGTGTTAAATTGTTGTCAACTTTGACCCTAATTATCTCGGTCAAATCGTGGTAGAAAATTACAAAAAAAATTTGATAAAATAGATCTTTATTTCACTTGAAAAATAAGCCTTCTTTGATCAAAATCTGTGAGAGGGAATTTTTTTTCAATATTTTGACATACTGCCTTGAATACAAAACTGGTAAAATATTTATTTATTTATTTATTTTTTTAATAATATTGTTATGTCCGAATTTACCCGTAATAATTGTAAATTTTACTTACTTGATTCGATCCTAACCTTTCGGTCAGTAGATCGGGTTCACGGCGCGAATAGGGAAAGACTGTGGACGAGAGAGAGGGATAGGTTGTTATTGTAATTATCACACTTGATTTGTTGTTAAAATTATGAATGACATTTATTTAATTTATTAATCGTTGCAGTTGTATTATTTCGTGTTCTGTATAGTGTATAATATAAATTTTACAATAATGAATGACTTACATTGGTTGACTTGGTTATAATGGTTTTGATTCAATTGTTTAGCTCTGATTCTCTTGATTACCCCTCGGTGTTGGATTGACTATGGATTGACTGTTGGTTGATTATTGATTGAGGTTGAACGATGATGAGTCGAGTGTTAATTCGTTTCACAAACACTTACACTGACTCTACGCTTTGTTTTATTTAATATTTATAAAAATATTTCTATTGTAAAATGGAAATATTTACAAAAGGTTTATTTGGAATTTTAAGTTCAAATTACGAATTGTTTCAACTTATTGTTGATTCAAATTTTTTGTATAAAATAAATGTAAAGTTAAACTTTGTATAAAACAAATGTTGAAATTTTTCTAAGTTTTAACTTCGAAATAATAATTAAGACGAGGGTCAAAAAGACGATATAGAGCTGGTCCTGGAGTGTCGATAACTAACTCTGGATAAATTTTCCGGAGTATTTATATGAATTGGGACCTAGGGACGCTTTGCTTTTTGGGAGAGGAAAGCGTCGTTTTCGTGTGCAAAAGGGGGTACGCTAGGTCCCATGGGTCGAGGGTCGTAAATTTTACATTTTATTACTTTTCTAAGTGTTTGTCGTTTCTATTTTCTCAAGATATCCCTTTTTTTTATATTTCTTGTCGGTCCGTCTTGTATTTCTTTTTATTGCTTCAGTCTGTCGTTTTTTTTTTGTGTTATCGTCTAAGGGTCTGACTCTAGTTTTATTACTTTTCTTGGAATTTTAACTTTTCCCTAATTCCTATGCACTTTTTATATATTTTTTTATTATGTACTTTTTTTATTTCAGTCATGTGTTTCGTCTCTAGTTTTATAGTTTTTCTTGGAATATCTTTCTATGTCTAATGCGTTTTAGGTTTTTATTGCTTTACAGTTTTTGTATTTATATTATCTGTTTATTTCAATCTTTCATTGGCCTCATTCTATTCTTATCTAATTTAAATATTGCTGCATCCTGTTGGATGTAACACCCCTACCCTTGAGAATCGAGCTGGGGAGTGTAGTGAACACAGTGAGATTTTGTATTTGTATGTCATTGTCTTATGTTACTAATTCTTAATTCTAACAAACGTCATGTTTTGATACAATTGAAATCTTATAATCTAATTCCTGAGAGAGAAAAAAAAATTTTTTTTTTATTTTGTCAAGGTTCTAGTCCTTGTTTTAATCAAAAGAAAAGAAAATTATTTGGGTCAAAATTACTGTCTCTGCTTCTTGAAGAGAAGTTTTTATTCTAAAAAAAAAACTTATTTCATTACTTCTTGAAGAGAAGTTTTTATTCTGAAAAGAAATTATTATTTTAAAATTATTATTTTTACTGCTTCTTGAAGAGAAGTTTTTATTCTAAAAAAAAAAATTATTTTATTACTTCTTGAAGAGAAGTTTTTATTCTAAAAACAAAAAAAATTATTTTAATACTTCTTGAAGAGAAGTATTTATTCTAAAAATTATTATTTTAATTATTCGGTTGTATTCAGTTTGCTCTGTCTGCTTTAACTTATCTTTACCTAGTATTTTATTTCTGCTTTACATGGGTGTTTGAGGTAGTAAAGTGCTTTAGCTGCTGCTGCTCGTTTCGCTTCGGCCTTGTTTTTGCCTCTTCTCTCGAAGTACCGTGTCTCGTATGTCGGTCGTACGTCATGTTTTGTTAGTTCTTCTTGTAGTGCTGATATCGGGTTTTTGTTTGTCCTTTGTATATACTCCCTTATCTTTTCTTCTCTGTCTTTTTCTAGTTGGTCGTATGTTTTTCTGTCTCTTTGGAATGATGTGGTTTTTGAAGTATGTGCCTCGTCATCTGAGTCTCCGTATCTGCTTGGATTTGGACTATGCTGTGGACTGTAGTTTGGTCTGTTGTGAGTTTGTTTCTTCTCGGTGTACTGCTTGTTCCTTGTCACTTCTATTCTGCTTCTCCCGTCCGATATTTCAGTCGTCGTGTCTGCTTTCCTGGTTTCTGCCTGCTCCGTTATGACTCGGAATGCATTGATTCTTCGCTTTAATTCGTTCTCTATTTCGACTCTACACGTTCTTTGTGCCTCTTCTTTACTTTTTTCGGTTTTTCTTATTAGGATACCTCCGAGTGACATTGTTCCGGTTACTTGGTTGTCCTCCGTTGCTTCGTACCTTTCTTCTATTTTCATTTCGTAATCATGTGTGTGTGTGTATATGTCTGTTTCTTTTTTTTTTTTTTTTTTTTTTTTTTTGGAAAGTAAGATTAAATATTGCTTCTAGTGGAAATGATTTTCTTTGATGTCTCTTTCTGAACGATTTTCAGTGAGAAACGTCAAAGTGTATTCGTTTACTGGTATTGCACGGGATAGGGAAGATCTGTCGTCAGTAGGATTGTTGGTCGTGTTAGTTAACCAAGATAACCTCCTCTTGGTGTTGTGTTTGTTGTATTTTGATTTTCTACGAGTCCTGGTCTGTGTACGTGGCTGTATTCGGGGTGTGGTGATACAGTTGGATAAATCTGCGGTTGTAGTTCCATTGTTTCTTCGTTTTCGTTTTCCTCTAGTTCTTTTTGCGTTTGCTCCGTATATCTTTTGTGTTCTTTCTGCTCATGTATGAGCATTATGGCCATGCTATCCCATAATGCTGCTACTAAGTGTATTGACCATCCGTAGATTTTTTTAAGTGCGTATCCGTGTAGAATTGTGTCGGCTATCATTTTAATTACTTGTATAATTGCAAAAATTCCTATTATTCCAGCACTTATATTTCCGAACCATGTGAACTGAGACCATCTTCTCATCCAAAAACTGTCTACTAAATCGTTTAATTCGTCTTCTCCAAAAATATTTAAGAACGTTCTTTCGTGGCTTGTTGTGCTTCTTTCTGCTGCTTTCGCTGCCATGTCGTCCAAAATTACTGCTTTTTCGATCGGGAACATTATTCTCTCCCTCATTTTATTTAGATCCTCCTTTGTATATATCCCTGTCTCAGCTAGATCCTGTGGTCCAATATAGTTCCAGGTTTCCTTTGTCATTGGTCTCAAGTTTTGTGGTGTATACGATGGTGTTGGCTTTGGTGCCATCTTGTACCATGCGTTGTTGTAAAAGAACATCTGCGGTAATGGTGAGTTACATAGGACTCTTTCTGCTTCTTTTACTAGTATGTGTGTTCTTGGTGTTAAGAAGTACGATGAGTTGCTTTTCCATACTGGAAGTGCGTTGTAGCAGTCTTCAGTTTGTCTGAAGTTTGTGTTTACTTTCCATAGGGTTGTTATTATTATGAGTTGCAGAATCATCTATAATTTTCTTTCTTAGTCTCTTAACCTAGTCATTTATGTGGGTTCCGTCTTCTCTGTCTCTCTATTGGGTTGTGGGGATGGTATGTGGATAAGGATATGATATGGGTTCTCTCTCTTTCATTTTGTCTTTTCATTTAGATTTTTCTCTTTAATTTCGGATTTCTTTAGTCTGTTTGGGTGTACTTCCCTTAATTTGTTTTCAATTTTTATCGTTACTCCGCCTCTATCTGATATGTCAAGTATTTCGAATGGGCCCGAGTAGTGGTCGGTTAGTTTACCTGGTTTGGGTCCGTTTTTGAGAAATACGTGGTCACCTATTCTATAGTTCCGTGGTTTCGCGTCTTTGTCATAATATTTTTTTGATCTTTCTTTTGCTTTGCATAGGTTATCGTATGCTAGTTTTTGTGTGTTTGATATTTGTGTTATTAAGTCTCTTAAAAATTTATTGTACGTGGGTAAGTCTTCGTTTGGTTGTAATGGTTTACTTGATGGTAATCTAGCTAATTGTCCGTATACTAATTCATGTGGTGTAAATTTTGTTGCTTCGTGTATAGAGGAATTGTAATTTAATATCGCGAGGTTTACCCATTTATCCCATTCTTGTTCTTGGTTTGCGTATTGTTTTAAATATTCCCCTAGAACGTGGTGTGATCTTTCGAGTGATCCGTTCGACTGAGGATGGTATGCTGTCGTTCTTACCTTTTTAATCTTAAACCTTTTTGCTACTCTGTTCATTAATTCACTGTTAAAATTTGTTCCCTATTCTGTTAAAACTATTTTTGGGGATCCGTGTTGACATATAAAATTCGATATAAATGCTTCTGCTACTGTAGTAGCTAATGTGTTTTTCAATGGTACGGCGATGCAATATTTCGTTAATAAATCTTGCATTGTTAAAATATATTCATTTCCGGAGCTTGTTACTGGCAATGGCCCTACGATGTCCATCGCGATTTCCGCAAATGCTATGCCCGGTGTTTCGGTTATTACGAGTGGGTTTTTCTGTTTTATTCTATTCACCTTTTTTGATTGACATTCTAAACATTGTTGTATTCTACGGTTTATATCTTCTTTCAAATTTTCCCAATAGTATTTATTTTTAATTCTACTAAATGTTTTCGAGGTGCCTTTGTGGCCACCTATTGGTGATGTGTGTAATTCGTTAAAAATGTCGTCCCTTTTGTCTGAAGTTACATATTTTAATTGGTTATTGCAAATGACTATTTTTATTTTTTCTTTATTTAAATTTATTTTTAGTATATTTAATATTTCTGACCAATTTACGTTACAAATTTTATCTGTTCTTGATATTGAAAGGTAATCTATTTTTTCTTTTTGAATGATTCTTTGTAATTCTTTAAATGCTTTATTAAAATTTTCTAATGTTATGTTTATCGATTCACCGCTTGTGTTTCCTATGATTATAGGGAAATAGTGTTTTTTACCTTTCTTTATGTGTGTGCAGCTACCTAGTGTATATGAATTGGGTAACGTTAATCGATTTAGGGATTTTAGGGTCTCTGCGCCAGAGTCGCAAGGTTGACCTGTATCTGTTAAAAAATAAACAAATTTGTCTTTTTGAAATTGAAATAGGTTCGGTAATTCTATTATATTTGTGTTCGCGTCATTTTCGTTATCTGACGATGATATTATACTTTTTAACTCTTCGTCTGACTCGTCGTCACTACTGTTGTCACTGTCACTGAAATTTTCCTCTTCGTTTTCTTCTTTGTTTTGTTGATTATTATTTTCTGTTTTTCTTGGTCTGCCTCTTTTCTTCTTTTGTTGGTTCCCTTCTTCTTTCTTCTTCTTTGGTCTGCCTCTTTTCTTCTTTATTGGTTCTGTGTCTATATTCTTTTTTACTCTTGTGTCTGTATTTTTTTCTGTTTCTTTATTTTTGTCTGTGTTTTCTTTTTCTGTAGTTGTGTTTCTTTTTCTTGTATTTGTATTTTTCTTTTTCTCTGTATCTGTGTCTGTATTATTCTCTTTTTCTGTATCTGTGTCTGTATTATTTTCTGTATCTGTGTTTCTTTCATTGTCTGTGTCTGTATTTTTTTCTTTGTCTGTATTTTTCTGTTCTTTTCTTGGTCTTCCTCTTTTTTTAATCACTCTTTCTATTGTTTCTTCGTCCGGTTCTTCCATTTCCAAGATTTTTGCGAAATCTTTTAGGTCGTCCGGTATTTCCTCTTCTTTTTGTCTTAATGTTTGTTGTCTTGTTGTAACGTTTACTTTTCTTGTTGATTCTTCCACTGGATTTCTTGATAATGCGTCTGCATTTTCGTTTAATTTACCTGGTTTGTACCTTACTTCATAATTGTATTCTGCTAAGTCGAGTCTCCACTTTAGTATTCTGTTCTTGATGTCTTTTGCTGACTTGAACCATACTAAAGGTTGGTGATCAGTTATTTCTATAAATTTATATCCATATATGTACGGCCTGAAGTTTTTCACTGCTGCTACTATGGCGAGTGCTTCTTTTTCGTATGTATCATACCTTGTTTCTGCGTCTTGTAGTACTCTTGAAAAATATGCTATCGGTTTATCTTTGCCGATGATCCCTTGTGACAATACTGCTCCTATGGCGTATCCTGAGGCATCGGTTGTAATGATGAATGGCTCATCGAAGTTTGGATATTGTAGTATTGGTACTCTGCATAATGCAACTTTTAAGTTTTTGAACGCTATGTCTGTTTTCTTTTCCCATTTAAATTCTACTTCGTCTTTTAATAAATTTGTTAATGGCTTTGCTGTTTTTGCATAATTTGGTATAAACCTTCTGTAGTATCCTGTTAATGCCAAAAATTGTCTTATATTTCTCCTGTTTTTTGGGGTAGGGAAGCATTTTACTGCTTCTATTTTCTTTGGATCTGTCTTCAGTCCTTGTTCTGAAACAATATGACCTAAGAACGATACTTCTTTTTTAAGAAATACGCACTTATCTGGTTGTATTTTTAATTTGGCTTCTTTTAGCCTGCTCATTAGCTTATCTATTCTTTCTTCGTGTTCTTTCAAATTTCTTGCTGGTACTATTATGTCGTCTAAGTATACAAACATTTCGTTACCCTGTGGACCTGTTAGTAGTGTGCTGAGAAGTCTCATGAATGTTGCTCCGCTTGTCTTCAATCCCATAGGCATCCTGATGTACTCGTAGTGTCCATTTGGTGTTGAAAAAGCTGTTTTTTCTGCATCTCTTGGATCCATTTTTATTTGATGATATCCTGATGCTAAATCTATTGTTGTAAAATATTTTGCTCCGCCCAATTGATCCAATATATCCGTGATGTTTGGCAATGGAAAGGCGTCATCTATTGTTTTTTCATTTAATTTTCTGAAGTCTATTACCATCTGCCTTTTTTCTGGCTCACCTGGTTTACTTTTCTTTTTTACTAACCATGTCGGACTGTTGAATGGTGATTTCGAGTGTCTCAATATCCCTGTTTTCAGTCCTTTGTTCACATGTTCTTCTATGACTTCTTGTAGTTTGTGTGGGGGTCTGTATTGTTTCACATTTATTGGTATGTCGTCTTTTGTGTTGATTCTGTGTTGTATTAAATCTGTTGCACTCAATTCTTCTTCTGGCAGTTGAAATTGCATTGTATGTTTTTCGACTAACCTTGTTACATGATCAATTTCTTCCTGATCCATGTCTTTAAAATCCATTTTTTCCATAATATATTCAACTCTTTCTTTGTAATTTTTTTGTGTTTCTTGGGGCAATTCCCTTGTCGATTCGTTATCTTGTTGTGGTCTGTATTTTTCTTGTATTGTATTTAAATTTCTTATGTGACTAATAATAATTTTTCTTTCAATGTTTGTATTTTGTGTGTTGTCTCTTTGTATGTGAGGACTTACTTTTATATTCTTTTTTCTTTTTATTAAGGCGACGTGTGGCCCAATTTCTTTTTTCTCTTCCTTGTCTTCTTCGAATTCCTCCAGTTCCAGTTCTGGACAAATTATTTCGATTTTTTCTTTTGTTGTATTAAAAATTTTCATGTATGCTTTGCCGTTGTTGGCGTGTACTAAGCAGTTTCCACCGTAGACTCCTTCTCCGAGGTCTAGCGTGTGTATGTAGCCATCTTTTTCATTTTTCTCTGATACTGGTAAATGTAGTATTTTTTCGCATCGTGGTTCAATCGAGTAAATTTCTCCGAATGAACAATATTTGTCTCCGACCTTCAAATATTTTTTTTCATAATTAATTTCTGCTTTATTTTTATTAAAGAATTCTGATCCGAGCAGTCCATCTTCTATGAGGTCTGTCGAATCTGGTATTATATGGCATAATGTATCAGTATTTAAGATTTTTATTATTATTGTACCAATTGTTATAAATGGCGACCCTGATATACATTTTATAGTTATTTTGTTGTTGTAGTCTATGTTTTCTTTGATTACGTGTGATTCTTTGATCAGACAGGGCGATGCTCCCGTATCTATCAAGAATGACGATGAAATGTTGTTTTCTTGTGATATTATGATGAAAGGCAATCGGTCGTGTGACATCGAGTCTATTGTGATGACTCTTCGTTCACTTCTTCTTCCATTGTTGTATTCACTCGTCTTGGATTGTGGTATTGTTGTTGTTGTTGTTGTTGATTGCGGTTGATATGTTGTTGTTGATATTGGCCTCCTTGATTGTTCCTCAAGGCAGGCCTTTGTCCGTTTCCCTGAGCATTTCTTTCATCGTCTTTCTTTTTATTGCAGACCTCCATTGAATGACCCGGGATTGAGCAGTATCCACATCTCGGTGGGTTTTTGTTTGTAAGTCCATTGAAGTAACATTTTTCTAATGTATGATTGTCTTTTCCGCATAGTTGGCAAATTACGTTGTTTCCCGGTGTATTGTTGTTGTACGTTGGTCTTGTTGTTGGTCCGTATGATGGTCCAGGCGTTGGTCCCATCGGTGGTCCGTACGTTGGTTTTACTTGTTGTCCGTACGTTGGCCTCATTTGTTGTCCGTATGTTGACCTCATTTGCGGCCCGTATGGTGGTCTCAAAGTTGGCCTTTCTGTTGGCCTATATGTTGATCTGTATGCTTGATTAAAATTCGGCCTTGGTGATGGCCCATATGATTGTCTTGGCTGCTGATTCGATGGGCATACTAGAGACGTATGACCCTTTCCACCACATGTGTAGCAAGTTAGTTCGCTGCTTGGTGGTCTTTGTGTGTTTTGTGTAATTGTTGGTCGTGTTGTCGGGAAAGAGTTTCTCTCATCTTTTAATCTTTGTAGATCTTGGCACTCGTTTATGTGGTGTCCGATCTTTAAACAATGTGTGCATTTCAATCTGGGATTGTTTGTTGTATTGATGTTTGTATTTTTATCTATTTTGTCTTTGTTTGTTTCTATTGCATTGACATTTTGTATACTTTTTATAGGGTTGTCGTTTCTCCGTATTGTTGCTCTTCTCTCTTCTTGTTCTTCGAGCTCAATTGCTCTCTTGATCATTTCTGTTAAGTCTCTTTCTTTTTTGAGTTGTCTACTTATTCCTGGTACGGCTCCGATCATGAACGTGTTCTGTAGTATGTCGTCTATTCTATTCTTCCAGGTTTGTGCGGCTTCGCCTTCGACTGTTTCATGTGCGTCGTTTATGGCTGCACCAGCATCTCGTATTCTCCTGGTTAATTTCCTTACACTCTCGTTTGGTAGTTGATACATTAGGCTTAACTCACCGATTAACTGTGTTTCGTTTTTGTGGCCTTTTCAAAGCATCTAATAAGTCATTTATCGTTGCGTAACCTCCGTTCGGAACTTGAAGGTCGTCCCTGGTATCTCTGTTTAGCTTTGTTCTCACAATTGCTCTGGTTAATTTTGGTTCCCAGTCTGCTTGTGGTAATTCTTCTTTTGCTCTCTTACATTCTGTCATAAAACTTTGGAGACTATTTTTACCATTGTATATGTCGATTCCGCATGTGATATCTTGTATGATTCTTATTTGTTCGCTTAAGCTAACGGCTGGTTGTTGTGGTGGTTGTGTCATATTCCTTCGATCGTTGTTTTCTTCGTCGTTGGATTCTTCGCTTTCGCTGTTGTTTGGTTGTTCTTGTTCCCTGTCCTCTTCTGTTTCCTCTTCTGTATCCTCTTCTGTTTCTTTTTCTGTTTCTTCTGTTCTTCTTTCTTGATGTGTTTCTTGATTTGTGTGTTGTCTTGATGTGCTTGATGTATTTATTATTGTGTTATCTTGATTACTTATATTTAGTGTTTCTTCAAAAGAGTCTTCACCTGTATAATATTCGTCGTCAGTAATAGTGTTGTTTCCGCGATCTGACGTAAATGAGTCGTCAAGGTTGCTTGTAGTTGCAAAGGTTTGGTCCGCGCTCGCGTAACCTGACTCGTCAGCTTTTGGGAGTTTGGTTAATACTTTACGACGTAAATCGATTTGTGGTTCTGGGACGGGGCCTGAGCTCCGTAAAACGTATGGCGATCTAGGTGTGGGGAATTTTTTATCGGGCTTATCTGACATTAGATATCATTTTCTTAATAAATTCAATTTGTTTGTAAAATAGTCTATGTAAAATTATTTAATTTTTCTTATAGAGATTGTTTGGGATTTTATTAATTATTTATTTGTGAGACTTTTGATTTGAGAGTTTATTTTTATAATGGGGTTTTTAAATAAAAAAAAATTTATTTAAATGTTTATAGTGAAATTTGATTTGGGGGTTTATTTAAATTTTTATGATAAGAGTTTGGCTTGAAATTTTAGTTAAAAATTTATTTTTATGATAGAATTTAGTTGTTTAAAAATTTAATTTGAATTCTGTAGAAATTTGACTTGAGAATTTATTTAAATTATTATAATAAAGATTTGATTTGAAAATTTATTTGGGGAAAAAAGAAAAGAATTTTGGTTTGAAAATTGTTTAAATGTTTTATAGTAAAATTTTCAAAATTTATTTGAAAAAATTTTGGTTTGGAAATTTATTTTGATTTGAAAATTTATTTAAATGTTTGAAAATTTAAATGTTTATAAACTTGATTTGAAAATTTATTCAAATATTCATGATAAATGTTTATAGAATTAATCTGGGAATGTTTATGAAATTGATTTGATAATTTATTTGAAAAAAAAATTTTTGGTCTGACAATTTATATAAATGTTCATGATAAAATGTTTAAAAATTTATTTAAATAGAATTTTGATTTGAAGATCTATTTAAATGTTTATAATAAATGTCTGAAAATTTATTAAATGTTTTTAACGAAAGTTTGGATTGAAAATTTAATTAAATGTTGACTTGAAAATCTATCTGAATAAATGTTTGAAAATTTATTTAAGAATTTATAACAAATGTTTACAAAATTGATTTGAGAATAAATGTTTATGAGGTTGATTTATTTAAATGTTTATAATAAAAGTTTGATCTGAAAATTTATTTGAAGAAATTTTGATTTGAAATTTTATTTAAATGTTTATAATGAGTGTTCGAAAATTTATTAAATGTCTATAATAAATGTTTATAAAATTGATTTGAAAATTTATGTAAATGTTTACAATAAATGCTTGAAAATTTATCAAATGTTTATAACAAAGGTTTGATTTGAAAATTTATTTGAAAAAAAAAAATTTTTGATTTTAAAAATTTATTTAAATGTTTATAATAAATGTTTGAAAATTTTATTGAATGTTTATAATAAATGTTTATGAAATTGATTTGAAAATTTATGTAAATTTTTATAATAAATGTTTGAAAATTTATTAAATGTTGATAATAAGTGTTTATAAAATTGATTTGAAAATTTATAACAAAGGTTTGATTTGAAAATTTATTTAAAAAAAAAAATTTAATTTGAAAATTTATTTAAATGTTTGTAATAATATTTTGATTTGAAAATTTATTTAAATGTTTATAATAAAATTTTGTTTTGAAAATCTATTTAAATATTTATAATATTGTTTAAAAAAAATTGTTTGAAAATTGTTCGGGGTTGTTTATAAATTGTTTAGAAGTTGTTTATAATTATTCGGTAATTGTTTAAATTTATTTCCAATTGTTTATTAATTATTTCTTTAGATATTGTTTATTGATTGTTTATAATTATTTAAAATTTGTTTAAATATTGTCTGTTAATTATTTATAAATTGTTTAAATATTGCTGAATAATTGTTTATGTTGTTTGCTGGAATTGTCTAAATGTAGATTAGAATTATTTAGGAATTTGTTGGGAATTCGCTTGGAGACTGTTCGAATTTGTTTTAAACTAAAAAAAAAATTTGGAAATGTTTAGAATTATTTAAATGTTGTTTATAATTGTTTACAATTGTATGAAATTGTTTATTTGTTATATTAATAATTATTTTCAATGATTTTATTTAATGTCGGTATATAGGTTTCTATTCCTTAGTCTAGGATTTCTTCCGTATCGACGTCGGTAATGTCGTTTGCTATAGATCTATGATCTAGGTCGATATCTAGGATTCTTCCCCTTTTTTTTTTTTTTTTTTTTGAAAATAGGGGCGCGGGTGTATAATTTTATTTCCCCTGCCTAGTCTTGTTGTGTTTCTATTTTCTGTGTCTTACTTCTCTGTCTTTCTAGCTGTCGCTTTTTGTCAAATATACTTTGCTGATTTTTTGTTTATTAATTATTCGTTTAATACATGTATTATTTTCTCGTGCATGTGTGTGTTGTGTTTTTAATTTGTTTTTAATAAAATATCATTTGTCTGTTTAATTTATTGTTTATTTGTCTAGTTATTTGTTTATTTAATTATTCGTTTATTTGTTCAATATTAATTTCGACTGTGTATTTATTTACTGGCTTAAATATTTTATTTACACATTTATTTGTTTATTATTTATTTGTTTGTTTGTTAGAGAATTTATTTATTTGTTTATTTGTTTACGGGTAGGTGGACGTGAAAGTGATTTGTTGTTTTTGTTGTTATTTTGTTTATCTATTTTTTTTTTTTTTATATATATATAATTATTCTTTTTTTTTTTTTTTTTACTAATTGTTGTTATCAAGTGTGTATGCTAGTTGATTTTAATTTAGTGTTTGTATTTTATTTTATTTATGTGTATGTGTGTATGTGTATACTGTAAAATCTGTCAATTTGTATTTGTATGTGTTAGAGTGTGTTCTATGGTTGCTTCTATTTTATTTATTAAAAAAAAAATGATTTTATACTGTTTTATTGATGTTTTATTTTCGTTTGTGTATGTCTTTATAATGTTTGTTTGTCTTTTACTTGTGTGTGTAAGTACATAATAGAAATATTTTTAAATAATTACACAAATATATTAACATTATATATATATAATACATATATACATTATATATATATATTTTTTTCTGCGTGCGCAGCTTCGAAGCAAAGTCATACAAAATTGCCAAAAGGCTGAAAAGCTCTTTTTTTCTCTATATTAAATTAATTTATTCGTTCAAAAACAATAATTTTTATCTTGTAAATTGATACGTGGTTTTTTATAAAGACAATAAAACAATATATGTATAACAAAAGTTAGTTAGTATAAAGATCAAATTATTGAAATGTATCAAGCTGAATGGTAACATAACCTCCAACATAGTGAGTGTAACCGAGTGTTGGATATTATATCCTCTAACATCTATCGAGGTGGTTAGCATTAATATAACAAGGATCTTGTGATGAGAGTGTGGCATATATATAACAAATTTGTTTAAATTAATAAGCGGTGAAAAGTTATATAATTATAGAGTTGTATCGCTGTCTCTGTCTTATGCGTTTTTTCTTTCTCTCCCACTCATGTGATATGAATTGTTGATAGTATCATCATTCATCAGTGATTTACATATACATTTAGAAATAATTTTCAAAGCTCTTGTGTTGCTGGGGCTGATCATCTAGTGACATGACATATGCTTGGGTTCGGCAAAACTGTTACTTAAATACTAGTGGGTATTTTTTACACTATACCTAATTGTATGTTGGTTAAACTATAGTATGTGGCTTGCTGTCATATTTACTCTGAGAACGTAAACAAATAGAAAAAAAAAAAAAAAAACAACTCAAAAACAATTTACAAAAATGAGTTCATCAAATTTATCGCAATGTGCCAAGTGCAATATGCCTGTAAAAATTGCTAAAACCGAATGTATTAAGTGTAAAAAAATTTTTCATAACAGCTGTGCTGGTACTAAAACTTCAACTGGCTGTTTCTCTAAGTGTAGAATGAAAACAAGAACAAACTCTCGTACTTCATCTGTCACAGACTCTACAGATGGAGATGCAGACCAAGTTGATTACACTACTGAACTTGAAAGAATTCAAGATAGCTTTGATAAAGCCATAGCTGAGATCAATGTCAAATTTGACACCACAATTGCGCCAGTCAATGATAAATTCAACAAAACAATTAAAATAATGTCTGAACGTCTAGATAACTCAATAAATATCATTAATACAAGAATAATGACTGAAATTGATAAAGTTAAAAGTTTAATACCCAATGAGCAAAGTGATTATAAAAAAATTCAAACTCAGTGTCTTAATGAAATAAATGAAAGGAACATCAGACTGAATAATGTCATAATACTTGGCCTACCAGAATCGAATGTTACTGATGATATTAATGGACAATCAAATGAAGGTAATGCGAGTTTATCAAATAAATTTGTAAATAATCATGATGATAGTGGCAACACTGAAAATAAAGGCAATAATATCAATGTTAGACACGTCATGGCCTTGAATACCAATAACACTGATAAACAAAAGATTATTGATCTCTTTAATATCTTAGAAATTAACTGTGAATTTTTATCTGTTAAGAGACTTGGAACCAACTCAACACGTCCGGTATGTGTAAAATTATTGGACAAGAGGATGAGAGATTCAATTCTGAACAAAGTTGGTTTAGTCAAACAACATCAGGAACTGAGAGGGATTATTATATTGCCAGATCTAACTCCTATTCAACAAGAAGAAAGAAAGGAGATGAGAAAACAATTGAGAGAGAGACAAGAGAAAGGAGAGAAAGACTTGGTACTGAGACTGATAAATGGTACTCACAGAATAGTGAAGAAAAGAAGTGCACTTGTGCACATGTAATGGCAATGAATCATTTGTCAACATCGCCTACAACTTGCAATATTAAGTGTAAAGAACATCCAGCTAAATTGTGTGGTTTAATGGCTAATAATAATATTAATAATAATTCATATCATAAAGTTGAGAAAAAAAGCAGCAAATTTCTGTGTTACTATCAAAATACCAGAGGCATAAACACGATTCTTCAAGATCTCCATGAAAACATTGTGTCAACACACTATAACATCATCATCATCACTGAGTCTTGGTTAAACTCAAGTGTAAACTCGTCTGAGATTGCACCTGTAGAATTATTCAACATTTTTCGTGCTGATAGATCTAAAGATTATCAAAATAAAGGTGGTGGAGTTTTATTGTTAGTGAAAAAAGAACCTAAACTTAAAATAAAAGAAAATAAATTTATAAAACTGTTGAACAGTAATTTCAACATGATTGACATATTAGGTATTGAATGTCAAAAAGGAAATGTCATTTTTAATATTATTGTATTATATATACCTCCTAATATTGATACTAAAGATTATTTACATTTTATTGATGAGCTAGTTGATACTATCATTGTTTTGAATGGTGAACTGGTTGTGGTGGGTGATTTTAACTGTCCTCTGTTTCATTCAGACTATGGTAATAACATTAATATTGATAATAATAATAGAGTAAATGCATTAAGAAACTTAGCTGCTCAATGCCAACTGACACAATTTAATATCTTTAAAAATTACAAAAGCAATATACTTGATTTGATATTATCAAATAGAAATATAATAATAGAGGAGCCAGATGATATTCTTACAAGGATTGATGTGGCTCACCCACCATTCCAGTTTATAGTTCAAAATGATGATTATAAGAATAATCTAAATGATGACAATTATATCACTAATAATTGTGCTACTACTAGTATTAATTATAACAATAATAGTTTCATAGATGTCAATAGGGATGTCATGTGTAACAAGAATTTTTGCAATTTTAATTATAACAGAATTAATATTGAATTACTATTATATGATATTAGCTTTGTGAACTGGTCTTTGCTTCACACACTTGATACACCTGATGAAATTTTATTGGAAATATACAATATATTACTAAGCGTTTTTGAAAAATCGATACCATGTTACACTTTAAATAGTAACAAAATAAAGACTAACAACAGCTATCCAAAATGGTATAATAAATCCATCATAGACAATATAAAATATAAGAATATTATGTTAGAAAAATACAAAAAGACCAAATCAGTAGGCTATTTCATTAGATATAAGCAGTATAGATCAATAATAAAAAAAGATATAGTATCAGCTAAAGCTGCATATGATAAAAAAATTAAAATATCACTGATAAAAAATCCAAATACATTCTGGAGGGATGTAAAAACAAGTAAAGTAGGTAATAATCAATCAATTAAAATGTTGGTTTTAAATGAGGAAGAAATAGTTGATAAGGAAATAATTGTAAATTTATTTGCTGAACATTTCATGGGTGTTTATGATAAACTAGATGTGATGAACAACGAATTCTTTTCTAAGCTATATATTAATAAATATGAACACATTGATATATTTAAATTTATTAGTCTTGATGAAATTGTTAGAATAATTAAAAAACAACCATCTAAAAAATCTCGAGGCATGGATGGAATACCTAGTGCTATCATTAAAACTCTTAATAATAATCTGTGCTACCCATTATCTGTGTTGTTGTTAAACATAGCTAATACTGGTACTTTTCCAGAAAAATTAAAGATAACTAAGGTTGTACCCGTGTTTAAACAAAATGGTGATGAGTGTGACCTGTCAAAGTACAGGCCAATATCTATCACATCAGCTTTGTCAAAGGTCATTGAAGGGTGTATATCTACCATTATTTTGAACTTTATTGGTCACAAAATTGCTGATTGGCAACATGGATTTTATCCTGGTAGGTCTACGACCACAAACTTACTCACATTACTACAGTATATATATCCACCTTTCATAGAAAATCTACAAGTCGATGTTGTATACACAGACCTTTCAAAGGCTTTTGACAAAGTGAATACGATATTATTAATAGAGAGACTAGTTGAACTTGGGTTGCCCAATTGGGTAATAAAATTATTACACTCGTATCTTTCTGACAGGAAAAATGTTGTTGTATTGGACAATTTTGTATCCAAGCCATATATGCCATCATCAGGTGTGCCACAAGGGTCTAACCTTGGGCCACTACTTTTCAATTTATATGTCAATAACATTGATGAAAATATTATTAGTCAATATCTCATGTATGCTGATGATGCGAAGTTACTGTCAAAAATACAGATGATTGTCTGACAATCTATTGATACTTTCACTTATAATTGTAAAAAAAAGAGTCTAATTATAAATGTAGATAAATGTCATGTTTGTACATACACAAAAAATAAATACCCAATAATGTACAACTACACTATAAATGGACAACCACTAAAAAGAGTATTTAATTGTAAAGATCTAGGAGTACTCTTCCAAGCAAATCTCAGTTTCACCATACACATAAATAACTCAATTATAGCAGCCTATAAACTTCTTGGTTTTGTCTTTCGTTATTGTAAAAAATTTAAATCTTCAGCACCTCTTATTGTATTATATAATGCTTTCATTAAATCAAGACTTGAGTCTGGTGTTATTGTGTGTGGTGATCTTAACATCAACACAAGTAAACGTCTTGAAACCATACAACGTAGATTGCTTAAGTTTGCAATTTATATTGATACTGGACTGTATCCTCCTAGGGGGTCAGACTGTTCACATATATATGAAAAATACAAAATCAATCATCTAAATATCTCTAGGAGGTGTAGCATGGTATCACTGTGCATCAAACTATTAAATGGGGCTGTTAGGGCTGATCAATTAATTAACAGCTTGCCCCCTATCACAAAGGGTAGGCAGAGAGTCAATGATATCAATAAATTCTACATAAAAATAACCAAAACAAAATTTGAAGATGGTACCCCATCTACTAGACTTGCTAGGGCTGTTAATTGGTTCATTGATGAATCTGGTGTCACAATTGAATATTTATTAAGTTGTAAAGATCTTTCAGTCAAAAACTTGCAACGATTACTTAACAAACCCAATGTACAATCAATTAAACTATAGATAGGGTAGAAATACAAAATAATAAATTAATTTAATAAATTAAGTATAATAATAAATAATATATATAAAAAAAAAAAAAAGAGAAATGTCAAAATACTGTATGCTTCGACTATATTGTAATTTACATGAACATATAACTCTGTAATTGGGAGAATATCCTGTTGAGTATAATGAATAAACAATAACAACAATAATGATATTTTTTTTTTTTTAGATCACTCAATTCTACTTTGAAAGTGTAAAAACACAATTTAAACAAATATGTATAAGTGTCCAATTTGTCCCAACTCCTCTTGGACAACGAATAATCGAAAAGATATTTTGCAACACGTAAAAATCAGTCATAAATCAGGAGTTATCACGTGTCAATGTCCGTTTGATAATTGTAAAAAAAATTGTGGAGACATATACAATTATTTAAAACACGTCGAAAAATATCATCCATCATCAATAAAATTAAATCAAGATTTCCTAGATAAAAAACGGAAGACCCATCCAAACAATTCTCAAGAAACAAAAAAAATTCGTATAAGATCACCATCAAAAAATGAATCACTTGAAGAAATCTTAAATCACAATCGAGAAATTCCGGAACCGATTATTATTGAGTCTGCTTTTGACCAGCAATTGCTAGATTATCAAAATGAATTGATAGAAAAATGTGGAGTTGTTGCTAAAGAATTATATGCTAATGTTTCGTTATCGAGATCAGTGATCCAACAAATTTTCGCAATTTTCAGTCATTTCCAAAAAGAATCAATCGAAGGTTTAAAAAAAATTGATCCTCAATTATTTTTTAGTAATAATCGTATTAACATAGGGTTGCAATATTTACAAAATTCGTTTTCTCTAATGGACACAGAATCAAAAGCATTTAAATATTTTACAGCAAAAAAAGCGCTTATTAGACCTGTTCCAAAATTAGTCGATTCACGTCTGAGATATGTAACGGTAAAAAAAAATAGAAAAAAAGTTTGGTTGCCAGTTAAAACATACATTCAGTCAGTCCCCATGAAACAGTTATTAAAAAAATATTTAGAGCTGCCACTTGTTTTTGATACTATTGTAGAGTCTTTGAAAAAATCTGAATCTTCTTATCCCATTACTTCCTTCGTTCAAGGAGAAGCATGGCATAAAATTAAAAAAAAATACTCGTCAGATAAATTACTAATACCACTAAGTATATTTATCGATGAATTTGAGCCAAATGATCCACTTTCTTCACATAAAAAAAAAATAACCGCAGTTTATTTTACTATTAGTTGTCTTCCACCAGAATTTTTGGGCAAGTTAGAAAACTGGTTTTTAGCTCAACTTCATCACCAAAAAGATTACCAGCAATTAGGTAATGCAATAATGTTCGAAAAATTGATAAGCGAAATTCAAGAATTGCAGAATACTGGAATTAAAGTAATGATTAATGGTAAAACACATCGGGTTTTTTTCTGTATCGGTAGATTGTTAGGAGATAACTTAGGTTTAAATAAAGTTCTAGGGTTTGTGTCTGGATTTCCGGCTACACATTGTTGTAGAATATGTGTTGCAGATAATATACAAGTTCAAACTATGGAAGAACCAGATTTTTCTCTCTTACGAAATCATGACAGTTACAATAAAGACGTAAATCGTGCTCAATTAAAAGGAAAGCATAGTCGAGGTGTGTTAGAAAGATCCGTATTTGAAAATGTTTTTGATATCTTTGATAATCCTTCTATTGATGTTCTTCAGGACATACAAGAAGGTACTGCCAAACGTTGGATTTCGCGAATCCTCCATGAATTATTATTCCATGAAGGCCTAGAGTTTACAATCAACGAAATAAATGACAACATAAAATTGTTGAATATTGATAAAGCTAGTGGCATAAATATCCCTTCTATGATATCAGAAAAATGGATAAAAGAAAAAAAACTCTCATTGACGGGATCCAAAATGTCTTTCCTTATAGAATATTTAGGAATATTAGTTGGTCGATATGTCCCACGAAAAAATGAAATTTGGAATCTTTATATTTTATTTAGGAAAATTTATTTTATCATAATGGCGCCAAATTTCGAAGAAAATACTCCTGATGAATTACATGCATTAATAATGAAATTTTATAAAAATATTAAAGACTTAGAAATTGATCATGGAACTCCAAAAGACCATTTTTTATTTCATTATCCGGGTCTTATGAGAATCGTAGGTCCCTTACGATACGCGTCGGGAATTAGAGGTAAAGCTGTTCATCGTGATCGAAAAAAATCTGCGAGTTCCTCTATCTCACGACAAAATACCCCATATACTTTGGCGTTGAGATTTCAATTGACTGTTGCGAAAAGGTTTATTGACAACAAACCGATGACAAATGCGGAAAAATTCAGAATAAAAAAAAAAATGAAATGCGAAAATTTGTTGGATTTTGATAAGTTTAAAGATATGGGTCCTGACGCAGGACACGAAGAGGTTGAGTTAATATCCGAGGCAAAATATAATGGATCTCTATACAAAGTAGGGGTCAACGTATTAATTGACACTTCTGGGAATGCGCCAGTGTTTGCTGAAATTAAATACATGATCAGAGCTCATAAGATTATATATTTCATCGTAAGAAAATTAAATACATTACACGTAGATGAACATATTCAGGCTTATGTTGTGGATGATACTGATTTATGGATCGTAATACAACAAAAACAATTACCCACTCATATGACATTTTATACTCAATCAGTGGAATTACTAGTCGAAAATCATAGCGAATCCCAAGAGAACGAAGGAATATTGGAAAAAAAAAGTGATTCCACGAACATTTTTTTAAAAATTTCGATGAGACACCGAATAATATTATTTACCAATTAATACGTATGAATTCATCATAATTCGGAAATAAAAAAGATCTTGATTTTTGAGCTTGATATTGTTTTTATTCATATACATAGAATTTTGTATATGAATGTATAAATGTATATACTTCTCAACAATATTTTTGCATGCATTATGTGAAATAATTATGATAAATTATTGTTATTATAAACAAAAAAATACTAATTAATAGATTTATGTTTATTAAAATCTTGTATTATGTAGAATTATGACAGTTATATTGAACTTGATAATTATTTTTTTTTTAATAAATATAAATTAAATTTAGTATTATAAAAAAAAAAATATGAATTTTTTTTTTTCTGTTTCAAATAGATGTTCAATAAATAAATTTTCCTTTTTTCAAATCACGTCTCGATGAATTGATTTATGTATTTTTATAAACTAGAATTATCAAGTCATAACTTCATGTTCTGGTTGGTTTTGGTTACCAACAGATACCGTGTATTGCATGTAAAGGCATTCCGAGCGCAGCGACAATTTTGTAAAACAGCCTTAATCATATATAATATTTATATTACGGTTCAACTCTGTTTTCATGGAATTGTCGCTCGACTCTTTGGCGGGCTCTCCAATCGATGTGTTTTTTTTTTCGAGGTGTTCAACAGTGTTGAATAACAAATAAAAAAACACAAAACGGAAGAAGGAATGCAGTAAAAACTTGAACGAGTTCGTTCCAGTTCATTCATGTTTTTGTTGTCGACCAAGACACACTAATCGACGCCAGTTTTTTTGTGTAAAATTATTTTTAATAAATAAAAATTTTATTGGAAAATACGGACAACATCAAAATGGCAAGTTAAATTTTTTTTTAATTATATTTATGTACTTATTTAATATTAGTTCAACACAACGAATAAAATGTGAACAAGATAATGCCTTGTGTCAAATTCTCAATTTTTTATCTTTTTTATTATAAAAATAAAAAAATTATTGTTTTATGATTGGTTATAATTTGGAAATTGAAAATATATTGAAAATAATCGACTTTAATAATTTATTTTTAATTTTAAAATATAACATACTGCTTTGTTCTTTATACTTGTTTTTTTCTACACAACTTATAGTGAACTTAAAAAAATAATTCTAAAAACTTAACATTGACATTTACTATAAATGTATTGAATAATTTGTATTTATTTTATTTACAAAGTATTCATTAAAACTTAACAATGGAAAAATTGACAGTATGTCTTAAGGGTATATTTATAAATCATGTCATTGAGGTAATGTTTGAGATCATTGAGGTAATAATCACAAAAAAAAAAAAAATATCATAATCATTACCGCAACTCATACATTCTGACATATCACAAGCATTAACAACATTCATTGAGACATTAGAAACAACGACGTTGAAAAATAAAAATAATCACAAAAAAAATAATATCATCGTCATCAGTAGTATACATGGGAGATTTTTGGACCAGCCCCCTGCTGTGCCCCCCTTCCCCGCGAAACCCGCGACCCCCACTGTAATTCGCGGGCGATTTTGCGGAATGCGCGAGGGCCCACCCCAGGGGTCCGCGAATTAATTAATTAGAGCACCGTCATCGTGGGGGGTCCCGATTGAATTTCGTAAGATTACATAATGGATTTCTATTATTATTTTTATTATTATTATTTTTATTATTATTAGAGTTCCGTAGGACACTTATGTTTTCACTTTTCGTGTGACTTTTTGTTATTTCGCGATAAAAATAAAAGTTATGAATCGAATTGGCTTCTATGAAGCCCATTAGGTTCCATTTTTTTTCCCAAAAGCAATCATCGTATGTATTTTCAATTTTTGGCCCTTATCAGTTGTGATAGTGCCATTTTTCTACAGGGTCCAATTTCAAATATTGACGGATCGGATCCGGCAATGATTCAATCGACGACGCTTCATCTGTAGACTCTCCGATATTTTTTTGAAATTTTTTGGTCGTTTATTTTTTTTTTTATTAAACAAAATGTAGTGTCAGAATTTGTTTTTGCAAGATATTTTTTGAACCGCCGAACCGAATTAGTTGATGTTGAATAAAATTTATGTTTTTTTTTTTTCCCAAAAGCAATCATCATATTTGTTTTCAATTTTCGGCCCTTATCAGTTGTGATAGCGCCATTTCTCTACAGGGCCCAATTTCAAAAATTGACGGATCGGATCCGGCAATGATTCAATCGACGACGCTTTATCTGTAGACTCTCCGATATTTTTTTGAAATTTTTTGGTCGTTTATTTTTTTTTTTATTAAACAAAATGTAGTGTCAGAATTTGTTTTTGCAAGATATTTTTTGAACCGCCGAACCGAATTAGTTGATGTTAAATGAAATTTATGTTTTTTTTTTCCCAAAAGCAATCATCATATTTATTTTCAATTTTCGGCCGTTATCAGTTGTGTCAGCGCCATTTCTCTACAGGGCCCAATTTCAAAAATTGACGGATCGGATCCGGCAATGATTCAATCGACGACGCTTCATCTGTAGACTCTACGAGATTTTTTTGAAGTTTTTTGGTCGTTTATTTTTTTTTTTATTAAACAAAATGTAGTGTCAGAATTTGTTTTTGCAAGATATTTTTTGAACTGCCGAACCGAATTAGTTGATGTTAAATGAAATTTATGTTTTTTTTTTTCCCGAAAGCAATTATCATATTTATTTTTAATTTTTGGGCCTTATTAGATTTAATATCCGCATTTTTCGATAGGGCCCAATTCCAAATATTGACGGATCGATTCCGGCAATGTTTCAATCGACGACGCTTCATCTGTAGACTTTACGATATTTTTTTGAAATTTTTCGGTCGTTTATTTTTTTTTTATTAGGGAATTTTAATTTCCTATTGTTTTCGCTTTTCAGCTGGACCCCCCCCCCCCCCGAAAATATTCTAAGTCCCTTAATTAATTTAAATACGATAAATTTGGTAAATATAAAGAAAAATCACTGAATATAAAAGAAAATACCATAAAAATGGAAAAATATCAGTAAATATAAAGGAAAATACAGAAAAATATATGAAAATGTCGAGAAAAACCACCGAATATAAAGAAAAATACGATAAATATGAGAAATTTTGAAAGGAAAATCACTGAATATAAAGAAAAACACGATAAATATGGGAAAATATCACGTATATATGAAGAAAAATATACGAAAATTTCATAGGAAGATTACTAAATATAAAGTAAAATACGATATAAATGAAAAGTTTCAAGGAAAAATCACTGAATATAAAGAAAAACACGATAAATATGGGAACATATAAATCATTTATGAGAAATTTTAAAGAAAAAATCATTAAATTTGAAGAAAAATACGATAAAAATGGGAAAATATCTAGTAAATACCAGTAAATATAAAGGAAAATACATAAAAATACGATAAATATTGGAAAATATCACATAAATATCAGTAAATATAAAAGAAAATATACGAAAATTTCATGGGAAGATCACTAAATATAAAGAAAAATACGATAAATATGAGAAATTTTAAAAGGAAAAATCACTGAACATAAAGAAAAACACGATAAATATGGGAACATATAAATTACTTCCCCCCCCCCTTTCCCTCCCCACTCTCCTCCTACCCCTTCACCCTCCCTTCCCTGAAAATATTTATTTAAAAAAAAAAAAGAATAAAAGATGACCAAAATAAAAAATATATATTTCAGATTGAATTAAATATGTGGAATGAAGAGGCAGAAAGTTTTGAGGGAAAAAAGGGTGACGTGATACGCTGAAAGAATTGAAAATAAATGAATATAAAAAGATTAAAAACTTAACAACGACTTTGACAACGACAAAAACACTAAATTCTAATTCAACAGAGGGAAAAAAGTAAAGTAAAAGAAATAAAATATAATATGGAAATTTATAAATAGATTCTAAACATTCACAGAGTAAAATCATGGTACAACAAAATAAATAAAAACAAAGAATTTAAAAAGGTAGAAGAAAGCGATTCCGGAAATGAAGATGACCCATTAGAAGGAACAAGCAAAATGAACGAAAATTAAATAAACTTTACGCATTATAACAATAAAAAATAAATATTTCTATTCACGAATCATTTTTATTCATTACCTCAATTTTCAATAGACTAAAAATTGAAATTAAAATTCCCCCCGAAGGGAAGGCATAGTTGCTTCAGCAACTGTAATATTGATTTTTAAACAAAATGTAGTGTCAGAATTTGTTTTTGCAAGATATTTTTTGAACTGCCGAACCGAATTAGTTGATGTTAAATGAAATTTATGTTTTTTTTTTCCCAAAAGCAATTATCATATTTATTTTCAATTTTTTGGCCTTATTAGATTTAATATTTCCATTTTCCGATAGGGCCCAATTTTAAATATTGACAGATCGATTCCGGCAATGTTTCAATCGATGACGCTTCATCTGTAGACTTTACGTTATTTTTTTGAAATGTTTTGGTCGTTTATTTTTTTTTTTATTAAACAGAAATAAACAACACTAGAAAATAAAACAAAACAAAAAAGATAGTCATTTATTTTACAACAAAATGAAAAAACAAACAACAAAAAAAAAAATAAAAAATCCTACGGAACACTTAGGGTGCACCTTGGGCGACTTGACTATATTTTTATATTATTTATTTATTTTATTTTCTTATTTTTTTCATAGGAGGCCATCTTGAATTTTTAAATTTTTAAATGCCCGCGGAATATGCCGGTTAAATAGTTTTCAATTTTTTTCAATTTTTAAATTTTTAATGCCCGCGGACTATGTCGGTAAGATAGTTTTTTATTCTCTGCAAGAAGGCGCTGCATTCTTGCAGCATATTCCATCTTGAACTCTATTTTATTCTATGGCTACCGATTTTCCAACGTTTTCCCTAAACGATTTTCTTTAAGTTCGGTCCTGTGTGTGATGCGGTTATTCGATAAAGGTTTTAAAGAAAAAAGTAAAATGAGTGGAAGAAATAATAAAAGGGTAAGTCATTCATTTTTTATTTTATCAATTAATTTATTTTCTATTCTATTGTTTTTCTGTTTCTATTTATTTATTGGTGTGGTTTTTTTTTTTATAATATTTTATCTTTTCTGAACATGTGCTTGAGAATTGCATCATCAAGCACGTGTTCTAACCTTTCTTTTTTGTTTCTCTTATTAATTTTATATTTTTTATTGTATTTTCTTTTAATTTATTTTATTTTATTTATTCTTTTTATTTAATAAATTTGCAGTCTTTTTATTATATTTTTTTCTTTTCTGAACACGTGTGCAATTTTTTTTACGCACGTAAATAGAAAATTGCATCACTCAAGCACGTGTTCTCTTTAATCTTTTTAGTTTTTCTTATTAAGTTAATAAATGTAAAATTTTTTTTTTAATGCATTTTATTTATTTGATAATAATGTTGTGTCTCATTAATTCTTTTATTATTATTTTTCCAATTCATTCATTATTTTATTATTTTAATTTTATTTCAATTTTTTTCTATTTTTACTTTTCAGGATGGAATCATTCAAGATCATGACCTGGAAGATGACGGGAGGTATCATCAAAAAAAAAAAATTTAATCAATCAATTAATTAATTAAAAAATAAAATAATTTTGTCATTTTAATTTTTGCATTTTTCTTTTTAGTAGAGTCATTTGATTTTTCTTTTTTATTTTATAGTAGAGTCATTTGATTTCCTTTTTTTCTTTTCAGTAGAGTCATTTAATTTTCCCTTTTTTCTTTCTAGTAGAGTCATTTGATTTCCTTTTTTTTCTTTTTAGTAGAGTCATTTAATTTCCTTTTTTTCTTTTTTACGTAGAGTCATTTGATTTCCTTTTTTCTTTTTAGTAGAGTCATTTAATATTTGCATTTTTCTTTTTAGTAGAGTCATTTGATTTCCTTTTTTTCTTTTTTTGGTAGAGTCATTTGATTTCCTTTTTTTCTTTTTTGGTAGAGTCATTTCATTATTTAATTTTTGCATTTTTCTTTTTAGTAGAGTCATTTGATTCCCTTTTTTTCTTTTTAGTAGAGTCATTTGATTTCCTTTTTTATTTATAGTACACACAGAGAAGGATATGTTAACAGTTAACATATCCTGTTTAATGTTAACATATGCCATGTTAAAATGGGTGGTGGCTGATAAGTTTACATCAAAGATATATATATTAACATTAAACATACGTATCTTAATAGTTAATATGCGTATGTTAACTATTAAGATATCTGTAATTGACACAATTTGAAGGTTAGGCTGATAGTTGAAGACATTTACGTATGTAAATATGAAAATTGAATGTAAAATCAAGAATGAATTTACAAAAAAACTAAATTTAAATAAATTTATGACAACACGAGTACATATTATATTATATTACAATTAGAATAGTATCACAATATAATGTCAAAAAAAAAACATTACAAGAAGTAGACTGGCGCATCAAAATATTTGGCCGCGTAAAGATACGTATATTAACTATAAACATACGTATGTTAACAGTTAAGATATCTATGTTTATTGTTAATATATATATCTTAACATTAAACTTTTGTATGTTTAATGTAAACATATTGGTATGTTAACTGTTAACTTATCCTTCTCTGAGTGTAGAGTCATTTATTTTCCTTTTTTTCTTTTCAGTAGAGTCATTTAATTTCCTTTTTTTCTTTTAGTAGAGTCATTTGATTTCCTTTTTTTCTTTTTAGTAGAGTCATTTAATTTCCTTTTTTTCTTTTTTACGTAGAGTCATTTGATTTCCTTTTTTCTTTTTAGTAGAGTCATTTAATTTTTGCATTTTTCTTTTTAGTAGAGTCATTTGATTCCCTTTTTTTCTTTTTTTGGTAGAGTCATTTGATTTCCTTTTTTTCTTTTTTGGTAGAGTCATTTCATTATTTAATTTTTGCATTTTTCTTTTTAGTAGAGTCATTTGATTCCCTTTTTTTCTTTTTAGTAGAGTCATTTGATTTCCTTTTTTTCTTTTTAGTAGAGTCATTTAATTTCCTTTTTTTCTTTTTTACGTAGAGTCATTTGATTTCCTTTTTTCTTTTTAGTAGAGTCATTTAATATTTGCATTTTTCTTTTTAGTAGAGTCATTTGATTCCCTTTTATTCTTTTTTTGGTAGAGTCATTCGATTTCTTTTTTTTCTTTTTTGGTAGTCATTTGATTTCCTTTTTTTCTTTTTGGTAGAGTCATTTCATTTCCTTTTTTTCTTTTTTTGGTAGAGTCATTCGATTTCTTTTTTTTCTTTTTTGGTAGTCATTTGATTTCCTTTTTTTCTTTTTGGTAGAGTCATTTCATTTCCTTTTTTTCTTTTTTTTTTTGGTAGAGTCATTTGATTTCCTTTTTTCATTGCTCTTATACTTAGTACAAAGAGTCTTTTTTATGGTTACTAAATTTATACATATTGCTTTTATACTTAGAACAAAGAGTTTTTTTTTGACATTTTATGATATCTAAATTTTATACGTATTGCTTTTAAACTTAGTACAATGAGTTTTTTGATATTTTATGGTAACTAAATTTATATGTATTGCTCTTATACTTAGTACAAAGAGTTTTTTGACATTTTATGGTAACTAAATTTATACTTAGTACAAAGAGTTTTTTTTGGATATTTTATGGTAACTAAATTTATACGTATTGCTTTCATACTTAGTACAAAGAGTTTTTTTAAATATTTTATGGTAACTAAGTTTGTACGTATTGCTTTTATACTTAGTACAAAGAGTTTTTTTTTTTGATATTTCATGGTAACTAAATTTATACGTATTGCTTTTATACTTGGTTCAAAAAAATTTTTCTTTTATGATAAGTAGATTTATATGTATTGCTTTAATATTTAGTACAAAAAAAAAAAAAATCTTTTTATTTCATAAACTTAGTACAAAAAGTAGAACATGCGGTAGTTTTTCAAAATTTCAATTTGCTTGTGTTAGTTTTTATATATTTTATTTCTCTTTGTTCATTTTTACAGGATGTTTCAATGGAAATATCTTTTAATGACTTGGTCAGTGATGATGATGTAATATATTGTAAGTATTTTTTAATTATTCTTCAATTTTTCAATATTTTTTTCAATTAAATATTTTAATTCATTGTTATTTATTTTTTTTTTTTTTTACAGTAACCAGAGACACACGGGATCAAGAATATGAAGATGATGAAGATGAAGATGATGTTGATGATGGTGATCAGGATGCTTTAATGGATATTCCTGTCATTGACTTGGTTGGTGATGATGATGATGATGATGATGCAGACACCGTCATTTTGGAACTAGAGGAGCTGGTCGGAGGGTCGAGGATGCAGATTTCTACAATTGCTCCTATACGCCGAGTGAAAGGTCCAGAAGGGGACGAATTTGTCGTGACCCAATGTGGTCACAAGATTATTTGTTTTATTAAATAATGATTAAATAAATAAATAAATAATTTCAAATTTTATTCAAGTATGTTGTTTTTTTTTAATTAATCCCATGGTTTCTTATTTTTTCATATGAAATATTTTCCTGTTTCTGAATTTTTTTTTTTTTTTTTGTGAGTGTTGATAGAAGTTATTGAAAATGTCGCTAGTTGTATATGAAAAAAGGTGTCGCTAGTGTTCAACAAAAAAAGTAGGGATAAAGCTATATAAATGATGGCACATCCAACTCATTCTTCTAACAAATTCACTGTGGTCTGCTGTCAAAACGATATATAGTTATATAAAAATATCAGGTGAGTCTCAACCACAATTTATTGATCAATGAGTATTTCAATAATCCTAAGATATTTTATAAAATTTCTTAATAAACTATCCTTAGATTTTCACTAGCTATCATTCTACAACGATATCTTTTGAACTAGGTTGTTATTTTTCAATATAAAAAATAACCTCAAAATTTTTTTGTTGTAATCCATCATTATCTTGTCAATTTCTGAATATTTTCCAAATGTTTCAAGTCGATTATTCTTAGATTTTCACTAGCTATCATTTTACATGAATATTTTTCTATAAATTAATAACCTCAAAATCTTTTTATAATCCATCATTATCTTTGCAATTTTGAATATTTTTTAAAATTTTTTTAAGTTAATTGTCTATAGATTTTTACATGCAATCATTCTACATTAATATTTTTCGTTTTTTAAGGTTAACCAAACGAATATTATTGTGGTCTGCTGTCAAAACGATATATCTAGTTATATAAAAAATATCAGGTGAGTCTTAACCACAATTTAATAATCAATGAGTATTTGAATAATCCTAAGATATTTTATAAAATTTCTTAATAAACTATCCTTAGATTTTCACTAGCTCTCATTTTACATGAATATTTTTCTATAAAAAAGTAACCTTAAAATCTTTTCATAATCCATCATTATCTTTGCAATTTTTACATATTTTTTGAAATTTTTTAAGTCAATTATCAATAGTTGTTTACTTGCAATCATTCTACATTAATATTTTTTTGATTTTTAGGTTAATCAACAAATATTAAAATAAAATGGATTTAAACGCACAATGCAAACAACTTCGAGAGAATTATCGAAAAATAGTTGAACGTTTACACCAAGTTCCAGATCACTATGAAATCAATTCTACAATTGTTTCATTACGCAGAGATATTTCAAATTATAATAAATCATGTGCAAGTCTGTCAGGTGCTCATAAAAAATGCACTCAGGCAACAGTGGGAATACTAAC
Source organism: Aphidius gifuensis (assembly GCF_014905175.1). Lineage (NCBI taxonomy): Eukaryota > Metazoa > Arthropoda > Insecta > Hymenoptera > Braconidae > Aphidius > Aphidius gifuensis. Next base: position 13,491,172 of record NC_057792.1, read on the forward strand.
AACATTTTTATTCAGATTACAAAGTTTGCAAGTACGAGGTGCAGGTGCATCTTCAACAGTTGATGTATCAAACGATACTACTGAAAATTACATTGAATGGCAAGATTTAGAAAATGTATTCAGAAACAGGATGAAGACTAGCATTATAATTAATTTAAAACATAAGAATGTAAAAGACTTTCTTTCTGATGCTAAAGAAATGTTAATTAGTCAGATAGCTCTTATTTTACAAGATAAAAATGCACTCAAAGTCAATACTGTATTAGCTCTGAATTATGAAATTGAAAAACCAGCTGATAATAGTGTGGAAGTTGAAACAAAATATTTCAGTGAAGGTAGTTTTGAGGTTTTACAATCATCAGATCTCAGTCAATTATTTCAAGAAAATTTTAAACATTTTATAGAAGATGTTGAGGAAGCTGAATTAAATGGATCTGGTTGGAAACTGCATGAAATCCTCCATCTTGAAATCCAAATAAATGAATACATACCACTGCAAGGTGGTAATTCATCTTTCGTTGAAATGCCATCATGGATAATTAAAACTCATTCAGTTGTAAATGTTAAAAATTCAGACAATTCATGTTTTATTTGGTCAGTTTTAGCATGTTTATACAAGGTGTCTAACCATGCTGACCGGGTGAGTCAATATAAAAAACATATTGATGAGTTAAATTGTAGCGAAATCACTTTCCCCATAACATGGGAAAAAATCAAAATTTTTGAAAAAAAAAATAAGTTGAAAATTAATATTTATGGAATAGAGAATGATGATGATGATGATGATAATGAAAGTGATGATGATGATGATGATGATGATGATGATGATGAGGAAAAAAAAAATAAAAAACGTAGAAAAGAAAGGATTGTTCCATATTGTATTAGCAAGAATGAATCTAATTTGAATACAATTCATCTTATAATGATCAAAAGAGATGAAGAAGCAAAAAATGATGATGATGATGATGATGATGATAATGATGATGATGATGAGTTAGATTCGCAAAAAAATTTATCACAATATCATTTCGCTTGGATTAAAAATTTATCGAGATTAGTAAGTGCGCAAATTTCTAAACATAATAAAAAGAAAATAATTTGTGATCGATGCTTATGTCATTTTCAATCACAAAAATCTTGTGATAATCATGAAAAATTATGTAGTGAAAAATGTAAAAGTGCAATGAGATTACCAACTGCTAAAAATGATATTTTAAAATTTTTAAGCTATAAACATCAATTAACAGTACCATTTATAATTTATGGTGATTTAGAATGTTTATTGGAAAAAGTGCAGAGTGAAGAACTTGAAAAAAATCAAATTTATCAAAAACATGTTCCAAGTAGTGCAGCATATTATTTAAAGTGTAGTTATGATGACTCACTCAATTGAATGGTTCATTACAGAGCTTGAACAAATTGCTCATCAAGTCAATAAAATAATAGATGATATTAAACCAATGTCTCTCACACGAGATGAAGAATTACAATTTTTAAATGCTAAAAAATGTCATATTTGTGATAAAAATTTCACGAAAAATGACGTAAGAGTAAGAGATCATTCTCATTGGACCTCAGAATACCGAGGTGCCGCCCATCAAATATGCAATATTAATTATCAAGAATCATGTATTATCCCAGTAGTATTTCATAACCTCACAGGCTATGATGCACATTTTATCATCAAAAAATTAAAAAACCAGTTTGCAGGTAAAATTGATATACTTGGAATCAATAAAGAAAGATATATTTCATTTACAAAACGTGTTAAGGGTACAAGAGTAAGATTGAGATTTATCGATTCATACAGATTTATGGCAAGTTCCATTGATTCATTATCGAATAATCTAGATGATGATAAAAAATTAATAACAAAAAGTCTCTGTAAAAATGATGATGAATTCAATTTAATTACAAAGAAGGGAGTCTTTCCATATGATTATCTTGACAAATGGGAAAAATTTGATGATACAACACTTCCATCGAAAGATCAATTTTATTCAGAATTGAATGAAGAAAATATTTCAGATGAAGCATATGCACATGCTCTGAATGTTTGGCAAAAGTTCAATATAAAAACACTTGGGGAATATTCTGATTTATATTTACAAACTGATGTTGCCCTTTAAGCTGATGTTTTTGAAAGCTTCAGAGCTGATTGTTTAAATACATATAAGTTAGATCCAGAACATTATTATACACTACCTGGACTTAGTTTTAATGCAATGTTGAGATATACTCAGATTGAACTAGAATTGTTGACAGATCCTGAAATGATGTTATTTATTGAGCAAGGTATAAGAGGTGGTTTATCACAAGTCTCAAATCGATATGGAAAAGCAAATAATCGATATATGGGCAGTGAATATAATCCTGAGGAAGAAGAGTCATTTTTAATGTACTTTGATTTAAATAATATGTATGGAGCAGCAATGAGAGAATATCTTCCAACTTGTAAATTTGAATGGATTAATAATTTTGATATTTCAATATTAAATTCGACTGCTGATAACTCGAAATATGGATACATTCTTGAAGTTGATTTAGATTATCCTGCAAGTTTGCATCATCATCATAAAGATTTTCCGTTAGCACCAGTACGTGAAAAACCACCTCTAGAAACCAGTAAAACTCCGAAATTACAGGAGTAATTACAGGAGGAATTACAACATTCTCATTATATTTTTAAAAAAAAGAGTAATTTGTGCATAACCTCCTTAACCACACGGAGAGAATTTTCCCTTTATAATTAAGTGAAGAAAACTTGAATGATTTCGGGAATATCACGATCGAGTGGAGCCTATCGACATTCCCTTTATATTTACGTGTGGATCACGTGAATTTTACGGGAGTCTCCTTTGAAACATCAACAGACAGTGAGATAAAATAAAAATTTATTCTTACGGGAATTTCACCGGAAATTTAAAGTGCAATCACAGAAAACTTTCATGAATGCCCACATAATATATATTTTTTTTGAATATATAAAAAAAAAAATGAGTCGTATTTAACGTGCTACACTTCTTTTTTCAAGAAGAAGTTTTTAACACGGTGTGCCTTACGTCTTGCTTTCTGTACTTCCAACCGTCAACTCCTTACAACTCATTTGCGACAGTCATGGATGTCGACTTTTGTAATGCGTTCAAACTGTACCCGATTTCTATTATAGCCCAGGGAAACCATGAAAAACCTGGGCAGTACAGCCGGCTTGCGCCTACCACTCGATACATGGCGTCGGTGGTCGGGTTCGAACGCGTGACCTCCTGTCACAAAGCTCGAACCTTAACCGCAGTGCCATATCGTTGGCTTTTTTTTTTGAGTATAATACTCGGCCAAGACTTCCAAAAATATAATAATTTTATAAAAAAAAAAATTTTTTTTAATTGTTTGAAGAATTTAATTTTTTTATTTATATAATTGATAATTTATTTGACTGAAAAAACACTATAAACTACACTATAAATAATTGATATCACCAGGACTTGAACACGGTATCTTTTAGTTGTAATTTCCAGAGCCTCACTTACTTAACCATAGCAGCACCAATTAGAGATAAGAAAAATTTGTTCTACTTGAATTTACATTATAATCATGGCAATCCAAGAATCAACCGACACCTGGCCGACATATAAATTTTATTTGTTTCATTAACCCCGGAATATATTTTAATAATTTATAAAAAAAAATACATACATAAATAACTAATACTATTATTTTTATAATTGCAGGAGAATTCACGGAATTTTTACATGTAATTCCCGTAATTTTTTGAGGACATCCATACGATAAATATTTACGGCAGAGTCACTCAAAAAATTACGGAAATATCACGTAAAAACTCAGGTAAATCTCCCGCGAATATAAAAAAATGTTGTTTTTTTTTAATTTTGAAGGTCATGCATGTATCGATAAGAACAATTCAGAGAATTCCTTAATAAAGTTCGTTCTTTTGCATTAAAAATTCGGTAATAACGATAATAAGTTCAGTTTTTTTCCGGAATAATTCAGGGAAATTACCGTATTTATAAAAAACCGAATATTTTACTTCAATGTCATCAAAAATATTCATGAAATCACAAGAATATTTAAGGAAACTCCCGTAAAAATTTTGTGAACGTTGTTACGTCTGACCATTTCTGAAAATTCCCTTAAATATAAAGGGAAAATTCTCTCCGTGCAGGCATGCATACAAAAACATATATTTCTACTGTAGTAGTGTTACAGAATTTTTTCTCTTTAATAAAAAAGGGCCACTATAATCAACATCCACAATTTTCGAGACATTTCTTGCGTTTACTCTATCTTCGGGTAAGTCAGAAATTTTGAGTTTTTCTGCTTGAGCGACGAAGTGAAAACAAGTCATGCATGACTAAGTAAAAGAATTTAGAATAGTCATATTCTTATGTATATTTTAATAGATATCTATTATAAGAATTCTGGCTTCGAGGTAAAGTACTTGCTTCACACCCAGAAGGACCCGGGTTCAAATCTCGACGAAAGAATTATTTTTTGTTTTTTATTTCATTAAAATTTGAATTAATTTTTCAAAAAAATCAACTCACGGGGCGGGGGGGGGGGGATAAAAATTCGAAAATTTTTATCAAATTTTTATATAATTTCTATAAAATTTTTCCATAAAAATTTTATAAAAATTTTAATGAAAACTTCTTAACAAGTTTGCCCAAATTTTATTCGATATAAGAATTTTATTCGTGGAAGAAGAAGTTTTTAAAAAAATTTTTATAAAATTTTTATGAAAAATTTTATAAAAATTATATAAAAATTTTCGAATTTTCATCCCCCCCCCCTCCCCGTGAGTTGATTTTTTTAACAAATTAATTCAAATTTTAATAAAATAAAAAACAAAACATAAATCTTTCGTCGGGATTTGAACCCGGGTCTTTCTGGGTGTGAAGCTAATACTCTGATATCTATCAAAATATACATAAGAATATGACTATTCTAAATTCTTTTAATTTGCTGGTGAATCAGAATTCTATGATTAACTCTCATTCAAATATAAAAAATTTTAAATTTATGAACTCTTTGTTCATATTTGTATGAGAAAAAAAGATAAAAACGGGAATAAAACAGCAAAATGACTAATCTTAATTCTTTTACTTTGCTGTTTTATTCCCGTTTTTATCTTTTTTTCTCATACAAATATGAACAAAGAGTTCATAAATTTAAAATTTTTTATATTTGAATGAGAGTTAATCATAGAATTCTGATTCACCAGCAAATTAAAAGAATTTAGAATAGTCATATTCTTATGTATATTTTAATAGATATCTATCACAAGAATTCTGGCTTCGAGGTAAAGTACTTGCTTCACACCCAGAAAGACCTGGGTTCAAATCCCGACGAAAGAATTATTTTTTGTTTTTTATTTCATTAAAATTTGAATCAATTTCTCGAATAAATCAACTCACGGGAAGGGGGGGGGGCGGTAACAATTCGGAAATTTTTATAGAATTTCTATAAAATTTTTCCATAAAAATTTTATAAAAATTTTATAAATACTTCTTAACAAGTTTGCCCAAATTTTATAAAAATTTTTCAAAATATTTCCGTGGGGGTTTATTATCTTTTGTTTAATAACTTTTCTCACTAATCCTTCAGTGATCATATATATTTTGTTCAACTTGAATATTTAATAATTTATCATATGTTCATAATTTTCCTTTTCGTTTTCTACATTTTATTGATAACGGTACCTTAATCAATCCATGATCTTTATTGCCAGCTTCTCCAATAAAAAAATACATTTTATTTTGTCACTCTCATCACATATATCCATCGTAAATTTTTTACCAGTTCCTCGTTCGTTTTTCCATTCCTTTATTTCACTTTTATTTATAATTCGTGCTCGAATTGTATCACTGTATTGAATTTTTAATTTAAATTTTTATGTAAATTATATTCATTTCTAATTTCTGACTTACCATATTGTGTCTAATTTTAAATCTGTTTTTTTTTTTATTTTCTTTTTCATCAATGTATTTTTTGTTGTGTTTTTATCACTCAGTTTTATTTTTTTTTCTCCATTTTTGGATTGTTCCCTTTTTGTTTTCTTTTACCTATTTCGATTTCATTGGCTTATGATTTCGAAAATTTCGTTGTATCTGTTCTTAAGGGAGTACTTTTACGATAATCGATATAGAAAGTCTCGGAAAAAGCGTAGTAGTCTGCTCAAAATCTTTTCAACCTCGGGAATTTTTAAGTTTTTTAAAACAAAAAATATAGGGGTATGTAATCGGGGCTCGCGAATCGAATGGTTGGGTTTATAATTTGATAAGGCTAAGGGAAAGGGTTAAAAAAAAATAATCAAACATAAAATAATCAATTACGCGTTTCCCGTTAGACTTAGAGTAAAATATTTCAAGTAAAAGTTGTAGATAATAAGATTTTAGGGGGGGTTGTTCCTATAAGTTTTTTTGTTTTAACCACCGTTTACGCGTAATTAATTTTTAAATTTTGTGATTTTCTATTAAATCGTTACCCCTCACGTGTCCCCACTCAAAACTTCCATGCGCGAGCGCGATAGATATATGAAAAAGAGAGATAGTGTTATTTTGAGCCGACGCTACCCGACTGTACCCGACTCGACGCACGTACACACACACAGCTATTGTATTTACGCGCACTGTGATAGTATTAGTGATATACACTTTTAAATTCGATTTCAGGCAATTTTCTTATTTCTCGCGTTGTCGGCCCGGAATAACAACAAACAGGAATTGTTAATAAAAAAAAAATCTTAACAAATGGCCCTAATATTCAAGAATGCATCGATTTAAAAAATTTTTTTTTCATCGTGTTAATGATTACATGCACTAATAAAAATACTCTCATTTCTATTTTCTCATGACACGTAATTATAGTAGATTATAGATTATAGTAGATTGATTTCGTCTTAGGGCACTTACGCGAAAAAACCACCCCTTTTATCACAAAAATAATTACGCGTCGCGAAAAGAATAAAAAAAAAAATATTTTTGTCGAAGAAATATCAAATAACTCTCTATATCAAAAATAATTACGTGTCATGAGAAAATAGAAATGAGAGTATTTTTATTAGCATACGATAGTGCATGTAATCATTAACACGATGAAGAAAAATCGATAAAATTTTGAAATTGATTTTGTTAAGATTTATTAACAATTCCTGATTTGTTGTTATTCCGGGCGACAACGCGAGAATAAGAAAATTGCCTGAAATCGAAAAGTGTCTATCACTAATATCACAGTGCGCTAAATACAAAGCTGATCGCTCGTGCGTGCGGCGTCGAAGTCGGCTCGGCAACATCGCTTTATCTCTATATCTATCGCGCTCGAGCATGGGAGTTTTTGGTGGGGACATGAGGGGGCAATAAAAATCACAAAATTTAAAATTAATACGCGTAAACGGTCGGTTAAAACAAAAACTTATAGGAAACCTAAACTTATCTACAACTTTTACTTGAAATATTTTACTCTAAGTCTGGGAAATATTGATTATTTTATGTTTGATTATTTTTAACCCTTTCCCAGCCAATCATTATAAACAACCATTCGATTCGCGGCACCGATACCCTATACTTTGTTTTAAAAAAGCAAAAATTCCCGGGTTGAAACATGAGCAGACTATAGTGTTAATTGCAACAAAGAGTCTATATCGGAGCCCGAAATTTTTGCCTGATACTGTACAAATCTCAGCCTATCACAGCCAAGTTGTGTTCGGGAAAACGCTCGGATTAATGTGTACTTGTGTTTGTGTGAATGTATGATGGTTGTTGTGACAGCTGATTATTTAGTTGTAAAGTGAAGTTATCAATATTGGAATATGCATATATTTATTCATTCAATTTTTTTAATCAATTTGTTTAGAAATAATTGGAAATTTTAATTCAATAAAATTATACTTCATTTATTATCAAGATGTTCTTATGTATATGTGTGATATATAAAATAAGTGGACAGTTGCGCACGAAGCATCATTGTCGCTCGGATACACTCGGCCTCACGTTCATGTCAAATATTAATAAATATTGCAAACTTTAACTAATAATATCTCTGATTCTAGAAAGTTCAAGGTTCAATTTTTTTCCCAAAGTTTTCTAAATTATATCAATTTTGACATATTAATTTTTTATTAAATTTGTAAGAACCGTTTTTTTGTTAGAACTAAAAATATAAAAAAATTAAAAAAAAATCCTATACCTGCAATAATAAACCACGTAAAAAGTTCACCTGTTTAGACTCAAATATTTCTAATACTAGATTGTTCATCATCACAAAGTTAAGATCATTAGATGCAGGGGAATTCCAAGATTTATATATCCAAAAATTAGAAAAATTGTAAGAAAACTTATCGACGGATGTACTCCCTTAAGCTATTAGTATTTTTTAATTTTTATTTTTTCGATCAATTTTAATTTGGTAACTCGGTACGAGGGGGAAGTCACTTGTGTAATCTGGTGTACATCGGAAGAAGAATCTTCAATAATCTCTTGTAATCTTACAGAAATGATTACGAAAAAATCGTGTAATCGATGTAATCTAAGGTACTGTTGTAATCTTTTATAATCATCAATAATCTTCAAAAATTTCATGTAATCACCATTAATCTTACGTCGTATATCTTTAATCTGCGAAAATTTTCTTGTAATCTTGACATGATTACAGAAAATCTCAGTAATCTTCCCTTCACTGTCTAAAAATCGCGCATGCGCGTGTAAACATGCACATGTATAGTATGCTAATTTTTTTTTTACTGTTCCGTAGGACACTTATGTTTTCGCTTTTCTGTGACTTTTGTTATTTCGAGATAAAACGTGAAGTCCTGAATCGAATTGGCTTGTGAGAAGCTCATTTTCTTTATTTTTCTTGGCCAAAAGCAATCGTCATATTTATTTCCAATTTTGGGGCCGTATTAGATTTAATATGCCTGTTTTTGGACATAGCCCAATTCCAAATATTGACCGATCAATTCCGGCAATGTTTTAATCGACGACCCTTCATCTGTAGACTCTACGATATTTTTTTCAAAATTTTCGGTCGTTCATTTTTTTTTTTATTCAACGATGTGTAGTGTCACAAACTGTTTTTTTACAATATTTTTCGAACCGCTGAACCGAACTAGTTGAAGTTAAAACAAATTCAGGTTTTTTTTTTATTCCAAAAACAGACATGATATTTTTTTTTCATTTTTGGGCTTTATTAGATTCAATATGCCCATTTTTGGACATGGCTCAATTCCAAATATTGACCAATCAATTCCGGCAATGTTTCAATCGACGACGCTTCATCTGTAGACTCTACGATATTTTTTTCAAATTTTTCGGTTGTTTATTTTTTTTTTATTCAACGATATGTAGTGTCACAAACTTTTTTTTTACAATATTTTTTGAACCGCTGAACCGAATTAGTCGATGTTAAAACAAATTCACGTTTTTTTTTTTCCAAAAGCAGACATGATATTTTTTTTTACTTTTTGGGCCTTATTAGATTTGATATGCCCATTTTTGGACATGGCCCAATTCCAAATATTGACCGATCAATTCCGGCAATGTTTTAATCGACGACGCTTCATCTGTAGACTCTACGATATTTTTTTCAAAATTTTCGGTCGTTTATTTTTTTTTTATTCAACGATATGTAGTGTCACAAACTGTTTTTTTACAATATTTTTGTAAACAGCAAGAAAAAAAAATAAAAAATCCCACGGAACACTTAGGGTGCACCTTGAGGAACTTTACTATCTTTTTTTTATTTATTAGTTTTTCATTATTTTTTTTTTCTTCTTTGAATTTTAAGTGTAATCATAAAAGATTACAGGGAATCTTTGTGATTACTAAAAAAAGTAATCTTGTGTAATCATTGGAAAGATTACATGATTACTGGTAATCTGTAATCTGGTGTACACTAAATTTTGGAGTGACTTTCCCCTCGTAATTTACTAAATAAAATCGAAGTGAAAATACTTCATACGTGTTGCGTAGTACGGTTGCCTTCGAGTTCAGTTATTATTAACAATAATTTTGTTCAGGCGTGATTAATGATTCAACCACACTTGTATTTTCGTGAAATGTATTTATTGAATTTTAAGAACTGATATTTCTTGATCGATTGATTTTTATTATATGATTGTTAACTCGAATGATTTGACTGAGCAAGACGTTAGGTTGTGTTCTTCACCAAAGGTCGAGGTGAACTAATCGAATATACGAATATTATTTTCTGTCTGAAGGCTTGCACGGTAATTTCTACATTGCACGTTCATACTCAACTGGATATATTCTGACGACAAAATATCCAGTCGAGTACATCCTCCCCCCGTTGAGCCGAATGGCTCAACACTGGGATGACTAGTATATGTATAAGAATAAGAGTGAATTCACGTTCTTGTTCGTCTTGTGTACGTGCTGCTCAATCATGTAAAGATTTTTTTTTTTTTTCCAATGATTACAATACTATGAATGACATTATGAATTATGAATTATGAATTATGAATTATTTGTTTGTTGAACGTCTTCGGGCAATGGACACAGTAGTTTGACTGAACGAGTGAACTCTCCGGTTGCAGTTTTGATGGTAGCCACACGTACGATCCCGTCTGTGCCTGGATTTTGCGTTGTTGAAGTTTGTTGAGATATTCTTGGCTCCATCGTGCCCATAAATCTTGTCGAACTTTCTTGATGTGATCTCAAGTAGACAGACGATTGGTTGGTGTTGAAACCATATGATCGTTGGGATCAGAGGATAATGTGGTGATGGGTCTAGAATTTAAAATGCCCTTAATCTCAATTACTAATGCTTCGAAATCGTGTAGAGCAAATAAAGATTTACCTGCTACTCTTTTCAAGTGATGTTTGAATATTTTAACGCTTGACTCCCATAGTCCGCCAAAGTTGAGTGCCATGGGAGGTATAAAATGCCATTCTACATTCTGATCAATCGCCTATTGATCAATTAAGTCCTAATGCTTTTTTGATTCAAACAGATCATGTAACTCTTGTAAGTGATTGTAAGCTCCGACAAAGTTTGTTCCATTGTCTGAGAATGTTAGACTTAAGATGCCACGTCGTGCTCCGAAACGACGAACAGCTGCTAGAAAACCTTCGGTGGTTGAATCCTCTACTATTTCTAAATAAATAGCTTTCATTGTCATACAGATAAACACATATACATACACTTTGACCCACCCACGATTTCGGTATTTTTTTCTTTTTATAAAAAATGGACTGCAAAAATCTACACCTGTTCGAGCAAACACGCGGTTAATTGTCACTCTTTCTTTCGGCGAAACACTTATTTTATAGTTCGTTGCGTCAGCTCTGAATCGTAAGCAGCGCGTGCATTTCTGTATGATGTGACGAACCTGATTTCGTCCGTCTATTAACCAATATTTTTGACGTAATGCTTATAGAGTTGACTAAACGCCTGCGTCATAATTTATAATATGTGTTTCTCTAACAATAAAATCAGTCAATGGATGTTTTGCTGGCAATAATATGGGGTGTTTTTGAGATAAAGTCAGTTTGGATTTTTTCAATCGACCACCCACTCGTAATATGCTGTCGGTGTCAATGAAAGGGTCTAAAGACTTAATGCGATTTTTAGACTTAATGCTATTCAAATCTAGCAAACGTTCTATTTTTTGCTGAAAGATTAAGGCTTGTAATGTTTTTAAGATGATTGATTCCGTGGCTCTGATTTCTTGTTTTTTCGAAAAACTTTTGTATTTATTGTTAAGTTTCATTCGAAGACAATAGGCTACGATTCTCTTCAATTCCGCGTAAGATGAAAATTTTAAGAATATGTGAGTGTCAAGTTGATTTATGAGGCACGTGTTCTTTTTCAATTCTGGAATCTTGTTACATTTTATTTTTTAATAATAATTACCCACCTGGCACCATAAAATTTAATTCGTCAAGAATACATCCATACGTTAACACTCTAACAAAACCTTGCATGACAAAAATTAAATTTTACAAATATACTTTACAAGGATCTATTTGTCCAGCAATTCATAAACATGAAAAAAAACCACCGTTTGGCAGGCTGGATGGCCCAAACATATATCACAAGCGATTTCACACCACAACAGCTGCAAGAACGTCGAGACTTGATACAACAACTACAGAGAGATTGATTGATATTGATTGATATATAAGTTTTATTGTCTAAATTTTAAACAAAATTTTGAATGATTACAATTAGAGTTTTATAGTGTATTAAGAAAGCTATTTTTGTGAGTGTGTGAGTATAATATAGTGTATTTATATTGCATATAGTTGATTATTAAGAATTCCATATAATGTTGTTGTTTTTGAAAATGTTACAATATCAAGTTTTATCAATTTTCATGTTGACGATAACAATATTTTAGTGCTTTATGTGCGTTGTGATCGCTAGTGTGTGTATGTTTGTGTAAATTTGAGTATGAATTGATTTGATAAACGAATGAATGAGCGTAGAACATAGCTTCATATCAGCAAAATAACGAGAGAGTGTGATAAAGAGAGAGAGAGTGATTGTTTGATAATTTGCTTCAATTTTACTAGGATCGTAGCCCGTAGGTCTGTTTATTGTTGAATGTGAAGATGAATGACTTTACGTTGCTGCATGATAGATTATTTTTAAGTGATTGAATGATTATATAGTGCGTGCAAGTGTGTTAGTGATAGATAATGCATGATTTTATTGTAGTATATTGTTGTGTGTAGGTTGACTTGCAGAAAGGATTTTATTGGAATGGTTGATGATTGATGATGTAAATGATTGAGACAGCATAGTTAAGGTAGTTTGAAGAGAGTCCAATTTGAGAGAGTGTATTTAAGAGTTGTTTTACCTCAACTATGCTGAATGACAGGCTATTTTTTGGTATTAGAGTGAATGAATTGTTTGCGTGGGTGTAAATGTCTATGTGTGTGTGTTTGTGACACATGGTATATGTTGATTGTTGATGCTATGGTGGTACCGCCAGTGGTCGGAGCCGCAAGCTGGCATCCATGTTGTTCTATCTAGATGGCAGTGTCGTCAGATGCTGATAATAATTATTAGGATGAAAAAATAACCTCCAAATTTCCACGATGATTTTATGCACACTTTTAATCGATTAATTAAAGTTTTGCGTAACTTCACCAGCAGTAATTTTTATAACCACTTGAAGTACGCAAAAAATCGCTTGCGATATGCCTAAAAGTATGAATGCCCGAGGGCAGATTACTGCAGAAATTTGTATCAGAGTAGGACGTTAAAGAATTTACGTGTACTATACTCACAGAGAGAGAGAGAGAGAGAGAGAACACTTAAGATGCCGAGGTCGAATTTGGGAATGGCAAATTCAAGATAACAGTGAATCAAGTCACAGCTTAGCCAACGTAACTTGCTCTACTCATGCCTATTTACTGTCTTCAAATCATCAATCTTACTTGGATACACCAATTATATTAAGCAATAATAATGATAATTATATATTAGATATTAATAGTATAATTATAAATTCTAATAGGTCAAGTGTTTTAAGCTACGATAATCATTTTAATACTAATAATTCATTGTTATATGATAGCATACATAACAATATTCCATTAATTACTAAGAATTCTGACAGTAAAACCTTTGCTTGTTAATTTTGAAATAGACTTGTAAAGAAAGAAAGGAAAGAAATTTGTACGTAAATCTGGTACTTAAAATGTGTCATGAAGTTTTTTATCACTTGTTTATTTATTTTATTATTTAGTTTTATGTTTACTGTACCTTTTGCTTTAATTGTCGTAGTTGCATTATTTGCAAGGTTTAATGTTTGTGAACAGCAAGATACTTGATTTTCAAATCTTCGTTCATTACTACACATATGAGATGTAGAGCCACTGTCAAGACGCCACAATTCAGTACGATTTGGTGTGAAAGTTGTAAGAGCTTCCACACCAATATTTAAACCAATTTCTTCAACTTTATTTGCATTTTCTTCTTTTGCTTTTCTAGCACGACAATTAGCATATGTGTGTCCTGGTTTTTTACAAAAACCACACTTTGGTCGTGAACCACTTGGTTTATTTTCTAAAGTACTTTCTCTAAATTGTAATTTATTGTAATTTTTCCAATTTTTCTTGTATTTATTTTGTGTTGTTAGTGAAGCACTTGATGCTGAAGAATCATTTTGACTTTTAGAGTCACTTTCCCCGAGAATTTTAATCTTCTGGACTTGGTAAATTTCCATGAGATTCTATTGCAACCTTAATATTAGAATATCTATTTGGCAAACTTAACAGCATCATCACAGTCAATAATTTTTCATTAATATTTATGCCAATTTGTTTTGATTCGTCTACATTGTCAAGAAATTTTTCCAGATGTATCCTAATATCTTCATCTTCTTGCATTTTTAAGGAGGTTATACACAAATTCATTGCGGGTGTTGCGGGGAGCTTCTGACGTCACAGTCTCAAGTGAAACTTGGCTACACTGTAAAATAATAAAGTGTAAAGTGCCTGCGCCCCGTATACAATATATGGGATTACGGGTATGTGTGTGTGTTTGAACATGCCATACGTTGCCACATCTAATTTTTGTAAAGTTTATAATTAATTTCTCATTAATTAACCGATCAACATATGAACATTTTTCGCGCAATTAATAAAACTCGGTTTCTAGTATATGTGTGATTTTTTTCAAGACTTTTTCATCATTTTTTCTATCCGAAAAAAATGGTTGAAATCTCCATAAGAGCCAATGTTAAATATTATTTTCAATAATTAATTACAAAAAATTTAACCGATCAACATAAGAAAATAATTATACCGTTGTATTCAAAATGAAAAGATCTACTTGTATACAAAATTTCAGAACATTCTCATTATATTTTTTAAAAAAAGAGTAATTTGTGTATAACCTCCTTAAAAATATTAATTTCTTTAATAGGCTTGCCATCCTATCAGGTCCTTTAGATTGATGAATTTTGTGTAATTTTATGCACATATCATTTGTAGAGTCACAATCTTTTATTTTTTTCAACTCACTGGGTTGTATTGACAAAACTAAATCAGCTTAAGCCTTTTGGTCCATTGATATCCAGTTGGTAAGTGTAGGATTTGGTTGATTATCTTGACTTTCAGGTTTTGGTATAGTTCCATTAACAAATCCGATTAGATCATTTTTGACAAGAATTGCAGTCATTTGAATCTTTCAAGTGTCAAAGTTATGCTTTCCTAGAGCTTCTACATGAACACTGTGATTACCAGCCATATTTTTTTAATTTATAGAACTAATAAATTATTTCTAACCTTCAAATTAACCGCGTGGCTTTAATTTATAATACCTCATAAAAAATATATTCAATGTATATTCATTTCATTTTTGCGAGATAGGCCCATAACCTGTTGTAATATATGAGGTTGGGTTTTTGAAATAATAATAACACAAGTAATCAGTTTACTATTAATGAACACACTTTCATTATAATAAAGACTGGTTGCTGATTATTTATTCAATTTTTTATTGTTATTATCTTTATCATTTGGAGTATATATGTATACAGTTGTATATGTCCATATATGTTTGTATATAAACATATATGATTGTATACAAGATGAATATAGTTCAAGTTGTATATAGTTGAATATGGTTGTATACAAACAGTTTATACTTCATATTCAAGTTTATGTAATTGTATAAACTTATATATGGAGAATTCTAATTTTTTTTTATTGAAGTGAAACTTCTTAAGAATGGGTAGTTAAAAAAAAAAAACAAAAGATGGGTGCAACGAAAGTAACGCAATGAAGGTAGTCAATTACAATTAATTTATTAATTTATTTATATATTTATCTTTTGTTTTTTCCTATTTACTGTTCATTTCCTTGACTACGATAGATTGAATTATCTGATTGAACATCAGACAAATATACAGGTAAGCTATACTTCTCTTTTAATGTAAATTATTTCAATTGAAACATTATAGATTCAATTAAAAATGATTATTTATCACAATTAATGAGAGATAAATTGAAACCATCAAAAAAAAATTAATCAATAAGTTAAATATGATGAGAAAACAATGTACACAAACACAAGAATATACTGGACCATTTTCATCACCAATATCATTAGCAATACCAAAAAAACTAAATGCTTTACATCAAAAATATCGTGCAGCATAAGAAAAATACATTAGCTGGTTATTGACTATCAGATCCATATTGATCGCCAAGATTACGTGAATTGAATGAAAAACTTATGGGTTCATTTCGTGATCTGAGTTTACCACTTCTTGAGCTACAAAAAGTTATATTAACAATACCTAGTAGTATACCAATATCAGTTGAAAAAAAATACGTAAATTATTGACACTTTATGAAAGAAAGTGTTCACAAAATAAAGATGAGCTAATATTACGTAGTATTAGACGTGTTACATTCACTGCATTACAAAAACGTCAATTTCGAAAATTCTTTACATTTCGTCGAAAAAATGGTTTTATTGAGGATAAAATATATCGTCATTTAGAACCAGGCTGTGCATTTCAACCTAAATTAAATCGTATGAAAACATATGATCTTGAAGCATTACCAACGTCAAATCAAAAAATGCATTTATATCTTGGACAAGCTAGTTTTGATTATTCACATAATAAAGATGCACGTGTATTACTTGAAGCAATGGATGAATTAGAAAACACGTGAAAATATACGAACACCAATGTATCATTGAGTTGCTGACAATATACTGAATATAGAAAAAAACGATGTCATCTGTTGTATTATCTGGTTTTAGTTATGGTACTGAAAGAAAGGACAACGAGATAAACAATTAGTACTGGTAGATTTTCCAACTGCACGTGTACTTTTTAAAGCTGGTTGTTCAGCACTTGAACTTGAAGTACTTTTGAAATTACCAAATAAAGTTATTGATACAAGTATTTATCATTCACCAAGTTGTTACAATTAGAGTGTCCATATGTTTAAAACAACTGTTTCATACAGAACAGAAGTAGTGTTTGAAATCAATCAAATTTGTCTAGTGTATACATACGTGAACTATTTGTTATGAACCATGATTTATATTACAGTTATATAATTAGTATTGCTCCTGTTATTGTTTAGTTGTTCTAGCAGTCATTGAAAAACCAAATGGAAAAAAATTAATGTACTCCATCAAAATTTGTATTATATTTATTTATATTTTTCAGGCTCCAACATGTCACATTATGATTTTAGAAACGATATAAGAGCATTGTTTAACAACGTTGGAAGCTTGATGTATCTGAAAATGATATATGTATAAGGGAAATATCAAGCATTTTCATCCTGATAAAAATCTTGATGATCCTCAAGTGACTGAGAGGACACAATATTCTTCAAAAATTCATCAAAGATTATAGCAATATTTCTCAAATGGTAATTTTACGTAGGCGAAGCCTACGGTATTGAATTCATACACGATTTTTTTAAAATGATCATATCTTGTAAAGTAATAAAGTTAGAAGAATCGTATTAAGACCAAATTATTTGTTTATGAAAATACTAAAACCGGGGACTTACTAAAAGTAATTTCAATTGTTAGTTAATTTGTTATTAACAAAAAACGATCACCATATAATTTTCAAAGTCAAATAATAAGAAAACTAAGAACAAATCATGGATGCGATTTTTTGCCAGGATATTGAGGTTGAATGTAAATAGAATTTCCCTCTATACGATTTTTGATTTTTTGATTTTATATGAAAGCTAGAATAATTTTCTATCTTGCTGATTTTTTTAGGAATTTTCGTAAGTTGTTTTTTTTAGATAATTGATGTCAAAGTTGACAACTTTAACACGTAGGTATAGGGACTGAACACATATTTTCTCCTGTAGCTCAAAAAGTTTCTATACGATTTTCCTTAATTTACTATCAGTTTGTAGTTTATGATAATACAGATTTTCTAAGCCCTCAACGATCAATTTCGTCTGTTGATTTTAAAAGATATTCAATTATCAGAATCAAAATTTTCTATCATTAGCCGTCATTCTCTCTCTTTTATTCGTCGTGCTGTCTCATGTTTCTTGGCTATGGTAGTATGTGTGTGTCTGACCAGATAGACTACATACACACATACTACCAAGAGCCTGTCAGTATAGTGAATATATTTTGGACAGAGGGGCACTGAAAATATTTTTTATAACCGTGTGTAGATGCGCACCCTCTCGGGCCCAAACTTCGTCCACCGATGCAATTTACATTTAACCTTAAGAATGACGGAATTTATAATAATCGAGTTAAAAATTGTTTTTAATGTCGTTGGAAGATTGTTAATAAACAAAAAAACAAAATTGCTGTTTTTTTATATTTTGCATAACTCTTTAAAATTTTAACTTAGAAGTTTTGTTTAAAGCTCAAATTAATTGTCTTTTCGATACCGAGAGCCACCCTCTCTTGATAAAATTTGCTCTGATCATTTGTTAATTAGATATCAGCAATTGTTTATAACAATCACTATCATCCTCTATGTTACAGTTGAAAAATAGTTACGAAGGAGTGATTTTAGCGATTTTTATCAAGACAGGGTGGCTCTCAGGAATTTCATATCAAATTTTTTGAGCTTAATAAAACTTTTTTATGTTAATTTGTTAAAAAGTTATCCAAAATATAAACAATTACCGATTTTTATTTTAAACATTTTTTCTTCAAAAAAGAGTTTAAAGCGCATGCGTAAAACTTTCTTTGCTGTGGTTACAATTTGCTTGATCGATAAAATAGTTATTTATATTACCATGTTATTGAAAAGAAAAAAAAAACTACCATGGACAAATTTTTATAAATAAAAGTAATAAACAAAATGGTTCTAAAAAAGATTTGTTTAGTTAAAAAAAAAGTAAATTCAACGATTTATTTTTTTTATATTTGTATTGATTTCTTTTTTGAACAAATCTAATAAAATTATTAATTACAAGTGGTATAACCTTAAATTTTTTTCATCTGTTTTTTGATTTATGTACATAATTTGACAGGTGAGAAACAGCGCGAAAAAAAAACAAAAAATATTTAATCATATAATTTAAAATTATTAATAAAAAAAAAAAACTAAAATGAATTTGGAATAATCAAGAGGAACCACACGGGCTTTCGCCGGAGTTTTGAAAATTTTCAATTTTCAATAGAACGAATCCGTTACTAAAAATTTTTTTTAATGACAACAAATTAATAACAATTAATAACAAATTTTATAATATTTTTGATTTTCATTATCAGTTGAAGAACAAAAACAGCAACAACAGCATCAGCAATAACAACAACAACAGCAACGACGACGACGACAATAACATGATTTATACGACCCATTATAGACGATGATTCCGATGTTAACATAATTTATGATACTTTTCATGAATTGTATGATTCTTTCGAGTCTGATGTCGAAATTATTTATTATTCATTTCATTATCATAAACAACAACAATAAAAACAATGACAATTTAATATTAGAATTAATTCAAATTATTAGTTTTTTGTGGTTATTCTCCATTTAATATTATATTTCCAAGTTATGTTAATGAAAAAACAGGTTGTGTTCAATTAAAAAAAAAAAAAAATTGGTCTATTACTATAATCATGTTTTATTAATATAAATATTTATAAAAAAATATTATGCTGTTTTATTTATAATGTATTAATTAAACTTTTTTCCAGATATTTTTCGAAATGTTTTTACGTCAATAGTTTGATTGAAGTTAATAAAAAAATTCTAATTTTTTTTAGACGATTGTTTTTTTATTTACCCAGGTTACGATGCAAAAATCGAAATAGTTTTCCAGATATTTTTTGAGATTCATAATTAATGAAGAATGAATAAACGAATTTCATTAGCGGCAGTCGAAGCAAAAGAAATTAAAACAAAAGTCATTATGATAGCTATGCCAGATGACCAATCATTGCTCGTTGCTTGTGAACATCCAAATTAATTTGAGTTGTTAAATTAAATGAAAATATAAATTTCTATCTTTTAATACTTCTTCGTCTGATGAATCATCATGATCTGTAACATCTAGTACCTGAGTATCAACTTCTTCCTGGACTCGCCAATAATACAAGATTTAAAATAAAAAATAGAATAAATTAATCAAATTAAAAATACGAAAATACATTTAAGTAAATTAAAATAAGTAAATGAAAAAAAGCAAATTCTTACTAGAACGTCTGAATATTTATCAGATTCATCACTTGTTGAAACACTGAAAAATTAAAAAATGTGTGAAAAAAAAAAACTTAAATCTATAAATTATTATAATAGTTTAAAAAAAAAAAACCATCAAAAATTAAAAAAAGAATCTATTGTTAACTATGTCAAGAAGCTATCTTTTATATTCGTAAGTTAACAGTTCTAATATTAATATTAATTAATAATTTGTAAACAATTTTATATGTCAATTTAATTTAATTCAAAAATGAAAAATATTTATTTTTAAAATTTTTCAGAAATTAAACTGATAAAAAATTTATAATAAATAAATAAAATAAAGAAATTGAGTTAATATACATGTATTGTGCACTTTAATAAAATTATTATCATACTTATCATTGTTAAATAATTTTAATGTTTTTTTTTCATCGTATTTTGTACGCCATGGTATCTTCATGTTACTATTTTTGATTAAATATAATTTATATGGACCTCGCTTTCGAGATAGTGGCATTTTTATTTTATAACGTTAAAAATATTTTTACGATAACATAAAAATTATATTATTTAAGAAAAAAAAAAATGTATTGTGTTTACAAGACACATGTAGTCAGTATCATAATATACGTGAACTTAGGCACGGTTTATCGAAACTCACAAATCGATATACGTTAAACTGAACGCATCAAGTATCAAAGTATACATAAGGCGCATTTAAACCTGTTGATACATGTTTTGTTCTTTTTCATAATCGTCAAACAGTACTTTTTATATTGTTATATATTAAATTCTTATCCGTGAATAAATCAAAAAGTAAGTAATATTTTCAAAGTTTGATAAATCATTTTTTTATATAATTAATTGTAACGTGACATTTTTGCATGTTACCTTCTCGGACTAATTATCAAGTATTTTATTTGGTTTATTTATTAATTTATCATGAAATACAAAAGAAACCAAAACCAATATCCAGAAACGTAAATTATTATTATTTTAGTGTTAAAATCGTGTAGTTTTCAATTCACCCTAAAACTCGAAAAAGGTATGAGCTAAAATCATGAGGTTTTCAATTCGCCCTAAAACTCGAAAAAGGCATGAGATAAAATCGTGAGGTTTTCAATTCGCCCTAAAACTCGAAAAAGGCATAACACATTCATACCAAAAATACCAAATTAACGTCAATTAAATCCAACAACCGAAACAAAGACCAAAATAACCAAATAGCGTATCAATAATTAGCATAGAGGGACGCTAGGATCACTCAGTGTGCTGGTTATGGTAGAAGGGCCGGATAAAATCACAAGGAAAAATATTCAATACACAAATTAAATAATCAACAAAACACATTATTATTTTTATACTCAAAAACCCAAAACGTAATATTTATTATCCAAAACTTAAACGTAAATCCAAAATACAAAACGTAAACTCAATAATCCAAAACGTAATACATAATCTTAATCACGACCTTGAATCTAATATATTAATTAAATTAACAAAAGGGACCGCGTTTCTAATTATTTAAACAAAACCAAACTAAATTATCAAATGAAAAATGTATGCTTGACGTTGCCCATGATTCACACGGCCAACGCCCCAAAAACTAACCTACAAAAATACACATGTCTGCTGGGTCTCCAGCTAGACACATGAGTACCCTAATATACGTAAAACAAGAGCTGATCACGAAGCGTGTGCATCTTACCACGTCCCACAGCCAAGAGAGAGAGTTCAGCCCAAGATATTTTGGAGCAGCTCGGATCTACCAAGCTGTCCCCACTCAAAGCTATCCCTCCTCTCTTTATCTTGATAAAAAGGGGGAGAATATACTACAAAATAATAATAATAATACAAAAAGAAAATATTAAATACTAAAAATATATTTATATAATAAATGAAACGGAGTCGTTGGTTGGAGGATTCGTCCGCTTGGTGTCTTTCCGTGTATAAGGCAGTGAGAATCACTATATAATATATTAAATATTTTAAATGCTGAATATTTTTTTATTGATTTTATATTAGTTGATCTTGGAAAGTAAGGTTGATGCTTATGTCATGAAAGAACTAGTGATGTATCTTCGAATTCTTTTTCACTAATTAAAAATTTGTTATTTGAATATTCAAAATTCATATATAATGTTTAAAAAAAAAATTAAAAAAATTGTTTTATAACAAATATAATATTAAAAAAGTTAGCTTAGTTTTTTTTGTCATGGTTTAACATAATAAAAAATTTTTTATTTTTTTTCTATTTTTATTATCTAAAATTTGTAAACATTACAAAAGAAAAAAGAAACGAATTAATAATAAAATAAAATAAACTGTAAAGACAATATCCTTGCAAAATTTAATAATAGTTAATTTATTTTATTTTACAATTAATAATTAATAATTTTTTTTCCGTTTTTCTCTTTAGAATGCCAAAAAAATTATTTGCATTAGTAAAATGGACAGAAGGACAATATAAAGGTTCATATACAGTTGGCATGGATGTCAATTGTATCAAGAAATTTGATGACAAAAAATTTATCAATGATGAGTATAACCCAGAACAACCATTTGTTATTGAATGGCGTGATTCAGCACGCAAACCACTTGGAGGCTGGTTACTGTATGAAGCTCATATTATTGCAATATCAGGTAAATGAAAAGTTATTATCTATGATTTTATGCAGTAAATTTTTTATTTGAATTTATGATATTTTTTTAATAAAAAATTTTAATATGTTTTCAGCTAGTATAAGTGTGTTGGAAAAAAAAATGAGCATCATTGATGGGTTTCAATCTCCTGACCGTACAATTAATCCAAAGTCTTTATCTATTGATGAATCAAGTACACCAAAAATGTCAAATAAAAAACAACTTAAAACTTCAGAGGTATAAACATTTAATAATAATGATAATAAGTGCTTTTAATATTAATTATGAAAAATTATTTATATTTTATTTAACAAAATTAATTGATTTCTTGTTATTTATTTATCATAAATTATAGGACATATAATATTTAATTATAATAATTTTTTTTTTTACTCTTTTCCAGATCATTCACATCAATCTAAAAAAAGATGATAAACAAAGAACAAGAAGAGAAAATATTGAAAGAATAGTACATACAATTAAACAAACAGTAAGGTAAAATTTTAATAGTTTTAGAATTCATTATTTACAATGGAAAAATCTACATTTAATTGATATTTTTGTTTCTTTCTTTTTTTTAGGTCAATTTGGAAAAAGAATATGATGAGAAAATATCAAGTGATAGAGATTCTGAAGATGAAATTGAGGAACGAAAAATAACAAATAAAAAGAAAAGAATAGTAAGCCTGAATTTTAATAATTATATTCATTATCTACAATAAGGAAAATATATGTGTATTTATTTAAAACTTTAATTATTGAGAAATAATCATCAATTTTTTATTTTTTTTTTCTAGATCAATTTAGAACAGGAAAATAATATTGAAAGAACCAACAATATAATTGAACCATCAGTAAGATGAAATTTTATTATTTACTATAAATAAAATATATGTGTATATATTTTTAAATTCAATTATTTAGTATTAATCGGAAAAATAATTGACAATTTTTTTTTTTTTTTTTTCAAGATCAATTTGGAACAAGAAAATGATAACAAAATATCATGTGATGAAGATATTGATGAAAAAAATTACAACAGTATAATTGAACAATCAGTAAGATAAAAATTTTATTATTTTTGAAATTCATTACTTATTATGACATTTGTTTATATTTTAAAATTTGATTTTTTAAAAAAATTAGGAAATTAATTATTAGTTTTTGTTTTTCTAGATCAATTTGGAACAAGAATATGATGAACAAATATTGAGTGATCAACATTTTAATAATAACATTGATAAATCCAAAATAATAAAACAAAATGAGCCCTCAGTAAGTTCAAATTGTAATATTTCAATTACAATAAATAATTATTATTTAAATAATACGAGTAATAATAAAAATACTAAGTTATATTTTTTTTTCTTTATTCAGAATAAATTAAAAACTAATGAGGATGTAAATGTTAGTAACAAACGAAAATCTAATGAAGTGTAATGTCCTGCGGTAGGCGCACCAATTTTTTTTATTTTTATGTTTAAACCTTTTTATCTTATTATATATTCAGGGTATATTTCGATACCCCGAGCTCCATCTTACGCAATATAACAGTAGTATATTTTGGGGAACCAACGACTTGGCCCCCTCAATAATTTTCTTGAGCCGGCACTAATGCCAAGCGGCAATACCGCCAATTTTCTTAATTAATTTAACATATAAATTAGTACAGTGAGTGATATCAACAGAATCGCAAAATTACAAGGATTCTCTTGATACCACTCATGTTATAAAATTTTAATTAGAAATATTTTTAATTATTAATCAAAGATCACGCTTTCGGGCTGACCAATAGAAAAAAAGTAGACTAAGGAAAATAGGAAATGGACCAGGAGAAAACCGAACGTCTCCGAAAGATCCCCACTTTTCTAAGGGTTGATTGAGTCCCAAACTAAATCGATCTAGATTTTACAGAAGACTTGGTCTGCAGTCTCTGCACCATAACTAGCTCTTCCAGCTCTAATTAAGTCCTACTTAATCGCCGAAGCTTTATTCTTCTAATAAAGACTTAGAAAATTTGATTATTTTTGGGTTTAAAGACTTAGAATATTTTATTTTTCTGAATTAAAACTTAGAATATTTTTAATTTTCTGAATAAAGACTTGGAATATTTTATTTTTCTGAATTAAAACTTAGAAAATTTTAATATTTTTAAATTAAAACTTAGAAAATTTTTAATGTCTGAATTTTGACTTGGAAAAGTTTAATTATTTTTCGGATTAAAACTTAGAATATTTTTATTTTTCTGAATTAAAACTTAGAATATTTTTAATTTTCTAAATAAGGACTTGGAAATATTTTATTTTTTTCTGAATTAACACTTAGAAAATATTAATATTTTTAAGATTAAAACTTAGAAAATTTTACAATATCTGAATTTTTACTTAGAGGAATTTAATTATTTTTGGATTAAAACTTAGAATATTTTTATTGTCAAATCAGTTACAAGTTTAATTATTCGGATTTAAATATTATTAATAATTATTTCTGCTATACAATAAATTTAATTAAATTTGTGTTAAATATATTTTAAATTCAATAAAATAATTAATTAATTAAAGATTTAAATTGTGTACTACGCGAGTGCTTTACTTTTACGACTAATACCGTTGTCCATCACCAATCAACTACACATCTTTAATTACCTACTTTAATCAAAGCGAAGCCCAGGTCAAGGTCCACGTCGTACATAGCCAGTAATTTTTATTCATCTATCATTGTAAGTACAATTATTAATGTTATATTAAGTGTTTATTTGTGTTTTATATCAGTGTAATTTTAAGTAGAGTCACGGCGATAATCAAGTGTAGTAATTACGTAAATGTAGAGTCAGTGTTTCATTTATATTTTTTTTTTAACAACTAGATTGCTTCTCAATCTAGTTGATAATTACCGGGTCTCACAATATTTTATTAACGGGTCGTTTTTTTTTAATATCTCAAATCACTGACTCCGTAATTCGCTTGATGTTTCTCTCTCTATATTATCGACGCGTGGGGCCTTTGTTTTAATGTATTTTTGCGTATTTTATATTTTTATATTTTTATAATTTTTACGTCGAATTAAGTGTTTTTATATGTAATTTTTAATTCAAATCATGGTGTTTCCTATAAATAAAATTGATGCTTTTTCCGAATAATAAATCTCGTGTGTCGTCTCAATTATTTTATTATAAAATTATATTTGTGTTTGTGTTATATTTTTCGTGTCCTTTTCAGGTGTCATTTACCCTTCCTAAATTACGCGTCTATCTGCCCAAACCTACCTATAGTTTGTCTTAAGTGCGCTGGGTGAATTGGGTCAATTAATTACGAATCAAGCAGGATTATTTTATAGGGCAAAATAATTATGCCTTGTAAATAATCCGGCTACGATATTTCAGAAGAATATGTCACCAAAGAAGATTTAAAAAACTGTAAGTAATTTTAAATAATTTTTTTATATTAACCTTTAATTTATTATTGAACATTGATATGATATATTGATTGATTATGAATATTTTTTTATAGTTGCAGCAGATCTTTTAACTCAGCTTGGAATTAATCCTCGTAAAGAATATAAAACATCAGATTCTACTGATGAAAATTCCAAAACTGATTCCAATATTAAGGTATTTTTTTGATGTTTTTTTTTTTATTTATATTATAATTTTATAATCAATTATAGAAAAAAGAATATTAATTGAATTTGTTTATTTTTTTTTTTTTTTTAATAGCTAAAAGTTTTAGAATCAAAAGATAAAGAACATCAATTAGGAATTCCATATGATAAATGGAAAACCGCTAAAACTAAATCAACATGCACATCGATGACATGGTCATTAGTTTTGGCAGCATTTGACCAAAAAACTTTGATTGCTAGTAATTATCATGGAGGTGCATCTAAAAAAATTAGCAATGATAAAAACCAAATTGAATTGAAGAGACTTGACGAAAATATTATTCTTATTATAAAAAGTAAAATAATAACTAAATTTTTATAAACAATTATTACAGAATAAAATAAAATACAATTTTTTTTATTATTATTAAATATAAAATATCACTTACCTTTTTTTTTTTTTTATAGAAACTGTCAAGGATAGATTTCCAACACAATTCAATGCTGTATCTTTTGGTTCAAACATAAATACAAGATTGTCGCAATTACGTAAAAATATACAACTACAACAGGTAAATTTTATATAATAAATAAAAATTTTCGTGAATTATACAATAATTCAAACTGAATTATAATAATTTAAAGATAAAATATTAATTTAATTTTTTTGTTTCAGGAAAAAATTGAGGAGACAACAAATAATTAAATTTAAAATACATTAATAAATTTCATTCAAATAATATGTTTATTCACATAACTATTAAATTAATATTAGTTTTTTTTTTTTTTTTTATGAAATAAAATTTATAAAAAATACTCATATATTTTTTTGAAAACTTGAATTTTCTCTTTGAATTTTTTATTGAAATCTATTTTTTTTATATATAAAATTTTATAAAAACTTTATAAAATTTTATATAAATTTTATATAAAAATTTTATAAAATTGAAAAAAAAATTATATAAAATTTTATAAAAATTTGTTATTTATTTTTATAAAAAAAGATGTCAAATTTTATGAAGAACTTTATAAAATTTTCATATAAAATTTGTCATCAAATTCGCCCACTTTTTTATAAAAACATTTTATAAAATCAATCATGGGGGTTGTTTATCGAATTAGTTTAATTTTATTTATTAACTTGAATTTATTTAAGTTGATTTTTTGTAGAAGCAAGTGACAAGAGAGAGTTCCGTAGGCTACGGGATCGCAAAAGCAACTGATTAAAATAGGGGTCCAGGACGCTATCCAGCTTCTGGGCCTTAGTATCTGAAAATTCTAGAAAAATCTAGAAGGCCAAACGACGCCGGTATAACGAAGCGTCGTTTGGAACCGACAAAATTTCCAAAATGTTTTCACATTTATTTTATTTCATTCCTCGAAAGACTGGGTGGTCTTCGAGATCAGCGTCCTAATCCTCATTGTCCTCAAACTGCAACATCTTTCTAATGACAAACGTTGTCAGTTTGAGGGATTGGTCGGCATCGACTCGTGCCGTCAGAGGATTAGATACGCTGGCTCAAGGTTTGTTGTACATTTTATTTTTTATTTTATTTTGCCTTTTATTTTATTTTCTCAAAATGAATTTTACTTTTTCTCTCTCTCTCCCTTCTCACTTACCTCTTTTTCCGACGGAACATACTCCCCCCGTTGAAAGAGTACAAGATCAACTCAAATATTGTATTTAAATTTAACTTATTAAATAGTTGATACATGATGATAAAGAAAGAAAAAAAAAAATTTTTATTTGATAATTCGATATAATAATTTACAGTATAAGTGCGATGTGCTTGTGCACCCATGGCATTGTCTTTATAAGTGTACCCGATTCCGTAAAACGCTCAGGGAAACCATGGTAAAACCTGGCCAGTACACTATCTTATATTAATGATATTAATTACAAACAAATGATAAAAAACTTGAAAACATGATTAAATTAATTATGACCATTGGCATTTCAAAAAATTAAAAAACATAATTAAATTTTAGAAAATTGATAATTTAGAAAAATTGAAAATATAATTATTCTAATGATTAAGTAAAATCAGCAAACTCTAGAATCTAAATTGATTGACGCATTAACTTATGATGTTAGCTTAGAGTATCATGACTCTAGATTGAAATAATTATACAATATGATTAATTGAGTTTAGTATATTATACAGAGAAATATAAAAAATACTTGCATATGCATGTATAATGTATATATATGTTTAATATGAACTTTACTTCGCCTAACAAATGCAAGTATAACTAATAAATACAAATAAAATACTTGTATATTAATATATACAAAGGCGCATATATATATGATATCCTAATTATTATTATTGACGTCATTGAATGGCAGCGGGCACAGCAATGTGACTGATCTGGTGTAGGTCCCATTGGCCGTCTTCACGACTGCGGTTCTGACTACTTGGTCAGCTCCTGGATATACTTTAATCACCCGTCCGAGTGGCCAACTAGTGCACGGAGCATTTTTCTCCACCAGGAGGACTATTTTGCCAACCTTAATGTTAGCGGTGTCCTTAGCCCATTTATGACGTTTCTGTAACTCGTGTAAATATTCAATATGCCAACGAGCCCAGAAATGTTGTTTCATCTCGGTAATATGTTCCCAAGATGACAGTCTATTATTGGGTGTATCAGTGTAGTCTTGTTCCGGCAAGCTTTGAATGGGTTCACCAATTAGAATATGTGCGGGTGTCAGGACATTAAGGTCGTTGGGATCAGAGGACATCTGTGTGAGAGGTCTTGAATTTAAAATACCTTCAACCTCAGTGGTGAAGGTCGTAAATACTTCATAGGTAAAAAGTGATTCACCTACTACTCGTTTGAGAAGATGCTTAAATAATTTTACTGTGGATTTCCATAATCCGCCTTGATGCGGTGATAACGGTTGAATAAAGTTCCATGATATTCTTGGTATGTGTGAGGATATAAAATTATGTAATAGTCCTTTATGCTCATCAGAATTTAGTAGGTTATACAATTCTTTTAAATGATTATTTGCCCCGACAAAATTCGTACCGTTATCGGAATAAATTTTAGAAGGGGTATCACGTCTTGCAATAAATCGAAGCAACGCTGCCAGAAAACCTTCAGTCGTTAAATCGCTTACTACTTCTAAATGTACTGCCTTTAAAGACATGCACACAAATACACAGACGTATATTTTTACTCTAGTGGTATTACGAAATTTTTTCTCTTTGATAAAAAATGGACCACAATAGTCAATACCAACAAATTTAAAAACGTTTCTGGCATTGACACGGTCTTCAGGTAAATCTGCCATTTTGAATTTTTCAGCTTCAGCTATGAAGCGGAAACAAGTCATACATTTTCGTATGACCTGGCGTACTTGGTTTCTTCCATCAAGAACCCAAAAACGTTGTCGCATAGCATTTAAGGTGGTTTGTATACCAGAATGTAATTGTCGAGAATGGATGTCTTGTATAATTAAGTCAGTGAAATAATTTCTCGACGGTAGTAAGATGGGATGTTTTTGGTTATAAGAAATGTTAGCTCGCTTTAGACGACCACCTACGCGAAGTAGGCCTTTTTCGTCAAGGAACGGACATAAATTATTGAAACGTGAATTTTCATTTTGAATTTTTGAGTTGAGAATTTTAATTTCTGTTTTAAAATGGATTCCTTGAATAAAAATTAAAAGCTCATGCTCTGCTTTAGAAATTTCTTGGCTTGACAGAAATTTATTTTGAGGTGAGACAGCTGAGTCATTGGCCATCTTTGAACAACGTATTTTTAAGGCAACGATAAACCGTTTCACGTAAGCATATGTCCTCAATAATTTTTGATAAGTTGAGCAATTTTTTATTAAGGCATTAACAATGGATGTTGTTCAGAAATAATTAAACAAACATTTTTCTTGTATTCTAAATCAGTTTTGTCAAGGATTTCAATGGGTTCTGGCCATCGAGCTTCAGGTTCTTGAAGCCAAGAAGGACCAAAGCTCCATTGTTTATTGTCAATTAAGGCCCGAGGCAACTGACCTCGTGATAGAGCGTCCGCTGGGTTATCCTCTGACTTAATGTGTCTCCAATGAGCTTTTTCTGATAGTTCTTGAACATTAGAGACTCGATTGGCTACATATACATTCAGTAAATTAGAAGGTGTTTTTAGCCAATGAAGAACGACTGTAGAGTCACACCAAAATATTATTTTTGCAGGTGTAAAATTAAAAGAGCTTGAAACCTCTTTGTATAATTGGGCTAATATTTGTGCTCCACAGAGTTCAAGGCGAAGTATCGTTATTTGTTTCAAGGGGGCGACTCTGGATTTAGCACATAATAATCTACAATGTATAGATTGATCTGGCAATGTCGCTCTTATAAAGAGTACACTATAACCTATGTTGCTGGCATCACAAAAGCCATGTACTTGTATGTCAGAACCAGTGTCTGTATAAATATGTCGATCGAACGAAATCTTATTCAGAAATTTTAATTTGAACAAATTTTTGTTCAGAAATTTTTTTCAACAAAATTTAGCCATGATGTATGTATATGAATTGGGACGGATTCATCCCAGTCGATTTTGACTTGCCATAATTCCTGCATGATTTTTTTTGCATGCAAGACTACTGGCCCGACTAGTCCAAGCGGATCGTATATTTTAGCGATTTCAGAAAGAATATTTCTCTTGGTGACCCTTTCAGGGATTGAAATCGATTTTACGCAATATTGAAGTACATCAAATTTAGCCTCCCATGCGATACCAAGAGTTTTTAAAGTACAGTTTTTATCAAGTATAAAATTAGAATTAATATTAACATTTGATAAATCAGATACTAAATTTGGTTCGTTAGAGGCCCACTGACGAATATTGAATTGACCACATTTTAGTAAATTAACAATGTCGTCACGGAGTTGACGTGTTTCTGAGATGGTACTAGCACCTGTCAAAAGATCATC
Organism: Aphidius gifuensis; assembly: GCF_014905175.1. NCBI lineage: Eukaryota > Metazoa > Arthropoda > Insecta > Hymenoptera > Braconidae > Aphidius > Aphidius gifuensis. The sequence goes on from NC_057792.1 coordinate 13,522,495, forward strand.
ACCATATAGATCATTTTCCAATATATGAGCAGCTCGAGGAAACCGATTCATTTCATCGTCAGCCAATTGCTGAATCGTACGAATTGCAAGAAAAGGAGAACAGGTAACTCCAAACGTGTTTGTATTTAATTCAAAAATTTTGATCTCCCACGCGCCAAAGAGTTCTTTGATACGCTCGATCATTTTTGTGTAACAAAATTTGACGATACATTTTCTCAATATCAGCTGTTATGACGTATCTATGAGAACGAAATTTGAGTGATTGCGTAAAAATTGTATCTTGAATAGTAGGGCCCGTCATTAGAATATCATTAAAAGACTTATTATTTTTGGATTTTGCGGATGCATCAAAGACTACTCCAACCTTTGTGGTGGAGCTGGATGTCTTGATGACTGCATGGTGTGGTAAATAACATTTATGGTTAGAATTATCTGAGACAAGAGACATATGACCAAGATCAATGTACTCTTGCATGACCTTAAAATATTCTGTTTTTAATTCATGGTTGGACGAAAATTTATTTTCCAACGCATGAAATCGTCGATAGGCTGCCGCTCGAGAATCCCCGAAAGTGTGATCACCTTTAATGAGTGGGAACCTAGCGATATATCTACCACTCGGGTCACGTGATATGTTTTCAAAAAAATGTTTTTCACATAAAATGTCTTGTTTTGCCTTTGGTTTTCCAAAGCTAATTTCTTCTAGCCGCCAAAAATCGGTCATTTGTTTTTCAAGGCGAGTTAAGTTACAAGATAAGGGAAAGGGATGGTCAGGCATCAAGGTAGTACCTGCTACTGTCCATCCGAGAAGAGTTTTTTGAAACCTTATTGAAAAGACTCGTCTGATAATGGTATTTGACCAACTGACATTAATGATAAGGTTGGTTCTGCCCCTATCAACATATCAATAGGCTGTGGCATATAAAATTTTGGGTCGGCCAATTTAATATTTTTGGGGATTTCTAGATTTTCATCATGAATTAACTCCGGAGGTGATAACCCTATAATTTCAGGTATCGTAAAAAATGTCAATGTTTGTGAATAATTATAAAAATGGGCATAAAAGGTTAGTTCTAAGCTATTTTTTGTAAAAGTAGTAGTGGCGTTGATGCCATTAATAGGTATGGAACACCTTTTCATTACCAAATTCAGCTGAGATGCTAATTTTCGAGTAATGAAATTGGCTGTTGAGCAGGTGTCTAAAAGAGTTCGACAATTTATATAGTTTCCCGTTTTGTCTTTGACTTTCACTAAAGCACTTGGCAGCAGAGGAACAGCTGTCTTTAGTGATCTAGTTAATAGACAGACATCCTGCTTAACGGGAGTTTCTAAGGCTAGTCACTTCGTCTTTTTTTCTTTAATTTTTGACACAGTCTCTTTTTTTGCTGAGTCAGGTACCTTTTCGTGCAAGTATATATTGTGCTTTTTATTACATAACCTACAATTTTAAAGAAGCAGTCACCTCGATGATAACGGAGACAGACTTCGCAAAAATTGGCTTTTTTCACAATCTCTCGTCTTTCAGGTACAGACATTTTTTTAAAGTTATCACACTCATATAAAGCATGTTGTCGATCTCTACAGACCATACAATTATTGGACGTACTAATTGTAAGTGTTGGATGTGAATTATTATTATTATTATTATTTTTCTTTGTAAATTTATTATTAAAACGTCCCCTTTTATTGGGAAACTGAGTGTTTTTTGTTGTATCAACAGTCTCACTTTGTTTCCTTTTAAAATGGGATAAATTATTAGCTTCGTTTACCAAAAACCTGATGGAATCAGCTAGTGGTGGAAATTTGCTTTGTTGGAGAGTATTGACCCATTTTTCGGCTGTAGATCGATGTAGTTTATTTTCCAGAAGGACGACGACCATTTCTGGAGAATGTACTACCCCTAACGTTTCAAGACAGGTCATGTGACGCCGCAAATTATCGACAAGGGATCTCAAACCTTCTGCCGATTCTTTGGTTTGAGCTGGTCAATTAAATATCGCATTTATATGGGTTGCGATAATTATTCTCTCTAATTCAAAATCTTGTTCCAACATGGTCCAAGCTCTTTTGAAGCTGGAATCAGCGATAGGGTAATTGGCGAGTTTCTTTTTTGCCTCACCAGCTAGAGCTGATTCAAGAAGACGAAATTTATCTATATTATTTAATTCTGGGTGATCTATAATTAATGCTTGGAAGGAATTTTTAAAAGATAACCAATCTTCCAAATTTCCGTCAAATGTCGGAATCTTTGTTTGAGGTAATTTTAATTTTTGTTTAGACTGATTGTTTTCTGGCTGAATGGGCGTTGGGACGGTAGGTTGCTCGAGTGCACCTATTCTTGTGGCTAAATTAAAATATTTTTCCATAATATTTTCAAATTCAATTTCATGGCCGTTATCTGGTTCAGCTATAACCAAATCATTATGTAGTGACTCGAATTCATTATATAAATTTGTAATGCAGTTCAGACGTAACCGCATCTTTGCTACTTCGGTCGCGTCATTTTCTACTAAATTCTGAAGTATAGTAATTTGAGCTTTGAGTGTTGTCCTTCGTTGGACAATATTCCTCACAGATACCATGATTATCGATTTAAGATTACAACAATCAACAGGCGACAATTCAACTCACTCACTATGTCCAATAGCGTGACGTTAATTGTATTAATTAATGTAGGCAAGATTAAAGATTGTCAAAATATAAACAATATTTGCTTTGTTTTTTCAATTTGATTGTGCTGAATTTTATAAAATGTATTGCAAAAGATTATTGGATTTAAATTGTCATTTATTAGAAAATGAATGACCTCAATGATTTAATTCTATTTATATATTTCCACAATAATTCAGTTCTTGTATTTTTTACTTTAAAACAATTTCAAGTTACTATATCTTGAGTTTAATTAATTTAATTTATTGTAAAAATTATTGAGTTACTTGAGTATATAATTACGTAAGTCTATAAATTTGAATAAACGAGTAAATTGAAAAATCGACCGTTAATTGTTGATTGTTTTGATAATCGATAAACTATCGTTATTGCGATTTATCGAACGTTATGATTTATCGCTTCGATTATCGATTCTCTTGACTATCGATTTTCGCTTAACCGTCCTTTAAAGTTTTTATTTATTTTTAAATAAATGGGTGATAATATAATTCGTCAATTATATTTTTATTTTAGTAATTACGTAATTGTTTGATTTTGATGTATTATTAATTAATAAACTATTCAATCAATTGTCAAAAAAATATATAAATTTTTTGTTTTAATTAGTTTATTATTTAATTATGTATATTATTTATTCTGTCATTGTTTAAACCCGATATTTATTTAATCGACAATTAAAGTTTGATATTTTAATTTTTTTAATTTATCATTACTTTTTAAATTTATTGATTGAACAATTTATTATTATTATAGCTACCAAGTGCTATTGATTGTTGGGTGTTAATTATCAAATGATTATGATATTTTTTATTTTTATATTGTTGATATTATTTAATTTTGATCATCTTAAACAAATGTATTTATTATTTAAATGATTTTAATTTTATGATATCGCACAATTATTCTAAACAGTAAAAAACAATTCAGTGACTTGCCGTTTGATGAGTCTTTGGACTCGTATGGCTGCAGTTTGGTGTCAGCACGTAGTTAAGTTTTTGCTCGGCTTGTGTTGAGCGCCTTTGTCGCTCGTATATATACGTATATGCACGTGTATATATATATATATATATTTAAATATGATTGTTCAATTGGTTTCTAATAGACTATATATTATTATATAATTTTATATAGATTTTAGAATTATTGTTAATTTTTATTTTACACAAATAACGCACTATCACTTTGTAATAAGTTTATAATGAATACATTATATATTTTAATAGTTAGTTTAATATAATTTGCGCACAACTAAAATGCTGTCACTTCAAATTTGATTGATTTATGTTGTTTGAATATAATTATTCAAATCGTTTATAGTATAATAATATATATATATATTTTGTATATATGTTTATTATACGTGTATAAGTTACACAATGTACGCACTTGTCACTCGGTTAAATTTAATTAATTCACTTAATTTTTATATTTATTTATTGTTTTTGATAAAATATATTATTTTATTTTAATTTGTTTTATCTAAATGTCCCTGGTTTCGGCACCAAAAAATGTTGGATATATTGCCCGTTAAGGGATTTATATCTGGTATTGAATTTAGGATATATATTTAAATAATCAACACAATAATTTTTTGTATTTGTTTTCGTTTAATTTTAATTATCATTTAAAATTATTATTTGAAAATTATATTATTATTTAACTTGTTTATCAAATTAGTTTAATTTTATTTATTAACTTGAATTTATTTAAGTTGAATTTTTGTAAGAGCAAGTGACAAGAGAGAGTTCCGTAGGCTACGGGATTGCAAAAGCAACTGATTAAAATAGGGGTCCAGGACGCTATCCAGCTTCTGGGCCTTAGTATCTGAAAATTCTAGAAAAATCTAGAAGGCCAAACGACGCCGGTATAACGAAGCGTCGTTTGGAACCGACAAAATTTCCAAAATGTTTTCACATTTATTTTATTTCATTCCTCGAAAGACTGGGTGGTCTTCTAGGTCAGCGTCCTAATCCTCATTGTCCTCAAACTGCAACATCTTTCTAATAGCAAACGTTGTCATTTTGAGGGATTGGTCGGCATCGACTCGTGCCGTCAGAGGATTAGATACGCTGGCTCAAGGTTTGTTGTACATTTTATTTTTTATTTTATTTTGCCTTTTATTTTATTTTCTCAAAATGAATTTGACTTTTTCTCTCTCTCTCTCTTCTCACTTACCTCTCTTTCCGACGGAACAATGTTAATTAACAATTGAATATCTGCTTTATTTATTGAGGTACAAATTCTGCTCCCCCTGGTGGAAATATTACTTCAGCATTACTCTGGCATTTCTCCGTTTTTGGCTTATTTCCGGAGAAATTACTCCAGCATGAGGTTGATGGCGGAGAAATTATTCCGGCAAGAGATTGATGGCGGAGAAATTTTTCCGGCAAAAAAATCGTAGCAGATTAATTTTTCCGACATTAATCTCATGCCGGAGTAATTTCTCCGGAAATGGGCCAAAAACGGAGTAATGCCGAAGAAAGCCGGAGTAATGGCGGAGAAATATTTCTTTCAGGGCTTCATTTAATAATTTTTTTTTTATTTTAAAGAGTAGAACGTGAACTAGAATGGAATGTGTACCTCAATAATTAAAGCAGATATTCAATTGTTAATTAACGTTTTGTTAATTAACATTAATTAATTTTTTTTGTTGTTGTTATTTTTGAGGTACAAATTCAGGGCTTTAGTACAAATTATTTTGCGTCTGTAGCAATTTTTTTTCCCCCTGAGTCATCTAGAAAAAAAATCGGTTTAAACCCTTTCTCCACTCTTTAATTTTAAGGTACAAATCAAAACAATTGCGGTGCAAAATGGTACAAATTAAGACGCTTCTAGTGAGTATATTTTAGATAATTTTCTAGGACTTATGCAGGCCAGGTTCACGCACCTGTACAATTCTTCTACATATTTTCATTTAACCGTGAACGATATAATAATAACGGTATTAATTATATATAAGAAATAACAAATCTTCTTGCATATATAAATAAATCGAAAATTGAAACATGTATATATATATATACTTATATGTAGCTAAGGGAGAATTAGAAAAAAAAAAGAACAAGCACACACACGGACAAGAAAAAAATCGATAACTATGCATACATGCACATATCCGTATGTAGGACATGAAACGTCTCGAGAGTGGGGGCAACGAAGACATTTAGCTGAGAAATTTATTTTTTAGTAAGTTTTTGTTTTCGGCTTTTACTGATGTTGATATCTTTTTTATTAGTTATTGGAAAAAATCGAAAGTAGGCTTATTAGAAAGAGGGTCATCGATATATATAATAAAACTATTTTTATTTTTTTTTTTCGGCCAATAGTTAGACTGCAAATTGATAAATTAGAAATTATGACGTCACAGAGCACAAACTTAAAATACTTATACCCGGTAGAGAGTTCGCGTTCGTTCTATATATTTTTTTCGTTCTAAAATTGAGGCGAGACCCTACCGGGTCTCCTGATATATTTCTTGGACTTTTTTCTTCATTATCTAAAGAAAGAGTAAACTCCATATAAGAATGATAAGTATTAATTTATTATTCAGCTTGATATGATTATAGTGTTATCAAGGTTATAATTATTTAATGATGATGATAAATTATTGGTTTTCGATTCAAAAATACATACATACTGCACTCATGTCATGAAGACTAGATTAAATCTCAGTTTCAAGAGTATTTAATCAGTTGATTAGAAAATCATTGTCGGAATGTCACCAGGTGATACATCAGTAGAGAAATTATAATAATATGCTGATAAACCTGTTAAAGCGATTATTATATCGTCAATCATTTCGCTCTAAAATATTTTCCATTAAGATAAAATATTATAATAACATTTTTCTTTATATTTATTAATTTTATTTTTGTTCAATCGACTTTGAAGGGACGGAAACCTTGATTATTTTTTTTACTAACTTTGAAATGAAAATTGGGGCATAAAAATATTATTTGTAGTAGAATTCAACTAATTAAAAGCCAAAAAAAAAAAATTACGACCCTTAACAAAGCGTTTTAGGGGTTAAAAAGGGGTGAAAACGCGGATTTTAGACAATTTAATTTTTTTTTCTGATTTGAAATCAAAATTGGGGCATAAAAATATTATGTAAATAAAGAGTCGACGAATTGAAAGCTAAAAAAAAATATCAACCCCCAACATAGCTTTTGAAGGGGGGCCAGGGGGGACGGAGACTTTAATTATTTTTTTTGCTTACTCTGAAATGAAAATTGGGGCATGAAAATATTATCTAAATTAAAAATTTACTTAAAAGCTAAAAAAAAAATTACGACCCCTAACATAGCATTTTAGGGAGTGAAAAGGGGTAAAAACGCGGATTCTAAACAATTTTATTTTTTTTTTATCTTAAAATGATACTTGGGGCATCAAAATATTATGTAAATCAAAAGTCGACTAATTAAAAGTTAAAAAAAAAATATTTACCCAGAACATAGCGTTTTGGGGGGGGGGGGGAAGGGGACGGAAACCTTATTTATTTTTTTTACATATTTTAAAATGAAAATTAGGACATGAAAATATTATTTAAATTAAAAGTCAACTGATTCAAAGTTGAAATAAACATTATGACCGGAAAACATATGGTGTGTCGGGTGCCCCGCGCTTAATTTTTTTTTTTTTTTCATTATTTAACAAAATTAGGCCTGTTTAGTATTATCTTAAATAAAAATCAACTAATTGAAAGCTAATAAAAAAATTTCAATTCCTAACATAGCGTTTTAAGGGGGGCCAGAAACATTAATTATTTCTTTTACTAACTTTGAAATGAAAATTGAGGCATGAAAATATTATGTAAATCAAAAGTCAACTAATTAAAAACTGAAAAAAAACATTACGACCCTTAACATAGCGTTTTAGGGGGTGAAAAGGGGTAAAAACGCAGACTTCAGACAATTTAATTTTTTTTCCTATTTTGAAATGAGAATTAGACCAAGCTGGTTTGATCTAAATTGATACGGAGACAATAGAAAGCTAGGAAACGAAAATCGACGCTTAACATAGTGTTTCAGGGGGTGGTTTGGCGGATTGAAGCTTAAACGCTAATGACATTGAATTTGGCATCCATGTCTAGCGGGCAGATATTTTTTTCAAGGGGCAAAGCGCCACGTAGCGCCCCGACATATTATAGAAACTTATTATAGCTTTTAACCAGGATAAAACAATGTTGAAAAACCTCCATCCTTCGATTTTTTTCTCTAAATTGTTGTAGACAATATAAAAAATGTTTATGAATTTTTCTAGGATTTTTCCATGTGGCATTCCATGTAAAAATAAAATTACAGTTTTTTGTTTTTTTAATTTTTTTTTTTTTTAAATAGAAAGCCACATGAAAAAATTTTAAAAAAATTCATAAACATTATTTATATTGTCTACAACAATCTAGGATAAAAAGTCAGAGGATGGAAGTCACTAATTGTATTTTTTTTCTAGTATACCGTGCAACGAAATATTTAGACTTTGTAATAATTATAAATACATTTAAAGACCTCCATCCTTTGACTTTTTTTCTAGATTACTGTAGACAATATTAACAATGTTTATGAATTTTTTTAGATTTTTTCCATGTGGCTTTCTGTTTAAAAAAAAAAAAAATTAAAAAAACAAAAAATTGAAGATTTTTTTTTAGATGGAATGGAAAAATCTTAGAAAAATTCATAAACATTTTTTATATTGTCTACAACAATTTAGAAAAAAAAATCAGAGGATGGAGGTCTTTCAACATTGTTTTATCCTGGTTAAAAGCTATAATAAGTTTCTATAATATGTCGGGGTGCTACGTGGCGCTTTGCCTTAAAAATATGCCCACTACATAAATTCAATGTCATTAGCGTTTAAGCTTCGATCCGCCAAACCACCCCTGAAACACTATGTTAATTTTCTGCTTTCTCTCCGTATCAATTTAGATTAAACCAGCTTGGTCTAATTCTCATTTCAAAATAGGAAAAAAAATTAAATTGTCTGAAGTCCGCGTTTTTACCCCTTTTCACCCCCTGAAATCTAGAAGAAAAAGTAAGAGAATGGAGGTCTCGAGTTGTATTTTTTTTTTATTATCCAGTACGACAAGATATTTAGACTGTGTAATAATTCAAAAATACATTAAAAGACCTCCATCCTCTGACTTTTTTTTCCTAGATTATTGTAGACAGTATTAACAATGTTTATGAATTTTTCTAGGATTTTTCCGTGTGGCATTCCATGTAAAAATATGTATATCCATGGAATACCACATGGAAAAATCCTAGAAAAATTTATAAAAATGTTAATATTGTCTACAACAATCTAGAAGATAAAAGTGAAAGGATGGGGGTTTTTAAACATTATTATCCTGGTTAAAAGTTATAATAATTTTTTATCAATCATTGTAACGCGCCTGAGTGCCGCCTGGCGCTTTGCCCCTAGAAAAAAATATCCGGCCGCTAGACGTGACTGCCAAATTCAATGTCATGATTTTCAACCCTTTTTTTAATAATTTTAAAATGCGGGGCACCGAGCTTCTATTCGTTCCTAGATTTGCTGCTAGTTTGCCTGCCAACTTCAGCTCCGTATTTGTGATATTGTGGGTGGGAGTGGGTGAAAAAAAACAGCAACAACGCATTTCCCATGTTTGAATATTTAATTATCAATTCTAAAAAAAAAAAAAAAAAAATTATGCGTGTTGCGAGTACGCGTGGGGGAAGTTAAACTTCTTTTGGAGTGATTGCGGTTATGACTCTATAAGTTTCTTTTATTTATTTTTCTGTTGTTTTTGACAATTTATATTACGGTTGGTATTCATATTACTGTTCAATTTTCTAACTATGTGATATGAATTTTTTTTTTTGTTATGAATTATCGTTATCTAGAAGGATATCGCTGTGAACGTTCAGTACTTGATAAAATGGTAGTTTTTTTTCCTGTAGTTTTTGATCAGTTGAATCAGGATGGCAAACTTGAGTCTCGACGACTGATGGACTTAGATTGGTTTTTGTTTTTTCAAGCATACCTATTATAATAAACATTAGTTTTAGTAATAATATTTTTGAATTACAATTTAAATAAAGTAGTCGAGAATAAGTATTAATATTACCATTTTCGTTTTCATTATTTTGATCAACAATTTATTTGTTGGGATCATTATCCATTCCAGATTCATTAGGGATTTGTGATGATAATGACAATTTTTCTGTCTCTTCACAACGCTCTGCGTTCATATTGAACCATTGTAAAAAGAGATTAATATAATATTTTTTTTTATTGTAATATTTTTATATATGTATTGTAATATTTTAATAAATGTACTTATGAATTTACTTATTATATTATTATGTTTATATGAAATAATATAGTAATATAATAATATAATATATAGGGGAAAGCGGGGCAAAATGGGACACCCAAAAAAATATTTTGACTCATATTTTTTTTCATTTTTTCGTCACTCTTCGATTAAAAAAGCCGGAAGAAAATAGATGCAATAAAAAAAAAATTTTTTTGAAAATTTTTTGAGCATTTTTTTTAAGAACAAAGAAAATTATTTTTTATATGTTTTTTTTTGTTCGTCGAGAAAAATGGTGATAAATTAATTTAAAAGCAATTGTTCGTAATTATACATGAAGAGAAATAAAAAAAAATTATTTTTTGTGATTAATATCACATTTTATTAAACAACAATAAATAAATTTATAATAATAATTTTTTTTTTAATTTTTAAAAATTATTTATGTTTTTTTTATTAATAAGTGAGAAAAACTAATCGGAAAATACTATTGTCATACATCGATTTATATTTTTTCCTTAAGTGTCCCATTTTGCCCCGCTTTCCCCTATGTTGTAACGAAATTTATTATTTCGTGGGTTCTCGAAATAAATAATTATTAAAAGAGCTTGTTATAGAGTAATGAGTTCTTATTATTTATTTGTTATCGCCTGCATTGTTAATAGCTAATAGGAGTTAGTTATTAATAATTAAAGGAACATTGTGCTAGAGGATCTGTGGAGGGCCAGGTCAGTTATACATGACGTCGAGTAGGGCGCCTATTCGATGTTTATAACGTGACTTGGTACGTAAACCTCTTGGCAATGGCTTCCACTCCTCCGTCGAAGAGCCCCCACAGAAATATTTTATAAAAATTTTGCAAAAATTATATAAAAGTCATTTTATAAAATCACTTTGTAAAATAAGGGCAAAAAAATTAAGAAAATTATGTAAAATATTTATAAAATTTTTATAAAAATTTCAATTTTTTTTTTATAAATATTATATAGATAATATATAAAAAATTTGTAAATATTTTATAAATTTTTTGTAAAAATTTCTAAGTTTATTTCGAATATTTTGACTTCCCTCCCTCTTTTTTTGTCAAATTTTTATAAAAGAATTTTTCAAAATTTCAGAAAATAATTTAAAAAAAAAACTTTTCAACTAAGAATCGAACCCAGACCATCTTTGTGATAAGCGAGTGCTTTACCACGATGCCACATATCTTTTGGAAATCTGCAATAGAAATGTACATAAGAATACTCTTTTTTCAATTTCAATTACTTGTCAGTTTTAACCGTACTTTTCCATCGATTCTTATATATTTATATGTTGGAAAATAAATTCTGATTACTCTTATAAAGATTTGTATGGAAATCGATGGAAAAGTACGGTCAAAACTGAAAAGTAATTGAAATTGAAAAAGTATTATTCTTATGTACATTTTTATTGCAGATTTCCAAAAGATATGTGGCATCGTGGTAAAGCACTTGCTTATCACCAAGATAGTCTGGGTTTGAATCTTGGTTGAGAAGTTTTTTTTTTTAATTATTTTCTGAAATTTTGAAAAATTCTTTTATAAAAATTTGACAAAAAAAAAAGGGGGGGGGGGAAGTCAAAATATTCGAAATAAACAGAAATTTTTACAAAAAATTTATAAAATATTTACAAATTTTTTATATATTATCTATATAATATTTATAAAAAAAAATTGAAATGTTTATAAAAATTTTATAAATATTTTACATAATTTTCTTAATTTTTTTGCCCATATTTTACAAAGTGATTTTATAAAATGACTTTTATATAATTTTTACAAAATTTTTATAAAATATTTCCGTGGGGGAGACGAACTTACCGAAGGCTGCGTACGAAGCCTGATCATAAATCTATCGAACTGCGGGCTAGGAAAGCGTGCTGCGCATGTCCGGGGGCGATAGGTAGGAGAGTGCTACCTGAGTGGGGTTAAAGCTCACAGCAGCTGAGCACAGAACGTCGTCGTTAGACGACACAACTTGTCTGGCTCTCGAACTGATCACTACCTTCTCTTGACTGGCTCTCTTGGTTCACTACTGGTTCTCTCGACATCGTTTGGATCTCTCGTAAAGGTTCTCTAGGTATCAGACGTTAAGTCCTGGTGAAACTCTGTCCGAATTTCCCATGACGGACTAATACTAATGATCACGTTATATGGTTCTCTTAGTATAATAATAATTATTATTATATTCTCGCTACATGATGTGTATGTGATGGTTAGACCATCACCACATATAAATGTGTATGTGTGAGTTCATGAATGGATCGCTGTAAATAATAACGATAATAATAATATTGAGATATATTATTATTGCAATGGCAACGTATGTGTAAGACCTGGTCACGGATGGATCGCTGTATGGTTCCCTATACAAAATACTCATTTCATATGTAGGATATTTGATCCTACACTTATGATGCTTGTGACGTCAGTATTTTGCTATAGTATAGTCGCAATGTAATATAGGCGTATGTAACACTATACTTGGTTCACGATAGTTCCCTCAGGTTTGGTTACGTATTTCATAGTCCGATCAGGTGGACCGCGCCCCTCTACCATTTCTAAGACTGAGTTAGGTTCTCGTATTTTGTTCTCGTTACTCCTACGGCTGTTGGCTTCCGAGATAACCAACATGGCTCCCCCCGGTGATTTTGAGGAGGATGGTGAGAAATCCTCGTTGTTAGTTAAGAATGTAACACAGTGATAAAAACTACCACTGACAGGTTTTGATTTTTTAAAAAATAAAAGTAGTTAATTCCTGCAGGGCAGCTATACCCTATTTTGCTGATTTCAATTAGGCGTGAAACTCTAGGGTGCTAGTTTCAGATCTCTTTTTATCCATGTGCCAATAAACAGTTAGCTTACTTCAGTTTCAGCAACTAGTTCAGATGTCAAAAGTTTTTTTTTAGTTACTTCAAAATAAATTTGATATTTAAAGCTAAGGCCGAACATCAAGTGGGCTAGCTGTTTAAAAATCTATATATTGAAATATTTTTATTAAATTACTCGAAGCTAATTGCACTTGCTTCTGCTGGAATACAATAAGATCGAAATTCCCAATAATACAATTACATTTATTGAAGTGAAACTTCTTTAGAATGGGCAGTAAAAAAAAAAAAAACAAAAGATGGATGCAACGAAAGTAACGGTATGAGGGTAAGTAATTTTAAATTATTTTTCAGTGCCGTAACAAGGAATTTTTGCGCCGTGGGCAAAATTATATTTTGCGCCTTATTTTTATTGATATAATATATAAAAAAGACATTATTTCTTAGGTGTATTTAACAATAATAAATATAACAAGCAAAACCGCCAGAATATATTGAAATTATTTTTTTTTTTTTTACATAAAAATTGTTGTGAATAATAATATTAAAGACAAAATATTTCAAAAGTGATATAGATGAAGAATGAATCATTACAATACCAAAACGGTTTTTGTCTTCTGGCGTTGTCGCTGAAAAATTCATCTATGATATTATCGAAGTCTATTGAAGATACAATCAATTTGGCTCAATGATTTTATTTTATTATAAAAAATATTGCAGAGAAATTAATCTAGATTATGAAATGATTTATTTGGTTACATCCATTCCTTAGCAACAGTTGCCAATAGCTTTTTGATTAATTAATTATGGCAAAGGTTTCTTAGGAAAGGATGTAACCAAATAAATTAATTTGAAATCTAGATTAATTTCTCAGCAATATTTTTTATATTAAATAAAAATTTCTGTGTCAAATGGCTGAGGAATAAATCTAAACTAATAGTCATTTTATTTTGTTACATTCTTTCCCTTAGAAACATTTGCCATAATTAATTCATTGAAAAGCTTTTGACAAATATCGCTAAAGAAAGGATGTAACCAAATAAATTAATTAAAAACCAGATCAATTCCTCAGCCATTTAGCACAATAGGTTTAATTTAATATAGAAAATATTGCTGGGAATTAATTTAGACTGAGAATTAATTTATTTGGTTACATTATTCCCTTAGCAACATTTGCCAATAGCTTTTTAATGAAATAATTACGGCAAAATTAGCTGAGGAAAGTATGTCACCAAATAAATTAATTTATAAGCTATATTATTTCCCCAGCATTATTTTATATATCAAATCAAAATTATTGTGTCAAATGGCTGTGGAATTAATCTAGATTATAAATCATTTTATTTGGTTACATCCTTTCCTTAGCAACATTTGCCAACAGCTTTTTCAGTAATCAATTGTGGGAAATGTTGATAAGAAAAGGATGTGACCAAATAAATAAATTCGTAATCTGAATTAATTTCTCAGCCATTTGCCATAATCATCTAAATTTATGTCAATAAAAAAATGATAGGCAAACCTTTAGCATATAGTCAATACAAGTAGAATAAAAATCGGTCCATTATTTTAACTTGCGTTCGTGATTAAGTCAGTTAAAATACGATGTTAGTAATAGGTAAAATTAGATAGAATTTTAGAGTATAGAGGATCGTGTCTTGGCCGTTGTCAGATGAAACAAAAAAAAAATTTCAATTGAAATTATTAAGTATTTTTTATTTTACGTTTTATTTTGCATTTTGAATATTGTTTTAGGACGAGTGTCTCTAAACGAAAAATAACAATTATAAGGACGATTATCTTCAAATTTAGAAAGACAATCATGTTTATGTAATATCCGAATGATCATAAATGACAGTAGTCAATTTATTTCCTGAAAATATAATTTTTTTTTTTTAATTGTTTAAAAAAAAATATTTTTTTTCTCGTAACGCGCCTCTAAGTGCGCCCCCCATTACACTGCGCCCTGGGCAGTTGCCCCTCTTGCCCACCCCTTGTTACGGCACTGTTATTTTTTATCTTGTTTTATTTATTTATTCCCTTGACAACGATACAAAAAAATTTGTTTAGAATTTGTTTCAAAATTTTAGTTCCATGAATGATTCAAGAGACAAAGGTGAATATTGAGGTTAAAACTTTGATCAAATAATGAGTATTTAAAATTAATCTGTTAAATAAACAAATAATACACAAGATAATAGTTATTCAAGTGCTTGACATAATACGACAGCAACATCATAATCACAATACCAAACAACAATAAATAATATGTGGATGAAATGTGGTACCACGTGAACGTAAAGATAGTAAAGATGGTATTTTAGATTGTATAGGACTTCAAGAAACAATTAATGACATTGAAATATTAGCAGAAAAATGTGACAAATGTACTGGTAATCCTAAATCAGTAAAGATTAAAATACAACGAGGTGCTATACCAATGTCTGATAATTTTGATAAGACTTGTAATGGTGGTTATAATAATATTTTTAAACAAATAATGAGTTACTAAAATGAATCTGTTAAATAAACAATTAATACACAAGATAGTGTTTATTTAAGTGCTTGACATAATACGACAGCAACATCATAATCACAATACCAAACAACAATTAATAATATGTGGATAAAATGTGGTACCACGTGAACGTAAAGATAGCAAAGATGGTTATTTAGATTGTATATGATTTCAAGAGACAATTAATGACACTGAAAAATTGTCAAAAACATCTGATAAATGTACTGGTAATCCTAAATCAGTAAAATTTAGAATAGGACCAGGTGCTATACTGCAATAGGAAGGGTGGTTTCTGTGACTACTCTGGAAAGATGTAAGCGAAGCTACATTTTTTGCCGTTAAAGGAGTGATTACCACGTCACACTTTGGCTAAGTAAAAGATGTAGCTAAGTAACGCATGCTTTCTGGGAGATCAGAAACCTGGGACACGGAGCAAATATTCTCTCTGTCCAAGTGCAAACAAGGCCTCCTCGTGGCCCCTTCTGGAAACCTCATCTATGTTGCTTTCCCCGGAAAGTAACCAATGGATGATGGGCTAACTTGTTTGTGCGAGGGGTAGACAGTGTACCTCATGCTGCTACCCATAAAACGTTAATAACACTGCCCAATCTCAGACCTATCACTGAGTAACAGATGTTTATTTTCGTAATTGATATGAGGAAGGGTCGCCCTAGGCTTCCCGACGGTGACTATTCAACGTGGGCTTGCCCAACAATAGTACTGAGGGGTAAGTGGGCCCACACTGGGGTGCAACAGTGCCACTTACGAGTGAGGTAGGACTCTCAGGGGCAGCCGCCGAGAGAGTAGGGGAGAACAGGTGAGTGCATAGCACCTGCAGAGGGGGAGAGACCTACTAGGCATCCTTATCTCGAACAACCGAACCGGAGCGGCACACTTAACTCTGGGAAATCTGCTTGAGTTGGATTTATCCGACGTTATAGCACAGTATACTATACCAGGTGTAATTTTCATGAGACTTGTACTGGTAGCTGTAATAATATTTTAAATCAAATAATGAGTATTTGAAATGAATCTGTTCAATTCGTGGTTAATTCGCTCATAAAAAAGATGTTAAAAAAGTTAAAAAAATCGATCAATATTTGAAATTAAATTTATTTAACATCAAATAGTTCGTTTTGTTTTTTTTTTTTTTTTACGGAGGCTAGGAGCCATAGGCTCAGCCGCAGTCTTGAATTCATAGGCGAAAAAAAAAAACGCTCATAACTTACGAACTAAGTAACCGAGAGACTTCGTACCAGGCTCAAAAGAAGCGCATTGAAAAACTCTATCGCCCGCGTAGTAGGTTTTTTGCTCTATTGATAATAGTTTTTGATTAAAAAAATTAAAATGTAAATTTTGAAAAAATTTTTTTTCTTACTTAAAAATTTGTGGTCTCTAAACTTTCCATCAGAGAGTATTTATCACCGAAGGTTTTTTGTTCGTGAATCTTTTCTGTTTTATATTTCATCATTCTTAAATTATTATTTATGTAACTTAAAATAGTACATACGTTTTCATGTGAAAATTTTACAAGTTATAAAAACGGCGCAATAAATAACTCGACGCAAAATCATAGTAGAGACTTCGTATTAGGCTCAATTTGTGTGTCTCAAAAAACTCTATCACCCGCTTTGCAAAATTCCTTTCCATTTATAATAGTTTTTGAGAAAAAAAGAAAAAAATTATAAAATTAAAAAAAAAAAATTCTGATATATAATTTTTTTTCTCGAAAACCGTTATTGAGAGAGAAAAAAACCCCTAATGCCGTCACTAGATTTTTTTTAAGGCACATAATTTGAGCCTAATACGAACTCCCTATCTTGATTATAACAAAAGTTATGGCTCGCCGAAAAAAAAATAAAAAAAACGGACCAAACATGTCATCATAGAGTTGAAATAAAATGTTTATAAGGCTCCAAAAAAAGCTTTGAAAAACTCTATTGCCTTTCTTTAAAATATGAATAATGTTTTCGTTAATTCACGGTTAAAATATGTCTGAGCAATAAAAATAACAATGGCCCTAGCCAGAGTATTGAAAATTTTTAATTTTCAACGGGTAACGCTGGCCACATGCCCCAACAAATGTTACCAGGTCTTTTTTTTTATTGAACAGATAGCTACTAAATTAAAATCAAATTTATTACGGAGGCTAGGAGCCATAGGCTCAGCCGCAGTATTGGATTTATCAACGAAAAAAAAAAAAAGTCTATAACTTTTGAACCACTGAACTTAGAAAGTTCATTCGTAGCTCAAAAGAAGCGCCTCGAAAAACTCTTCGAAAACCATCATAAAATTTTTCCCTGTGACTAAAAGTTTTAAAAAAAAAAAAGGAAAAATCGATTTTTGGAAAATGTTTGTTCTTTGTTCTAAATTGAATGCCATCTAAACTATGAATCTGAGAGCATAAGTTACGAGGGTTGATATGATCTTTAGATATTTCTCTATCATGTTTTATTTCTTAAAAATGGATAAGCATTCAAATAAAAAAAAGACAGACGTTTATACAAAAATTTTTTCAATGGTGCAAAAAATGGCGCCAGCAATAACTTATAAAAAAAATCAAGATAGAGACTTCGTTTTAAGCTCAAAAAATGCGTCTACAAAAACTCTAGAGCCCGCATTATGGACTTTTTCCGCCATGAGCGATAGTTTTCGAACCAAAAAAAAAAAACCTTGAAATTAAAAAAAAAAAAAAGACATTTTTTTTTTTTTTCTCAAAAAAGATGCAACATAGAGCAGAAATTTTTTGAAAAGCACTAGATCTTTCGAAGGAGCTACTTTTGAGCCTAATACAAAGTCTCTATGATGATAATAACTCCAAATATGGTGGTTCGAAAAAAAACGAAAAACGGCGCTAACAATAACTCGTAAAAAAATCAAAATAGAGACTTCGTTTTAGGCTCAAAAAATGCGTTTTTGCAAACTCTATCGCCCGCAACGTGGACTTTTTCTACTCTGAACAATAGTTTTTGTAGCAGAAAATAAAAACCTTGAAATTCGAAAAAAAAAAAAGATATATAAAAGATATATAATAATATACAAAATCAAAAATATAATTTTTGTAAAAAACAAACTCGTTAAAGTTGTTCTTTACGTTAGCTTAGTACTACTGTATATACTAAATTTTTATTCAATTTAACAAAAAAAAATAAAAAATTCAAACAAACGATGATAAATAATTTAGGAGAATTAAAGCTGCCTGTGTTTGAAAAATAAAATCGAAATAAAAAAAGATCACGTTTTATCCTTATTACACAAACAAACTTTAACGCCGCGGTTTTCTTCACAATTCCAAGATCAGGTTGACAGACAGCTAAAACTTAATATAATTTCATGATATGTCCATTCAAAAAAATCGACAATACTTTTATCTAAGACTCGATATTGTATCACATGCGAATAAATAATTTTTCAATAGAAACGTCAAATTATTAGAAAACAGATATCGTATGCACGCCCTGGTAGAAATATTTCTCCAACTTTTTCCAACTTTCTCCGCCTTTTTTCCAACTTTCTCCACCTTTTTACAAAAATGACCCATGGTTGGAGAAAAGTTGGAAAGAAGTTGAAAAAAAGTTGGAGTAAATTTCAGGTTGAAGAAATGGCGGAAAAAAAATAGAGAAAAGTCCGAAAAAAATGGAGTAAATTTTTGGCTGGAAAAAGGTTGGAGAAATTTGTCCGCCATTTCTCCAACTATGGGTTATTTTCGTAAAGAGGTGGAGAAATGGCGGAGAAAAGTTGGAAAAAAGTTGGAGAAACGTCGGAGAAATATTTCTACCAGGGCGTATTTGACAAAAATTTTTTTTGATTATTAATCAGGTACAGCTGACAAATTTTTTCTTTCAGAGGACTCAAATATGTGATGTAACTCGAAATAGCCTATTTTAAATTGAAAATGAAGAAATTAAAAAATCTTTTCTTTATGCCGATCCCAGGTAAACAAGAATATTTGTCGTTTGCATTGATTGATTTATTGATTGTTATTCATCAGCAACTCAATTACAGCTGTACTAGTGTTGCGATAACTATAATGGAAGGTGGAGTTATCAAAAAAATACAGAAAAACAGAAATATAATTTACGTTTCCAAAAAAATTCATATGATAAATTGCAAATACCAAAAAATCTAATATCAAGCTCATCTAAAAACAAGCTGAAAAGTTAATCCAATAACAAGATATATGCAAAATAGTGAGATTGTTGATCATCAAATTGCATCTTTGCTGGAAAGTTTTCGTCTGTAAAACCTAATCTTGGAATTGTGAAGAAAACCGCGGCGTTAAAGTTTGTTTGTGTAATAAGGATAAAACGTGATCTTTTTTTATTTCGATTTTATTTTTCAAACACAGGCAGCTTTAATTCTCCTAAATTATTTATCATCGTTTGTTTGAATTTTTTATTTTTTTTTGTTAAATTGAATAAAAATTTAGTATATACAGTAGTACTAAGCTAACGTAAAGAACAACTTTAACGAGTTTGTTTTTTACAAAAATTATATTTTTGATTTTGTATATTATTTCACTTCTTTTGTTTAAACATTCAGCTTAAAAGTAAAAATAATCAATCAATTCATGAATGATTGTATTACCAAAAAAAAAAGAAATAAAAAAATAGTTTTAAAAATATAAGTGAAATTAGTGATGCCGCGATACGATGCGATACGATATGAGGCCTCATATCGTATCGTATCGTAATTTTCAAGGGCCATATCGTCTCGTATCGTATCGTCAGGTGGTCATATCGCCTCCATATCGTATTGAAAATTCATCATATCGTATCGTATCGTATTGCCTTCATATCGTATCGTATCGTCATATCGACGATATTGTAAAAAAAAAAATTCAGTTTCTGGGGTATTTTTTCGAAATTTTATATATTTTTCTTCTTAGTACAGAAATTCATGTATATGTATTTTATTTTTATTATTTCTACCATGTGTATTTCAGCATCTGGATTTTCTAAAATTTTTTCAATGATCACCAATATATTCTCGAGCAAATACAAAGTTCTCAAAGAGATAGAATTGAGAAACTTTAATAGAATCTCAGGGTCAAGCGTTGCAAATTGGTTTTCCGGCAGGAAGGCCCATTAAAATATTTCCAAACAATGCTGTCTTATCTTTTTTTCATATATTTTTGTATACTGTGGTTGTGAATACCCTGCTGGTTTCTGTTTTTTTTTTTTTTTTTTTCCTTGAAAAATTATTTTGTCAACAAATAAAACTCTGAAATGTTGCAGATACAGATGATTTTTATTTTTTTTCTAACGGTTTTTTGGAGGTCATTTTCTTGAATAAACTCTTCTGTCAATGTCTCATTTTTTTTTTTTTTCTTTAACTTTTCGACATGAGTTATTGGGTTGTTTTACATTCAAGACCTCTTGGTAATAATTTTTAAACCATTCTAGATTTATATATTTTTTTTAAATAGGCGAAGTGTTTTTTTTTTTCAATAAAATGGTTCTTTTTTCTTGAAAAAAAGTGAAAAAAGAACTCTCCATTTAGTTCTTCGAATTTATTTTATTTTATAATTTAAAGTTATAATTTTTAATAAAATTTGTTAAATATTATGAAAAAATTAATGTCATATCGTCGATATGGACGATATATCGGATATATCGTCTTGACCATATCGTATCGTATCGAGTTTGACGATACGATGTGAAACCCCATATCGTATCGGATATCGTCACCTCCATATCGTATCGTATCGTCATATCGTCATATCGCGGCATCACTAAGTGAAATAAAAAAATAAAAAATCCATTAGAAATTTATATAGTTCAGAGTGATACCGATTTTAGTGGCAAGGCCGTTAATTTACCATTACGAAGGCATCTTTTTAAAAAATTTATCAACAAACGGCGCACGGTGTCTTACGCCATCTATCAATAGTCACTTTACTGTGATCTAAAATACTGTCTGAAGCTAGGTTTTTCGGTATATACATTATACAGCAATTATTTTCTTGCTGCGGTCTTTAACTTTGTATCAATTAGAGGCACTAGAAGCTCTATATATGGTTATCATCAATGAATATTATTATTTTATGAATATTATTCCAACAATAGCTACAAATTTAATATAACTAGTTGATTGGTAAATAATTTTTGTCACACTATGATCTAAAATACTGACTGGGAATTCGTGGAAGTATTTTAGATTGCATCGAGATTTAACTTTGTATAAATTAGAGGCACTAAAAGCTCTATATATTACTATCATCCATAAATATTAATATTTTATAATTATTTTATAAATATTATTCCAACAATAGCTACAAATTCAATAACTAGTTGATTGATGAATAATTTTTGTCACACTATGATCTGAAATACCGACTGGAGATTCTTGGAAGTATTTCAGATCGCATCGGGATTCAACTTGGTATAAATTAGGGTCACTAAAAGCTCTATATATTACTATCATCAATAAACATTATCATTTCTCAATTATTTTATCAATGTTATTCCAACAGTAGCTAGAACTTTATCAACTAGTTGATTGGTGAATAATTTTTGTCACACTATGATCTGCAATACGGACTGGGGATTCGTAGAAGTATTTCAGATCGCATCGAGATTTAACTTTGTATAAATTAGGGGCACTAAAAGCAAACAATAGCTACAAATTCAATAACTAGTTGATTGGTGAATAATTTCTGTCACACTATGATCTGAAATACTGACTGGGAATTCGTGGAAGTATTTCAGATCGCATCGAGAGATAACTTTGTATAAATTAGGGGCACTAAAAGCTCTAGATATTACTATCATCAATAAATATTATTATTTTATAATTAACTTGGTAAAAAGTACAGACACTGAAAGCTAATACACTATGTATCAATAATATTCTTATAAAATACTGTTATTTATGTATTATGTATTATTATTGTATATGTATTATTTCAACAATGATTACAAATACTGACAATTGAAGAGTTCAAAATTCGTTGATTGGTTTTATTCTTTAATAAAATATGGCAACTTCGTAGTAGCACACACACAACAATAAAATATAAAGCAATATCCAAACGTTTTACCGCAATATTTTGAGGCAGTGTTCAGCGTTGGATAGTTTGACGATAATGTCTGACAATGTCATACGTTTAATACTGCCTTGCAGTATCGCAGATCGCAGCAAAGATTCAAAAATATTGGCAAAACAATCCTGCGCAATAACCAGCGTACGCAACTACAGTTGTGCTTGCCAATGTTAATTTGTTAACTAATGTACTTACAATCTTTAACATAAGTCGTTTCATACAACTATTATTTTGATTAGTAATAATAATGAGAGGCCCTAGAAATCACAGGAACCGATAAAAAACAAGGTATGGTGCGCGCAGCATCGCTACGCCATTTTTAAACTCTCGCTGCCATATGACATACTGCTAATCAGATAGAGCAGGATGACCAACCAATATTCTCGGGCGAATTTATCAGATACAGGACGCCAACTTGGTAAAAACTTCAAATATCGACAAAATCGACAGAAATTTATTTTTTACAAAAAAACGGGAGGCCGGTTTATCATATATTTATATCTTTTTAAATAAGGCACCGAAAAATCTGATAATAGGCTTATTTGAAAGAGGAACCTCGATTTATATAGTCAAACTGTTGTTATTTTTTTTTTCGATTCGTCAATCAAAAGATATGGACTTGACTATAAATCAATGACGTCACACACACGAACTTAAAAGACATATATCCCTGACAGTCTCTCGTTTTTGAACAACTTTAACGAGAGACCCTACCGGGTCTCATGATAAAAGATATATAATAAAAGATATATATACGACCAATGGCTGAAAAAAATATGTGACTGACCTGTTAATTTCTTTGGCTACATTAATTGCTCAGAAATTAACAGGTAAAACACACCGCTTCCTCAGCTATTCGCCAGCAGTAATAACTTTCAATTGAGCCTAATACAATGTTTCTATCTTCAGTATCCTGAAAGTTATAGCATTTTTAATCAATTTTTTAACAATTTTAAAAAATTAGGTAATAAATAACTCAACGTAGAATTGGATTGAAAACTTCGTAATCGGCTCTTATTTTGCGTCTCAAAAAACTCTATCGCCCGCATTGTGGGTTTTTTCTGCTATCTCCAATATTTTTTGAGAAAAAAAAAAAATAAACATAAAAATTTATTTTTGAATAATTTTATTATCAATAAACCATAAAATTATTTAAAAACCATAATTCTATTATATCTGAAAAATAAAAATAACTATGGCCCTAGCCGGAGTATTGAAAATTTTTAATTTTCAACGGGTATCGCGGGCAACACGCCCCCACAAACGTTTCCAGGTCTTTTTTCCATTATAATTTGTATTAATTTTATTTATATTTTTCAGGCTGTAACATGTGAGATTACGAGGCTGAAATTGACTCAATATTCAGAAATATCGAAAGCTAAAGTCATCCAAAGTTGATGTATCGGGAAAATATTAAAAGATATCATCCCGACAAAAATCCTGAAGATAAAAGCAACTCAAAAAACTCAGTATTTCATGAATATATATACATAAAATAAAAAGTATACATAAAATAGTAATAGAAGTGTTCGGCTGACTAGTTGTTCAATAAATAAATATTTATATAAAATTATATTCTGTGTTAAGTTTTTTAATTAGAATTTCATTTACATAGAACCTTAATATTATAACTAATCAACAAATTTCTATCATAATCGTTAATGACTGAATGAACATAATAGTTCACTCGGAATGAGAGCGAATAAGACAACTAGTCAAAAATATATTAATGCAACGAGAGATCTTTTAATTACTATTTATTAGAATTATTAAAGGAGTTTCACTTCCCTGTGCGTACAATAACACACATCTTTTTTTTTTTATAACGTAAATTGGTGTCGATTATGTCCAAATAATTTGAAAATAACCCGTGTTTCAGTTTTGCCGTAATTCGTGATAAATTGTCATTTTTACGAATTTTCTATGACAATACTTATTTTTGGAATAGATTTGATTAAAAATATGTATCCATAATCAAGAGGCACGGTAGTGCCTCGCGTCAAGTATGAGAAAATAAAAGAAAGTGGGGAAACGAGATAACTACCGTGCCTAATATACACGACATAGAGCTGACCCTAACCCTCCAATTCCTTGGGAATTTATTTTAAAATATGATTGATCAGATAAAAATATTTTGTCTTTTGATCATCCTATTAAATCAATATCAAACTTTTTATCAAAAAAAAAAATCATATTTTTTAGTTGTATACTTTTTTTTAAACTTTAAAATCAATTTCAGAAATTGCGTTTTTCTTGATATTTCCTTAAAAACTCAGGGCACTCTGACAAACATTAAAAACCAAAATTAAATCAAAGCATTATGGCTTCCAAGTCCAGAGCAATTCGCTAACCTTATAAAATAAAATTGAGCAATAATAGTAGAATGGTGTGAGAGAACCTTTATTTATATCAGTACAGTACAGTATTCAATATCGCAGCGATGGTGCGTGCGCCATATGAAGTTGGGATATAGGCGCGAATCCTGCTCATCAGGTGTGCTAATGTACTAATATACAACATACACATGCTTGCTGATAAACGTAACCTTTTGTTTATACATCCTTTTGTCTTTATCGTGCCTTTGTTTCTTGTGCCTTTTGGAATATATTATTTGATTGATGTGAAAAATATTCTGTCTTCTGATCATCTTATAAATTAATTGAAACTTTTTAATAAAAATAAAAACAGATTTTTAAGATGTATACTTTTTTTTTTTAACTTCAAAATCATTTTCAGAAATTGCGTTTTTCTTGAAGATTATTTAAAACCTTACTGCACTTTGACAAACATTATAAAACCAAATCAGATCAAAGCAATATGGTTTCCAAGTCCAGAGCAATTTGGCAACATTATAAAAATAAAATTGTGCAAGGTAATAGTAGATGGTGTGGGAAAACTTTATATTTACTTCAGTATCCAATATCGCATCGATGGCGCAAATTAAATAATGATACTTTAAGCTATGTTCCCAAGTCACATGTTATTGTTTATTTTTCTTTCCATCAAATTTAATGAGTTTTTTTTTTACATCATATGTAAACAAAAATATAAAATATTTTTATTTACGAAAGGATTTATTTTCGAATATCTAAATCAGCTGCCAGAAGCATCGGTCTATAGAACTGCAAATCCGTGGTGTCTCTTAGTGACTGCAGAACAAGCTTAACACCACCAAGCATGTTTTAAAATCACGGATTCGCGATAAATTTAGTAAATTCAGTTACTTTTTGGTGATTTTTATAGCCGCCATGCTTACAAGCGGGAATTTTAGCTTGTCGTGAGTTCGCACTCTAAAATTGATGTCAAGTGTTGGTTATTTGATTGTAGAAAACCTTTGATTTTCGAAAAAAAAACTGTTTTTGAAATAATTTCATGTTAAATAAAGTGTATTTTATATTTTGTTATTTTTGGCTTATTAATATTATTTTATTATTGTTTTATCAATTATCGATATTTTATATATTTTTTCATTGTTGTCAAGTGTATTAAATTTTAGAGCGGTGTGTTCACACGCGAGTTTTTGCTGCAATGCTTTATGCTTCATGAATGAGTGCCCTCACCGGTAAGTTTTCTCGCTCACTGACGAATCAAGTCTCCGCTCGGTCTCTACGACTTCAGAGCCCTATGGTGTTATTCATTTTTCATTAGCAATGTACAATTGTAGCTACGAACAAAAGTATTGAGAAAAATGTGAATCGTGTTCATATGCAAATGTTTCCTTGTCAAACGAATTTATGATGAATCTTTTAATACCAAACAAAAATAACACATTCACTTCACAAGAAGTTATTGATCAATCACTATCATTGTGGCACGAAGGAGTTGGTACATGTGTCGATTGTTTTAGATCAACGAATATTCTAAGAAAGATTGAAGTCCTCAAAATTAATGATATCATTGTTTTAAGTCTACTCTACATCAATAAATTTTAGTGATGCCGCGATATGACGATATGACGATACGATACGATATGGAGGTGACGATATCCGATACGATATGGGGTTTCATATCGTATCGTCAAACTCGATACGATACGATATGGTCAAGACGATATATCCGATATATCGTCCATATCGACGATATGACATTAATTTTTTCATAATATTTAAAAAACTTTATTAAAAATTATAAATTTAAATTATAAAATAAAATAAATTCAAAGAACTAAACGGAGGATTTTTTTTCACTCTTTTTAAAGAAAAAAAAAACCATTTCATTAAAAAAAACAACACTTTGCCTATAATTAAAAAAAAATATACAAATCTAGAATAGTTTAAAAATTAATATTAAGAGGTCTTGAATGTAAAACAACCCAATAACTCATGTCGAAAGGTTAAAGAAAAAAAAAATGAGACATTGACGGGAGAGTTTATTCAAGAAAATGACCTCCAAAAAACCGTTAGAAAAAAAATAAAAATCATCTGTATCTGCAACATTTCAGAGTTTTATTTGTTGACAAAATAATTTTTCAAGGAAAAAAAAAACAGAAACCGTGTTTAAACAGCAGGGTATTCACAACTACAGTATACAAAAATATATGAAAAAAAAATAAGACAGCATTGTTTGGAAATATTTTAATGGGCCTTCCTGCCGGAAAACCAATTTGCACGCCTTGACCCTGAGACTCCACCGAAGTTTCTCAATTCTACTCTTTGAAAACTTTGTATTTCCTCGAAAATATATTGATCATCATTAAAAACATTTTTAAAAATCCAGATGTCGAAGTATACACATGGTAAAAGTAACAAAAAAAAATACATAACCAAGTAGAAAAAATATATTTACTGGAAATATAAATTAAATCTGATTATCTGAAGGACTTACAGTTTTGGACTTACTAAAATTGAATTAAGAAAAAATTTAGAAAAGATTTAGAAGATATAAAATAAATTTATTTTATATTTCCAATAAATATATTTTTTTTTCTACTTGGGTATACAGGTGGTTCTGTACTAAGAAAAAAATCATATAAAATTTCGAGAAAGTACAACAAAAACTGAATTTTTTTATACAATATCGTCGATATGACGATACGATACGATATGGAGACGATATGACCACTTGACGATACGATACGAGACGATGTGGGTGGGTTCTACGTATAAAGTTAGTTATTTTGTCAGTTATTTCCGCAAGAATACTAGCTGGACAAAAATTGTTAATTTGTTCGTTGCTAGCAAAAACTGGCGAAGTAATGCGAAAAATGCTTACATATTTTTTTTTAGAACGAACAAAGATTAATACGGATGGTACCAAGTTATTTTATATACTTTTTAATATTATGGTTTTTTCTATCGAATGATTGAAGGACTTTACAAAAAGATGTGATATCCCACGTAGAAAAATTATATCTGAAATATATCTCAATTATATCTCAATTATATCTCAATTTCGACAGATATGGAGGAGATATAAGAAAGATATCGAATATATCTAAATAATATATATTATATATTATTTTTATATTCCTGGTAGAAAAAATTATTCAATTATTCAATTTAACATTTTTTTTAAATAATCAATTCAACATTTATTTAAACATTAAAAAAATGTTGAATTTAATGTTCAAACAAATGTCTAAATTTTTGTTTAAATAAATGTTGAATTTATTGTTTAAAAAAATGTTAAATTTATTGTTTAAAAAAATATTGAATTTAAATATATTTATAGTATATATATATTTTATATCTCTTTTTTATATTCTGCAGATCTATGCTATATATATTGCATATCTTTTTTATATAGATTGTGATATATATATCCAAATAGAAAAACATATAAAATCGGTTATTATAAAATCTAAAAAAAAATTTATAAAATATATATATATTCCATATTTTTTCGTTAGTTTATAATTTCGTTATTTATATTTTCCGACTTTACATGTATATATGAATAATTTTTTCTACCAGGAATATAAAAATAATATATAATATATATTATTTAGATATATTCGATATCTTTTTTATATCTCCTCCATATCTGTCGAAATTGAGATATAATTGAGATATATTTCAGATATAATTTTTCTACGTGGGATCTAAACAAAAAAAGAAACACAGTTTTTTTTTACAAAAAGGAGCGTCAAGTATTCGAAATCACCACTTATTATGTGATTATAGTAATTTTATTTTATATCGATATTTATTAATTTTTTAGATACAAAAAAATATAATACCAAAATAAGTCAAGAAGGAAATATTTAACGCATATAATTAAGTCTTAATCTTTGACAAAATTCTATACTTGACCCCGTCCGGAGTAGAAGGAGGCTCTTCTGGGCACCCTCAGGAATGCGGCTACCCCCCCCCCCCTCGTGTGTGTTGTGCATGGGCCTATAGTACAGGGCCCGGAGTAAAATAATAAGGGTGCGAGTGAGAGGTATGTGTGTGGGGGTGCGTATAGGTTGCATCGGTTGTATAGTATAGGAATAGGTTGAATGAATAAGGGCGCGTAGTAAAATAAAAATGCATGGGTGACGTCACTGGGGCAAAGTACATATAGAGCATAGGCCAAGCGTCGTATAGAAATAGAATAAGAATAGAGCATAGGCACGCGTAGTATGGGCATAGAATAAGGAAACCGTACAGGTGTAAAGTTTTGTTAGTTTATTTTTTTTGTGTATAGTTTTGAAATACAGGTGTTTAGTTTTATAGTAGGGAAAAAAAAGAATAGAGTTTTAAGAAAACATAGATAAAAGTAGTTTTTTTAATATAGTTTT
The DNA here is from genome assembly GCF_014905175.1 of Aphidius gifuensis. Classification (NCBI taxonomy): domain Eukaryota; kingdom Metazoa; phylum Arthropoda; class Insecta; order Hymenoptera; family Braconidae; genus Aphidius; species Aphidius gifuensis. The sequence continues at coordinate 13,551,569 of NC_057792.1, forward strand.
TCAGTTTTAGTTTTTAGTATAGTTTTCGGAAAATGTAATAATAAAGGAGTTTTTTTAATATAGTTTTTCGAGTTTAGTTTTTCTTTCGTTTTCAAATCGTATAAGGGTCCGTCTGTAGAATAGAAAAAATCATCTCGCTGTTAATTTAGTTTACGAACGACATAAATTTTTCTGAAGTTTAAAATGTTTCTTTTGTTAATTTATTTTTACGAGTCACATGTTTTTCGGATTTCCTTCTGAAAAAGGTAAATTTTTATTTTAAGATGTTGCATAGGATTTTTTTTATGAACTGATTCTCACAATTTTTTTTGAAGTTTAAAATGTTTCCTTTGTTATTTTATTTTTATGACTCGCATGTTTTTCAGATTTCCTTTTAAAAAAGGTAAGTTTTTATTTTAAGATGTTGTATAGGATTTTTTATGAACTGATTTTCACAAATTTTGTTTTGAAGTTTAAAATGTTTCTTTTGTTATTTTATTTTTACGAGTGGCATGTTTTTCAGATTTCCGTGCCGAGGGTTAATTTTTTTTCGATAGATTTTTTCTAAAATTTCGAAATGTTCCTGCTGTTTATTATCTAATTTTACGAGCGACTTGCAGAGAGTATTTCCAGATTTTTGTACGTGGAAAAGAGTCATAAAAACAGTGGGTTATTTTTTGTATTTAAGTAAGTTTTACCGACAAATTTCTAAAAATTTAAAGATACACCTGTTATTTTTTTTTTTGCTTGTTTTTGATTTTCTGATTTTCTATTGGCAACATCTTAGCGAAAATGGACCTATTAGAAAAGATAAGTATTTATGGAGGTAAGAAAATGGGCCTGACTAAAATTATTTTGACTATCATCCCTGAAAATTTTCACGACAAGTGTCAGTTGTGTTTTCCGGGTGTACTCAGTCACATCTTAACTAATAAAATGGAAAATGAAACGCGTACTTGAAACCAACGAAGTTGACTTTAGTTGTAAAAAAAAAAAAGTAGAAGATAGCAGAGAAAAAAAATGGGTACATGATATAGGGGAAAGCGGGGCAAAATGGAACGGCGGGGCAAAATGGAACACCCAAAAAAATATTTTGACTCATATTTTTTTTCATTTTTTCGTCACTCTTCGATTAAAATAGCCGGAAGAAAATAGATGCAATAAAAAAAAAATTTTTTTGAAAAATTTTTGAGCATTTTTTTTAAGAACAAAGAAAATTATTTTTTATATGTTTTTTTTTGTTCGTCGAGAAAAATGGTGACAAATTAATTTAAAAGCAATTGTTCGTAATTATACATGAAGAGAAATAAAAAAAAATTAATTTTTGTGATTAATATCACATTTTATTAAACAACAATAAATAAATTTATAATAATAATTTTTTTTTTTAATTTTTAAAAATTATTTATGTTTTTTTTATTAATAAGTGAGAAAAACTAATCGGAAAATACTATTGTCATACATCGATTTATATTTTTTCCTTAAGTGTTCCATTTTGCCCCGCTTTCCCCTATATAAATACCCTGAACTGTTAAGTGAACTCAAAAATTTGAAGCGCACTGTGATTGCCCGAAGCCATTGTGTCTCATCGTTTTTTAAAAGTTTTCCTAGAAAAGATAGGGAACTTGAAGATTTTATTCGGGATAATAATTACTTGGCAATTACTGATATAAAAGAAATAAAAGATTATCTAGAACTACAACTACAGTCTGAAAATATTAAACAACGAGTTCAAAATAAATATATTGCAAGAAGTGAAAAAAGTTCCATACAGTGTGAAGAAGATGTGTTAAAGGATTTTGAAACGGCTGACGATGATGATATGATGTTTTTCGGTAAATAAATTTTCAATGATACTTTTTTCTTAACTAATAAATAAAATAAATTTTTAATACTTTTTTTTTTTTTAACAAATAAAGAAAATAAATTTTTAATATTTTTCTTGACAAATAAATTTTCAATAAATAAATTTTTAATACTTTTCTTGACAAATAAATAAAATAAATTTTCTCTTGTTTTTATAGACATTGAAATACCAGTTGACGAAACTGTGATGAATAATGAAATTCCAGTTCATGAGGCTGTACTGGAAAATGATAACGAAACACCTGTAGATGTCTCATTAGTCGATAATGAAAAACTGACAGATGTGACATTAGTCAATAAAGTGTTTGAAACAGCCGCAACTATGTTTGCAAATGCACAATTAGAAGAAAAAAATGAACCGCTTGATGAGGACTTGCTTAAGGTTTTCGAAGGTAAAAAAAAATATTTTTGTTTATAAGATTTTTACGCGTTATAGAATGTAATAAGATAATAATAATGATAATTTTTATGTTACAGATCTAGAACAAAATGGTTTTGAAGAAGAATTGTATTTAAAAATTAAAAAAAAACCTGCAATTACCTCTGTAGAAATATTACCGCCAATTAAACATATTACCATGAATTCTCGAAAAATAACTAAAAAACAAAAAGGTAAATATTTGTAGTAAAAATAATAATAATAATCATAATAATAATAGTAATAATAATAAAACTGATATTATTTTTTACAGAGGTCGATAACGATCAAAACAGTGAAAAACATAGTCCTGAATTAGTCAGTGAGGTCATGAAACTTGGTGAAAAAATAATTACGATGGTTGAAAATCAAAAAGGTACATATTTTATAAAATAAATGAAAAAATTTAATAATAATAATAATAATAATAATATAATATTTTTTTTTATAGACGGGGATAAAGATAAAGATGAGAAACAGAGGCCAGTATCACCACCTGCAATGCATAAGTCCGGGAAACACGGGCAAAAAATAATAACAGTAGATGATGACAATGAAGAAGAAGGTAAATATTTTATAAAATAAATAAATAAAAATTTTTTTATAACATAATAATGATAATCATATTTTTTTGTATGCTAGATGAAGTGGTTATATTGAGCCAAGCGTCAACGTCTTCGTCATTATCCGGTTCATCATCATCGTCATCTTCATTATCCGGCTCATCATCATCTGGGTCGTCATCATCATCCGGGTCGTCATCATCATCGGGGTCATCATCGTCATCGGCTTCGTCTTCAGACCCACCCACCATTATGAACGAGAATAATGTTGCTGAGGAATATGACACCGAAAACCAATATCGACCTAAAGCAGGGCCTTCAAAGCCACGTGTCGAGAAACAAATAAATGAGTCTGTAGATATTACAGATTTCTGCGTTGACTGTGCAGGGTATCAATGCCCAAAAAAGCAGCAACACCGCATCATCAGTTTTGTAAAGGCTGTCATGAAAAATGGCAGATGGGTGAGCAACCGCAGTACCCACAACCATCGCCTGTAGAAATACCAAACACAATTATTGAAAAACGAGATCAATTAATAAATCAAAGAATAACATGTTCGCAAAACGAAATACGTGACCTCAGAGAATCATTGAGTAACGTAAAATGCGATCTCTGTGGTGGAGAACCAATTCTGAATGAATTTGGTCATTGTGAACACTGTGCACAATTACTAGATTATAATAATTAAGCCATTTGTAAAAAAATAAATTGTTTTTATGTCTTTTTCACAGGTATTATTCTATCGAAGAAATATAATGAAAAAATAAATAAATAAATAAATTGTTTTTATATCTTTTTTTACAGGTATTATTGTATTGAAAAAATATAAAGAAAAATAAATAAATAAATAAAAATTAAGTATACCTTTTTCCTTTTGTCTTCTTTTTACAGATATATTTGTTATTATTAAAAATTTTTCAGGTTACACCATATTTTTTGTTTCCTTTTTACAGGTATCAAATATAATTTTGTTTAGAAAAAAAAAAAAAAAAATTCGTTATTTCTCTTGCTATATTTTTTCACACCAGAGGGCCAGAACAATTTTCAATTTTGTCGGGTAAAATATTTTACGAAACAGGTAAATTTAGAAGAAATCAGTTTTGGTGTGACCACTGCAGTGTGAAGATCTTTTTTTCAAGTTGTTGCTAGAAAAATGGAGCGTGTTTTAGATGATGTTGAAGTTGAAATTGACGACAGTGTAAAGTGTGAGTTTTTTATTGATAGTCTACTCGACGGTAGTTTAACGAACAATATTATAGAACCACGGTTACAACAAGAGCATTTGGATCAACATTTACGTGTATCTCCTGAATCTGAAGTTCCACAACAACCTGTTTTAGATGATGTTAAAGTTGACGATAATTTTATCGATAGGGACAAAATAAATCGAATCATGCAATCGCCATTACAACAACATCATTTAAGTGAAATTTTACAAACAGATGGTGGTAGTGATAATAATTTTCAGCGCATAGATATTGTTGATGAAACACAGACATTTGTGCCAAAATATAATTTGAATAAACATTTGATAAATTTTAAAGTCAAAAAATATCTCAAAATACTGTAGTTGAAACATGGATTGAAGAAGCATTTGCAAAGGTATACAAGCTGATCAAAAATTACTCAAATAATGCGCGTGATAGAGTTATCCTCCGTTTCAAAACCCCTTCTATGAACTCGGAGGCACATACTCACTTGACAACCGCCAATAATTTTACATTTGAACGTTCATGGGAGATTGTAAGTAGCATTTGTCAAAGTAATGATCCAGTACATGATAACGATCTATTTACTATTGACTTGGTTGTATTGAAATCAACGACTGGTGGTAGTGTGCCCCGCCAATTATCATTTGGGAATGTGATTTTAAAAGAATGTGTCAAAACAACGTAGATTTAAAGAATTTCTTGAAAACAATTGATAATAATTTTTATAAAGAAGCAATATTGCCTCTTAATGCTTTATTTGGTGGACGAACTGAAAATTTTTGTGTCTCACATACTGTTACTGGTTCTCAAAAGATATACTACGTGGACGTCACGTCGCTTTATCCTAGTGTCTTGAAGAAAAATATTTACCCGCTAGGCCACCCTAAAGTTTTTGTTCTGGATGATATACGTGAGCTTTGTCCAGATAATAACATAAGTAATGTGATAGGATTAATTAAATGTCGAGTTTTGCCACCGGCCGATTCATATATACCAGTATTGCCGATGAGGTGTCATAAAAAATTTTTTTTTCCACTTTGTAACGCATGTACATTAACTTTAAATCAAGAAAATTGTACTCATAATGAATCAGAACGAGCACTTATTGGTACTTGGGTATCTGAGGAGTTGAAAGTAGCGATTAAGAAAGGGTATAAAATTTTACAAATAAAAGAAATATGGCATTGGGATAAAACAACTCAATATGACCCGAAAACTAGAACTGGTGGTCTATTTACAGGTTATATAAATAAATTTTTAAAAATAAAACAAGAAGCTAGCGGATGGCCTGTAGAGTGCGTTGATGATGCATCAAAACAAGCATACATAGATAACTATAGTAAAATAGAGGGAATTGATTTAGATCCTACGGAAATTAAAAAAAATCCTGGTTTACGTCAAGTTAGTAAAAATAACTTGAATTCACTTTGGGGTATGCTAGCTATGGATAATATTTCGGATATGTACAGTATTATTCAAAATATTCAAGATTTTAATAAAATTATTGAAAATGTCAATTATTGAACTGCCATTGCGCATGTGTGCATCAATTACTATTCAGTCATTAATCTCACATAATTAATTAAAAAAATCGTGAATAAAAAATTTTTACAGTATTCAGTTTTTGGTGATAAGTTTATTTATCAGAATAATTAATTTTTCTTTCTGTAATTATACATTAATGTGTCTTGAATATTGAATTAAGCTTCTAACCTAGAATTCTGGGTCTGTCATCGTGTTTTCAAGATAAATTAAACATCTATCTAATGCCATTGACACGTCATATGAGTTGTCTTACAGCTGATAGATCATTGAATAAAAGACACTCTATCTTGGAGACTTCGCCAATATCATACTGCAGAATTTGTCTTGGTGATTTTATTGCTGCTGGTCCAAATAAAGACACTTTGAATAGTACATTCATAATCAGATCTACTTGTGGTCATTCATATCATATTGAGTGTTTACAGAACAGTCTGTCCAGCTCAGGCATTGTCAAGGATGAATCTATTACTCTAAAAAAAATCAATAAAATTCTTTTGAGTTACTGTCCAAGGTGTGCTGAAAAGAATATGCTTTCTACATCACCATTATCTTCATCATCAGCAACAACTCCAACATTGGCTTTTTCAACAATTGTTACGTCTTGTGCCACATTCACGTCAGCTACTTCATCATCAACTACAAGTCTAACACAAGCAAATAATTCTGTTGTCATGTCATCGTTAATTGCAATTTCACAAGCATCACCAATTTCATTGGATTCATCAAATGCTGATGCTACTTCTTATTCAACAAATGAGGTGTTACTGTCTAATATTCATAATAATGAATTTGATAATAATGCAGCTGTTAACGTAGATCATTCTCCTGTCAATGTTATTGATTCTCTTCAGTCAAATTCATCAATTATTGATAATTCAATTCAGGGTAAGCTTGACAGTATTTTATCTTGGTGCAATAACATATCAACAAGACAAGATAATCATTTTTCAAACCAGCAAAAATCTAACTTGAAGCAACAAAATTTCAATGAGTCTATGTCAATGACATTTAAAGCAATTGAGCAAAACTTTAAGATTACAGATTCTAAAATTGTATCTTTGGAAAATCAAATTTCTGAAATAAACAAAAATATTTCAAGGTTGCAAATAGAAATTAAAGAGTCAAGCAACTCTTCACAGAACTCATCAAACATTCAGAGCAATTTTTTGAATGAAGTTGTTATGTTTGGATTGCCAGAGGTTGTCAATGTGAATCTTCAAGATATTGTAAAGACAATTTGTAACTTGATTAATTTCGATTTTTCATCAATAACAAGTATTAGCAGATTGGGACGTACTTCTTCAGCTACTCGTCCTATTAGACTAATGTTTACAAATACTCAGTTGCGTGAGTCATTTATCACTTTTTTTAAGAAAAAAGGCAAATTAACAGGATCAAGTTTAAATATTCAGTCTTTACATTATTCAGTATCACCATTACTTGTTTATCGTCGTTCACCTAATCACCTACTTGAACTTCGTCGAGATATTCTTCAGCGTTTGTCTTTTGTTAAGCCAAAAGATGTCTGGATCAGTTACAACAAAGTCAATGTTCGCCTTAAAACTGGCTCACCAATTGCCTTAAAAGATAGAAATGATGTTTATCTTTTACCAATGCCACAACAGTCATATACTTTGAATAATCAAAGTTATACGAATCATAACTCACGTAATCATAATAATTTAAGAAATTGACAAATAGATAATCATCAAGTCTCCAATTTAAAACAAGCATCTAACAATAATTTAACACATATTTCTAATGTAAATAATTCGAACAATTCTCCGTTAATTTGTCACTTCAATGCACAGTCATTGCTGGCTCATATTGATGGAATTAAATATTATTTTTCAAGTAAAAGTTTTGATGTAATTGCTATAAGTGAAACTTGGTTACACTCAGATATACTTGATGCTCAAGTTATACTACCTGGATATAACATATTTAGAAATGACAGATCAACAAATAAAAGAGGAGGTGGTGTTGCATTGTATATTAAAGACTTTTATAAAATAAAAAACTTGAATTATTCTGAGCAAAATGCTGACAATCTTGTTGAATATCTTTCATTGACAATTTCTGATTATTCTATCAACGATTTAATTATTTGTGTTGCTTATAGGCCACACAAAAATATCTCTTTTTGCAACTTAGAAAATTATTTGGCATCAACTGTAACATCATCATCAGATATTGTTTTACTTGGTGATCTTAATGCCAATATTTTATCAAATGATTCAGACCAATGTGATTTAATTAGTTTCACAACGGCTTTGAATCTTTATTAAGTACTTTTTTCATCAACACATCACACAAGCACTTCTAATACATGGCTAGATGTTTGCTTCGTGTCAAATCATACCAATATTATCCACTCTGATCAGTCATTTGAGCCATTTTCATCTCATCATGATCTGATATTTATTGAATATTCTTCTTATTTAGCAGATGAAAAATTGAATGACAAAAATAAAGTATTTATTTCAAGAGATTGGGGTGTTTGTGCACCAGATGTATGAATTAATTCATTCAACGTATTCAGCTGGGACTTGTATGCTTATTGTCATAACATTAATAATTTAGTAGATACATTTACATCGAGAATTAAAAGAACAGTTGATAATTGATTCTTTAATTCCCATAAAAATGTGTTATGTTAAAACTAAAAAAAAACCAGGAATTACATATGAAGTCTGTCAATTAATAAAAAAAAGAAAGAATTTGTTTAAAAAATACAAAAAGACTAAATCTGCGCAATACTTTAAAGACTACTGTAAGCTACGTAATTTCATTAAATGTAAAATAAGAGACAATCGTAAAAAGATTATTGAAAAGTGTTATCATGAAAACAAAAATTCAAGAAAATTTTGGGTTGAAATTGATAATATTGGTTTAACAAGACGGTCAAATTTGTCTCTGAGATATAAAATACCATCAAGTTTTACATCAGAAAATCTTAATGATTATTTTGTCAATGTTGCTCAAAATTCACTCACAGGGAACCTAAACATGGTTAACCAAAGATGGTCGAATTTTACAGAAAGATTAAGTGGAAATAACTTTCAATTTACATCTGTAAAAATATCAGCACTGAAAAAGTTTATTAATTCATTATCATCTTCGTCATTTGGATCAGATGGAATTTCAATTAAGCACTTGTTATCTTTTGGTAGTTACCTACTTCCATATATTGTCAACATATTCAACTACTCACTAATTACTCCACAATTTCCTGCACAATGGAAAATTACAAAGATTTTACCACTTGCTAAAGTGAAAAATCCATCATGTAATAAAGACATAAGACCAATAGCTATTCTTCCACTTCTCTCAAAATTACTTGAGAAATGTGTACACGAACAAATTATAACTCACATGAATAAAGTTGGAATTCTTGACAGGCGTCAATGTGGTTTTAAAAAGCATCATGGTACGTTGACTGCACTTACCTACCTTCTTGATTTTGTCAGAAAAAGCATCGAGCATGATAAAATTACAATTGCAGTTTTCTTTGACTTTAGCAAAGCTTTTGATTTAGTTGATCATTTGATTTTGTGTAATGGATTATCACACTATGGTTACAATGATTGTGTTGTTAATTGGTTTAGGTCTTACCTATCAAAAAGGCAGCAATATGTATCTTTGCATGAAGTGGACTCTTCATTAAAATATATCTCAAAAGGTGTGCCACAAGGTACTTGTGTACTTGGGCCACTCCTTTATTCAATTTATATAAAAGATATTAAGTCTGCTTTAACTTATTGTGATCATCTACTTTATGCTGATGATCTTGTCATTTTTATAAATACCTCTGTCAATGAGATACATGATGCAATAAATAAAATCAACAATGATTTGTCATCAATCAATAATTGGATTAATGCAAAAAAATTAAAGTTAAATTCTATAAAAACTAGTGGAATTTTTCTTGGTACAAAAATTAATTTAACAAAATTAAAAAAAAAATGAGATAATGATTCCAACAACTGTAACGTGACATGTTATTTTCTCACTCAATTCTCAGACTTTACCTACAGGCTCGGATCAACTTATTTTTCAGACAAAGGGGGGACAGTAAATTTTATTCTACGACGCTAAGATAAACCAAAAACGTCACTAAAACTATCGGGATTTTATTCTACGTCGCTAAAATCACCAAAAACGACAATTAAAATATGCCAGTTGCTTTATTCTACGCCGCTAAAACAACAAAACGACCTTAAAACTAACCAAATAACCAAATACCAAATACCAAATAACCAAATAGCAACAAATAACCTAATAACACACAATAACCAAATAATCCAAATAACGCACAATAATCCAAAGAATCCAAATAACGCACAATAATCCAAAGAATCCAAATAACGCACAATAATCCAAAGATGTTGATCCGGACCTGCAATAGTAAATCTTAAAATTAAGTTGAGGAGTTTGCCTGGGTCGCTTAGTATGCTGGTTTGTGGAGAGAGGGACGGGTAAAGAATATTAAAATTACGTCACTGAAATAATAAAACAATGGGAAAATAAATCACTCAACAAAACGATAATTAATGTACTCAAAATTAACCAAGTTTATTTAATAATTAAATACGTAAACCTATCTAATATCCAAATACAACACAATAAAAGATTGACCAAGTACGCTTACTAACAAAGGGAGATAAAAAAGAACCACACATTACTAACAATGACCAAGGTAAAGGGGAATCTTAGGATGGATGACTCCTGCTCCTAGACCTTGGTGGAAGGGATGGCTCCACTTCCTAAGGCTATGGAATGGATGACTCCAATTCCAAGGGGGCAAGGGAGGGGTTGTCCGAGGTTCTGGGATGGCTCACCAGAGAACCTGGACTCACTGCGGCTGTAGGCAAGGAAAAATGTGTGTTGTGTGTGCTGTGCCACAGCTTAAATAGCTGTGATTCTACCCTTTCCAATTTTATTCCCACTATGACTGATATGGACCAATCTCAATGAAGTTACTCAAATTGACCAGTCAAAATCATAGTAGGGCACACGGTGGGAATGGTAGTACTAGAGGGAATATTATTAGTGTACAAACCGGTTATTCCCCTTGTTCCGGGTCGAACCACATGTCTGTCGGTCCCAGACTGACCGGATTTTTATTCTTTTTATTTTTTTTAAACAAAATACAATAAGTTGATAAGTTTTAAACATTACTCTGTTTTTTATGGCTAGATCGCAAGATCATACAATTTCAAATAACATATGACTAACAACTTTGGTTTATATTTTTTCTAAAATATTTTAAACAACGATTTAATTTATGTACTTTTTAATAGCTTTTTACAAACTCTAATATTCCCACACATGGTCAACTCATGCATAGATTTTTTGAGTAAAAATCACGTAACAAATAAAACCATAAGCTCAAGTTTCTCTTTGGTACTATTATAACATATTTTTTAAAAACATTATTTGTCAAGAATTAGAGAAAATCTCACATCTGTCAAACAACTGCACTAACGTATTTTCGATACACAGAATGATCGTAAAATTGACAATAAAAAGGTAAATTTATAACTTTTTTAAATAAACTAAATTCATGAAAACGTCTTGGACTTTCCGGTCGTAAAATCTATATTTTTTGTTTATACATGGTATTTTTATGTCACCCTTTGGACCACACAAGGCCCAATTTCATGTCAAAAAATCCCACCACCTACGCCTAGTTTTTTACCCTCTCTTGAACTAATTTTTGACCAATTAAAACTAATTTTAACTAAGTACACACCCATTTTTTGGACTTAACAATTTTCAACAAACTGAGAAATCAGTTGCTCTTCAACACTCGTTTACGTAACATCTCTAATTCATATTGATTCGCGTACAACGGAATTTTTTTATACTTACAATATAAAATAGTAGTGTCTGTCCATGACAACACTTTTTAGAGTCAACTCAATAAACAATATATAATACAATTAATTATAATTTTAGTGAAATAATAAAGTGAATATTAATAGAATTTAAGCCACAGTGTTTGGATTTATTTAAAGTGTTATTCCTATTATTTCAAGTTACAACCTATCCTCCACATCCTTTGATAGCCCTGTATAAAACATAAGGCCTTACAACCCTTGTGAAATTATCGTGGTATATTTGGATACGTGGTGCGATACATTTTTTGGTCCTTCGAGCCGGATTCACCAAGTGAATATTTACCAGTGACTTTAGTGAAGGTACAATAAAATAAGAGTCACAGTTACTCAAACAATTTTACTAAAATGGCACAGCCTAACTCTGATTCTCAAGCAGAATTACTCAAAAAGCTTTACCGACAAAGAGGTTGAATAAAAAAAAAGATTACTGAGCTTATGAAAAAGATAAAGATTATACAAGAAAATTTAACTACAAGTGATGTAGATGAACTACAAGTAACACTTGAAAACGTCACAGCACGCTATAGTTTATTTGGAGATATACAAGATCAACTAGAAGAACTTGATGAAGAGAAAGAAGCCCCCGAAAGGGAGCCAATCGAGAAAAATTATTCTACTGTTGTTGCTCAAACACGGAAAATAATCCGCAAACTTCAAGGCAATATGAATAATACAAGTGATACAAATAGTGAAAGTGGTAGTTATCGTGCAAATAATAATTTTTATCCGACAAATATACCAATACCGTCAATACAAATACCAAAATTTGATGGTACACCAGAGAAATGGGCAGCATTTTTTAGTGTTTTTAAAAATACAATTGATGTCAATCAATCTCTGCCAAAGGCACTCAAACTTTATCATTTAACAAGTGTCCTTACTGACAAGGCTTGGTCACTTATTGGTCATCTAGAAATAAATGATGCCAATTATGACCATGCATTATCTATTTTAGTAGATAAATACGAGCATACTCGTCGATTGGCTCGCCGACATTGGTCAAAATTAAAAGATTATCCTCATCTTAAAAAGGATACTCCAGCAGCAATCGGTGAGTTAGTTGACACTTTTAGACAACACTTAGGAGCTCTAAAAAATCTAAAGTTTATGATTCATGCTTGGGATTTTCCCTTGACAGATCTCATTCTGTCTAAATTAAATAATAATACAATTTGTCATTGGGAAATGACTACCCGATCAGCAAAGAAACGTTATGAAATTAATTTTTAATACGTTTTTTCCGAAACGTTTCTTAAAAAGGTATTTAAAATGTTTATAAAACGTATCAGAGGTTTTTGATTTACTGAAACTAAAAAAAAACGTTTCTATAGTCTTTTTCAGAAATCAATCTGAAATGTTTCAAAAATAACGTTATAAATACATATCAAGTGAATAGATTTAGAAATGTTTCTGTACAAACGTTTCGAAAATGCTTTATAAACGTTTTTAATCTATCAATCTTATTATAAATATAAACTAGTACCTGAAGTGCGTGTCTAATATGTTTTCAAAAAAGTCTTTCTCGAACGTTACGAGTTTAACATTTTATATATGTTTTCATAAAACGATTGAAAAATCATTCTGTGCATCGTAATAACAAATTATATTTTAGACGTTAAAAAAAAATTTCAGGATTACATGTTGTATTGCGTTTCTTTGAAAGTAATAAAAAAGCTATTGAACAGAGATTTTTAAGATGTTTTTGAAATGTGAAAAATATATGTATTGAATACATTGGAACCAAATGGTATTTGATATGTTACATAAAATATGTATGAAAAACGTTATGTACGTAACAATCCAAAACGTTTTTATAAAATTATAAAAAAATATATTTAATGTGCTTACTAAATAGGCTTTAAAAACGTTGAAATATATATGTGTTATAAACAATGCAGGCAAACACATTGAAAACGAATTTTAATTACTTGAAAAATTCAAAAAGCAAAAAAATTTATGATAGGCTGGTGGTTTATTTTTTCATTCAAATTATTTAATGTTTAGTGATTTTCGCAATTGAACCTCATTTTTTCCCGTACAATTACTCAAACTCGGAGAACAAAAAAACCGTAGTATATTAAATATACTAGCCATTAAATAAAGTCATAAAATAAAAACAAAAAAGTTATTCTTCTATTATTTTTCTACTCATTCATTTATTATTGAATTGTTCATAACAATAAATTATCTTATCTATAGCCATGATATTTTTTTCCAACTCTCAACTGAACTAAAAGGTCATCTATAGAAAGACGTCGAAGCCTAAATAGTCTTCAGCTTAAAGACCAGGGTCTTTCATCTCAGGTAGTTTACGTTTTTCCTTTTTGTCTTTCTTCACTATCGTGCATAAAAAGAACCCTGTGGAGAAAGTTTGATCGTTTGAATTAATTTTATTTCCGATATAATGTATAACTATGTATGATATAGGAGATATGCATTTAATAATGAAACAGTAAATTTTCACATAAATTAAATTTTTCATTTTAAAATTCGGACATAAATTAATTTGTAAAACCCGGAATTCTGGGAACGGAAACGGCTTTTTTTTCCTTTTTCAATGCCCTGCCAATTTTTGGAAATAAAAATAAAAGGTATTGAACAAAAAAGGAGGGGATACAGCTTTCATTCCAGTTGAAGCAAATGTGAGCTGACCTTTTTAGTCTAAGGTTCGCACTAAACAAGTTCTCTATTCACTATAGACTGCAGTGTAATATTTTATAGTTAAAATTAAATATCTAATTATATCATTTCCAATATTGATATTTGTATCTCTTTAACACTAACTTTTGTATTAATTATTATAACACTGTTAACTATGTCACTGCCAATCCGAGTGAGATCATGGAAAAGATCACAAAAGTATGCATTTATTAAAAAAACTATTGAGCAAGAATTTAAGAGTTTCGTAAGTGAATCCTCCAGTTCTAGTGATAACATTATTAGTGATGAGATTAGTGACAATAATGAAATTAGTAATGAAAATCATCTTGATATTAGTCAGGATTTAAATTATAATAACAAGGCTTGCAGTGTGATCGAGCTTAGTAATTCTAGTTGCGAAGATTCGATGAATGATTTTTGCAGTGATACAGACTTGTTGGATGACACATGTGAATATACTGAAAAAAATCATATTCCGCCTCCTGTAAGCACACCTGAAGTTACTATCTCTGACGTATTGAAAACATATGCTATTCAATGTAACGTTCCTCGCAGCAACTTGCGAGTGCTCATGAATTTATTGCAGCCAATTCACAATGAATTACCAAAAGATCCGAGAACAATACTTAAAGGACCAACTAAAGTCTTAGTTGAGCCAATGGGTAAAGGCCATTATTATTATTTTGGTATAGTTTCAATGGTTCGACACCGAATGAATTATGAAAGTGACATTCCTAGCCTACTTATTCTACATTTTAATATTGACGGAATACCACTCAAAAAAAGTTCAAACATTCAATTATGGCCCATTCTTTGCAGGATTGAGGGTATTAAAAATCCTCATCCGTTCATGTGCGCAGTATATGTGGCCCAGATAAAGCTAATATTAATGAATTTTTAAAGACTTTGTACCCGAGCTTAATGAAATGACGGATAAGAAATAACAATTAATGGGAGAGCCGTAGTTATCGAAATAGGGAATTTTATTTGTGACTGTCCGGCTCGTGCATACGTTAAATGTATAATAGGCCATACAGGTAAAAACGGTTGTGACCGTTGTATACAAGAAGGTGTGTGGAAAGGTTGTATGACGTTTCCAAAAGTCGATGCTGACTTGAGAAATGATGCTGATTTTTTAACATACACTAATCATTGGAAAGAAAAAAGCCCCCTGCTGGATGCCAAGATTAAAATGATTTCTCAGTTTCCACAGGATATTATGCATTTGATATGGCTGGGCGTTGCTAGAAAACTTGTACGATATTTTACAAAGTCGGTGAAACAGTTATGCAAATCTACTTGCGGAAAAACTTGTCAAAGAATTTGTAGAAGAGTGTCACAAAAATTTCGCTTATCTGCACTGCAGATTAATTTGATTAACGATCAACTGAAATCATTCACAAAATATTGGCCAAATGATTTTAGTAGAAAACCAGGTGACTTAAAAGAAAGTGATGGGTGGAAAGCTACTCAGTCTCGTTCATTTGTGTTATACACAGCACCTATAATCTTGAAAAAATATTTAAAAAAATCGACGTACAATATATTTATGCTTTTACATATAGCTGCAACTATTCTTGTACGACCTGAATTATGTATCAAGTACAATAATGTTGCTGATGATTTATTACGGAAATTCGTCCAAAGATCCGCCTCACACTTTGGTCCTCAATTTATATCATATAATGTACATAGTCTGATTCATATTGCTGGTGACGTGAAAAAAAACGGTCCAGCAGAATCATTTTCTGCTTTTATCTTTGAAAACGAACTGGGAATCATTAAGGAGAAAATAAGAGCATCATACAAACCGTTGCAACAACTAGTTAACCGCACTATAGAGTCAATGAACAGTTTTGAGCGTGACAGCTCTCTTGAAGATAAAAAAACTGGGCCCATCACGACATCTATACACTATCATGGTCCAACTTGTGAAGTTTCTGGTTCTCAATATCATCGACTTCAATGGAAAAATACAGTATTATCACATGACAGCAAGAACAACTCAGTTTTGCTTTTAAACTCGATGGTCATCGTCATCAGCAACTTTGTTCAATCACAAGAAGAAATATGGGTAATTGGGAAACGATTTCAGAAATACACTGATGTGTATGATAAGCCATATCGTTCATCAAAATTTGGTATTTACTGTGTTAGTCATCTGTCCCCTCGTCCAGTTAAATATAAACTAAGCGACGTACTTGACAAAGTCTTATTACTACCTATCGCAGAAACCGACTCTTTCGCATGCTATCCTCTTGGATTTTGTTGAAAAAAAAAATTCTGTAAGTATATTTTTGAGAAGAAATGACGATAATAAACAGTCATAATAACAATAACACAAAATTTTCTTTTCAGGTTAATCTTCAAGACAGTTGAGTAACGACTATAAGAGAATACTATGAAGTTGTATATGTGTGAAGGCGTCTATTCCTTTAAATTAGTTTTGTAGTTGATAAATTAAAATTATTCTCAATATAATAAATAAATATTTATTTATCAAACAATCAATTGACTTTGAAAAACATTTTTAATATTGAAATTTAGACAATCATACTGTGATATAAAAATAAATGAAAAAATAAAAAAAAAACAGGTAAAAAAAAAAATTGTCTAAAGACTTACACAAAATATTTTAAATGTCGAAAATGTACCTAGTTTTCTTTTCTTATTCTGTTTCTTTTACTGTGTCCTTCTATACTCGAACAATGTGTTCGAAAAAGAACCTGCAGGAGATCTATAGTCCCCGAGAAATTTTTTTTTTTAATAAAATTAAAATATCTATGACGTTAAAGGCGTGTGGTTAGATAAAATTGTTCATTCAGTTATAACATAAAATTCATTATAATAATTTTAATAATTATTATTTATCTAAGTATTCATGTTAGAAAAAATCACAGGAACAATTTTATTCTAAAAAAAAAGAAAACTCTATTCCTTTTCTATTCTATTACTTTCAACATGTCCTTCTAATGCTGAAATGTTGTGTCCAAAGCAGAACCAGCAGGGGATTTTAAATCCTCAAGACTATTTTTTTTCAAATAAAATTAAAATGTCTGTGACATGAAAGATGTGTAGTTGAACAAAATTTTTCCGTGACTTATAACATAATATTGTTTTAATAATTTTAACAATTATTATTTATCTAAATATTTATGTTATAAAAAATCACAGTAACAAAAACTCGGACACTAAAAATTCAAAATAGGGAAAATGTCATAGATTTTTATTGAAAAATTGAGATGATTGGTCAGTCTTACCGACTTTCATGGAAAGATCCTAGTATCAATCATTTATGATTTTTTTTTCTTTGAAAATATTTTATTCGATATAAAAAAAAATAACTCTATTCCTTTTCTATTCTATTCTTTTCACCATGTCCTTCTATACTCAAATGTTGTGTTTGAAGGAGAACTTGCGGGGGATTTTTAATCCTCGAGACTATTTTTTTTTAAATAAAATTAAAATGTCTCTGACATTGAAGATGTTTAGTTGAATCAAATTATTCCCTTCAGTTATAACATTGGTTTCATATTAATAATTTCAACAATTATTAGTTATCTGAGTATTCATGTTATAGAAAATCACAGTAGCAAAAAAAAACTTTATTGCTTTCTTATTCTATTACTTTTACCATGTCCTTCTGTACTGAAATGTTGTGTTTGGAAAAGAACCAGCGGGGGATTTTTAATCCTCGAGACTATTTTTTTTCAAATAAAATTAAAATGTCTATGACATTAAAGATGTGCAGTTGAACAAGATTTTTCCGTGAGTTATAACAGGTGCGTGAACCTGGCCTGCATAAGTCTAAATTATCTAGGATACTCATTAGAAGCGTCTTGATTTGTACTAATTTGTACTACCATTGATTTAATTTGTACCTCAAAATTAAAGGGTCCAGAAAGGGTTAAAAATCGACTTTTTTTCTATATGACTTAGAGGGGTAAAAAAAATTGCTACAGACGCAGAATAATTTGTACTAATTTGTACCACCAAGCCCGGAATTTGTACCTCAAGAATAACAACAAAAAAAAATTATTTACTCCAAAATGATAATTAACAATTGCATATCTACTTTAATTATTGAGGTACAAATTCTTATTTGATCGGTACAAATTAGCTCTTGTTCTGTTCTTTAGAATAAAAAAAAAATTATTGAAAAATATTGATTTTTAAAGGCGCCATGCAATTGTTAATTAAATAGATATAATTGCATGGCGTGGCGCCTTTAAAAATTAATATTTTTTAATAATTTTTTTTTTATTTTAAAGAGCAAAACAAGAGCTAATTTGTACCGATTGAATTAGAATTTGTACCTCAATATTAATAATAAAAAAACAAGTTACTCCGAAATATCAATTGATAATACTTTATTATTATTATTGAGGTACAAATTGTAATTTTATCGGTACAAATTAGTCTTTGTTTGGCTCTTTAAAATAAAAAAAAAATTATTGAAAAATATTAATTTTTAAAGGCGCCATGCAATTGTTTATCAAATATTATTATTAACAATTGCATGGCGCCTTTAAAAATTAATATTTTTCAATAATTTTTTTTTTGTTTTAAAGAGCAAATCAAGAGCTAATTTATACCGATTCAATTAGAATTTGTACCTCAATAATAATAATAAAAAAACAAGTTACTCCGAAATATCAATTGATAATACTTTATTATTATTATTGAGGTACAAATTGTAATTTTATCGGTACAAATTAGCCTTTGTTTTGCTCTTTAAAATAAAAAAAAAATTATTGAAAAATAATAATTTTTAAAGGCGCCATGCAATTGTTTATCAAATATTATTATTAACAATTGCATGGCGCCTTTAAAAATTAATATTTTTCAATAATTTTTTTTTTGTTTTAAAGAGCAAATCAAGAGCTAATTTGTACCGATTAAATTAGAATTTGTACCTCAATAATAATAATAAAAAAACAAGTTACTCCGAAATATCAATTGATAATACTTTATTATTATTATTGAGGTACAAATTGTAATTTTATCGGTACAAATTAGCCTTTGTTCTGCTCTTTAAAATAAAAAAAAAATTATTAAAAAATATTAATTTTTAAAGGCGCCATGCAATTGTTTATCAAATATTTTTATTAACAATTGCATGGCGCCTTTAAAAATCAATATTTTTCAATAATTTTTTTTTTATTTTAAAGAACAGAACAAGAGCTAATTTTTATCGATCAAATTACAATTTGTACCTCAATAATAATAATAAAAAAACAAGTTACTCCGAAATATCAATTGATAATACTTTATTATTATTATTGAGGTACAAATTGTAATTTTATCGGTACAAATTAGCCTTTGTTCTGCTCTTTAAAATAAAAAAAAAATTATTAAAAAATATTAATTTTTAAAGGCGCCATGCAATTGTTTATCAAATATTTTTATTAACAATTGCATGGCGCCTTTAAAAATCAATATTTTTCAATAATTTTTTTTTTATTTTAAAGAACAGAACAAGAGCTAATTTTTATCGATCAAATAAGAATTTGTACCTCAATAATTAAAGTAGATATGCAATTGTTAATTATCATTTTGGAGTAAATAATTTTTAAGTAAATAACAAGCGTCGAAGATTAAAAATTTGAAATAAGAAAAATCTCATAGATTTTTATTAAAAAAGTTGAAATGATTGGGGAGTCTTACCAACTTTCATGCAAGGGTGTTGGTATTAGTCATTTATAATTTTCTTTTTCCTTTGGAAAAATTTTATTTTACAAAAAAAAAAAAAAAAACTTTATTCCTTTCCTATTCTATTACTTTCACCATGTCCTTCGGTACTAAGATGTTGTGTTTGAAGAAAAACCAGCGGGGATTTTTAATCCTCGAGACTTTTCTTCTTGAAACAAAATCAAAATATCTATGACATTGAAGATGTTTAGTTACAAATAAAATTTTTCCATCTGTTATAACATAATATTTATTATAATAATCTTAACAATTATTAGTTACCTAAGTACTGATGTTATTAAAAATTTTTTATTTTTTGAATAAACTTTTTTCCTCATAAAAAAAAAAAGTTATAGAAAAATTTCAGTTCGAAGACTTCTCAGTTTGATAATTTCCATAAGCTTTTTCAAAACTAAAATTTTGTGGTCAGCTCACCAGGATAAATAGTAAAACACACACTGACAACCTCTAACTGCGAATATTTTTTTTTTTTTGAACAAAGGAAAATTCATTTCTACATTTTTTCTTTAAGATGAATTCTGATTCATAATCCTGCGTGTAATACTCATGAATACGTTCCTTTACAATCACTATCAGTAGGATCCATTGTAAAGTAAAGTCAAAGCACAAAAATTTGTCCGGCGCCGTGTCTATCATATTTTCGAGAAAAATAAAATTCTTTACGTGTGACTTTTGTATATGTGCCTTTGTCGATATGGAATTTTGAAATGATTTTCAATGTAAATTCATTTTCATTATTTTAGTTTCTCATCTTCTTCTGGCAAAGTATTCAGTTGTATGTTTCGGACTCCGCATTCACTAATAAGCCAGTGAAGTGTAAGCAGTGGCATTTGTTGAAAAGTTAAAAAAGTGAAAAACCATTCAAGTGAATATATATAAAATGACGAAAGAACATAAAATTGAAAAAACCAAACATATTGTTAACATTAAAAAAAAAAAATTGAATAGTAATAATCTTGGTCGTTTAAAAAAAACTGCAGGCAATTCGATTTCAAAGAGCCCTAAAAATAAAACCCCTCAGGCTGTACGTGAAAAGTAAGTAAATATTAAATATATAAATCCATTTAAAGTCGAAAGTACCGATAATTGAGTGCCTGGGTGCAATAAAGGCACGAGCGCGTACAATTATTTATTGAATTAAAAAATAAAGTTTAATATTTTTTTTTCGAAAAAACATTATTTTTCTAGGTCTAACTCGTCATAACTTTGTTAATGATGAATGACTTGAAACTTGGCATATAGTTTTGTTATAGTCTAGCGATAATGAAAATAACATTAAAAAAATTTATTACTTGTATTGTTTTTTTTTATTAATTTATTGAGTAATGCCGGTCGGAGAATACGTTTTTTGAACTTCAAGATAAAAAAGTGTCGAGAAAATTTTAGAATTTGAAAACTTGTCAGTGACAACATTGTTCATCTATATATCAAAAAGTTTTTCCCGAATTTTCAAATTTTTTTAGCAATAATTTACCAAGTTATTAATTAATTAACAAATTGTGAGCTATTTAAAATCAAAAAAATTAAAAAAAAAAATTTTTTTTTTGCTTTTTTTTTTTTTTTTCCGAGTAATTACGTCTAATAACTTTACAATGTTAATTGTTTTATTAATTACATGATGTAATGAACCTGTGGTCAAATTTTCATTAAGTTATTCCATGTATTAGTCTGTGTAAATAATTTTCCATGTTGTATGTGTATGTATAGTTGACCACGTTGTCCCGCTGTATTTTTATTTTTTTCTAACACTAATACATCGAATAACCTTTTGAAAATTTGATCAGGTGTTAATTATGATATAACAATAATAAAACAATAAATATTGTAAAGTTATTAGACGTAATAGTTTATAATAATAATTATTTAAAATCAAAAAAATTATCGAAAAAAAATTTTTTTTTTTTCTAATTTTTTTTTTTTCCGAGTAATTACGTCTAATAACTTTACAATGTTAATTGTTTTATCAATTACATGATGTAATGAACCTGTGGTCAAATTTTCATCAAGTTATTCCATGTATTAGTCTGTGTAAATAATTTTCCAAGTTGTATGTGTATGTATAGTTAAACGCGTTGTCTCGGGGTATTTTAATTTTTTTCCAACACTAATACATCGAATAACCTTTTGAAAATTTGAACAGAGGTTCATTATTATATAACAATAATAAAACAATGAATATTGTAAAGTTATTAGATGTTATTGTTTATAATAATAATTAATTAAAATCAAAAAAATTAAAATACCCCGAGACAATGCGCTTAAACACACTTACACATACAACTTAAAAAATCATTTACACATACTAATACATGGAATAACTTGATGAAAATTCGACTACAGGTTCATTACATCATGTAATTTATAAAACAATTAACATTGTAAAGTTATTAGACGTAATTACTTGTAAAAAAAAAAAATTAGCAGAAAAAAACTTTTTTTTTTTAATTTTTCTGATTTTAATTAATTATTATTATTAACAATTACGTCTAATAACTTTACAATCTTAATTGTTTTATTTTTGTTATATAATAATGAACCTCTGGTCAAATTTTCAAAAGGTTATTCGATGTATTAGTGTTGGAAAAAAATTAAATTACCCCGAGACAACGCGTTCAACTATACATACACATACAACTTGGAAAATTATTTACACATACTAATACTCAAATTCTCAAAAGGTTATTCGATGTATTAGTGTTAGAAAAAAATGAAAATACCGCGGGAATATTCTAAACTGTTTCATGGTACTTCTAAATGTTAAAAAAAAAAAATCTGTCTTTTTTTAATAAAATATTTAAAAAAAAAAAAAAAAAAAAAGTAAAGTTATTTAAACAAAATCATTTGAAAGAAAGAAAGAAGAAAGATTTTTCAAAAAAAAATAATATTTTACATTATAAAAATTATAGAATGAAAAAAAAAAAGAAAATCTATTCAATTTTTTTTTTCACTAAAATCTTGGGGCAACGGAGTTTGAGCCGGCCCTGCTAGAGCGGCCGATTCGGCGGCGAGCTTCAGCGTCATGCCTATTTTGGGCCTCTCTCTCTTTAATATATAATTAAGTTCTTATAATATTCAATTGTAACCACCTGTATTAATCTTATATAAAATTCAAAAATTTCAGTTTATATTGTTTGATCGATTATATACTGGGTGAAACAGCAAAGCTTGAAACATTTGTCGTCCCAAAATCGTGGACTTTTCATGAAGAAGGGCAAGATTTCGGTTACTGGCCATCACACTACTCGAAGAAAGACTTCAGTAAGTCCGTCAATAACGCCGATTCTCCAGATAAACAGAACTGGCTGTCTTATCCTATAAAAATTCATTACGAAGGTAAATACAATCTACCAATATTATCAAATGAAAAAAAATAAAAAAAATATCACTTAATTCAGGTTATTCAAGTGACGAGCCATAAGTCTTCGTGGTAAAGCACTGTCTCGTCATCTTGATAGCCTGGGTTCGATTCCTCGTTGAAGTGATTTTTTCTTTATTTTCTAATTAAAATTCATAAAATTTTGGAGAATTTTTTATAAATTTATATCTTGAGGGGAAGTGGAAATATGAAAAAATTTAAAAAAAAATTTCGAAAGAATAATAAAAAATGTACATATTTTTTATGCATATCAAGAGACTCGGTAGAGTCTCAAATCATTTTTTACAGCGCGAGACTTTACAGGGTATATAATATACATAAGTTGCATGGGTTGACGTCACGAATTTTCAATTGCCCTATAACTTACTTATTATTAAATATGAATCAGCAGTTTGGCGCGTATATAATTAATAATTATTTTAAAAAATTTTTAATAATTTATTGTTTTCTATTTATAAAACCTATTTGAAAAAATCGATTTATTTGAAAAAACAACGATTTATTAAAAAAATATATTTTTTATTTATTTAGGCTATTCAAGTGACGAGCCACCAGTTTTCGTGGTAAAGCACTGGCTCGACACCTCGATAGCCTGGGTTCAATTCCTGATTGAAGTGATTTTTTTTTTATTCTCTAATGAAATTAACTCTATAAAATTTTGAAAAACTATACTAATAATAATAATAAAAGTTCATCTAAACTAGAATAAACAAAAAATATTCTAATATTCTCAAACTACATTCGTTTTTTTTGGCATGTTATCATTTTTTAGGCACTCGAGAAATTTGTAAAAAAAAAGAAGATATTCTTTTGAACAATGGAAGTGATGAAATACTAACAGACGAAAATCGAGAGCTAGAACATTTTACGCCTATTCGTAAAAAAGTAAAAGAAAGTCAACAAACATCATTACTTATGAATCAAAAAAATAACAATTATTCTAACCTCCAGTCTTTGAAAAAAAGCGATATAGAAAATTCAGATGATTATTCAAGCCCTAGTAATGAAGAAGTTTCTGACTTATCAGATCAAGAAAATGAAGGTGATAATTTCATTAAAAGGAAAAAGTCATCGCTATTTGATGGCAACGCAAAGCGGCTACGTCATGAAGGTTATAATGAAATAACTCTAGCTGACATTTGGGATAAACTTGGTAAGATAACAAAACGATATGATTTGAAAAATTTAGTTCATGATCATTCGATGAAATTATTATACATATAGGGATCATCTAATATTTGATTATTATAAGCATTATTTTAAAGTTTAATTTCGAATGTATCTAATTACAGAGAAAATAGAAGAGCATATTCGGCAAGATGAAGGTACGACTAATTAAAATATATCTAGATTTCTTTGATCAATAAAAAAGTCCTCTCACGTATTTATATTTGATTGATAAATCAAAATGGGATAATTGTTCTATAGAATCAACTATATAAAATTTTTTAATAACGGTATTTAAGTAAAAGCGTGAATAAAAAAATATTTTTCCAGAAAAAAACAAAAAATATCATCGAAAAGTATCAACAAAATTACTGGACATCACTATTGAATTAAGTAAGCTGCAAAAAGTAAGTCGTACTTCAACAAAAGGATCACTTAAAATTGGAGAAATAGAAATGCCAGTTGATTCGATCGACGATGTTAAGAAGCTGGAAGAAGCCCTTGATGACCAAGAGAATTTGTCAAAACTGGTATCGTACAAGTCTATATTTTATTTAATGTTAATATTGAGGCATTCAACCAATAAAATTATTATATATTATTTTTTGTAGAAAAATGATCTGACTGAACAAGATGGTGATACAGCATTTTCCTTAGCACGAAACATCTTGTCGAGAGTATTCACAGAAAATGTTATGTCACAAATGAACTGGAATGGCAAGAATTCGAAAAAAATCGGCTTGAAAAAAATTGCTATTAAACTCGAACAAGTAATTAGTGGTAAGTACTTGAAGCATATTTATATATAATTTATCGAACACTTTTTTGTTCATTATTTTTCTCTACAAAAAATTGGTTATTAATAGTTATGTATATTGTTTATAAATTTCAGAAAGTGCTTCGGAAGTGAGCCATGGTAAATGGCCACTAAGGGATGTGGCACAAAAATTGAAACATGTCATGGTGAGTGCTTTGACTAATTTGAAAAAAAAACAAAACAATGAAGATCAAATAAACAACGTTGGAATTGCAACCGTCTGATATGAAAATATGTGGAAAAAAAAAATATTTAGTTGCAAAGATAAAAAAATGTTGTCATTTTGGAATTTGAATAATAAAAAAATAATTTTTCTGAATTAAATTTTTTTTGTGAATTAATTTATGAATAATAATTGGAATATTCCTTTTTATTCCTTCATCAAAACCGTCCTGAATAACATATATGTACCTGGTTTTTTTTATAAATGTATACCGCTTTTTCTACATTTCTAAGAAAATTAAACAAAAAAAAAAATAAATAAATAAATGTATTTATCATTCGATTAAAAAATAAAAAAATTAATGAATAACAATCGAAATAAAAATTAAAATAACCCCATGGGAATATTTTATAAAATTTTCATAATAATTGGGTCAACTTGCTAAGTGATTTTTATAAAATTTTTATAAAACTTTGGTAATGTTTTTAATTGAATTGGAATAAAATTTTAATGAAATTTAGATAAAAATTTTCAGAAAAAAAAAAAAAAAAAAAAATCCCTGAGGTGGTTTTGAACCTGAGCTACTCGGTTGATGAGCCGGTGATTTACCCTAAAGCCATAAATTTTATGATACGTCTTGATAAAAATTTATATAACAATACAACTTTCTCGATTTCATCGTTTCTTTAGTTTTAATTCATATTAAAAAATTAAGAGTGATCCTTCTTATTATTAATTTGTATGACAACTGTTGCCAGAAGTATGATTAAAACTAAAAGAAGATAAAATTAAAAAAGTTATATTCTTAGTGACATTTTTATGGAATATTATAATGAGATCGGTGGGTCTGGGGTAAAGCACTGGCTCACCGTTTAAGTAGCCCGGGTTCAAAACCGGCTTGGGAAATTATTTTATTTTCTTTTTTTTTTTCAGAAAATTTGTATTAAAATTTTATCCCAATTTAATTTAAAAAATATGAACGAATAAATTTACAATTACCTATATAAATAAGTGAATAAATACACAAACCAAATAGATGAACTAATAATACACGTAATATAAATTCAATTTAACTGAATAAACTGTAATTTGAGAAAAAAAAAAGATACCCTTAAAAATGTTTTATCAGATTGAAACAATTTTTTTTCTTAATAATCTACTTAAAAGATTTGAAAAAATAATTGCCATAATTAAAAAAGATAAAAATGTGTGCATCAACGTCAAAAAAAAAATAGACAAAACAGTCTACAAATTGCTCATTCAGCGCCTTCTAGTGGCCACACAATTCAACACATGAAACGTGAATACAATGTTTCAAAAACGCCTCTGCATTAATATTTCAAATACGTTTTAAAAAAACGTTTATGATACGCATTACAGTGCATTATTGTATATTATTGATATTCACTTAAACATATATAATTTATTGAAAGTTTTATTCACAATAAAATCCAGTAGACTTTATCGAAACCGCTATGTATTTTTATTTTTATTTTTTTGACAAATAATAAGTAAAATGAAAAAAAAAATTGGTCGAAAGAAAGACATCACACTCATAACAACTTTTTCAAAGAACATTTGCAACCGACCGTGGCTCAGGGGATACTGCGCTGGACTGCAGATGATGGGTGCACAGGTTCGAGTCCGCACATCATCATCAATTCTCAATACAAAATTCATCATTCTTTCCATCACCGTGAATTACAATTTAAAAAGAAGAATTGGATTTAATATTTTTTTTTTCGTTAATTTTTTTTTTTAATTATTTTTAAACTTGAATAACTTTTATGACGTTTTACAAATACCATAATTTTATGCATTCAAAAAAATATCTTGAAAACATTTTTACGATACGCTTTATCAACATCCCATTTACATGTTTTAGAAACAAATCGGAATATATTGTAGATACACTTTCAATACACACTGTGAAAACGTCTCTAGAAGACATCTGAAACGTTGCGAGACGTTTCACAGATACGCATCAAAAACGCTTTAAACATTGACTATTGTCCAGTTTTAACGCTTTGGCAAGCAATTAAAATACGTTTCAAATACATATCTAAAGTTCTTGGAAACGTATTAAAAGCGTTTTTAAAGTCAATTTTTGCTGATCGGGTATAAACTCACGTGAAGTACCAAAGTACACTGAGTTATTAAATTATTTAGAACAACGTTCTATTTGCTCAGATTTTTCTACACAAGAAGAAAAATCAAATGATACAAAGAGTGAAAAAACCCAAGTTAAAAAGGGTGGAATATCATTGACAACAACTACTACACGTGTCTGCCCAATATGTTCTGAGACACATTCTATATATAGTTGTGAGATATTCAAAGGTTTTACACAAGAAGAAAGATATAAGGCTGCAGTCAAGGCCTCATTATGCTTGAATTGCCTGAAAAAGGGACACGGGGTCAAAGACTGCAGTTCAATGGGGTGTCGTACCTGCGACAGAAGACACCATACATTCTTGCATCGGCCAACGACCACTGAGTCCGACCAGGCCAACACATCAGCTGTTCCAGCAACCGATGAAAATGAAGAAATATGACTACAGCATAGTAGTATACATCCAGGACGACCTATAGCATTTGTAGTCAACTCAACAACAAGTGTATTAGTCGTCTCAGCACTCATCAATGTTCTCAATACTGACGGAGAAAAAATACAATGTCGATGTCTTGATACGTGCTCAACTGCAAATTTTATGACTGAAAGTATGGCAAGTAAACTTAAATTAAATAAAAAGAAATGTTCAATCTCAATTGGTGCATTGAACACAGCTTCAACAATTTCTAAACATGTTGTAAGTACCACAATTCAATCTTGTCACACAAAATACGAAAGAACACTAAGTTTTCTGACAGTTCCAAGAATTTCGGAAAATATACCTGATCAAATAATTAATAAAGATAATATTAAAATTCCTAACACAATGAAATTAGCAGACCCTAATTTTCATCAACCTGCTCCAGTTGATATTTTATTGGGAGCAGGTGTTACCATGTCATTATTTACACAAGGACAAATAGATTTGTCTAAATCTGGTGGCCCTGATTTATTCTTACAAAGAACTAAATTTGGATGGGTCATCGGGGGGAGTGCACCTACAAAGGTCCCATCGCAACAAGTGTCTTGCCACCTGGCATCAGACATGCACTTTGATTTCTCAAAATTTTGGGAAATTGAAGAAGTAAAAGATGTTTGTCATCTCACAGCAGATGAATTAGCATGTGAAGAACATTTTCTTCAACATGTCACAAGAAATAAGGTAGGACGATACATTGTCGCACTACCATTTAAACAACCAGTCAATCAATTAGGAGAGACTCGGTCTATAGCAATAAAAAGATTAAATTCTCTAGAGAAAAAGCTTCAAACTAATCCTATGTTAAAGATACAATATAACGCTGTACTACAAGAATACCTAGACTTAGGTCACATGTCTGAAGTACCAGATAAACAATTACAAGAAGATGGTTTTTATTTACCTCATCATGCAGTGATAAAAGAAGAAAGCCAAACAACAAAAGTACGAGTCGTGTTCGACGGTTCAGCCAAGGGTTCCAAGGGTCATTCGCTCAATGAATTGCTACATGTTGGCCCAACAATACAGACAGACATTTTCTCATTACTACTCCGATTTAGATTACACCAGTACGTACTGACTGGTGACATTGAGAAAATGTACAGACAATTTTTAGTACGTCCACAAGATAGAAAATATCAACGTATTTTATGGAGAAATACGTCTGGTATTATCAAAACATATGAATTAAATACTGTAACATTTGGTCTTGCTCCATCACCATTCCTAGCTATACGATGTCTACATAAATTAGCTGATGATGAGCAAGAAAATTTTCCTATAGCATCAGAAATACTCAAAAGAGATCTATATGTTGATGATCTTTTAACTGGTACACAAACACTTGAAGAAGCAATTAAATTGAGGGATGAATTAATTCCTTTATTACAACAAGGTATGTTAAATATACGCAAATGGGCTTCCAATGAGCCTAGACTATTAGAAGGCCTTCCAGAGGCTAACAAAAATTTACAATTACAATTTAATGACTCCAGTGCAATAAAAACACTAGGTGTTTACTGGAGATCTACTACAGATACAATTGTTTACACAGTTAAAACAATTACGTTTGACGAAATTACAAAACGCAAAATTTTTTCTGAAATTGGAAAAATCTTTGATCCTCTTGGACTTCTTGGTCCAGTTGTTATGACAGCAAAAATAGTTATGCAACAATTATGGAGTATAAACATTGACTGGGATGAACCTGTCCCATCACCAATTAAAGATGAATGGTTAACATTTTATAACCAATTACAACTTTTAAATGATTTATCTTTTAAAAGACATACAATATTAAATGATACAACAAGTATACAATTACATGGCTTTTGTGATGCCAGTGAAAAAGCATATGGGGCTTGTATTTATCTCAGGTCCATTGATAAAAAAGGTAAAGTTTACACACAACTTTTGTGTGCCAAAGGGCGCATAGCTCCTCTCAAGACACTATCAATCCCTAGATTGGAATTATGTGGAGCATTATTACTTGCTTCGCTTTATACAACAATAATTAAAGCAATACACATAACAATAGATGACACATATTTGTGGTCAGATTCTACAATTGTTTTACACTGGCTTAGAAAAGAGCCAAGTGTTATGAAAACATTCGTGGCAAACAGAATTGCCAAAATACAAGAAAAAACAAAAACAACACAATGGTGCCATGTACGTACACATGACAATCCAGCTGACCTGATTTCAAGAGGTCAACTACCTGAAGAATTCATCAAAACAACAACATGGCAACATGGGCCGTCTTGGCTGTGTGAAGATCCAGATGGCTGGCCGAAATTCGAGATGACCGAGGGTTGCAGTCTACCTGAGCTCAAGGTCAACACATGTCTCAACACAACGACAAGTTCAACACAACCGCAAGTAAATATAAACAATAAAAATGATTACAATATTTTAACTCGTTATTCATCTTGGAATAAATTACAAAATGTCATTGCATATTGTCTGCGAATGAAAACAAACAACAAGAATACTGGTTATTTAAAAATCAATGAAATTGAATATGCTACTAATACAATAATTAAACTAGTACAAAAAGAAATATTTTTTGATGAATTAAAAATTCTAGAAAATCAAAGACAATTAAATCAAAAAAGTAAATTAATTAAACTCACTCCATTTATTGATAAAAATGGATTATTGCGAGTAGGAGGGCGATTACAAAATGCCTCTATTCCATACAATCAAAAGTATCCAATCATTTTACCTAAAAATCATCATGTAACTTCATTAATAATTAAACATGAACATAAAATACACTTGCATACTGGTACTCAAGCCACATTATATGCTGTAAGACAACAATATTGGCCAATTGATGGTCGCAATCAAGTGAGTAAAATAATACGCACTTGTACAACATGTCTACGAGCACAGCCTCGTACAATTGATTACCTGATGGGTAATTTACCAAAAGCAAGAGTTAATGAAGCAATTCCATTTACAATAGTTGGGGTTGACTTTTGTGGACCTTTTTTAGTTAAAGAAAAGAAAGAAAGAAATAGAATTAAAGTTAAAATATACGTAGCAGTCTTTGTATGTCTCGTCATCAAAGCTGTACATCTAGAAATGGTCAGTGATTTAACTACAGATTGTTTTATTGCTGCTTTAAAAAGATTTGTTGCAAGACGGCGCCGTCCGATCCGTCCGTCACCAACACGCCCGCCCCGGTTCGCGTTCCACCGGTCATGCACCACGCACTGCCAACTGATCCTGATGTGCAACTGATTGAACAAATAAAAACGATGAAATTTTGGCAACGTTGGCACAATGAATATCTCAACGAGATGATCAACCGCAGTAAGTGGAACAAAGACAACAACAACATAGAAATAGGCGATGTGGTCTTATTGAAGGAAGACAACATTCCACCTATGCATTGGGCATTGGGTCGAATCATCGAGACGCATCCTGGGACGGATGGTATTGTCCGTACGGTCACCATCAAAACAGCAAAGTCTACCTACAAACGCAACGTCAAGAAAATAGCACCCCTGGTTCCTTGTGACCCAGAATGACATTAGAATAAATTAAATTTACATTTACTAACACTTTTTTCTGTTCTAGATATTTAAGTTGATCGGCCGACCTCTCAACGGGGGGAGAATGTTCCGGGTCGAACCACATGTCTGTCGGTCCCAGACTGACCGGATTTTTATTCTTTTTATTTTTTTTAAACAAAATACAATAAGTTGATAAGTTTTAAACATTACTCTGTTTTTTATGGCTAGATCGCAAGATCATACAATTTCGAATAACATATGACTAACAATTTTGGTTTATATTTTTTCTAAAATATTTTAAACAACGATTTAATTTATGTACTTTTTAATAGCTTTTTACAAACTCTAATATTCCCACACATGGTCAACTCATGCATAGATTTTTTGAGTAAAAATCATGTAACAAATAAAATCATAAGCTCAAGTTTCTCTTTGGTACTATTATAACATATTTTTTAAAAACATTATTTGTCAAGAATTAGAGAAAATCTCACATCTGTCAAACAACTGCACTAACGTATTTTCGATACACAGAATGATCGTAAAATTGACAATAAAAAGGTAAATTTATAACTTTTTTAAATAAACTAAATTCATGAAAACGTCTTGGACTTTCCGGTCGTAAAATCTATATTTTTTGTTTATACATGGTATTTTTATGTCACCCTTTGGACCACACAAGGCCCAATTTCATGTCAAAAAATCCCACCACCTACGCCTAGTTTTTTACCCTCTCTTGAACTAATTTTTGACCAATTAAAACTAATTTTAACTAAGTACACACCCATTTTTTGGACTTAACAATTTTCAACAAACTGAGAAATCAGTTGCTCTTCAACACTCGTTTACGTAACATCTCTAATTCATATTGATTCGCGTACAACGGAATTTTTTTATACTTACAATATAAAATAGTAGTGTCTGTCCATGACAACACTTTTTAGAGTCAACTCAATAAACAATATATAATACAATTAATTATAATTTTAGTGAAATAATAAAGTGAATATTAATAGAATTTAAGCCACAGTGTTTGGATTTATTTAAAGTGTTATTCCTATTATTTCAAGTTACAACCTATCCTCCACATCCTTTGATAGCCCTGTATAAAACATAAGGCCTTACAACCC
Source organism: Aphidius gifuensis (assembly GCF_014905175.1). Classification (NCBI taxonomy): domain Eukaryota; kingdom Metazoa; phylum Arthropoda; class Insecta; order Hymenoptera; family Braconidae; genus Aphidius; species Aphidius gifuensis. The sequence goes on from NC_057792.1 coordinate 13,584,196, forward strand.
TTGTGAAATTATCGTGGTATATTTGGATACGTGGTGCGATACACCCCTCTTTACTCACAAAAATAAAAATAATAAAAGCGTCACTGGTCAACCGTACAATAATAATAATAAAGGAAAAAATATTCAAGAAAAATAAATATAATTTTAATTTAAGGTAGACGAGCGAGTCTCGTCACACAACAAAATAAATATAAATTGCACAGATATTACTTTTGTGAATAAAGTAAAATATCTTGGTATATTAATCGATGAATCGTTGCATTGGCATTATCAAGTGTAACTGATTTGTTCACAAGTAGTACTTTGAAAGAATTGCAGTCAATAAAGATTTATTGTCACTTGATCTAAAAAAGAATATGATAAGTTCTTTTATCTTACCTATATTTGACTATTCTTCAATTGCATTAACTGATTTCACATTACAACAACATCAAAGACTGCAACGTGCCTTTAATTCAGCAGTAAGATTTATTGAAAATACAAGTTATAGAGAGCATATCTCGCCTTTAATTTTAAAACTTGGTTGACTTTCTTCAACAAGCAGAAGGTCTTATTTTGTCAATTGTTTTATCTATAAAACACTACTGTCTTCAAGTGATATTCTTCTAAATGATCTATTTAAAATAAAAAAAAAGAAAGATGATATGGAAATTCATCTTAAAAGTGATGATTCTTCGAATAACTTAGCTGTACCAATTGCTAAATCTAGACCGTATATTAATTCATTACAAGTTGTTGGTCCTACTTCTTGGAACAATTTACCAGTTTCCATAAAATTATCACCTTCAATAGAGTCATTTCAGAATAATTTATATGAATATTTGCTTAATTTAGAAAGAGACAACATATCTTTAAATTTTTCTTAGATGTTTGATTTATGTTTGATGATTATTTACTGTATTAATTGATTTAATCTACTAAATTGTATACTTGGCCTATTGGCTTTAACCAAAGGTATGTTAAATAAATAAATAAATAAATAAATAAATGTCAATATTAAAGTTTCTTGCATAACTATTATCGATGATGATACACTATTTGTCAATTGGAAATATGTTGAAAGTTGTGATAGAACTGATAGCTCAACTAATTCAGTTCTAGGTGATTTCACGACTGCGCATGCGCGCTTAGAATTATACAAATATCTTGATAAAGTTCAGTCGCGAGTATTATATGTTGATACTGACTCTATAGTTTTTATTTCTGAGAATGAAAATGATAAACTTCTATTAGGTAATTATTTAGGTGATCTCACTGATGAGCTTGATGGTGGTTACATAAAAACTTTTATTTCTGAGGGCCCTAAATTTTATAGTTATATTGCTGAAAAACCTGATGGTACAATAAGTAAAGTATATAAATTAAAAGGTGTACGACTTGACATTAATGCTCAAAAATTATTTAATTATGATAGTATTAAGACTTTAACTGATGGTGAAAACGACAAAATTATTGTAACTTGTGACTCAATACGTAGAACTAAAGAACATGATGTACATACAGAAACAGAATCGAAAATTGTACGTGTTACCGGGCCGAAACGGAAATTTACGGCTAACATGAATAATACATTACCGTATGGTTATAATACTATGTATAATAGCGGTAAAAAAAGACATGGGGGCTTAACTACTGAGTATAATACTAGCCCGTATAATACCAGTAAAAAAAGACTTAGGGATTTAACGACTGAGTATAATACTAGCCCGTATAATACCAGTAAAAAAAGACTTAGGGACTCAACGACTGAGTATAATACATGTAATAATACTGTAAATAAACGAGCTAAATATGTTATATGAATAAATCTTGAATAAAAATAAAATGTTTTATGTTTTTATCGAATACACACCCTACTAAATTTTTTTCAGTTATCATCATGGCTTGGCAAATGACACATCCATTTAAAATTATTATTTCAGGTCCGTCAGGGGCTGGTAAAAGTGTTTGGACTAAACGTTTTTTAAAAGAATTATCGGGATTATGTGATACCGAATTTGACCGTATTATTCTATATTACGCCGAATGACAACCTGTGTATACTGAATATAAAAATGTTGAATTTCAAGAAGGCTTACCAGACATGAAAGATTTTAATGATATTAAAAAAAAAAAGTTAATCATAATGGATGATTTAATGCGTGGAATTGGTAGTGGTTCATCGGTATTGGATATAATTACCAAGGGTTCACATCACCGCAATTTAAGTGTATTATTATTATCACAAAATTTATTTCATGGGGGAAAATTTTATAGGGAAATTTCTTTGAATACAATTTATATTGTTGTTTTTAAAAATCCTCGTGACAAAGCTCGAATTTCTCATCTTGCTAGACAAATATCGCCATTGAATACAAAATTTATTCAAGAAGCTTATTTAGATGCTACATCAGCGCCACATGGTTACTTATTAATTGATTTGAATCAGTCAACACCTGAAAACATTCATATTAGGATATGTATTTTTCCTAGTGACGCTGTAAATTATGTGTATGTCCCAAAACAAGTACGTGGTATAAATAATAGTGATCCATCTTTAAATTTACCAGTTGTACATCTATAATGTCTGACAACACACCAAAGCGGGTGCCTTTGAGAAAACCATTTAATCGGAAAAATACAATATTATTAACATCACTTGTTCATGCTAATCCAAAACTACGTCGAGCAATACTTCAACACAGTGATTTTAAATTTATTCATTGTATTTGTGAAATCATTTTGAATTATTTGAAAAGGGTTTTACCAAAAAAAGATAAGGAAAAAAGGAAGCTAAAAAAATATAAGAAAATTTTAAGACAATTAATTTCAAAAATAAGTTGGGCAGCTAAAAAGAAAATTATCATAAAGCATTGTATTGGTATTTTAGCCTTATTGATTACGCCTATAATAAATCTTTTATTCAAAAATTTAGTAAATTCTTATCGATTGAACCATTAAAAAATAAAACCGGTCCAGAAGTATGTTTAGGATTTGAACGTATATTTAAAAAGATTAATGGTCGTATGCCTGTTTTTTTACAGACCGATTCTGGAAGTGAGTTTAAAAACAAAATTATCCAAAAGATGTTAAGATGCTAATATTTATTTTCGAGTGGCAAGAAATCCTGACATAACAGCATCAATTGTAGAACGCGTAATAGGTACAATAAAAGAACGTATTTGGCGTTATTTTACACATAAAAGAACACATAAATATTCAGATATATTACAACAAATTGTCGATGGGTACAATAATTCTATTCATACATCGATTAAAATGACACCAGCTGCAGTGACGATAAATAATTCAGAAATCGTTAGAAAAAATATAGAAAGTCGTTATGATGATGAAAAAATAGTTGATCGATTTGAATATAAAGTAAATGACCGTGTGCGCATCAGTACTGCGAAAGGCAAATTCCAGAAAGGGTATACCCCTTCATGGTCTCAGGAAATATTTAAAATAACGAAAGCTACATCACGTCAAGGCAAACCGATTTATGAGTTAGCCGATTTGGTGTTTTATGAGGTTGAATTGTCTCCAGTTAACAAAAACATTGAAGAAAGTGTATTTAAAATCGAAAAAATTCTAAAAACACGTGGTAAAGGCAAGCGAAAAGAATACTTTGTACACTGGCTGGATTGGCCATCAAAATGTGATAGCTGAATTCCTGCAAGTAATCTACAATGGATAATGACAGAAGTTTTTACCTCACACTTGTTAGTAACAAAAGTACTGAATTTTATCCTAATAATAATGCATCAGAATTCAGTATACAATTACCACGTGAAATCAATTTGGAAGGCAAGTGGGTTATTGGCCTCTGTGATATAAATATACCTATCGGTTTTTTACATATCTATCCTCAAGAAGGTTGTATAGGTGTTGATGTAACACCATCCGGCGGTATTACGGTGTTTCTACCTCATGGTTTATATTAAAATACTGAAGCGATAATCAATGCCTTGAATAGAGATCAAATACTTAATCAACATTTTGAATTCAAATTTAATTCTCAAACACGTTTTACCAGTATGAAAAAAATTTGTGGAAAACCTGTGCTCTAAATTTAATAACAGTAACAGAAAAACTGACAGATATTCTAGGCTTTCATCACATAGACTGTGGATTATTATTTTCCAAAAATATTGTTATACGTGTTAGTGAAAAACCAGCCAGTTTGTTAAGAGCATTGCCAAACTTATTGTATGTTTATTGTGATATTTGTTCACCATATATTATAAGTGATAAAAATAAACAAGTTTTAAGAATTGTACCTTTTAATAGTAATGAATATAAGTATGGTGGGAATTATAATGTGAATTTCCAGCCTTATTATCTACCAGTAATTCAACAGACCTTTCAAACAATATCATGTATTATAAAAGATTGTAATGACCACATAGTCTTATTTGGGGATGACCCTTTGACCATGGCGGTTCATTTTTAAAAAATTAATTAATTATGTCAATGTATTTAAAGTATTATGATTATCAAGTTGGTGGTGGTGTAACAACCCATCAACGTCAATACATTACTTATAACCAGCGAGGAAACGGTGGTTTTCTCAAGGGATTGTATATTCTATGTTACAAAGAGTAGCTAGACCCGTTGGTAAAGAGCTGTGGCAGGCTGGAGTTAGTGTATTGGATGATGTACTGACCCATAAATCTGATTTTAAAAAATCATCAGAGACACGATTAGAAGAATCTGGTCATCGACTTAAACGTCAAGCAGTAGATAATTTAGAAACATTGTGGAATAACCGTGGGGGTGGTAGCAGTAATCATAAGAAAAAGCGACGTCGACAGAATATTCAAAACGGCTCCGGTATTAATAAACAAAAGGGTGTGATGAAGAAAAAACGTAATCAGAAAGGTAGTGGTCGCCCACGCGTCAAGAAGCAAAAATCTCGTTCTAGAGTCCAGAAAGGTGGTGGTAGAAAAAAAAAGGAAAAATATAAAGAAAAATAATAATAAAAGAAAAAGATCAATAAAAAAAAAAATAAACGTAACGTGTACGATATTTTTTCTTAAATAACCATGTCTTTTTTACATAATAATTCGTGTGAGTGTACAAAGTCGGAGCTTGACTTATTTACAATACCTCCAACGCAAACAACAATTGAAGATTCCACATGGGCTTATTACAATCCTATCAGTACAATGAGTGATGATTCGCAAATCGAATTTCATGTACCTGGAACAAGTGAGGAATATATAGACTTACCACATACACTGTTAAAAATTCGTGCTAAGATTGTGGATAAAAATGGGGCAGCAGCACCGGCAACTGACGCAGCAGGGCCAGTTAATTTAACACTCCACAGTCTCTTTCAAAAAGTTGATGTATTATTCAATCAAAAATTAGTATCAGCTTCAAATAGCACATATCCTTACAGAGCATACATTTAAACAATTCTTAATTATGGATATGATGCAACAAATAGTCATCTTCAACTAGTGTTATGGTATCCTGACACTCCTGGGCGTATGAATACAAATAGTGTTGTTGCTGCAGATGTGAAAAATGATGGCTTAGTTGCCAGATGTGTTCATACAAATGCCGGAAAACAATTTGAGATGATTGGGCATTTATATGTTGATGTATTTAACCAGGAAAAATTTTCATTGAATGGGATTGAAATGAAAATTAATCTCACACGGTCAAAACAAGAATTTTGTTTAATGGATGCTACAAACGACAAAGATTATAAAATACAAATATTAGAAGCGTCATTGATTGTACGACGAGTCAAGCTAAATATTCATATTATGATTGCTCATGCAAAAGCCTTAGCGAAAACGACAGCTGAATATCCCCTTACTAGAGTGGAGGTCAAGAGTTTTTTACTCACCGCAGAAATCCTTGGAAATGGTCTCGACAATATTATTATTGGTACTTTGCCTAAGCGTGTTGTTATTGGATTTGTTGATAACCGGGGCTTCAATGGTCCATAATGGGTCCATAATCCATTCTACTTCCAACACTTCAATATAAATTTTCTATGTCTCTACGTCGATGGTGAACAAATACCTGAAAAACCGTTGCAGCCTACGTTTTCCAATAATATATTTGATGCTGAGGAATACCACACACTTTTTTCTGGTACTGGTATTCATTTTGGAGACGATGGCATGCAAATAGATAGAAATAGCTATAGAAAAGGTTATACGTTATTTGCTTTTGACTTAACACCAGATCTTTCAGCACATAGTGCTGGTCATTGGAACTCAATTGAGAGTGGTAGCCTACGTATTGAAGTACGCTTCAGTGAAGCTTCGGCGTAAGTCGTTAATTGTCTTGTTTATGCTGAATATGATAATATTATTGAAATAGACTCCAGCCGTCAAGTTATAATGGATTATAGCAATTAAATATAAAGAAGAGTAAAAATAAAAATATATATTAGTCTAAGCAGCGCAAGATAGCGTGATTCATCTCATGGATACTCAACAGCTAGCTAGAGCTTTACCGTATACAGATATCTCTGTTGGTGGAATTTACCCTGTTGACAAACTACCTTTTGTCTGGCCAAAGCCGTGTGCAATAATTGCAAATACAGACAATCATAATCAACCAGGATCTCATTGGGTCGCATTATTTATCGATCATTTTGGCTATGGAATATACTTCGATAGTTTTGGACAAAGACCTACTGATCCTCGCTTCAGCTATGTCCTTAGAAGAAACACTGTCTGTTACGAGTATAATAATAAAAGGCTTCAATATTTTTCGTGTGTGGTTGCTATTGCATTGTTGCTCGACATTGGTTTTCCAATGGCGGAAATCTTTCGAGTTTCCAACGCTTGTTTGGAGATGATACTAAACTCAACGACAATATTATAATGACAATGTATATAAAACTGATTTTTATAATAAATAAAACTGATAGGATTTTTCTACACGGGTATTGGTGACTACGTTCAGTGTTATCACTGTGGTAATGGTATAAAAGATTGGTTCCCAAATGAAGATCCATGGGAAGAACATGCACGTTATTTTAAAGAATGTTATTTTGTACGTGTTATCAAAGGACAAGAATTAATTGATGATTTTAAAATACCTCAAACCGATGATCAACCATCAGACGATGAGGAAGAAGCAGAAAGTTTGACAATCGAATCGAACTCAATAGTCATTATGAGAAATATACCTACGGATTACCACAGTATAGATGAAGATATTGAATTCAAACGTAAAATTTGTTTTGAAAAAAATTTAGGTATATTATTTTTACCATGTAGACATTTTGTTTCTTGTGGAAATTGTTCAACTGATTTAAAAAAATGTGTTATATGTAGAGCAGATATTGAAAAAGTTGTACGTTCAATTATTTCGACTAAATAATAAATAAGTAAATTAATCGACTAAGTCAATCACAAACCGTGATTCAGTCAATAACATGGCGCTTACACTATTTTTGATTTTTTCTGTAGTTGTAAAAATAACTGAATCGAGAATACAAACACCGGGGTTGTATTATGATCATATCAAAAACGTGCGTCTAACGAGTAATAGTCTACAACTTACAACGGATATGAATGTTGACGATCTTCTCAATTTTTTAGCGAATATTTTACCTTCGCGTTACTTTGATGCTGATCTGGGTGGGGGAGGTAATTATACTAAAGAAGAACCAGGATTGGCTGGTCTACATAACATATGTCAAAAGTATAAAGCAGATAAAATTGTAGAAAATAACTGTGACTTTGTATCACGGCGCCTTCCTTTTTTTGAAACAACAACGAAAGAAAATCGCAATGTATGCAGAACAAATTAATTCATTATTTCATAAAGACGTTATAAAAACAAAACGTAATAAATCCATCTACCCTATCGTGGGTGCAATATCAAGCTCATTATTTGGGATTCTGAATGAAGACGATGCCAAGATGATTAACGAAGAAATCAATAAATTAAAACGTGATAATAAAAAAACTATTTCTGTTTTAAATAATACAACCGATTTATTACAAACCGAGCTACATACAGTACAGACTCGATTAAGAAACAACGATGGACTTATCAATTATTTTCGTGCACAAATGGAAGAATTAAGTGTTGGGTGGAAAAGCAAGGATACACTTTTATGGAAAGTTCACTCTGAAACTATGGTAAACCTCGGACGTACCTGGCTTCAGAATATAGAGCTGAGTTATGATGAATATATTAATTCCTTAGAACTCGCAATTCAAATCGACTATTTTGCTAGACTCGGATCAATCCACCCTCAAATAATGTCTAGTAAGAAAATTGAAGATTCTTTGCGTCTTTTTTTACAAAATAATAATAATCAGTATGTACTACCATTATCAATAAATGCAGCGGGTATTGATGGTCTGCGGAAAATTGCAAAAATATCTATTGCCTACCATGAGAGACGAATTTTACTGAGTATTATGATACCTCTACTATCACCAAAAATTTATTTAATATATGAGATCCATCCAGCACCGATAAAACAACATACTTTCCAATCACATATTGCTGCATACATTAAACCTAAAAGTTCTTTGATTCTTATAGCCCAAGATAAAAGTGAATACAGTACCGACGTTAATATCCAGACATGTGAATTTTCCCCAGTCGTACCAACATCTTTTTGTACTCACTCTTTTTCTTTACAAGATACAAGAAATATAAATTCATGTGAAATTAATTCATTGATGACAAACAAACAAGATAATATGTTAGATTGTAATATTTAATTTTATGAAAATCCGCAACCGCATTTTATTCAATTATACAATAAAAAATGGTTATATAGCATGGTTGAAAATACTGAGTTACGAGTTATTTGTGGTGATGACGTGAAAACCCGCAAACTAAATTATACAGGTATAATAACTGTCAATAGTGGATGTAGAGCTCGTATCGACTCTGTAACATTAGTCGGGGTTCCTGGCATATCCCAAAATAATGATAAAGTCCCCCCCCCCTATATTGGTGGATATGAATTTTTAAATTTAGTTGAAGGTATAAATGAAACTAATAAAACAGCGATTGAAAAAATGATGTCAACTCAAGTCCTGTAAGTCTTCTTTAAGTCTTAAAGAAATTGTAAAAACATTAAATGCTGTGAAATTTAATGTGACTGAGAAAGAAAAAATTCACGATACACGCCTAAAAATTTTACTGGGTCAAATATTATTAGGACTTGTTCTTTTGTACCATATTTTGAAAAAACCAACATTGAATTGTTTTTACACAATAAGAAAAAAAATTAAAAAATTCAACGACATAAAGGTTGAAAATGATGTTGGATCCCCAGACAGACCAACCAACACTGACATCTACTAAAATCTGTAAGCTCTCCCACTCTTATTTTTAAAAAAGTATAAAAGCTTTTGAAAAAAAGTTTATTTCATCAGTTATTCAACATGGCTCAGTACGACAGGGTTCTCGTTTTACCATATACAACTGCTCTTAATAAATCTAATACAAAATCATTGTGTGTGGGTCTTGAGTGGACAAGTGGCGAGTATTTCAAATCTGCAATACAAATTATAGCCAGTGATACTAAAAGAAGTATTTTTTTGGATAACGAGACGCAATGGATACCGTTGATGAAAATGTGTAGATCATTTTCATATTATTATGATGGTGACGATTCGAGACCAGACTTCAAACTCAATTACACTCAACCAGTACATCTTGGAGATTTAACTATAAGTTTTCCAGCCACAGACCATAAACGTGAGCGAGGTATTCTTTTTGAACAAGGGAATGTCCGTTTATTGAAAAAAACTTTGAGGACATTATCCTCTCTCGGAACATGGGTAGCAGCTTGTCAAAAAATATTGACTCATTATCTTGCAGATATTTACTCGGATGGCATTATAGAATATCTACGAAAAAACTTGGAGGTGTACGTATTCATAAAGAAACTCTTCAGCATTATTTACAGATGACTGTTGGGGACTATTTATTTAAAGAAACACAGAAATCCACTGAAGACCATACAAAACTCGAACCGATTCTAATGGGTCCATGTTTGCCTTTATTGTATAATGATATTTTAGTCAAGAATTTTGATTAGTTATACGACTTTATTTATCCTGCCACTGCACCAAACAGTTTCAATCCTGTGGAGTATCGTGGACCAACACCTTCTCATTATGTAGACCATATGGCCAGCGACACTAAATAAAAAATAATTTTAAATAAATAAATGATTTGTATTTAAAAAATGATCATACAGTTGCTGAAGCAACTGTGCCTTCCCTGCGGGGGGAATTTTAATTTCTTCTTTAATATATATTAGAATTCGTGACTACAAATTTATTTCATTCTCTATTGTTACAATGATTATTGTTACAGCTAAAATTTATTTAATTTTCATTCATTTTGCTTGTTCCTTCTAATGGGTCATCTCCATGTCCAGAATCGCTTTCTTCTAACCTTTTAAACTCTCTGTTTTCATTCATTTTGTTGTACTATGATTTTAGCCTGTCAATGTTAAATATTTATTACAAAATTGTCGAGTTCGATTGTTTTTATTCTATTTACTTTTTTCTCTCGGTTGAATCAGGATTTAACGTTTTAGTTGTTGCTGAAGTCGTCATTATATTTTTAATTTTTTTATATTCATTCATTTTCAATTCCTTTAATACTATTTCATCACCCTTTTTTCCCTAGAAATTTTCTGCCTTTTCATTCCATATAGTGAGTTCAATCTAAAATATATTTTCTTTGGTAAATTTATTATCTTTATTTAGTTTAATCAAACTTTTTTTCATTTAGATTTTATTTTACTTCATAATCATACGACTTTATTTATCCTGCCACTGCACCAAACAGTTTAAATCCTGTGGAGTATCGTGGACCAACACCTTCCCATTATGTCGGCCATATGGTCAACGCCACTAAATAAAAAATGAATGAATGATTTGTATTTAAAAAAAAAATAATAATAATAATGATAAATGACTGTGTATTCTAAAAAAAAAATAAAAATAATAATAAATAAAAAAAAATAATAAATTCCTTGTATTTAACAAAAATAAATAAATAATAATAATGAATGATTGTATTTGAAATATAAATAAATAAATAAAAATAATAATAATTAATTCCTTGTATTTGAAAATAATTTGACTTGTATATTTTTTTCCCCTACCCCTATAATAATAATCATAATAAGAATTTTGGATTCATCTGTGTTTTCGAAAACTACTTCAGTCTTTATTTGACCGTCATGGATATCGCTATTGTTGTTCATGGTTTTGTAGAAAAAGATTTTCTTTTTCACCAAAAGAAATTGCTGTGTTTGGTATAAATAAAAAAATAGCTGATCATTGGCTTTTAACGTCACCTTGTGACTTTACAACACTCTCAGCGTATGGCCGTTATGAAAACTTGAAGCGTACCCGTAGACTAAAAATAAATTGGTTCGATGGTGAGTCTGAGGAAGCACAAGTCATCAAAGTTTTAAGGACCCTCGCATCAAAAAGCAGACTTATTTTGAGTTCTGGCAATGAATCCTGCGAATATCTCGAAAAAGTACTATGTACGGCAATCTGAGATGTTGATAAAGAGAAATTTCGGCCGGAATTTATCAAACAATTACCACCGTCAACAACCTGTATTCACCATGGGCTACAGAAAGAAACAGGATGCGCCCTCCAAGTTGCGCGTCAAATAAAAAAGTGGATGGAGAATAGATATGAATTTGTTAAACAAAGAAATTATGAGGAGGCTGTTGCTATACCAGAACATTTACGAACACCTCGTGAGCCTGAAATAGATCATCCTGGAAGCATACACGGTGTGGATGAAACTGATGTTTGAAATAAAAATTGTAAAAAATAAAAATTTGAGAAAATAAAAATTTAATTTATATTTAAAAAAAAGTTTTAAAATTTATTTCCATAGGTTAAGAATAATATTATATATTTTTACCGTTGCCTCGTGACGTCACCCATGCATTTTTCTTTTACTACGCGCCCTCACAATCTTATTCAACCTATTCCTATACTATACAACTTATTCCTATACTATACAACCCATGCAACCTAAACACACCCCCACACACGTACCTCTCACTCGCACCATTACTATTTTATTTTTACTCCGGTTCCTGTACTATAGGCCCATGCACAACACACACGAAGGGGGGGGGGGAGCCGCACTCCTGAGGCTGCCCAGAAGAGCCTCTTCCTACTGCCCGGTTCTTGGACATACGTCCAACTCTAAAGACAAAAGCTCGGGTTAATCAGAATTTACAACCTCGCCCTATTGTAGTAGGAAGTATTGAAAAAATCACAGCGAGTTACATTTTATTTAACGAAGATTTATTTCAAGTTCTTAATTCAACGCATGCAATTGAATCGATGCTGAAAGTATATTATGCACTAAATTGTGAGTACCCTCTTGAAGCAAAAAATATTTGGCAATTTAATAATTAAATTTTTTTTTTTTTACATGGACTGCCACATGGAAAAATCCTAAAATTAATCATAAACATTGTTAATATTGTCTACGATAATCTAGGAAAAAAGTCAGAGGATGGAGGTCTTTAAATATATTACATCTTTTTCTTAGCTACTGCTTTTCTTTGGACATTTTTATTTTTTAAAAAAAAATTACATGCATATTATTTTTTTAATAAATAAAAATGTCATCCTTTTCTGGGACACTTGCCGAAAAAAGTTTAAATAAATCAATCCGATTTCGATATTTCAATATTTGAAATGTTCAATATTTTTATTCATATTAATCTTTTAATGTAAATTTTATCAGTAAGAAAATTCATTTCTGTGTTTAATGAAGGTCATCTTTTATAAAGATGAAACTTTTTTACTTTTAACAATAACGCGCGATGGCTTAGGGGATAGGGCACTGGCTTTCAAAAGATAGGTTTGATAGGTTTAGATAGAGACGTAAGTTCGATTCCCGGTCAGGACACGTATCAACAAAAAAAAAAAAAAACAATTATTAGTGAAGAGACGTTGAATGATCGGATTGCGGCTTTCAATTTCGGCGAGAACTGTAAGCGTAATCACCCTCCCGATAATTCTCCATTATCAATAAACAAAAAAAAAATTAAAAATGTCAGCGTCGGAAACCCTTTGCTTACTTCGTCACTTGGGAATGTTCATAGAAGATCTTATTGCTGTCAATAATCCAGTTTGGGAGGTTCATATTCCGTCAAATGAACTGATGAGTTTGCTGTTTGAGACGACTTATCGTAAAAATACGATTGATCTTCTCGAAATATTAATTTCTGAGCATTTTCAATTATATATGAAGGTTTTTAATAAACACATGAAACCAAAGGCTCATTTCCGAACTCATTATCCTCGATTTGCTCGTTTGTGTGGGCCACCTGTAAAGTTGTGGACAATGGGAGAGGAAAGCAAACATCAATGCTTGAAGAAAATTGCAAGTACATCTCAATCACAAGTAAATACTGCTAAAACGGTGTCGTTTAGTTACGCATTTAAAAGGTTTGCAGAAATATTGTAATTAGTGCAGAGTTGATTATTGGTCCTACCATATTATTCGATTTAAAAAATATGGCTAATTTTAACCAAATTGAACCTCAATTAGATTTATCTATTCTGACAAAAGTTCGTTTATGCAAGTGAATTGAGTACCAAGGAGATAGGTACAAAGCTGACCCAGTATTTTTCAATATAATCTATATTCTGTTAGATGACAATGAACAGGTTTTTTTCGTAACAAATCCTATCAAAATGTCGTTGTTTGATAGGCACTGCCAGGCTCATGAAATAATATGTTTGGACAATGATTGTTTGTGTGTTATGAATATCAGAGATGTTAATGGAATTTTTTCGAAAAGTCAGTTACCAAATAATGAATGGTACATTTGTTCAAAGTAAAGAGCAATAATGATTATAATCAACATTAGTGCAGCAATTGACTTTGCATTTTCGAATTATAAAAATTATAATTACCAAAATATATGTATTTAGTGCAAATATACCAACTGTCAATTGACAGTTTCAAATGTTTGTGAACATTCGCATATTATTAAAGACATATTAATCATTTGTTTTCCTTAGCTGAAAAATTATTTGTTGCATCCCAAAAACAGTAGAAAGAAATCATAATTTTGCAATGTATTTTACGTTTATATGCGATTAAGTTATTCATAAAAATAGTAGTATTATATTTTCTCATTCAAACATTGTTGCTTGTTAGTAACAAAACTTAATTTTAATTATAATTTTCTAATGTAATTTACGTTTATATGCCAATAAGTTATTCCAATAAATAATAATATTTTAGTTTCTTATTTATATATGTATATATATTGTAGCTTGTAAGTAACAAGACTTAATTATCATTGATGTAATATAAATTATATATTGCCACATTACTGAAAGAATTGTATACCCTAGCCATTAATAAAATAATAATAAAATTGCTTTTTCATTGAAAATAAAAATTTGTAAAATTGTTTTTTCACTATTTACATAAAAGAGACAATACTACAATATCCGTGGCAACAAAATATTATGATAGATCCTATATGCTTTTTTTGAGCGAAAAAAAAGATCACAATATCTTGAATATTTTTTAAGATATTAACTGTTGAAAATTGCAAATATCGAGATATTCGAAATATTCATGTAGTGATTGGTTGTAACCAGAAAAAACTAGATTTCATGGTTATATTTATACTTAGATGAAAAATATTTTTTATTTAGCAGCTACATATTTTACTAAGTCTTAATTAAAGCCAAACAATCATATCTAGCTTATTTTACCAGCTGTGCTGGCGTAGGAAAAGTCCTAAGCTACATCTTTTCCTTAGCTACCACTTTCCCTTGGTATTCCAATTTTTTAAAATATATTACTCGAATTTCATTTGTTAAAGAAATGAAAAAAAATACCAAGGAGGAGCAGTAGCCAAAAAAAAGATGTAGCTAAGGAATTATGGTTGCTTAAAACAAAATTTTCTTCACTACATTCATTTCTTAGCTACATCTTTTCCTTAGCTACGGAAACTCAATACTGTAAAAATGTGAGTCCCCTGAAAAACTTAGAATAATTTACTCCAATTTAAGTTGTTTAATTATTAAACTATTATCGTTAAAATCATTATTAAGCAATAATAGTTATTACATATAATAAATGCAAAATGGATAAAAAAGCTATTGGCAAATCTATCTAAAATAAGGATGTAGCCAAGTAGATTAAGTAGTAGTCCATTAATTTCTCAGCAATATTTTCCATAATGAATTAAAATAATTATAGAAAATATTGCTGAGGAATTAATCTAGATTATACAAATTAATTTATTTGGCTACATCCTTTTCTTATCTATAATTTTCATAATTAATGAATTAAATAGCTATTGACAAATAGTTATTGCTCACCCGTTAATTTTTAAGATAATAATGTAGCTTAATAAATCAACCGGTAAGTTGAATCTTTTCCTCAGCCATTTTTTCAATAGAAATTCAATTTATATATTAAATACATTACTGATGTATTTATGACTGACTCTAAAAATTAACAGGTAAGCCACATCTTTTCCTTAGCCATTTGTCATTGGTAATTAATTTGTTTAAATAAATTAAAAGCTATTCGTAAATAATTCAATATCAATTAATAAAATAAAGATGTTGGACCTCTTTTTCATGCATTTAAATCAATTATACGGTATTGATGGACTTCGTAGCTTATGTGAAAAAAATTTCAAATTTAAACAACTTATAAAAACGGTCTCGCGGTAGGGTATCAGTTTTGTAATTAGGTAGCTATCAAATCAAATCCGGGTAGGAAAAAATTTATGTAAGATAACAGGGCATCTTCAAGTATACAATATTGTGTTAATATAAAATACCGAATATTAAACATTTTTTTTTTACTACAATTCAGAGTATAGAATGAGTATTGAGATTCAATACCCAGACAGCAAACTTAAATTATAACAGTATTAAAAAAATATAGAATTTGGCAACCAGGAATACACTTTCAATACATGATTTTTTTATCCCGGGTGCCTACAAAACAAAATAATATTTTAAAATTTGAAAATTATAAATATCAGTTAAGAGTGCCGTTTGTTGTTTACATGGACATAGAGTGTTTGCTTAAAAAAGTGGAAGAGAATGAAGATAGTGTGCCTTGGTCAGCGGTAATTATTTTTGGACAACCAAATCTGGAAATCCAATGTGTCCAGAATAATGTTGCGACTGTATCAGCTGTCATATCTTTCATTGGTACTGCCTCTGGCCAACGTGAAAATCTGTCAATCATAGTTAGACAGTAACGATAACCATTTACTAGTGGCATGTAAACAATGTCGATATGTACATGGTCAAAACGACCATCTGGCATAGCTATTTTGTTTGGTTTTAACCTGTTATGTCGAATTATTTTAGATTTCTGACAAGGTAAACAAAGACGAGACCAACTAGTGATGTCTTTTTTTATGCCAGGCCAAACATATTTGTTACGAGTTTGTTGAAGAGTTGCTCGACCACTTAGATGTGAAAGACCATGTATTATGTTGAAAATTTGTTTTCGTAATTTCTCTGGTACATAAGGTCGGATATATCCAGTTGAAATATCACAATAAATTGCAATGTTTGGTTCGTATCGTACCAATTGCAGTTTTAAAGAGTTATTTCCTTCGAGGATGTTTTCAAGTTCAGTGTCTTCTTCTTGAGCTGTTTGTATTTCTTCAAGATTGCAAGTTGTAGGCATAGATATCGCATTAAGACGAGATAATGCATCTGCAACTATGTTTTCATCACCAGCTACGTGCATAATTTCAGTTGTAAATTGAGCGATGTAATCAAGATGTCTCAATTGTCTTGGTGATGCTTTTTCAGGCTTTTGTTTAAAAGCATGAATCAGTGCTTTGTGATCAGTTTTCACTATGAATTGACGAGACTCCAGTATATGCCTGAAGTGCTTGATAGCTTCATAGATTGCCAACAATTCTCGGTCATACACACTGTAATTTTTCTCAGTCTTAGACAGTTTTCGAGAGAAAAATCCGAGTGGTTCCCAAATGCTATTTTTATGTTGTTCAAGTGTTGCTCCAATAGCTACGTCAGATGCGTCAGTTATTAAAGCAAGTGGTGCATTCATACTGGGGTGAGTTAATATTGTTGCTTCTGATAAACTTCTCTTGCAGTCGTGAAATGCTTTTATTGTTTTATCTATCCAAGGTACTTTTCTTTTGTCATTTTTCTTAGAGTTTGTTAAAAAGTCATTGAGAGGTGCTTGAAGTTGTGCTGCATGTGGAATACAACGACGATAATAATTTATCAGTCCCAAGAATTTGCGAAGTTCACAAATGGTCTCTGGTAACTTGTATTCATTGATAGCTGACACCCGATCTTCTGGAGGTTGACAGCCATTGTTATTTACCTTATATCCCAAGAATAGTACTTATGTTTGAGCAAATTGACACTTGTTGACGTTAATAGTTAATTTGGAGATGCTCTAGATGGTGTTTCTGATGCAATTAAGAGGTCATCAATATAACAGTGAGCAAAGTCAAAATCTCTAAGAATGGATCCCATATGTCGTTGAAATGTTTGACTTGCATTACGAAGTCCAAACAGCATGTAGACATATTCCAGTAGACCTATTGGTGTGCTGACAGCAGTTTTTTGTATATCCTCTTCAGCCATTGGAATTTGATGATATGCACGAACTAAATCAATTGTTTTAAATACTTTTTTATTGTTTAGATGCTCTGCAAAATCATGTATATGTGGAATTGGATATCGGTCCGGTACTGTTTGTGCATTCAGTCTGCGATAATCTCCACAGGGACGCCATCCACCAGATTCTTTAATTACCATGTGAATTGGACTCGAATAAGGGCTTCTGGATGGACGACAAATACCTTGTTCCACAAGTATCTTGAATTCAGCTATTGCTGCAGCCAATTTTTCACCAGAGATACGACGAGGACGATCTGACACTGGTTGACCAGTAGTTTCTATATGATGAGCTACTGACGAGTTGACAGATGCTTCTCGTTTTACAGGTGAGATTGTGATATCAATATATTCTTTAAGAAGATTATTGATATCGACAATTGCGTTGTTTAAAGAACTGATAGTAGTGATACCAAATTCTGTTGTTTTTTTAGGTACACCATGTGCTGAGAATTGTGTTTCAGCATCGATGAGCTTTTGCTTTTTTAAGTCAATGAGTAAATTATAATGAGTTAAAGAATCTGCACAAATAATAGGAGTTTTGATGTCAGCAACGGTGAATGACCACTTGAATGTTCGACGTAGTCCAAAGTCCACATTAATTATGTGATCACCATATGTTTGGATAACTGTTTGATTTGCAGCAAATAGTGTGAAGTCACCAGCAATGTTGTTGCACTTGATTGTAAAACGTGGAATAACTGAGACCACTGATCCAGAATCAATAGGGAAACGAATTTGTGTTCTTTTGTCCATGACATGAAGACGAGTTTCTTTAATATTGCTGATGCTGTTTATATTTATGCTGTCGTTGCTGCAGTTGTTGTTGTTATTGTTGCTGATTTGGTTGCTGTCGTCATTTGTTTTTAATGACGACAGCTCCATTAGTTTTCCGATTTTATAGATTGCCATGCAGAATTTTGAGAACATGTTTCTAAGCATTTTCGTGCATTGTCACCAAATCTTCTGTGATAAAAGCACAGATTATTGCTTGGACTGTTTGAGCGTCCACGTGATTTGGATCTTGACCTGGATCTAGATCTGTATTCTCTCTGTAATTTGTCAACTTTATTAGAGAGAGTCTTGATTAGTTTGAAGACCTCTGATATTGGTGATTCATGATTGGCAATAGCTTGAACACGGTAACGTGATGTTGCCACGTCAACCTAAAATTCTATTTCTTTTCCCCACATTTATATTTGTATTAACAATAATTTTCCTCACTCAGCTTGCTGTTCCCACTCTTGCAAAAGAGAGGAGAAAGAATAAGCCGAGGGAGTGGGAAGAGCGACTATATAGAGAGCTCAGCTCAGCTCACAGGGACAGCGTTAGAAAGCCTGAGAGGTAGAGTTACTCTTAGAGTCAGCGCTGGCTGACCTTATGGTGGACTTGTCACCTTGGTTTTTCAGTTGCAAAGCCGAGAACCTTAGTGAGAGTCCATTTAGGTCGTTCTCGAGTTCAATTCCAGTGTTGGTCTCGTCAAGTCAATCCACCAGCCTTTAGCTGAGGTTGGCCTGAGAGATTGACATTTGGATGAATTCACCATTTTACGTGAATCCCATGAGTATTTTCCACCTTTGGCTGGAGACTCATGAGACGTTGCAATTCGAAAAACAGTATATAAGTTGTAGTAGTATTTAAGAGATAATTGAATAAATAACCAGTTTTTCATTTTATTATATAAAATATCCTGAGTTCTGTCTATTATTTAAATTATTGTAGTCAATTTCAGGTTAGATATTAGTGTTAAATTTACAGTAGATTCTGAGTCTTTACTCGGCCCTATCTACCATAACCAGCACACTGAGCGATTCTTGGGTGTCCTCGTAGGCTTTTTAATCATTCATTTCATTGGGGTTATTCGTATCTTAATTGTTTTTCTCGATTTTGTAAAATAATAAATCCTGGTCGTGTACTTTTAATTGAGCCTTTTGTTGATTTTAGCGTAGAAAATCAACCCCCAATAATGATATTTTAATTATGTCACATGGAGAGAGGGTGACATTCGGTAGTAGCCCGAGCAGGTATGTGCGTTTTCACGTGAGTGAAAATGTCATGTTACAAATGGCGCCCAAACAGGGACCTGACAAATGAATTTACTCGTAAATTATTTTGTCGGGTTCCTAAAATTTAGTTTAGTTAGAATAGTCAAAAAAAAAATATAAAAGTCAAAAAAAAAAAATTAAACCGATACAACAGATCAACATTTAAATTTAAGATTTTTGTGGGAAAATATTGTGTGTAAATTTGTGATTTTGTGCGGAAGAAAATTTTGTGGAAAAACAACAAATTGAAATTAGTAAGTAAGGTAAAATCTTGTGGAAGTGAATTTATTTACCGGTGCCTGGAGGTTTAACGTCGTATTGAACAATTGATTTTAGTCTTGATCAAGTGAATTTATTTCCCATGCACCGACGTATGAATCCACTTCCAACAAGTAAAAGAAAAGTAGAATTGACAAGGAAACGTTGGTTTGCTTGTTGGAGTAATGTTGTTGGAGAAAAATGAGATACTTTTCGTCCACGAGACGTTTATTTCTCCCAAGCTAACCAACGTAAAAGAATTCTATTATTATCGTCAAGCGTGAGGATTATTTTGCTGGAGAAAAATAAACTTATTTTTCCATCCACAAAACATCCTTTAAATGCTGACTAATAAATAAAAAAAAAAAAATCAGGAGATCTATTTTTAAATTTATCGAGAGGTCATACTTGACCACTGGAAAATAAAATAGTTCGTCCCTCATGAGGTGATAGCCAAAAAAAAAAAATTATTTGTTCAAAGTCACATGCATGGGCAAGCAAAAGTAAATATATATATATTTTTGTCCATCCGAGTTGAGAGTATATGTAAAATAAAAAAAAAATATTCGCATATACTTGTACACTGGAGTCGGAATTATATAAAAGAAAAAAAGAAGAAGAAAACACGCACATACTTGTCCACTGAGGTTGGAGGTACGTGTAGAAAAAAAAAAGAGAAGAAAATATACCTATATATTTTCCACACGCGTAGAGTTGAAAAAAAAAAAAAAGTTGAAAGTATACCTTAAAAGGAAAAATGTTGAGATACGAGCATCCCTCACTGTTCTCATGCGGGTGTCGGTCAGAGTTCATCTGACAGCGCTTGAGACGTGACAAAAAAAAAGTGAGATCGTATCGTTATATAAAAAAAAAAACGTGTTTTTCAGTCGAGTACTATTTCTTTTTTATTGGTAAAAGAAACTGACTCGAGAAGACGTGAGTATATATTTATTAATAATTTTTTTTTACATCATGTGAAAGTCACATTTGAAGATTATTAATTCATTAGCCGGTAAATAATTATTCAATGTGCAGAATGATGTCATAAGGTTAAAATAAAACAAAAAAAAAGGGAAGTCTAGCGGGTAGTAGGACATATATAGGTATGCAACATAGAAGTTGTCAGCGAGGGAGTGAGAGAGACAGACAATATGTTGAAAACCGGTTTCTTGCGTTGTAGTAACCAAGCGCGTAGTAAGGGGAGTTTAGAGTATACAGTTGCCGTCGGACGAGAAGAGAGTTGAAAGAGAAATATGTATACATATATTTTTTTTTTGCTCACGCTTGCTGAAAAAAAAAAAAAAAATATATATATAGCTGCCACAAAGGGTGCCACCTGGGTTATCGGTTATTGTCGAACACATTATATATTCTTGGAAACTAGTTTTACTTTTATTTTAAAATATTAAATTTATTTTAAAATTAAAAAAAAAAAAATATATTAGAAAAAAAAAAAAAAAAAGAGAAATAAAATTTACTCTGAGGGGAGTGTCTTAAGAGTGGACGCGCATGCGCTACCCCTCTTTTGCACTGTGTTCGGAGCCCTCACGACTGTTCGACGTTGTCTGTAACATTTCACTCGCTTGTAGACCTTAGATCGATTTAGTCGTGCTGTCAAGATTGTCGTATTAAAAATTAATAATGGTAAATCAATGGCTTTAATTTTTTTTGTTTTATTGTAAAGATAAATGTTATTACAATCCAATAATTTCCAGAGTAATTAATGATAAAATTATAACCAGGATTATTGGATGTAATAAAATTTATTATCTAACCTTGGAAAACTTTTTTCTTTCACCTATCTTATAAAATTTATTTTATAATCCATGGTGGTCGGATGATCAATCCAATGATCATTTCCGTCATCATTGGAGAAAATAAATTAAAATAATTTTATTTCTTGTTCATAAAATTTATTTTTTGGTTTATAAAATTTATTTTATAATCCATGATGACCGGATGATCAATCCATTGATCATTTCCGTCATCTTTGGAGAAAATAAATTAAAATAATTTTATTTCTTGTTCGTAAATTTATTTTATAGTCCACGATGGCCGGATGATCAATCCATTGATCATTTTCGTCATCATTGGAGAAAATAAATTGAAATAATTTTATTTCTTGTTCGTAAATTTATTTTATAATCCATGATGGCCGGATGATCAATCCATTGATCATTTCCGTCATCGTTGGAGAAAATAAATTTAAATAATTTTATTTTTGGTTTATAAAATTCATTTTATAATCCATGATGGCCGGATGATCAATCCATTGATCATTTCCGTCATCGTTGGAGAAAATAAATTAAAATAATTTTATTTTCTGCGTTATATAATTGATCTTATAATCTTTGTTGTTGAAGTTAATTCTTTTTGGACTAATGAGGTGATTTATGGATATAGGTAGACGAGAAGAAGGTAGTTGAGGAGGAGAATATTACTGCAGTATTTTCCGGTTATTTTACTCCCCGAAGTGGACCGATGTTCAGTCCCTTTCCAGATTTTGGAGTGATTGATACATCAGAGCTGTTCAAAGAGATGGACAAAGAGGAGTTAGAAAAACGTCCGCCAACACCAACTATCCAACTGGAGGTTGATTTGAGTGGTCGTGAGTTGGGCACTTCATCAATTATCAACGGCATGAGTGATTTCTCTAAGAAATCCACCAGCAATGAAGTTGTTCTACCAGTGGAACCATCAGTTCTGGAAGTAGAGAAGGCAGATACCGACTTGCCAGTAACACCAACCAATGCTGATTTGACCAGACAATTAGTCCTTGTTGGTTCAGTACCACCGTGGATTTATCTCTTGTATGAGAGGTCTTTTCCAACGTACAGATCCTCAATGGTCCGAGGATAAAAGAGTTCATTATACAATCCGAAATATGTTACCTTTCTTTCAACGGCAGATATCCGCTCGATAATTTCCTACCATGTGGGATGTCGAGATGGAAGCTGTCCGTCAAGAGAAAATATCTCAATCATACCAAACGCGCCGTTTACCACCCAGGCCCGATCAATCACTCTGTCCAAGTTTTGCTTGCCCTAGCAGTCGCGCAAACTGGTCGGCTTCGCCTCGCAAAGTACAATCCATGGTGGATGATCCAGAATGGACACCAGTGGAGTACAGCGACGAGACGGATTTATTAAAAGATGTTGATATTCATCGTAAAGGTGCTTTGCACCATGTACCGGATGCCTTCTCACGTATTCCAGAGACAGAACTTAAAATTCCTAGTCTCGAGGATATTGATGACAAGTGGTATTGCCGAAAATTACGGAAAGTTGAAAATACACCTGACTCTCACCCTGATTGGCAAATCATGGAAGGTCAGCTATATTTTCATCGACCACTAGCACTGATAAATCACGAAATACCGGACCTTACCGCGTGGAAGTTGGTGATGCCTAGACAATTCCGAGAACAGGTAGTTATGGAATGTCATAACCCACCGCACTCTGGACATCTTAACATTGACAAGACATATCGCAAGGTTTCCACTATCTACTTCTGGCCTAATATGTTTAGACAGGTCGCTGCCATAATTTCCCGTTGCGGAGTATGTCAGCGTACCAAGTCCGATCAAGCTACACCACGTGGTTTGATGGGAAAACGTAGGGTTCAAGAACCCTGAGCAGTAGTAGCCGCGGATATAATCGGTCCTCTACCGAGATCTAAAGCTGGTTATGCCTACCTATTAGTAATGCAAGATCACATGACAAAATACATTGAATTGGTACCATTGCGTAACGCGACAGGCAAATCTATCCGTGAGAAACTGGAGGATTTGATTGTCTTTCGGTATGGCACTCCAAGAATACTCATTACCGATAATGGTACTGAATTTATTAATAAAGAAATCAAAGCACTCGCTACATGGGCTGGCATAGAATTACAGCAAACACCACCTTACCATCCTCAGGCAGATCCCGTCGAGCGTGTGAACCGTAGTCTCAAGACAATGTTGAGAGCATTTCTTGACGGCAATCACCGAGACTGGGATGCCTATTTATCGGAATTCCGTTTTGCTTACAACACAGCTTTTCATGATTCACTTCTAACTTCTCCAGCCTTTGCCAACTCCGGACGTAAGCCACGCCAACCTCACACTTTTCGTAACGAGTTGGAGGGCGAGGTGCAATTGGTAAAAATTCTAATGGCCGGATGGTTAGAACGGATAAGAAGGTTAAATACACTGAGACAAGCTTTGATGTATGCTCGTGGTGAGGCAGAAGATAAACAAGCTCAATATTACAACGCCCATCATCGCGAGGTTGAGTTTGAAGTGGGAGAATTAGTACTAAAGAGGACCCACCCATTGTCTCATGAAGCCAAATATTACTCAGCCGGTTTGGAGAAACCATATGAAGGACCGTTCGTGGTATCACAAAAATTGTCACCAAATCGATACAGTATAGCTGATTTCTCTGGGAAGACCGAAAGCCAAGTATCGATATCTGATTTAAAGCCATGGATTCCAGCCTCAACAACATCAAAGAAGAGCCCCCCCAAAAATTTAAATTAAAAAGAAAATAAATATATTTGTTGTATAAAAAAATTGTAATTCAGACTTGTTGCAACGTGGTTATAAGTGTTTGTGTTGGTGTTTGATTTGCAATCGTATATAAAAAAAAAAAAGATATGTCATAGGTAGTCACCATACCTCAAACTGTAATGTTACTTTGGTTGAAACTATAAATAATGTACACTGTTGTTTAAGTCATTAAATATCTGATTATAAAAAATGCATAAAAAAAAAAAAAAAAAAAAAAATGCATATATAGACGTACACGCTGTCTAGTCGTCCAAAGAAAAGGGGTATACCAAAGTAACATTGACTTCAACACATTCAAACCGAAGCCTATCATATCTCATCAATTGGGTTGCGATCGCACATTAAACACTTCATCATGAACATGAATGACTAATCATTGCATACTAGGTCTGGAAAGAGAGGAGGAAATAAGGAGGAGGTTGTAACGTGATGTTGTCACGTCAACCTTAAATTCTATTTCTTTTCCCCACATTTATATTTGTAATAACAATAATTTTCCTCACTCGGCTTGCTGTTCCCACTCTTGCAAAAGAGAAGAGAAAGAATAAGCCGAGGGAGTGGGAAGAGCGACTATTAATGATAATATACTTGTAGAAGAGAGCTCAGCTCAGCTCACAGGGACAGCGTTAGAAAGCCTGAGAGGTAGAGTTACTCTTAGAGTCAGCGCTGGCTGACCTTATGGTGGACTTGTCACCTTGGTTTTTCAGTTGCAAAGCCGAGAACCTTAGTGAGAGTCCATTTAGGTCGTTCTCGAGTTCAATTCCAGTGTTGGTCTCGTCAAGTCAATCCACCAGCCTTTAGCTGAGGTTGGCCTGAGAGATTGACATTTGGATGAATTCACCATTTTACGTGAATCCCATGAGTATTTTCCACCTTTGGCTGGAGACTCATGAGACGTTGCAATTCGAAAAACAGTATATAAGTTGTAGTAGTATTTAAGAGATAATTGAATAAATAACCAGTTTTTCATTTTATTATATAAAATATCCTGAGTTCTGTCTATTATTTAAATTATTGTAGTCAATTTCAGGTTAGATATTAAAGCAGTAGATTCTGAGTCTTTACTCGGCCCTATCTACCATAACCAGCACACTGAGCGGTGTCCTCGTAGGCTTTTTAATCATTCATTTCATTGGGGTTATTCGTATCTTAATTGTTTTTCTCGATTTTGTAAAATAATAAATCCTGGTCGTGTACTTTTAATTGAGCCTTTTGTTGATTTTAGCGTAGAAAATCAACCCCCAATAATGATGTTTTAATTATGTCACATGGAGAGAGGGTGACATTCGGTACTAGCCCGAGCAGGTATGTGCGTTTTCACGTGAGTGGCAATGTCATGTTACAACAGATGCTTGTTCTTGGGAACTGGCAATGGCACATAAAGAAGTATTAGACATCTCGTATATTTTGTCTGCCATCTCAGCTACTTTGTCCAGATCTTCATGCTCACACATGGCTAACAACACACGCATTTGCTCTGGGAGTTTTTCTAAAAATATTGTTCTTAGTACAGTTGCATTGCACTCACCAGATGCTAAATTTTTTATGTGTGCAAGTATTTCAGTTGGCTTTTTACCAACAGATTTATCGCCTCGAAACATGCGTCTGAGTCGTGCTTCTGTTGTTTGAGCAAAGCTTTGTAAAATGCGATCTTTGAGTGTGTTGAATTTGTCCTTTGTTGGTGGATTGTTAGCTAAATCACCAACTAACATCAATACATCACTCTCAGGATTCACTAAGACTTGTGAAAATTTATCTTCGTCGTTTGTAATGCCACCAAGTCGTAGTGCCTTTTCAACTATTGTCCACTAAAGTTGGGGTTGCAGTTTATCAAACTTGGGAAGAACTATACGTTGTGATCTTGGATTAAGTGTCCAACCTTGTTGCTTGTTGATCAAACGTAGTCATGCTATTTCTTCTTGAAGTTGAGTAAAACGTTCATTATCATTCAGCTTTTCTTTTTATAAAATTTGTTTTATTGTAGTGCTGATTTGATTATATTGCTCATCAATTAATGTTCTTTGTTCATCATCTTCCAAGGTGGCTTTATCGAGATCATCTTGATCATTTTCAAGGCGTTGAGCATCAATCGAGTCTTGTATAGTGGTAAATTGTTTATACAATTGGTCGAGAGATATCAATTTTGCCTCAGCCTGGGTACGTGAACGCCCTTCTTCTTGGAAAAACTTAAACATTAATGTAAATTGCCGTTTAACAACACCTCGTTGTTGGCTCAATTTTTTTAAATCAGACATTTTATTAATTTTTTATTCACTTTCACTTTAATTGTCTAATTGTTTTGCAGTGGAATTGTATTTTTTAAAATTTTTTTATTCAATGCGCACTTGTTTGTTTACATATGTAAATTGCGTCGCAGCACGTTGTGACTCATTGCTTTGTGTCGAAATGTAAACACTGGTACACTGGTAAATACAAGGGTGCGGAAATATATTCTTTTATTTTTTATTAAATTACATAAAAAATATTTTTGCAGGGGTCACCAATTATAGTTTATAGGGTTGGGATTGTTACTAGGTAAATAATCAACTCTAGACTATATATTATTTTACGAATAATAATGAGGTAGTTCCTTTATTATCAGAATATCAAAAGTAATAGAATAAAGAGATTCGAATTACATAAAACGTTAGGCTACAAGTGTAGTCTAGTTTACAACTAAAATATATCTCTTGCAACAAGAGTCTCTTTGTGCGGACGCCTTAATGTTCCTAGATGAGAATTTCCTAGATCAGTCGTCGCCATCTTTGGAACTGGTGAAATTGCAGTTTGGGCAGTTGGCACCGCCACAAAATAAAACCTTATACTCAAGCGACAGTAAAAGTCGCTATCATGTAAATATGATTGTATATTACACGGGTATTATACTGTTTTTTTTTTATTTTAAATGAGATGATAAATGTTTGTTATGCATAAAAATACAAAAAAGTACTATATGTAGATCATGTCAAGAAATAAATAAACAATTAAGTAAAAATTAAATAAACGAATACGCGAATGAATAAAAATTTAAGCTAGTATTATCAAGGGTTTATCTGGTAATTTGTAAATACCCATGCATGCAATAGTTTAAACACTACTTCAATGGCAATATGTTTCAACTGTTAAATAAATGAATAAATAAATAAATAAATAATTCAATAAATAAACTATTGTTTTCGCTTTTCATCTGGACCCCCCCCCCCCGAAAATTTTCTAAGTCCCTTAATCTAAATACGATAAATATGGGGAACATCATTAAATATAAAGAAAAATATAGAAAAATCACTGAATATAAAGAAAAAAACGATAAATATGGGAAAATATCAGTGAATATGGAGGAAAAATTACTGAATATAACGAAAAATATGATAAATATGGAAAAATATGAAAGAAAAACCAATGAATATATAAAAAAAAATATGATTTTAATTATGTTACCCCCTCTTAATATGCAAATGGAAATCTAAGAGAATTCATCAAATAAATCACAAAAAAAAAATAAAAATGAATTGACAAGTTTAAAAAAAAACAGAAGAAAATAATCCAATATATGTGACCTAAGATATAATAATGTGGAGAATAATCAGAATCAATTCCAGTCAAATTAAAAACAATATATCATAACCAAAAATTAATGACATTAAAATAAAAACAAAATTAATGCAACAACATCACATCATCAATAGAAAAAAAAAAAAACATCCATCATTTTTAACCAATTTGAGAACAGATACCAATAAAATCGAAATGGGTAAAAGAAAACAAGAAGGGAACAATCCAAAAATAAAGAAAAAAAAATAAAAATGAGTGATAAAAAAATAACAAAAAATACATTGATGAGAAAGAAAATTTAAAAAATAACAGATTTAAAATTAATCACAATATGGTAAGTCAAAAATTAGAAATGAATATAATTTACAAAAAAAATTAAATCAAAAATTCAATACAGTGATACAATTCGAGCACGAATTATAAACCAAAGTGAAATAAAGGAATGGAAAAACGAACGAGGAACTGGTAAAAAATTTACAATGGATATATGTGATGAGAGTGACAAAAAAAGATGTATTTTTTTTTTTGAAGAAGCTGCAAATAAAGATCATGGATTGATTGAGGTACCGTTACCAATAAAATGTATAAAATGAAAAGGAAAATTATTAACATATGACAAATTATTAAATATTCAAGTTGACCAAAATATATATGATCACTGAAGGAATAGTGAGAAAAGTTAATAAACAGGAGATAATAAACAGAGGCTAATATAAAATTCGAAGACGATGAGAAAAATAAAAATGTAATAAAGATTAATTTCGAATTGAAAAAATACAAGAAATCATCTACCAAATAATACATGTACAGGTAAAATTATTTTAGCAAAAAAAAAAAAAAAAAAAAAATTTTTCAATGCTGATAATGTTATTATATAGATATCACCGCAGTTATAATAGCAATAAACGAAGTAGAATTTATATATGCTGTTCCGGGTCGAACCACATGTCTGTCGGTCCTAGACTGACCAGATTTTTATTCTTTTTATTTTTTGAACAAAATACGATAAGTTAATAAGTTTTAAAAATTACTCTGTTTTTTATGGCTAGATCACGAGATTATACAATTTCAAATAACATATGACTAACAATTTTGGTTTATATTTTTTCTAAAATATTTTAAACAACGATTTAATTTATGTACTTTTTAATAGCTTTTTACAAACTCGAATATTCCCACACATGGTCAACTCATGCATAGATTTTTTGAGTAAAAATCACGTAACAAATAAAACCATAAACTCAAGTTTCTCTTTGGTACTATTATAACATATTTTTTAAAACATTATTTGTCAAGAATTAGAGAAAATCTCACATCTGTCAAACAACTGCACTAACGTATTTTCGATACACAGAATGATCGTAAAATCGACAATAAAAAGTAAATTTATAACTTTTTAAAATAAACTAATATCATGAAAACGTCTTGGACTTTCCGGTCGTAAAATCTATATTTTTTGTTTACACATGGTATTTTTTATGTCACCCTTTGGACCACACAAGGCCCAATTTTATGTCTAAAAATCCCACCACCTACACCTAGTTTTTTACCCTCTCTTGAACTAATTTTTGACCAATTAAAACTAATTTTTTAACTAAGTACACACCCATTTTTTGGACTTAACAATTTTCAACAAACTGAGAAATCAGTTGCTCTTCAACACTCGTTTACGTAACATCTCTGATTAATATTGATTCGCGTACAACGGGATTTCTTTATACTTACAATATAAAATAGTAGTGTCTGTCCACGACAACACTTTTTAGAGTCAACTCAATATACAATATACAATACAATTAATTATAATTTTAGTGAAATAATAAAGTGAATATATTATTAGAATTTAAACCACAGTGTTTGGATTTATTTAAAGTGTTATTCCTATTATTTCAAGTTACAACCTATCCTCCACATCCTTTGATAGCCCTGTATCAAACATAAGGCCTTACAACCCCTGTGAAATTATCGTGGTATATTTGGATACGTGGTGCGATACATATGCAATGACACGATGGTTATTAAAGAACAATAACATTAGCATACGACAGTAATTATGAAGTAAAATAAAATTTGATCAAAAAAAATTCAATAAACCAAGTAAAGATACTAAATTTACTAAAGAAAATATAAAAGGAACAAACAAAATGATGAATAATTTTTAGTTGTAACAGTAATCATTGTAACAATAGAGAATAAAATAAATTTGTAATCACGAATTTCAATAAAGAAATAAAAATTCCCCCCTCAGGGCAGGCACAGTTCCTTCAGCAACTGTTTCATCATTTTTTGTTATTTTATAAGTCTGCTTTATTTATCCATTGATTATAAGTATTATCAAAACCCAATAATTTTACATATAATTTATTACCATGCTTTTTTATTACTTTTTCAATCAAATAAATATTTGGATGTTTGACAGAATGCAATTCTTCCTCATAAAAACATCCTTCTATAGGGTTTTTTGATAATCTTTTAACATGTATGTTACTGGATTGGTATTGTTGATTTTTACATCTTTAAATATTTCATTAGTATAATTTGGTATATATCCTTTTTCAAAAACATCCTTATATTTTGATATTCGAACGAAATCATTTAATCTAAATTTTTGCATATGTTGGTAGTCGGCATATAAAGTATCATAACGTTGTTTTAATTTGCCAGCATGATGTGGAGTCACGTCAGCAGGCTTTATGCCAATTGTTCGATGTTTTCTCTTGTTATATTCCTCTAGAAGAGATGGTGGTATTCATCCCCACTTGTATGTACCTTGAAAACTGAATTTTATTTACATGATACGTTTCAATGTGCGATTATAATTAAATAAACGCTTAATAATTTATGCCTCCAAGTGTATGAATGTAGAATACATATCTATTTTATATTGTTTTAACAATTCATCGAATGTTGAATTTTTAAATTCTTTTCCATCATCTACATGCAAATTTTTTGGAATGCGGCCAAGTTTTAAGATCCTCTTTGCTTTTGCTTTTGTAACTTCGATTGCACTTTTATTTTTCACAGCTACAGCCCATGCAAATTTGGATAAATTGTCAATTACAGTCAATATGTATTTATAACCATTATTTTCAGCAGCTGGAATGGCTCCATTTATACTTTGCTATGTTACATCAACTGATGATATGCAACAACTAATTATTATGATGCATTTTTCTTAATATATGAAACCAGCTTCTCGCAATATCTCAATAATTGATATGATTTCATTATTGTGGCTGGAGTTTCCAACTGCCCGTGAAGCAACCAGTAATCGCAGGCGTTCGACAAGTTCTTCAGGATCATTCCACCACACATAATATAGTTGTGGAATATTTCTTGTGCTCTGGAGACTCATAGTTGTAGGCAAAAGACCAGCACCATGATGCTCAGTAATATGTGGTGAAATATATTTCATAAATTTTGATGAAGCTGGATTTCTGATAGATCCGAGTGGTTCATAGTGTTTTAGATGACCATTTGTATTTATGATAATATTAGCATAATTATTTTTGTCAATATCTGTCACTTGATTTTTATTCGGACTTTTCATGAATAATAATTCCATTATTCCTGGTGTCATTTCATAGAAATTGTTATCAATATATACACAATTGTCTTTAAAAGAAACTTCAGCAGAACCAATTTTATAGTAGGACCTGAATTTTCTCACTCCAAAATCTTTATCCCATGCTATTGTATCGATGGTGTTAAGATAATGATTCACCAAGCTATCATCATCATTGATACTTGTAATATTATTTTTTTCTATGACTTTTTTTGCACTATTTTCTTCTTCTTCCACATTTATTAAAGTATCATCGAAAATTTTGCTATTTTCATCAATTTTGTTATCTTCATTTTCCTCATCAAAATTGAAATCTTTTGATGCCTCAATGTTTTTTGAATTTGAAACTTTATCACTAATCTGTTTGAGTGGTGTCAGCAGTGGCTTAAAATAATTAATCGATGACTGCTCTAAAGTATCTTGATTATATTTTAATAATTTATGTTTTTGTTGTATTACTTTTCGAACTTTTTCTAATTCACTTAAAATATTAGATTCTTCCACAAGGTTTTCTCTAGTCAGAGGCATCTTGCACTCTTGGTGTCGTAAACTGATCTGCTCACTATTTTCCACTCATAAGTATGATACATTATTTGTTTTATGCATCAATAGTAATAAATGTATCAAAATTTATTCTGTATCGTCCAGAATCTATTTCACTATCTTTATCAATACTAATAAACCCATAATTATCTTTCCAGCATTTCAAGCACATGGTTTTAAATTTTTCGAATGTCATGTCAGTGTTCACATGATCATTATATATACATGCCGCAAGTTCATCTCATCTTAGTTGAATAAAATGAGGAAATTCACATTATCTCGAACCAAATGTTTTGGTATATAAGCGTATGACTGGTTTTTATAAAAACTGTCAACATTTTTATTCCTTCTTTGACAAAAATATGCTCGAATATTATTTTGTTTTTCCATTGCAACATCATCAAAAATAAATATGGAATTTGGCTTCGCCTCATGAACTGGTACAACTTGCTCATTGTCAGAAAATGGCTAGTAATTGATCCCATTCAATGCTTCCAAGAGTTTTCAAGATATTAATATTCAGGTTGATCAAATGACTTTGAGTAAATATATATGTTTTCAAAGCGCAAACCATTTTCATCGATTAACAAACTCAGGAGACAATTAGTTTTCCCTGTATTTGATGGTCCGCAAATAATTGATTTTATTGTATTCGGCAATAAATCACCATGACGTTTTTTAATATTTACCCCAGCACCACTTTGTGATGTAATTATATCGAAATTTATGATTGGCAGTTTTTTTGCTTGCGTCTTGAACTCCATCATGGCTCATACTAAACAAAATCAAATTGTACAGCACCCCTTATATTTCCCATCGTTTACTATCAGTTGAGCCATAGCTAAATGCACATCGAAAAACGCCAAAAAAACAGGCAACTTTGAGTTTAAAAATAAAAAAGTAAAAAAAAATAAAAATCCCAAGAAAAAAAAGAAAAACCATACGGCTGGTGGAGGATTATCAAATA
This sequence comes from Aphidius gifuensis, assembly GCF_014905175.1. NCBI lineage: Eukaryota > Metazoa > Arthropoda > Insecta > Hymenoptera > Braconidae > Aphidius > Aphidius gifuensis. The sequence goes on from NC_057792.1 coordinate 13,617,320, forward strand.
AAATTATAAATAAATTGCCAGTTGAACTCCATATTTCTGGATATTCATTTGCCGGACCTGGGACAAAAATGAAAAAACGTCTGGCTCGTGGTGATCAAGGCATCTATCCACTCGATAAATTTTGTAAAGATATATTGCGTACGCAGAAAGTCCTAATGATATGTATGCAAGGAATATGGCAGACAGAATACTTTGCGTGATTCTGAGCAGCTGCCCTTGTGGCTGGCACCTTGAAAATAAAATCTAAACTTGGTATGAGTATGAAAAATTCAAAAACTCCAAAGCCAGTAATAAAAAGAAAGAAAAAAAAAAGAAAAAAAAAATTGCCGTTGAAAAAAATTATTCAAGCCGCCAAAAATGCAATGCATTATGTAAATGATAATCATATGAATATTAAATCAGCATTACAAACAACAAAAGTTAAGATGAAGAAGTCTGGGGAAAATCAAATATTCAAGTACCACGAATTATACCAATACCAACTAAGATAGGTGGTGCTCTACCATTATTAATCCCAATTTTAACAGCACTCAGCACCATCAGTGGGATAGTTGGTGGCGCTTCTGGTGTTGTAAAGACAATAAATGATGCGAATTCCGCAAAAAAACAATTGGAAGATAGCAAAAGACATAATAAAGCTATTGACTCAATAGCACTCGGTAAAGGCCTATATATGAGACCATATAAAAATGCGGCAGGATTTTTTTTGTCTCCAAAAAACTTGTAGAAATGCTGCCACGTCGAGCGTTGACTGATTGGGATCTGGTGAAATTTGCAGAGCAATTGAAAATAAAAAATTTTCGTGGGGTTTTTATGAGAAATAATCTACCAATAAAATCTTTGCATCGGGAAACGGGTATAATAAATCTCGATGATGATGAAAATCCTTGGACTGCATATAAAAAAGTCAATAAAAATCATGCGATTTATTTTGATGGCTTTGGAAATCTCCAGCCCCCGACAGAGCTCGTTGAATATTTAAATGTTGGCAGCATCATCACTATAAAATTGGAATACATGGAATTGTGGTCATTTGTGTCTTCAGTTCTTAGCAGACTGCCTATAAAAGGCATAATTTTCGTTAATTATAATCAGTCTTCATTTTATCAGTGAGCATGCATGATGAATTTACACTAAGTTTATCTGGCAACTCGTCAGTTGCTTGATATTTTCCAAGGATTGAATTATCGCCACAAAAAAATTACTCGCTTGGCCTAGCGACTTTTTTGACATTAAACACGATACTAAATATTACATCAGAAAATAACAAAATATATTTTTCAACGTCTGATGATTGGATTGAGATACCTGAAGGAAGTTATGAAATTGATGCTCTTGCTGAATTTTTTAAGCCATACTCTATTCAGCTTTGGGGCAATACAAATACATTACACAGTCATATACAAAGGGCTAAAGACATTGATTTTCGATCATCTGATACAATTGCAAAACTGTTGGGATTTACTCCACGTATCTTGGAGTCAAGTATTGTGCACATATCCGTTTTGCGAATAAACATTATAAAAGTGAATTCAATAAGAATTAAGTGCAATATTACTACTGGTGCTTTCATTAATAATAAAAAAGTGCGTACAATCCATGAGTTTTTTCCAACTGTGCCACCAGGCTATAAAATTATTGGAGATATTATCTATTTGCCAGTATCAGTAAGAACAATTGATCACGTGCCAATAAAAATTGTTGATCAAAACGGCGATCTGGTTGACTTCCGTGGTGAAACAATTACTGTGAGATAACACATTAAATCACATTAATGGGAATCGTCTATAATCGAAAAGTTGGCTCATCATATAAAAGGATTCAATACAATCCACCACTAATCAGTCAGCATCGAGCATTGAAAACATTAACACCACAGAGTGTCCAGTTTCTGAAAAGTCTCGGCTTTTAAGCGGTGAAAAAAAAAGAAAGCTATTGGAGTTGGGTCTGGGTAAAAGTGTCTTGTTTAAATTGCGCGAACACACCAATTAAATTTGTTTCATCAATATCTCACTATGAGATCCATGCACATCATGGTTCAACAACATTTGGAAACAGTGATGAAATTAGAATCAACATACACAATCAGGATATTTTCATTTTACCATCTTCATTGCACAATTCTGGAAGATGAGTGACCGAAAAAAATGATGGTAGTGAGGCAGCAGCTTTGACTACTAAAATTGTGAATAATGGTATACTTCATCTTTTTGATGAAATAAGATATGAAATGAATGGTGTTGAGATTGATAGGAGTAAAAATACTGGCACGACAAGCACTTTGCGAAATTATCTGTCAGTAAATCCAGAATAAAATTTAGAGAATGCTGGTTGGCTTGGTACTAGCGATGATATATCATTAACTTATACTGATAGATACTTTGAATTGATATTAATTCGCTTAAGAAGTGATATGAATGCATGTATTGGAATTGGTGGGTCAGAAAAAAAAGATTTGAAATCTCCAATAAACAAGATTGAGCGGCTAGTACCATATGTTAAATTATCTGATAAGAAAAAAATTGATATGATGGAATTTATTCAACGAGATCCGCCAATTTCAATGTGTTTTCGAGCATGGTGTCTTTTTGAATAGCCAATTTTACCTCCAACTACTAAGCATGTATGGTCAATACAAACAAGTACGCAGCTAGAAAAGCCTAGATTAATTATTCTAGCTTTTCAGTGCAATAAAAAGAATAAATGGAATGAGAACTCTGCCTTTTTTGAGCATTGCAATATTCGAGACGTCAAGCTTTTTCTCAATTCAGTGTCATATCCATATGCTAATTCAAACCTTGATATTAGAAAAAAATTAATTTTCAATTTTATATAAAATGTTTAAGGACTTTAGTGGTATATTTTATGATAAAGAAATAAATTATGCAAAATAAAAAAAATTATTTTTGGAAAAATCACCATCAATTGTCATCGATTGCAGCAGACAAAATGAAATAACAAAATATGGACCAGTTGATGTTCGACTGGAATTTGAATCCAAGGAAAACTTTCCTTTAGCAACAAGTGCTTATTGTTTAATTCTACATGATCGTAGTATAGAGTATAAGCCTATCAGCGCAAGTATTCAGAAATTAACATAATATGAAGGAAAAAAATAAATGGAAATGAGACACAATTTGTTGTATTTGATATAGATATATTTATTAACATTATTTATACATTTACTCCTTAATTAAGCATTTCAATGTTTTTTTTTTTTTTTTTTTGTTTGTCGAATCCATAATGGTTTGATCCATGTCTGACGTATGTAAGTTCTCCAGAGAGAATTTATTTTATAATTCAGATATTAAAAAAAGAAATAAATATACATTCTAACACAATTTTTTTATCGTTTTAAATTTTCATTTATTTAAAGTTGTCGACCGAAAACATCTACAGCCATCTTGCTTGAATGACAAAATCTCTACTGTGAGAAAAACAAAATTTTAAGACCATTTATCTATTTTGAATTAAAAATAATAATTGAGTTTTTCAATTTTAATTATATTCAAAATGGCCGATATTTCAAACATGTAGATATAGTAACTTACTACATTATCGATGAACAAAATGGCTGACATATAGAATGAGTAAAATTCAAATCTGGTAACTCAAAAATTCAAATTCAAATATGCAGATGAACCAACTCCCTACGTTACCGATATACAAAATGGTCGACCTCAAAATGGCTGACATACAAACATAGAGGGGGAATTTAATCGGAGCCTGGTGGAGGTTTAATTAGACCAAAGTGATATCAAACTGTCCCAGGATCCGCCTTGCTTTACTACTTGAGTGGGGTTAAAGCTCACAGCAGCTGAGCACTCAACGTCGTCGTAAAACGACACAACTTGTCTGGCTCTCGACCGATCACTACCTTCTCGTAAAGGCTCTAGGTATCAGAAGTTATGTCCTGGTAAAACTCTGTCTGAATTTCCAATGACAGACTAATACTAATGATCACGCTATAATAATTATTATATTCTCACTACGCAATGTGTATGTGATGGTTGAACTATCACCACACATAATCGTGTGTGTTCACAATAGTTCCTTCAGGTTTAGTTACCTCAGTACCTCCACCATTTCTAAGACTGAGTTAGGTTCCCGTGTTTCGTTTTCGTTACTCTTACGGCTGGTGGCTTCCGAGATAACCAACATGGCTCCCCCCGGTGATTCAGAAGAGGATGGTGAGAAATTTTCGTTGTTAACCTTGGCCGATAGTTCTCTCCGTGCAGGTCAGAAAATCGGTTACAAAGTTTAACAAAAAGTTTATCATTTGAATAAAAAGAATATCTGTGATTTCGAGCACTTGAAAAATATCACGGATAAGTTTGTCTCTTCGTAGGATAAATACCTTTTCAGCTTTTTTATTTGGGTCACTAGAACAATAAGACTCAACTGAAAAGTTTTGAATGCAAGTGATTTTGACGATCTGGAATGCCACTGAAGAGCTCTGTCGATCTACAAATATATATGCTCATATGCTGTAGAGACGGCCGCTTCTAAACATGGTCGTTGTACTTCAGAACGCCCTGAGAATGTTTGAACATGTTTCATTGCACTCTCAATAAAAACATTTAACATATTATTATCAATTTTGATGTCAACAAAACCATTATTTAACATTTCATCATCAATTTTTTTGTCGATAGAATCTTCATTCAAAATTCCTCCATTACCTTCAATATTAACTTTGTTTATATTTTTCATTAGACTCTTAACAAAAGGTTTTTTGAGTAGTGCTTTTCTAGATCGAATTTTTCCTTTCCAAATTTGCCAGCATTATCAAGACAGCCTTGTTTTTGTCCCCCTTGCGTTGTGTTGTTTCATAATTTCGGTACCGAGACGTAATTCCTACGGACTTTCTCCCCACGACGGTGTTCCCATTGATATTGTACCGACGGACTGTCACCCCACCTGCCTTAGAATTTACGGACTCTCAGCCGACGACGACTTTCTCCTCACAGACACTATATATATATTTTTTTTTTTTTTTTGAGCGTTTTTTTCAAAGCGTATTAAAATTGTTTGCTGCGTTGCGCGGTCATCTTTATTTCGTTAGTATATCGTTTTATGAGATATAGTGCGGGGTTCTAGTGTATTACTACGCGTTGCTTGCTTCATTTAGCGTTTGCGTTTAGTTCATTTTAGGTGTGACCATTGCAGACCATTGTCATTGTTAGACATCTTTTATCGTGATTTTGTGTCATTATTGTAACAATAAAATATATAAATTTATCAATAATAATTAACAACAGTTAATAATAATTATTATTTGTGTAATAATTGTATACATGTGTGTACACGAGTGTGTACATAATATTGAACGTGAGTATTCCTATTATAAATATATATATATTTTTATGGATAATTGATTATTTAATTATAGATTTATGTAGTTATACATTTGAAATGCGTGTTCGTGCAACAAAATCATCTGATTGCACCAAGGCTGTTGTTTCAGGTTGCATGGCAAATGTTTCATCTTCAGTTGCTGCATCGCTACCTCGTGTTGAGTCTATGCGTCGTCGGGTGCAACGTATACGTCATACTACTCGTCCATTTTTGGCCACTCCAAAATGTCGTGAAGACTTGATATTGCCAGATGAATTTAAAGAAACGTGGAAGGGTGATCAATTTTTATTACATGATAGTGGTGGCAAGAATAGATTTTTAATTTTCTCATGCGAAAAAAATTTGAATTATTTAGCTAAATGTTCAACTATATTGTATGATGGTACTTTTTTTTGTGTACCTAGTATTTTTGCTCAGTTATATTCGATACATGGTTTAAGTCAATGCGGTAAAACTCTACCGTTAGTTTATATTCTAATGCCCAATCGTCGTTACTCGACTTATATAAATGTTTTAAATGCTTTATTAGAATATAAACCTGAAATTAAACTTGATAAAATAATTATTGATTTTGAAAGTGCTTTCATTAAAGCCGTACATGATATATTTCCAAATGCAATTGTTAGTGGATGTAATTTTCATTTAAATCAATGCTTATATCGTAATGTACAAAATGATGGGCTAGCTGTATTATATAATACTGATATTAATTTCTCAACTGGCATTCGGATGTTAGCTGCGTTAGCTTTTGTGCCTTGTAATGATGTTGATTTTGCATTTGATATGCTTTCAAAATCAATATTTTTTGTTGATAATTTAGCGGTTTTGAATACATTCTTAAGCTATTTTAAAAACACTTGGTTAGGCGTTGTAAATGCACGTGGCAAACGTAAAGCATTATTTGAATTGAAATTATGGAATTGTTATGAGCGTGTTGTTAATAATGATTCACGTACTAATAATTCCGTTGAAGGTTGGCATAGTTCATTCAATAAATTATTTTCAAGTGCTCATTCATCTAAGGGTGAATTTATAAATTGTTTAAAAGATGAGCAATCTCAAACTGAGATTTTCTTGGCTCAGATTGATGTGCAACGTGATATTAGCCCATATAAAAAACGTCGCCATGCCGAAGTTGATAAACGTCTTAAAGTTATATAAAAATTTCAATAATGTTTATTAAGAGCTGTTGCTTTGAATATTAAAATTTAAGTTATATTGTTTTGTATTTAAAGTCGTTGTATAAAAATTTAAATACTGTTTAATAAATTATTTTATAGATTATTTATTTATTGGTTTATTTATTATATTTTTAAATTGTGTGTCTGTGGGGTGTGTGTCGCGTGGGGTGAATGTCCGTGGGAAGAGAGTCTGGTCGGGTGTGGATCCGTGGGGTGTATGTTGGTAGGAGGACTGTCCGTAGGAAATGAGTCCGTCGGATGATCATCAGGGAACCATAATTTCCAGCAAGATTTAGGAAATCAGATTTTATGTATGGTTCTACTTCACGTATATAAACTTGAGCATATTGATTACGTTTAGACTTCATGATCCACGAATCTCACTTGCCAAGCGTTTCAAAATTATCCCAGACTACAAAGGGTACTACGATAACAAGTATTCAAAAATTTGTTTCATGAATTGACTTGAGTAATATTTATTGTTTGTTGCATATAATTTAGTTTTAATTGTTTGATGAACTTCTTTCGTATGTTTTCAAAATATGAATAAAATTCAGCGAAAAATGGTAGAGGGGCGCGGTCTACTATACTGGTCTCGAAACGTCACTCGGGCGCCATTACTAAAATGAATATTGTTTTTAGTACAGTTGAGCTTGCCAATGTTAATTTCGAGGTTGAGACCAACACATATAAACATGAAGCGTATGTGAGACTCAGATGAATGACTTCGGTAAATAAAAAGATAAAGAGAACAAAAAAAAAGAGATAAAAGAAAAAAAAGTCGTTTACATGTAAACAGTTACCAAATTATTGAATTGATTAGTGAAGTTGGGTTAATTTATTTACAAGTTTTATTTATATAAAATTTATTTACAAAAAAACCAACCAACAACACATGAATGAACAATTGAAGCTGGTTGAATTTAACGTATCTAGAATGAAAATCTCGAAATTTGAAAAAAAAGACATATTTTTTTTTTCCTCAAAAAGTATGGATCACAGAACAAAAATTTTTCGAAAAGCACTAGATCTTTTGAAGACGCTTTTTTTTAAGCCTAGGTCTCCATGTTGGAAATAACTCTAAATATGGCAGTCCGAAAACATAAAAAAATTGGCGCTCTATTTTATCTTGTGACAAAATTGAGAATAGTTAGTCTCTTGATTGGAATTGAAAGTTATCGACCAATGGCTGAAAAAAGTATGTGACTGACCTGTTAATTTCTTTGGCTACATTAATTGATCAACAATTACAATAATTATGAATTTACCGGGGATTCTGAAGTCTATTTGAAAATTTTTTTTATGCATATGTTAAGCTCATAGCGCGTGAGAATAACATCTTTAGCTAAATTCAATTCCAGAAAATTTGTTTATAAAATAACAAATTATTAGAATCATTATTTTTAGTGTTCCGTAGGACACTTATGTTTTCGCTTTTCTGTGACTTTTTGTTATTTCGAGATAAAACGTGAAGTCCTTAATTGAATTGGCTTGTGCGATGCTCATTTCCTTTATTTTCTTTGGCCAAAATCAATCGTCATATTTCTTTCCAATTTTGGAGCCGTATTAGATTTAATATGCCCATTTTTGGACATGGCCCAATTCCAAATATTGACCGATCAATTCCGGCAATGTTTTAATCGACGACGCTTCATCTGTAGACTCTACGATATTTTTTTCATATTTTTCGGTCGTTTATTTTTTTTTTTATTCAACGATATGTAGTGTCACAAACTGTTTTTTTAAAATATTTTTGTAAACAGCAAAAAAAAAAAAAAAAAATCCTACGGAACACTTAGGGTGCACCTTGGGGAACTTGACTATCTGTTTTTTTTAAATAAATTCAATTTTTGAATTTCATTAAATGAATGAATCAAAATAAATATAAATATAAATACATATGAACAATCAATAAATAAAAACTAAATTAATTTTATTAAAATAATGCTTTAAACGGTGGGTTTTTGTAACCACCACTTTTCAATATCCAGAAGTGCAGCATTATCAAGTTGTAAATTTCGGGATGTAAAAATATTCATGTTTGTAGCATGATTTGGAATTCCCTGTTGTCTTATCGCTTGGTTTTTCGCTCTTTGACCTGGACATTCTTGTTGTATCATTTCTTCAGCTCTTTCTTGGTTAACTTCTTCTTCTCGCCTTTCTCGTTGTTCTATTTCTTCATCAACTTCTTTGTTTACTTCGTCTTGTTGTTCTTGTTCTATTTCTTCTTCATGTTCTGGTCTTTCTTGATGTACTTTTCCATCTATCTCTTCATCAACTTCTTGGCTTACTTCGTGTTGTTCTTGTTCTATTTTATCTTCATGTTTTGGTCTTTCTTGATGTACTTCGCCATCTATCTCTTCATCAACTTCTTGGTTCACTTCGTCCTGTTGTTCTATTTCTTCTTCATGTTCTGGTCTTTCTTGATGTATCTCTTTATCTATTTCTTCAACTCCTACTTGATTTTCTTTTCTTTCTGCTTCGTTTATTTTTTTATGCTCTTGTATCTCATATGCAGTTATTTCACTATTTCTATTTATTTCTAACCCACTCAACCATTCTTCACTTTCTATAAAAAATTAATTTTAAAAATTAATTTTCCTTAATCTTTTTTTTTTTTAATAAAATCGATGATTTAAATAAATATATCTTACCGTTTTTTGCTAAGATTCTTGTTATATATTGTAATGTAATTTCGGTAATATTAAAAATATTAAAAAATGGAACAAAAGAAATTAGATTCAACCCCAGTTCGTTCGAGAAGATTCAAAAAAATGAAATCAGATAAAGCTAGTAATCCAAAGTATGGAAGGAGTGTGAATCGCAAAGCTCAAGATATTTTTCGTTGTGTTTTTAACTTTCTCGATCAAATACTTGCAGAAGGACTTTCTTTAGGAGACTGCAAAGATATATGGTAAGTTTTATTATTATCTATAGAATTAGAGGTTGTTTATATAATTATTACCCTCTTTTACTTTTAGTTTTCTTATTTAGTAATTTTATTTTTCTTAAAAATGTTTCGATAAAAATAAAAATATTAAAGCTTGCAAGATACTTAACTCAATATTTATTTCTGATAAATATAATTCACCTTATATCATAAAATTTTGTTCTTTTTCACATCATTCTTCGAGTTTTTTTATTGTAAAATGTTGCTTTCGGAATTGAGCTTAATGGATATATGTTTCGATTTTAATGATGAACAATAGTGTTGATATCAAGTTTTATGACAAGCTTGAATTAACAAGACTGAATAAAAAGACTTATTTCAATCTTATCAATTGATTAACTTATTAGTCAGAGCTTGTCAATTTCATTCTGTAACAATTTGGTATATTTTTTTGATTCTAAATTTTACATACAAAAAGAACAAACTACCTTAACGAACATATTGTTATTAAAAATCACTTCAAATTCAACAACCAAATCGTATTACCATTTCATTCAATTATCTTGACTTCCATATAAAATATGTCCATAAAAAGCTTGAATAAATATAAATAATTCTCCATCTGGATCTAAATTATTGTGTAATGTAACTTGTTCACTTAAAAAAAAACGTGTTCAAATTACTTGCCACTCGATGTGCTAATTCTTCAAAATTAAAATGAATTTTAATTTTATGTTATTTTTGTATGATAATCATCATGTATTTATATGTGGCAAGACACGTGCATCTAATGCTGCATTCTATAACGTAATTAATTATCATAAATTGAATTATTATTATCGGAAACAATTATTGAATAAAATTATAAATACATTCATATTATTATTTTTGGTAATTATTAATTATTTTTTACTTCCATCAATGTCATTGTTGACATCATCAGGAGCACCAGTGTCCAGTGTGAATTTTTTTATTTTTTTATTCTGACATTTTTTCCGATATTTGTTTAAGTTCCTTAAACTAGATTCGATACTAGAATCCATTAATTACTAGAAAAATAGTTGCCATTATGAAGCCACGGAGTTCGCAAATTGCGCATGCACTTCCCATGGTCTTTCCATTGTTTGACGCCAGTGGCTGTTTTCTTTCATGAACTTAGTGTCTAGAACACTGATATGATCTCCATCAGCACACGTGTAGTCGCAGATGCGCAAAGTTATTGATATAAAAAAAAACAGCAAGCAAAACACTAAGTTCATGAAAGAAAACAGCGAAAGCTCTCTCCTTCTGTTTGCATAATATGCGCATGTGTATGATCATGCGCATTGAAGTAAAAAAAGAAAAATAAACACTCAAAAGAAAGGTGCTAAGGAGAAATCGCCCAAATTTATAACTTCATTATAAATTATTTGATATAAAATTATAGGGAGATGTTAGGAATCGCTGTAGATTGGAGCACTTCAACAATAAACAAATATGTAGAACAAGGCAGAACAAACCCCATATTAGTCACTCCTGGTAGAACAAGAAGCCGAAAGAAAATCAAACTAGATGTAGATGAAGTTACAAAGCATCAAGTTAAAAAAAATTATTTACGAATATGCGGACAGTCGTTAGTATTGAATAAGATTTTGTATTTAGAATTCAGAATAACTTGATATGTAATAAAATTCTTCTTATTTTATAATTCTTATTCTATTGTTGTTTTTTCAATATAAGTCGCTATTCAACAGTTTCAGTACTTCTGGATGGAATAATGTATACTGTTTAAATATCAATTTTTACATAAGTTCATTGCTTCAATAGAATTTTTTTTTTAACTTTACAATTTTTTTAGCGGTAAAAAAATAGTTTGAAAAGTTTTTAAAATTAGTCTAAAAAGACGACTTATTTTTTAAAAATGGTTTAAAAAGAAATATAGAAGCCCAGCTCCGTATACTTCGTTGGCAAGATTATGAAAAATGACAAACTGAGATATAAAATCGTTTGGGAATGATTTGGAAACGTTACACGAATACTTATCATAATTTGAGAATGCATAATTTAATTAATATTCAATAATTAAAGAATGGGTTGAAATTTACTATATGTATGCGCGAAAGTCTATTGCGCATGAAGCATAACTTACACTGCCATTACGGTGCATTACAGTGAGTTTTTTATTTTTCATAATCATGCCAACCAACTATACGGAGACAAATGCTTGCAAGATCTATCATCACTAGATAATTACTAGAATTTTGGTGAAAATCAGTTTTTAAAAGCTTTGCAAGACTATCGCAGCGAATGAAACATGTTCTATTTTTTCGTGCAAAATCTTGCTGCAAGAACTTGCATGAGATTTCTATAGCGTGGAAACACCGCTAGAGGGCTGTATTATACCGTATCATACTGTATCATTCTGTATCATAGAGTATGATACCCATGAATCTACCCGACATGAACAGTCAATTCTGAAAGTCATAGCATTATTACCGTTATTAGAGAGCAAGAAAAATACGATCCCATGGAGCAAAAGATGTATTAATAAAACTTTTGAGAAGAATGGGATTTAAATGGAAGCAAAAAAATGGTCAACGGTATTCGATGAATACGAAAGAGAATGCTATCAAAAGGATACAATTTCTTTCGAGTTACATAGAAGCTAAAAAAAAAGGAAAAAATATTTATTTTTTGGATGAAACTTGGATTTTTAGAAATGGATCTGGTGGAAAAACAAAAGATTGGAATAACAAAAAAATAAAATCTTCCTCGCATCGTAACATTTATCTTGAAGCAAGGTTTATAATTCTCCATGCTGGTGGAAAGGACGGATTTGTACCAGGTGCTGATTTTATTCTCAGCACCAGAAAGCAACCACAGAAATTTGATGATTATCATGGAGACATGGATGCTGAAAAAATCCAAAAATGGTTTACTGAACAATTGTTGCCAAATTTGAAAGAACCCTCTGTTATAATACTTGATAATGCACAATATCATTCTGTCCAGGTAACTATCCTGTTTTTAAGATAAAACTTGAGGTGATTTATTTATTTATTTATTTATTCATTTATCTGTTTATTCATTTATTTATTTATTTTATGTTCAGGGAGCAAATGAAACTCAGCTTCTCGGATTATGTGCGATGTTGAAAAAAAATATAACAAAAAAATTTATCGTTGATGACTATGTCGCTAATCAAACACCTTACCAAATTTTAAGATTGCCACCTTATCATTGTCAATACAATCCAATTGAATTAGCTTGACTCAATCATCAATTCAGTGACAAACAAACTTGGCAAAAATCATTGGCTCAAGTTACTCCTGAAATATGGAATAAAATGTGCTCAAAAATTGATCGATTGATAACGAGAGCTTATAATCGACATGTCCTCGGGCTAACAAAAATCCAAAGAAAAAATACAGCTGGATTATATGAAGAACCAATAGATTCTTTATTGTCTGATAAAGAATCTTCAGACTTTGATAGTGATACAGAAATAGAATAAGAAAAAAATGAAGACACTGCAGAAGCAATGATGAATGAAGTAATTGCAAAACAATATTTAATAAGAAGTTATTAAATAAAATTAGTAATATTCTAAAAGAATTTTATTTTAACTTAAAACTTGGAATACATCAGCTTGATGATGACCCAGGTAACTCAAATCAATCATTTAAAAGGAGAAACTTATTCCCAGAAAAAAATTTTCAAATTAGTTCAATGGTCAGTATTTTTTTTTTTTTTAAATCTATAAATTCAATAAATCCAAGAGTACAAAGTTTTCTTTTATTTACGAGATTATTTGTTTCGATTTTGTAGAAAAAAGAAATGGAGATTGAAATTCATGAAATAGATGACCTGCCACGCTTACATTTACCTGATGAAATTTGTATCAGGCCCCAGGAAGTTTTAAAAATCCTTAAACATGATCATAATTATGCAAATTCAATAGACTTGAAACCTCAAAATGAATCTTTTACTTCAGTTATGGTTTGTTAATAATTTTTATTCAATATTTCAAATGGTAATTTATTTTCAGTTAATTATCATCAACTAAATTATTTTACTATTATTTCAATGTTGGCTGAAAGACTGTCGTGGTTTTTTCTACCAGTTTGAACTAAAAATATCATAAAATTGGAATTTTTAACCATTTTTTTATTTTAGGATTCGTTAAAAAAGCCTGAAAATACAGAAAATGGAATTATTTGCAGTGAGAATCTTTTAGTAAAAGATTTATTATCTTTGGAACCAATGAAGTGGCTGAATGACAAAGTATGAATGTAGTCTATGATATTTTGAAACTATTTTATATATAAATAATAAAAAAAAACAATAATATATTTTTATGTAAGCACAATTCAAATTTTAATCGAAAATAATATTCTTTCGCAGATTATAAATATATACTTGCAATTAATAATGCAAACAGACTCAGAGTCAATTTATGCAACGAACAGCTTTTTTTTCAAAAGCTGCAATGTTCAACATACCATGCAACCAAGAAGTGGATAAAATATGTAAGTAAATAAAAATCAAATAACGTATCAATAAAATGCATTTAATACACTGCCTTTATTATTTTTATAATACATTTTATTTATTTATAATACTTATATCATTCAAAAATTTTTAGGTCGATATTTTTTCAAAAAAATACATGCTCATTCCAATCCATTTACCGGGTCATTGGACACTTTGTATTGTGAATTTCCATGATAAATCTGTATCGTATTATGATAGTCAAGGTTTTCATAATCAGGAAATCTCAAACGTGAGTATTTCATTAAGTATAAGTACACAATCAATTTTTTTTTTTTTGAGATTGCGAATTTCTTTTTATTTACATGTACTTTATAGACTATCTTGCAATTTCTGGGTAATGAATATTATGCGAAAACGCATACTCCTTTATCAGGATGGAGTATCAAGAATGTTGAAGTGAGTTTTAATGATTTTAAAAATCATTAGAAATTTACCAGCAAATCGAATGTAGACAACTTGTTGAACATAAAATTTGAATTAACTTACAGAACATACCACTGCAAAAAAAATTTTGGGACTGCGGTGTATATGTTTGTATGTATGCTTTATACACTTGCAAAAATTCTAAATGGGATTTTGGTGATGAAAATATGCCAAAAATTAGAAAAAATGCAGGAAGAGTTGCTAGATAAAAGATTGAAGCCAGTGCCCGTACCTGTACGTAACAGAATGGAAGTTCAAACTTCCCATGCCAATGGTTTTTTGTATCGATCAGCAACATGTAGTCAGGCAAGTCATGAATTTCCACAATCACGATGAAATGCTCAATGCATGGCCATTGCAGTATATGCTATTGCAATTATGAGTGTTCGTGATTATGAAACGATAACAACATAGGTAATGGACAATATTATTCGTGAAGGTGATATTTCTGAGCTTGGTTATTATAACATGGTGAAATATAGTTTAAAAAAAAGACGATCAGAACCTCGTACATAAAAAAAATGGCCTCAAAAAATGGCCTTATTTTTTTTGGCCTCTTAAAAATGGCCCTTTAAAACGGCCTTATATTTTTGACCTCTTAAAAATGGCCTTATTTTTTTTTTGGCTTCTTAAAAATGGCTTTAAAAAATGGCCTCTTTGGTTTTTGGCCTTTTTTGGCCAATTTTTGAGGCCATTTTTAAGAGGTCAAAAATATAAGGCTATTTTAAAGGGCCATTTTTAAAAAGCCAAAAAAAATAAGGCCATTTTTTGAGGCCATTTTTTCCATGTACGAGGTTTAGATCGTCTTTTTTTTAAACTATATTTCACCATGTTGCCATGGTATTTACGGCAAGCTGAAATAACAGACGAACTTCCCGGCTCTGCTTATATTATATAAATTGCCGTGAGAAATTTCCACATAGTGGTGCTCACCTTGCCACTGATGAGCTCATTGACAATTTGGTTGTGGAAAAAAAAAAAATTCAATTGAACATCAATCAACTTCCTGCAAAAGGTAATTTTGACAAGCAGCTGGTGCATAATCAGCTTCAATCTTGTATCGACAAATGTATAAGCAGATCACGGTTTGAATTGAAAAAGTGGGGGTTCATATTTGTGGGTCACAGCAAAACAGTTTCATTCACTATTGGTGCACTGACTGATGGATTTCTAGAAGGTCCAACTTTTTTTTTATTCAACTCACATAGAGTAGACAAAAATAATAATTCTCTGAAAACAAAAAAAATTATATCAGGTGTAGCAAGGCTTTTTTTATGTCGCTCAATAGATGGACTTATAAAGTCGTTATTAATCGAACATCCTTTAGATAACACTCCATGGCAAATTTATACTATCAGAGTAGAATTGATATCTTTGAAAATCTCAGATACCTTTTAAAACAATATTACTACTTTTATATATTTGAAGTTACATTGAAAATTAAACTGATTAGATTTTAGAAAAAAGTAAGCCAGTTAAGTTGCAAAGAATAAAATTTAGTTGCTTTGTTTTCTTCAAAAAATTGTTTAATGAAAGGGTTTGAAATTTTATTCCTATTGGTTATTCCTATAATTTTCATTACACATATATTTCTATAATATTTAAAATAATTCAAACACAAAAGACAACAGTGCCATAATGAATTAATTCAATTTTATAATGTGTACTATTAAATGTAACCTGTTTTGTACCATTTTTAATTATGAATTTCGTAAATTGTTCAGGATTTTAAAGTGCAATTTGATCATTTGTTGATGTTAATTCAACAGAAGTAGATCATGTACCGGATCATGCACCAGCTTCGAGTATTAGTGTTTATGTGTATGTTGCTGATGATTTTTTAATGTTTAGACACGTTAAATTTAACCAGCTCCAAGTGTTTATTCATGTGTTGTTGGTTGGTTTTTTTGTAAATAAATTTTATATAAATAAAACTTGTTAATAAATTAACCCAACCTCACCAATCAATTCAATAATTTGGTAACTGTTTACACGTAAACGACATTTCTTTCTTTTATCTCTTTTTTTTGTTCTCTTTTTCTTTTTATTTACCGAAGTCATTCGGTTTTATCTGAGTCTCACATACGCTTCATGTTTATGTGTTGGTCTAAACTTCAAAATTAACATTGGCAAGCTCAACTGTATTAGCCAGGAGCGTAATAACTTCACCACGCGGCGGCAATTATTACCGTGATCATTAACTTTTGTTTAACTAACTCGCCTAACCTAATTCAATACGAGAACGATAATGATTGTACCTCGCAGGCTTTACCGAATATCCTCCTATTGCCTACTCACTCTGGTGCACCAAGTAGTCGAACATAAAAACCATCCGCAGCCACGCTGGTCTTACGCCGGACTACTTTATGCATCTGACTAATCGATTATAGGTTACCCTGACAGTAAGTCACCACACCAAAGCGAGAAAGCAAGTGATATACAACGTCCTACTTATGCACTGTAGTTACATCGTAAATCACCCTCGAGAGCATGCACCACGCATCGGGAGCTTAGTTGGACTTAGCAATCACATCAACTAGTTCCCATTCTGGGATCCAGTCGACGTCAACGACAGAGTCGGCTAACTCCACCAAGGAGCTATGCCAGCTTTACCAGTAATATAAACTAGCTCCTTTATAGGAGCAGGTCGACATCACCAAGTCACCAGCCAACTTAACCAAGGAGTCAGCTAGCTTCATCATCAGCCAGCTCCGGGACCTATATTTTATTAAAAAAATGAAAAGTCATAGGAAAAATGGTAGCTAAGGAAAGGAAGTTGCCTACATGTTAATTTCTTTGGCTAAATTGATTCTGTATAAATTAACATGTGGCAACTTCCTTTCCTTAGTTACCCATTTTCCTATAGCTAGGAAGATGAGAAAAGGAAGCTATTTACCTAATGATTCATAAAGAAATAACGCACTGTCTGTGCGCACACCTGACGCGACTCTCCTGTGGGAATGTCGAAGTACAGGATACGAATGTGACGTAGGCAGGGTAGGCATCTGGATTATCTGCTCGTGGTGGATGTCTACCAAGTCAACACTGACATTCAGGCGAAAATAGATGTCACTACCGAGGCTACTCACAAACCGGTGGTACTAATTAGCGTCTTAGCCGATGAAACCCCTCAGACCAGACCTCTAATTATTTTCGGGACCTTCAGATCTGCCAAATCTCGTTACTGTATATATATATGGGGCATTCTGAGTCAATTCAGCTGGTCATCTGCCTCACCCTCTCGGATTGAGTTGAAAATTTTTTTATACATTCAATTTTTAACGAAATGTTCGTGAAATTTTCCACTTTTAAGTTTTAAAATATGCCGAAAATGAAATTTTACCAAGATATGTTTTAATTTTGTTTTATTTTTTTGTATTTAAAAATTTAATTTTTTTTTTTTTTTTCAAAATATTTTGAAAAAAAAAAAAAAAAGCATAAAAACGTCTCGGCCCACTCTAATTTTTAATCGAACACACGTGGATTGAGTACCTTATTTTATGGAAAAAATTTCATGTATTTAAATTGGGGCTTTTTTTATGAAAGAAGAGAATTAACATTAAAACACTCTACTTTACCGGCTAAAATACGTCATAAAATTTCCGAAAAAATTCAGGCTGCATAAAAAGCCAAAAACAATGTATAAAAAAATTTTCAACTCAATCCGAGAGGGTCAGGCAGATGACCAGCTGAATTGACTCAGAATGCCCCATATATATGAGCAGGTCTACCAATTCCGAACGTCAGTTTTTCGATAAGTATTTCAGAAGTTATGATGTCGTTGATTCCATGATATTTACTAATTTTTTTTTTTAATCAATTTTCCGGAGTTTTATTGGGAATTCAAAATTAGTTTAAAATACCTTTATATAAATATTATTTTCGAAAAGCTGAGAAAATTTCACTAAATAAGTGCAAGTTCTGTAAATAAGAATGTAGTAAATGACGTATAGGAAAATTCTCAAAATTTGACTGTATATGTGTTTTCTAATCCTAAAGAGGCTCTAATTGTTAGTTTCTTGAAATTTAGAATTTTTTAAAAAACGTCATTTTGAAAAAATCTCAATCGTAGTTTTTTAAAAAACCACGTGTTAAATAATTATAAAAAATCAACATGTATTTAATTATGCCCAAGAGGCTCCAACCCCTAGTTTTTCTGAATTCAAAAAAGTTTTTTCAAAGAGGAAATTTTGAAAAATTTTTGAACCTCCTTTCTTCAAAAACCACGTGTTGAAGAATCTATAAATTGACTGTACACAGTGTAGGATAGGTAGAAACCATGTAAGATACTGCATCTTACATCATAGTTTTCATACAGCGAGGTATCTTACACTGCGATTACAGCGCCTCCTATTATCGAAAGTGGAACCGTTATGCTAGAATGACATAAGAATTAATGTAGCCAAAAAAATTATGTAGTAAGCGACATTAATTCCTTAGCTACTGCTTTTCCTTGGACATTTTTTTTTTTTTTCAAATAAAATAACATGTTTTTATTTATTGAATATATATCATCCCGAGGACAAGCAGTAGCTAAAGAAAAGATGGAGCTAAGGAATTAATGTGGCCAGAAAAATTAAGTTTTGAGCAACATTAATTGGTTAGCAACATCATTTACCCATCACTGGCTGTACATGTATTTCATTATCCTCAAGAGGCTTCAACTCTTGATTTTTCGAAATTCAAATGTGTCTAAACTAACAAGTTATTTATAAAAATACTTTTTTTATAATTAAAAATATTAAATATTTATAAGAAGTCCCTTCGTCCACCCCCACTATTATTTTCGACACCAATGAGCTTCTTTATTTATTCATTTTTTTTTTGTCATTTACATTCATAATAATCTTATTCATGCAAAAGTATCTTTTATTTTATTCAAAAATGTACGGAGAATCATACTATTGAAAATTCTCTATTACTTTTTATGATAATTCTAATTATCATTTATTACACTTAAAATAAACTGTTTTTTCATCCAATAATTTATTTTGATATAGAGTAATTGTTGGGGAGGGTGATACTCTTTTTTCTATAATAACTTTTGCCATGTGATTACGTATATCTACAGCTTTTGATGAAAATTGTGTACTGCTTGGATCATAACCTCAGATAACAGTAATTGCGTAGGCAGCAGCATATGCTCCACAGCTGTAGTTACCTGTTTGAATACAATCTCGTTTTTATGAATTTTAGGATAGCGTTTGGCTATAAAAATTGTCTTTCGACGTTTGTTAAATTATTATAACTATTACGAGAAAAGCTGTCATAGATAAAAATTCTTTTACCATTATAATACAAACAAGCCCAATGCCGAAATTCATTCGTACCACCCATGATTTGTATATCTTTTCTACTTTCTGAAGACTTGACAACGTGAATACTATTTGAATACCATACTTGATGAGTATTGAAGCCAGTATTCTTGATTAATGTTTGTATTCCTTCGTCTTGTATCATGTTATGTGATTTGATATTTTTGACAATTTTATTCAATCTCTTTGGTAAACTTTTTATAATTACGTCATACAATTTTTGGATTTGCTTTCTTCAGAATAATAATTTTTTTTTTCATTTACGGATCTTCCGTGTAGCGGCATCACTTCAATTACTTCAATATCATCATCTTTTTCTGAACATTTTGTCATTGCCATAATCAAAGCAACAGAATCAACATTTCATTTAATTCAATCTGGTATAACAACAGCATCAACTCTTTTGATTGATATATTTTTTTTCATTCAGTAACAAGTATAATAGAAAGATCAAATCATTCTGGTGATTTGATAAGTGCAATATTAACAAGATCAATAGTATATTTATCATCAATAATATTATTCACTGGTTCTGTTGATAATTTTTCATTACATGATAAACGTGGTCAAAGTATTGGTGCTTGACTTGTAGTTGCGAATATTGCATGGTCAAATAAATAAGTTATATTAATTGGTTCATTTTTATCAACACTTCGTGCTGATTTACAATCATCAATTAGTGCACCATATTTATTACAAGCATTAGCAAAAAATGAAGTAATATTTGCTAAAAGTTCAAATCGTGGTGAACCAATTCAAGTGTGCAGCTTAATATTCATTTATTTCTAATGAGAAAAAAATCATTGAGTAATGTATACAACATTTACATTTAGAAATATGTAATTCGTTATAAAATTCGAGAGTGCAGCTTGACTGCATTTATTTTTTTTAAAAAAGCACTGTGTAATGTTTTCGAGATTTTTAATTGTAAAAAGTAATGTTTTTATTATAAAATTCAAGTATACAATTATTTTACTAAAAATTATTTTATTAAAAAAAAAGAACTGTGTACTGTTTTTGCGACTTTAAACTGAGAAAATTAATTTTTTTATTATGAAATTTAAGTATGCAGCTCGATAATTATTTATTAGAAAAAAAAAATAAAATAAAATGAACATTGTGTAATGTACACAGAATTTAAATTAGAAAATTGCCCGTTCAGTTGTTAAGAAATTGGCATCATTAATTTATGGGGTCTAATTATTTTTCTTATATAACGAATCTGTAACATTGTGCATGGAATTAGACGGTAGTATGTGTGTGGGAGTTTTTTTTCCATATTGATGTTTATTTATGATTGGTGTTTGTGATATATACTATCTAGTTTTTTTGGTAACTTTGTATAACTTTGTCATTTGGCAAGTCGTCATAGTGGGCGATTAAGTCTAATACACAATTGACTCACTATCTAGTGTTTTTTGTTGCTGTTAAGTTCTCTTATAGTCAGCTGGTTGATTAATACTTGTGTAAATACAACTTCACATTAATTAATGTAAACAATATGGATGACAGACCTGTTTGATCCACCACGTCCATCATACATAATAACCTCAAACTAAGCATCGTCAGACAACTGGTTAAGAACAAGATGTTCAGTCAGTCCGACGTCACAAAGACAAGAGAAAGAGTTTTTCACTCTAAATTAAATTAATAAAATAAAAACCTAAGGTACGGAAACAGAAAAACTCTAATATAACACAGTCAGTTAAGAAAAGACTACATGTAGTCTTAAACCTAGTTATTAAACACTTAACATAATAAGTCTTTTGGTAACAGTCATGACTTTAGTCAGAGTCAACCCCGACTGGTGACAAAATAATACTAAAAATGGCTTCCTCTGCAGTGTGGATCGCTGCACTCACAGTGATAGGTTCGTTGAGGTCCTGGATATCCAGGTCCTTCACAGCCTCCAATATTTTGATTGTACTGCCTCTGCTAATCTGCCTAGAATAACCTAATGGAGCAATGTTGCTCTTAATCCTAGTTTCCATAATAGACCCTGTAATCGATTTTCTGACCTGCACGGCGAGAACTATCGGCCAAGGTTAGCAACGAGGATTTCTCACCATCCTCCTCAAAATCACCGGAGGAGCCATGTTGGTTATCTCGGAAGCCAACAACTGTGGGAGTCACGAGAACAAATACGAGAACAAATTTTGAGTAATTACGTAATTGTTTAATTTTAATGTATTATTAATTAATAAATTACTCAATCGATTGTTAAAAGGTAATTTAAATTTCTTGTTTTAATTAGTTTATCGTTTAATTATGTATATTATTTATTCTGTCATTGTTTAGACCCAATATTTATTTAATCGACAACTAAAGTTTTGATAATTTTATTTTTTAATTTATCATTACCTTTTAAATTTATTAATCGAACAATTTATTATTATTATAGCGCCCAAGTGCTATTGATTACTGGGTGTTAATTATCAAATACTTATGATAATTTTTTATTTAGATTGTTTATTATTATAGCGCCCAAACGCTATTGTTATTGGGTGTTACTTATCAAACGAATTTGATAATTTTTCTTTTAATTTAGTCTCTCTCTCTCTATCTCTTTTCCGACGGAACATTGTCCTTCTAGCTCGAAGTGAATTAGGTGGAAAAAGTTCCTGACCGGTATTCGCGAATGCGGGTGATGTTAATAACGAATCATAATAAGCGGTGTTAAATGCAAACCAAAATTCTGGAAGAAACTGGTCCCACTCTCGATGTTTACCATCGAGATAGGCCCTGAGCATATTTTTTTAACTCTGGTTCACGCGTTTCATTGAATCTCCCTGTGGACGATACGGGGGCGTGGTTTGCTGGTTGATTTCTGCCTACACAAAGACAGATCAGATTTTCTAGTCTTTTTCAGATGACACGTCCAGTTGCCGCTTGCAATGCTGCTAATTCAACGTATTTTGTCATCTGGTTCTGAATGACTAGGATGTATGATCGACCAGCTTTTGATCTAGGTAGAGGTCCCATGAGATCAGCAGCTATTACTGACCATGGTTCTCGCACACTCCATATATCCATGAAACTACGAGATTCAGCTGAATCAGACTTGGTTCGTTGACAAGTCTCGCAACGTGATATGAAAGTAGAAATTTCCTTCAACATATTTGGCTGAAAATATTGCATAGCAACACGCCTATACGTTTCATCTATACTAAGATGACCTTGATGTGGTGGTGAATGACACTCAAGTATTGCCTCTTCCCACAATTCCTTTGGTAAGACCAATTTCCAAGCAAAGACGCCTTGAAATTCCGTCACAATGAAAGACTGCGGTATATGAAAATACAACCGGTCTTCCACAATCTTCCAATCAGGATAGTTATCAGGAAGATGCAACACTTTACAAAATTTATTACTATACCAACGATCTTCTGTGACCGTTGAGCTGAGTTAATTCTATCGGGTAAACGTGACAGAGCATTTGGTACATGATGATGGACCTTTACGATGGACAATCACGAAATTATATTGCATTAGTTCTAATGACCAACGTGCTAGATGACCAGTTGGATTCCAGAGGTTATTAAGCCAACGCAAACTACTGTTATCAGTTATCACAGTGAATGAGTAGCCCTCCAGATAACAACGGAATTTCCGGATTGACCGGATTACAGCCTTTCTGCTTACTTTCCTGCTCAGTAACGTGTATCGTGTTTTTGTGTCAGTCATTGTCCTAATAGCATATGCAATTACTTTTTTCTCATCATCAATAGTTCGAGTCAAAACTGCTCCAAGACCTACACATTGATGTTAGCATCATTTAAGTCACGTAAAACCAGGTCTAGAAAAAAGATGTGTTCCTCGAACGTTTGTGTTACAATGATGATGTTGTCTAGATAGACGAAGACCTTCGGACGATACCAGTTGGTCAGCCAGCTGCTGCATCGTCGCGGGACTGTTAGACAATCGAAAAGGGATCCGGAGGAAGTGATACAATCCATAACCAGGTACAATGAATGCCGTAATTTCACTTGTAGCTGGTAAAAGTGCAACTTGGAAAAATGCGTGACTTGAATCAATGGTTGTAATATAATAAGCTTGACGTAGTTTATCCAAGATGGTTGTGATATCCGGAATTGTATAAGCATCCTTTTTAGTCACGTCATTTACTTTTCTAAAATCAACGCAAAATCCATATTTGTCTTTACCTTTTTGTACCAACACCCCCGGACTTGCCCACTCACAGCTTCATCACCGTACACATGTCTGGATTTGCTTTGTGTGGTTTCTGACAAATAGGTCCACGTATATATCCACCAACGTCAATGTGGCGCTTGGTCAGGTAAGTGACAGGAAATAGTGTACCAGTTGGTGGCACCTCAGGAAGATTATCAGTCAAAAATTTATTTAATTTTGATTCTTGATCCAGTTTGAGAGTCCTTAATCCAAGACAGTGTATTGGTGGCATTGACAGCTGATGTAAATAGGTTCCTATAAAACCAAAACCTATTACCAAAATCAATCACCATACCTGCTGCTTGTAAAAATTCCATACCCAGGATGAAGTCTTCTGATAAAGAAGAGAGGATGAATGCCTCCGTCTTGGTTGCTTTGTCAGCTACTAAAAGAACTACCCTGATAGAAGACTGCCGATAACATCGTTTCAACTTGTCCACTTGCCGTGACAACTCGTCTAGGTGGTATAGCTTGTTGTTCCAACAGCTGAGTTACTGCTGGACCGGCAAAAGAACGACTAGCACCAGATTCAACGAGTGCCCGAATAATGAGCGACCTATGACTATATTAAGATAGAAAGATGTTGTTTTATTATCAATCGCGAGTTCTACTTTTGGCTCTGGTTTAAGAACTAATTTCGGAGCCGATGGAGGTGAAGTGGTGGACAGGATTTCCTCTAGGGTCAACCACAGATCTCCAAGGTATATTCCCAGCCAACACAACCGGTTGTGAAACAGCTGACGGAGACTCAG